>NC_134402.1:406412679-407612679 GCF_038048845.1 Mixophyes fleayi | reverse complement strand
GTCAGTTGATTATATTTTTCTCTTAAATGTGTATATCCTTCAGTACTGTGAAACATATCTGTTGTAACAAAATGTAATCTAATGCAATATGCAACCTTCATGTAGTACTATGTCGTTGATTTGTGGTTGCTGTTGATTGGTGATTACATTGTGAAACCATGCCCCTAAAGAAGTCACTTCATGATTAAATGCATTGGTATGTCCGAGAATCAATGTGTGCAGGGCCTGATTATCCAATAGACTGACTAGGCTGCAGCCTAGGGTACAAGGATTTTGGGGGTACAATATTTTTGGTGATGCAAAATTGTGATAGGACGACACATAAACTGAAAGAGAATAGTTGTTATTTCAAAGTAAAATGAAAACATGAAAGAAAAATGTAGTAAGGTTTTAATCTTGACATAATCATGGTAAAGGCTGAAGACAATGAGTCATCCTCAAGTGGACACTTAAAGGATAAGTGAATAGGAGAGACAAGGAAGGTGACAGGTGCAGACGCCTCCACCTTCACGCCTTCACCCTGATTTAAGTCAAATAAAATTTTCATTGATTTGCTGTTGAATAGGAACATTGGTGTGGGGGGAAAGGGTGATAGAAAAGGAGGCTGGATTTTAAATTAAGGATGAGTTAGTTTTTGCCTATCACGTATTAGATACTAAAGGGTCTCCGGCGCTAATAGGCAATAAAACAAACAAATGAATATAGATAGGACATCAAGTGCAGCAAATCAAACAGAGGAAGTGCAAATCCTCTAAATAAATATAGATACAGAAAGACAGATTGCGCATAAGATGTCCTTAATATAGATAGATACAGTATGATAATAAAACCAAAACAATAATGGATATAGATTGATATTTACTTAGTATACAAATGGTTAAAACAATTTAATACATGTACCAATATAACACATGACCCAGTGCACAGGCTCAATGACCCATTAGGAAAAAACAAACCCCACAAAATGTGTTTTATATTCTACAGAACTTCCAATGTTTCCAAAAAAATGTCCTAGAACAATTAGATAAAAAATATTTGACAAAAAGTGTATACAAAGGCTCCGTGATGTTGAGTCAAATCATAGCTTCAGATAACAACTTGCCACATACTGAATAAAGCGATGGGGGTGATTAATTATACACCTCTCTAGTATTAGTTATATCGCATTCATATGGCAGCGGTAAATTGCAAGTATAAAAAGTGTATCCGTCTTCCGTATCTTAATGTAGCCAAAATAAAATGAATCCAGCCATAAATAAAGGAGTCAAGTTTACCCGCCTCGACAGTCCAGATTGAAAATGTAAGTCCGCCGTCTGAGCGGCTAGGCAGTCCAAAACGAAACTTGAATATTGGTGCGCACCAGTGAATCCTTCCGGACAAACACAGACTTGTGTGGAAGGTTCCTTGAAAGAGCTTTGTAAATGTAAAGAACGCCTCTGGAGACAATGTTACAAAGATCTTCACAGTAAATGAGGCCAGAGAGAAAGAGTGTAATTACTCCATGGAGCCAGCAAAACCTTGCGACGCGTTTCGTCTGTCAAAGCAGACTTTTTCAAGTCCCGCTGCCATATGAATGCCATATAACTAATACTAGAGAGGTGTATAATTAATCACCCCCATCGCTTTATTCAGTATGTGGCAAGTTGTTATCTGAAGCTATGACTTGACTCAACATCACGGAGCCTTTGTATACACTTTTTGTCAAATATTTTTTATCTAATTGTTCTAGGACATTTTTTTGGAAACATTGGAAGTTCTGTGGAATATAAAACACATTTTGTGGGGTTTTTTCCTAATGGGTCATTAAGCCTGTGCACTGGGTCATGTGTTATATTGGTACATGTATTAAATTGTTTTAACCATTTGTATACTAAGTAAATATCAATCTATATCCATTATTGTTTTGGTTTTATTATCATACTGTATCTATCTATATTAAGGACATCTTATGCGCAATCTGTCTTTCTGTACCTATCACGTATTAGCCTGGCGTGGAACGCTATCTGTTTTGTATATAGGATTGTCACTTGGCAAGTATTTTCATGGCCCGTCTGGTAAAATTAAGACTCAGTGCCAATGTTGTTAATAGTTCAGAAATATAAGCTATAGTAAGGTAGATATTTTTTTTCCATAAAATGTGGCAACCATATTTGTATAGTGGTCATTACGAAACTCTGTAATGTGTATGCGGCACTAGAAGACTTCTTGTATGTGGGTCAACAGAATGCTCCCTGTATTGAATATGGATCTCTAGTATAATATCTGTATTGTATATGGGTTACTAGAATGAGTTCATCAGTGAATACTTGTCAGATGGGGTTGCATTGTAATTCATTATAGTTCTTTGAAATATCAATGCAAGAAGTTGGCCTATGTCCACACCCATACATTGTGTGACCATACCCTGTAGGGAGAATAAACAGAAGTTTTAGAAGGTGGGGTTCAAATGTTTGATTTTGGACCAAAACAAAAGGAAATTATTTTTTTTAAAATGGGGCAGGGCAGGGTGGGAGAGTATGGGTATCCGGACCCTCTCATCCTGCACCTGGTCCTGGATATAATATTTTGTGGCTTTATCTGTTTTTTCACAACATGCACAGGTCTGCACTGAAATACGTATCTTCAAGAATATTCGGGATTCTAGTAAATGAACTATTCTTTCTAATAGTTACTAATCTTATTTTAGCAGACATGTTAGCTAAACAAAAATACAGGTCTCTTATTTTCTGTTTCTTAAACCCCCAGAGTGAAATACACCGAGAGGCATTCTGTCACCCATGAAAACACACACCACAACGCTGGGATGTCTCTCAGTGGCTTTGCTGTTAATTATGTTAGGCCTGCAGGGAAAACCAGATTATCTAGTTAATGATGTGTTCAATGATTTAATAAAATAATTTAAAAACAATTAAATGTAGGTTGTCAGGACTACTAGAAACTCTTCCATAATGTGCTCAGCTAGACCACTGGCAATGACGCTGCATCATTAAAGAGAAATACTCCTGACATTAATAATTAACAAAAATAAACATGAGTTTGCAACTATCTGCTCCTCATGACGACTGCAAGTTTCCTTCACTTAATCTGTAAAAAAGGTGGCACTTTGTTAGAAGAAATGCTTGGCTCATTGTTACTTACACTTGGACATGTTACCATAATTAGGCCCTGGGATTGGCTTTCAGTTTTGAATAAATAGCACATTTCCTTTTAAATTAATTTACTCTTTGCACAAGAGAGTCCTTATTGTAACTTCCTCTTAGATGTCCAGCCTATAGGTCTGCAAACATTTACCTGCACCCTAAATACAGCAGCAGGTGAACAATTGTGCAACACCAGCAGCGCTGGAGTGATTTGAGAAGGTGCCAACCGCAGATCCTTGCTGAATTGAGGAGAGACATTAGAAGCCATAAGTTTAGAATTGCTAATAGATAATTTTTAAAATTTTCCCCAGCTAAGATTCCTCTTATATCTGGCCCGTTACAAAGTAATATGGCTTCTAATAACCTCTTTTGGCTTCTAATAACCTCCATTGAACAAATTACAAGGCCTGCTATGCAATAGTGATGTTCAGAATCATTATGTCATTAATAACCTCCTAGGTCAAGTCCATATGAAAGTGGTGTAGAGGTGTGTTTATTTGGCCATAGGTGGTCCATGTGTGGCATTGGATATTTCACATTGCAACCTAAGATTATCTGGATGTCTCTATGTATGTGTGAGAGAGACAGATAACATTTATTAAAAAATTAATGAGTCATAATTCCTCCAACAGAATGCCTACACCGTCATCACCTATGCTGCTAATTTCAGGAGGCTAGGGGGGTCAGGAAAGGGTCCAGGAGGAGGCGGCCCTTTCCACACACCCCAACCAATCCCTTTCCCCACTCCCGGAAGAAGAGGAAGAAGCCGAATCCTGGGAGGGAGTCCTGTTCATAATGGAGAAGCCCCTTGAGGAGATCATGGAGGAACAGGAGGAGACAGGAACATCCCAGGCCCCTGTAGAAGTATGTACCGTATATACTCGAGTATAAGCCGACCCGAATATAAGCCGAGGCACCTAATTTTACCACAAAAAACTGGTACAACTTATTGACTCGAGTATACGCCTAGGGTGGGAAATTACTTGCTTCTTTTAATAAACTCAAGCTCCCAAAATGTCTCCAAATGTGCCAAAAAATCAGCAACCATATTAATAAGGTGTATATTGCATGTATATATAGACAAGAAAACAGGGATACTCTGCACTCTCCAAACACATAATTAATGCTATATCAAGTACTGTTCTATATTAAAAACAGGGAATGTTAGTTCCACATATTGCAATATATGTTTAAGCTGACCAACTGACGCCAAAGTGTATATATAGTGTATATAGCGTTCACATGGGATAGCAGATGCCACAATTTGGAAAATATTGGAGAGGATATGTTTATCATTAATAATTACTAGATAAACTGCTCACCCCAGGTACTGTGCCCGTCTCCTACTAGGCTGTCTTTAGGACAGTACACACATCTTGCATCTCTTTCTCTTTCTTCACTAACAGGAAGTTCGCGTTCCAAATGCCAAACTTCCTGTCAGTGGAATGCTCATGCATTCCACTGCAGAAGTTAAGGGCTGAGGGACCGGAGAACAGGGACTCACTCCAGTATAAGCCGAGGGCGGCTTTTTCAGCATAAGAAATGTGCTGAAAAAGTCGGCTTATACTCGAGTATATACGGTAAGTATGTTCATTTTATAATGTAGTCCAATATTCATTATCTTGTTTTTCAGCATAAAAGTGTGGTCCTCAGAAAGCCTTTCTTTACTAAATGTGACTTCCCTAGGCCTAGTCAACGTTTGTCATTCCGTAGGTGTCTAATATCATGGGCCTAAAAAGTGTTTGTTGCAAAGCACCCCCCCTTCCCAATATATCTCCATGTGCCTCTAAAATGCAGACGTTTGGGTACTGCTGTGCTCATCATAACATATGAACCTTTGCAGAGAATTTCACTTAATGTACCAGCTCTGAGCTCTGCTGAGCTTGGTGTGAGCAAAGTACACCCATAGAGCTAGGATACGTTTTCAGAATGTCATAAGATTGTAATTGTAAAACGCTTCTTTTCTTTTTTTCCGGGCGCTGCACAAATACCTCCAGTACATGTATTAATAAAGAAAATCCACAAATTTAAAAAATAAAATAAAAAGTAAAATTATTACAAAAATATGATTTTCAACCTCTATGTTGAATATCATTTTGTTATTTAAATGTCAAAAATTGTTTATAAAAAAGTTATTTTGTTACAAAAAATGTATGTGTGTGTATTATTTTTGAGAAGATTTAGGGGGGTATGCAAATGACCGGGATTTTTTTTTTTAAGACTGCGTTAAGTCAATTTAATGCTGTTTTTTATCATTTTCGAGCGGGTTAACTTTACCCGCGATTCAATTCCATTTTTAACGCTCCGGTTTTTTTTAACAAACGGTCCTCTCGCGCTTCAGTAGAAGGTCTATTGAAAGTATAGGGTGTGCGAGAGGCAGCCTTGTTAAAAGCAATTCAATTGTTTTTTAACGCGGCGCGTTAAACAGGCCAATATGCTATTTTATCTTGCACCTCTTTGGGATGTGATAAAAATAAAAAACCTCTGAAAACTATTTGAAATCATGTGATAATGAGAAAAAAATAGATAAACTATGTTTATCACTAATGCCTAACATGTAAAAGTTGATTTTATTGTTAAAAAATAATGAAATAAAAAAAACATAAAAAAATAAATAAAAATAAAAATCACTAATTAAATATATTTATGTATGTTTTTGGTAGTATTTTGACATGGTTTATATGATTCTATAGTAAAAAAAATAGTTAAATAAAGAAATATGCTAAAGAAAGTACTGTAATGTAGATATTATCAACTAGAATGGTTGTGTAATGCAAAATAAAATGTATGAAAATGTACGCCAATCCTTTTTTTTGTGTTATATATGACCGCGTTAAAACTCCCCTTCACTCCCCTCAAAACTCGCGAACACAATGATTAACGTGCGGGGGCAGCGTTCCCTCTTTTTCAATTGAATTGCACAAGTTTTCACACTGCGTTAACTAAAATGGTCGCGATAGCAGTTAAAAATCTTGCGGCCAATTGAATACCCCCAATGTGTACTAATGTACCTTTGTACTTTTGACATTTAAGGTATGTTGAATATGTTTTTTTTTCATATCAAGCAATATCATACAGACATCATACATACTGTATCATACAAAGGTATGAGGTATGTTGTATATGGTTTTCATATCAGGCAATATTATGCAAACAGCATACATACAGCATCATACAAAGGGTTAGCAGGGTTAGTATGATAATTCTGATACTAATAATGATAATAAAACACGAGTGAAAGGAAGAAATTGCAGGCATGTGCGTTCCTCTGTCTATCACAAATACAAATGCATGTTGTACACAAACGTATGTCTATCGGTGAATTAGAGGGGTAAATAACGCATTGCTACCAGCACCAGTTTTTACGTCATGTAAGTGAGTTACTCCGTATTCATCAATTCTGTTACACACTGTACAGACTAAGGACACTACACCTCCCGTACATAATATGATCACTATATATGATCTCAGTATAATTCTATTATACTGTTTACAGACATATAATAGTACACCTACCCAACATGACTTGACCACTGAAAATTGTACATAAATCTACTATGATTCAATGCTTATCTGTTGTTTATATTTGTTGTGCAACTGATCTTACCTTTGGACAGTGCCACAAGCCACTAACTTAGGATGATAGGACAATAACTAGTGATTGAATAGGCACTATGTAATCATCATCATCATTTATTTATATAGCGCCACTAATTCCGCAGTGCTGTACAGAGAACTCACTCACATCAGTCCCTGCCCCATTGGAGCTTACAGTCTAAATTCCCTAACATACACACACACACACACACACACAGACAGACAGACAGAGAGACAGAGAGAGGCACACACAGACTAGGGTCAATTTGTTAGCAGCCAATTAACCTACCAGTATGTTTTTTGGAGTGTGGGAGGAAACCGGAGCACCTGGAGGAAACCCACGCAAACACGGGGAGAACATACAAACTCCTCACAGATAAGGCCATGGTCAGGAATTGAACTCATGACCACAGTGCTGTGAGGCAGAGGTGCTAACCACTACACCACAGTGCTGCCCCCTGGTTAGGTCTGCATATAAGTATGTGTCCTTGGCAGTGTAGCATACTGTTTTGAATGTTACTATAGAACTTTACAAACCTTGTATTAGTACAGTTGGGTTGCAGCTCTTAATAAGCTTGCCTTTCAATTTCTTCTCAATAAATCTAAATTTTCACACTCCATCATTTTCAATTAATTATTTATAGCAATGCCAAATTTCTTTGCAACTCACTTTCTTCCTTTGCGCAATTGTCAATCTCTTGATTACTTTTGTTTTACCTCATTCATCATATTCCTCTTGCACTGCTGCTCTGCAATGTCAATCCAGTGCCCCAGAATTCAGTTTAAAATGATAGATCTAAGATTCTGTGAAAGGTTCTCTGCTTTTCGGTCTCATCCCCTCCATGCAAGCACTTGTGAATTGATGGACAGAGAATTAGTGGTAATTATACAACAGTGAGGAATTAGATGTCATGAAGGTGTTATGTAACTAGTATAGTAATTAGGCATATCCTCTAGGATTTTTTTTCTTAATGTAATTGTAATTATTTAAATTTCAAATCATTTGTTTATTAAAACTGAGATCAGAGATTGGATAGAAAGAGAGGTACAGACGTGCGGTGGTAATCGCTTTACCGATGACGACAATTCTGACAAGCTTCAGACCTACAAAAAAAATCTGACTGCAAAAAAACCCGAATACAATAAAAACAGACTTACCTGAAAACCGAACACCTGCGGGGTCCAGACATTGCCGCTTTAAATTAACATTGATGTATGTCGCGCTGACCTCAACCTGAACTGCCAGAAAGCTGTGTCTTTGGAATGAATTCCTGTCAGCATGCCAGAGCTCCAGACATCTGGAGCTTCAGATTTCAGGTAAGTCTGTTTTTATTGTATTCATTTTTTTATGCAATCGGATTTTTTTTGTAGATCTGAAGCTTGTCAGAATTGTCGGCATCGGTAAATCAATTACCACCGGTGGACTTTTACTAAAACCACCTCCCTCCCCTTATAACCTTTTACCGAATTTCCTCACAACTAAAGGACTTGTCTAAATTATACACCCAGTACGGTTGAATAGCTCCAATTTTTTGAGTCTTAAATTCTTGGGAGAACAAACTGCCCCCTGGAGCCACAAATGTCCAACAGCAAATTGGTTAAAGGAAATTAACATAGGATTGGTTGCTGACAACAGCATCACTGTTGGACACTTGAGCCAATATTACATCCTCTAGCCTCAAGATGATTCTGATGACCAATAATAATTGGATGTGTATTGGTTGGATTATTATCAGGTATGTCAGTATATGTGGCTGAAAGGTGACCACTATCTGCTTGTATATGCGGTCATCTTCCCGACACTATCAACTGCTAATATGTTCTGGAAAAGCAACTTGACCCATTAGGCAAATAGACAGATTTCATCCAATTTGTCCAAATACATGAGTGTGATTGAACAGAGCAGCAGGACCAACCCACATGTGATCATAAGACCAATAGAGCAGGGAGATTCCCAATTAAATCATAGAGCAAAACAGTAAAGCAAAGCTTAATTTTTTAATTCGAAAAAGTGGTCTTTTGTGAAGGAATTAGTAATATCACTGTATTTCCCACAGATATCATTACTATCAGTTGCAGACAGACCTTACAGTGTTGTAAAAGGGACTATAGTAGAGTCATTTACATTAATTTAGCTGCTCTTGGGTGGATGAAAAGAAAGCTTTTATCTTATCAATGAATCTAACAAGACTATCCCATGTCCCCAAAAAATTCAATTCAAATATGCGCAAAATGATTACAAGCAAAATGAAAAATGAAAGACACTGCATGGGGCTGTGTCTTCACTCGAGGTGGGTAATTGGTCTATTAAACTTCCCTAACTCTTCCCAGTGCAATCTTGGTGTATAGAAATTGAAAAGAAGATAGGTCTGTGACCAACATATTTCCTGGGGTATTATAAATATAGTTTTTCAAATAAAGTTTAGCTTTGTCATAAAATCTTTACAAAGACCAGGCACAAAGTAAAAACTTCTGAAAGACCAGAGCATGCCGCTATTTAAAGGGCCACACAGGGCTTGCATTTGTTTTATCCTCAGAAAAGTACAAAAAAAAATCATTAATGGTCATTGATGAACCGCAAATCATGCAGACCTGCACTGCTTCTATTTTGCTTAAGTGGTGCCCATTGTATTTAAAGGTACAAACACATTTCATAACCTCTGAAACCACACTCAGATAATGGGGTTGCACCTACTTTTGCAGATACCCCACAAAATATGCATGGCGGAAACCTAAAATCGCCACTACAATATAAAACCTTCTTTCACTTTAGGAACACCTCTAAATGAAACACTACACTCCCCTGGCGAGCCAGATAATTTAAACGTTTTGAGGAAAATGCTGCGTACCCACCTGTAAATCAGAGTGTGCGTTCCTATATGCACCTTGCTACAACCCTGCCAGTTTATTTAACCCATTGAATGTCATATGCCATGAAGAAATTCTCTCTAGAAGTGCCAGTCCTATTTGCAACTGGGGGTCATTTAGAGCTGAGCCCACTTTGCAGCACGAATGTTCACGATAAATGTGTTCTGGAAAATTGCACACATAATTATTTTGATTATTTTGATTTGCACATATCTCAAGATAAGCCCCCAAAAACAACATTTATGCTTCTTTCTTTGTAAACTTGTGTCACAATTATATTTTTTTTTATAGAAACTTTGTGCACTAGACGGGGAATGATACCAATCCAGCTTGATCAGCACATATTGTCAGGGTAGCAAACACTCTGCTGTCATCAGAGCATATTTCCTGCAACACCCACTGATCACATAAATCACCCTTCACACTAACACACTAATGTCATCTGCTGGGTGCTACTAAGTTATTGGCACCACTCTACTGACTAACCACTGTGGTTACCTGATCATCTCAGCCCTGCTCCTGATATTCCCCAGCCTCCTACCTCTGATCGCTTGTCACTAGCAGCATCATGAAGAAACTCTGCCTCCTACTGTGGGCTCCTCTGTGTGTACCTCTATAAACTTCTACACTGGGACAGTTGCTTTTTGGAAGTGCTGTCCAAGGTCCTGCAAAATGTTAAATAGCTCAGAAAACTCTTAGGGAAGAGAGACAAAAGGTATGGTATTAAAAACCTGATAATTGAGAAATAGGCCCCACAGTGAGGTGTGAGTCTCTGACCCCTGTAAACAGAAATTTATGAGAATAAGTGTAAAGATGGTGCCCGTGAAGATGTCCGGCTTTGCCGCGCCCCTGGAGGGGCTGAAGACTCCCTGGATGGCGGTGCCCTACAAGCGGGTGAAGAGGGAAGAGGAGAAGAACTTACCCGTCCGGCGATCCAGCGGCGGTGAGTATACTTTCTTTCCTCCAGGTCCTGTCAGCGGAGCAAGGAAGAGCCAATCACGGCTCACCTTTCTTCGCTGGCCAATCAGCGGCCGGATACGCGAGCCAATTGCGGCTCGCGCCCGGCCATTTGAAAGATTGGCGCTGCGGCGAGCCAATCAGCACTCGCGGTGCCATTTTGCCAGAAGTCCGTCGGCGGAGGAATGGACCAGACGTGCGGAGCGGCGGAAGAAGTCTTCAATCAAGCCGCCGGAGCAGAGATCGTCCAGAGCAGTAAGAAGACCTGCGCCGAAGAGGAGAAGAGGCGCAGCCGGCTGGAGGGTCTGGAAGACCCGGAAAAGAAGGTAGTAGACGGCGAGGCAAGTTGAGTATCCTGCGCAGAGCAGGTAAGTAAACTCAACGTTAGGTCGGGCACTAGGCCCGTGGCCACGGTTGGGCACAAGGCCCGTGGAGCATATATTAGCGGCACAAGGCCCAGGAGTTTGGGCAATAGGCCCTATGAGGTAGTGGGCAAATAGTCCAATAGTGATAAATGGGCACAAGGCCCTGTTAGATAGGTAGGGGGTGTAAGAGCCCCAGGTGTAAAAAGGCACAAGACCCTTAGTTAGGTAGTGGCCTAGAGGCCATAGGAGAGGCCACAGGGCCTGGTTAGGGGGCTGAAAGCCCATAGATGCTGAAGGGCACAAGGCCCTAGTTAGTGGGCTCAGAGCCCTGAGTTAGAGAGGGGGCTAAGGCCCGTATACAGAGCACAAGGCTCTGTATGTAGCTGGGCACGAGGCCCATTGTGTGAAGGGCAGAAGGCCCTGGTGTGTTAGAGGCGTGAGAGCCTTGTGAGTGTAGGCACGGTCCTGTGTGAGGTGAGCACACTAACGTTAGGAGGTACAGTAGAGCGGAGGCTCCTGTTGGTGCTGTAGCAATCAGCTGGTTTGCTAGCAGCTGTGTGCCCTGGTGAGTAGCGTACAAAGTACTGTATTACTGTATTTATTCTGTCTGTGCGGCGAGTATTGGCTGTATTACTGTATTTTGGGGTGTGCTACATAATTGTGTCCAGGGGCAAGACGTCAGGCCCCCATTAAAGGTAGGCTCTTGTTTCCTGTGTTTTCCTGTACTAACCCGTGCTGTGGGGGACAAGTATAGTTACCAGCTTACACATAGTCAGGGAAGAACATACGTAGTTTTCCTGCCCCTTAGGTTCCGGGGGTCACGCTGGCTCCCAGAGGGGGTGACTGAGTGAGTCAGTGGCAGTGCAGCACAGCTCGAGGCAGTTCCAGGGGCAGCCCGTGGTTCTGGTCGAGGGTCCAGGTGTAAGGACACGTGTTCGACACCCGAGTACAGGCAGTCGGGCGGTACAGTTTCGATCGGCTGTTCTGTGCGGCAGTCGGCCCGCGGGTTAGTGTGCTGTTCCAGTGAGCCTCCAGTGAGGCCTGGTGCAGCCGGTCCTTAGGGTCCGTGGGTAACCCCATAGTAAGGAGACAGTCTCCTTGGTTAGACCTGGGTGAGGGGGTTAGGAACCGCCCTCCGGTATAGTCCGTGAACACCGGCTCGTGTTCCCCGTAGTGGTTAGTGAGTAGTTCCGTTAGTGCACCACACCTAGTTAGTCATAGTTGTTTGACTTAGTTGCGTTGCTGACCATTAGAGCGTTGTTAGGGTCGGGTCGCTGTTGTAGTCGGTTTACTGTTGTGGGTGCACACCTTTAGTCTCACTGACAGCGCAGAGGAAGGCTGTGTGTTCCTTGTCATCCGCAGGTGTCGGGGAGGTGCAGGAGAGCAGGACCGGAAGCGGGAGTGTCCCGGTGAGTATCATGCTCGATTCCCCCTTTTGGTTAGGCCCTCACCGGGAGGTGTGCGAGGTACTTGAGGCGGGACTGTTCCTGGCCTCAAGTGCCTGTAGTCCCCCGTGCCTTGGCTAGAGCAAAGGGAGGAGGCGGCAAGTGAGCTTGGACTGAGAGTGTCCTTGTTCATTGCCGTGTTCTCGGACAGTCCTTTCCTGGTAGGCATGGCCGTAATCTCTGTCTCTTTCTTAGAGGGACGTGGTTGGAGGTGACAAGGGTTGCGGCTGCTGATCTGCTGGGATTGAATCGCAGCTGGGACATCGGAAGCGGACTGGAGGTGACCATCGTTTACAAAGTAAGTTCTTCTGTGTGTGTCTGTCCTGTTCCCCGCAGGCGCTACATAAGGATTAACAAGAGGTGATACAGAATGTATGAATTACTGAATATAATCTATAAAGAAATACATTACTTAGGAGTTTATATGCAATACATTTGTTTCTGCAAAATAAATTTTAACTCCCGGAAAAGTATTTTTAAGCTTTTTCAAACTTCTTCAATACCTATTACCCAACCTGTTGCCTGTGACAAAACATGAAGAGAACAGGTACACTGGAACACATCATAACCAGATCTGTAAAATGTTTAGTTAACTTGGGAGTTGTATACAGTAATGTTCCAATGGGAAACCTGATTGGTAGCCGCCTCGCAAGCACATTTTTTTTAGGGGGGGTGGTAGTTTTTAAAAATCTAACAAACAAATAAAATATATAAAACTTTAATATTAAAGTAAATAAATTCAAACAAAAGTCTTGTACCACCCCCTCATCCTGCCGCAACTCTCTGCCTTCTCCCCGGCATCACTTCCAGGTTCTCGGCCTCACTGTTGCTAAGGCAAAAGCCCTGATCGGTCAGTGTCACTATTTAATGCAGGGAGGGCTTAGCCTCCCTGCTGGCTACAGCGTCCAGTCTGCATTGTTGCTGACCTGCTCTGGATTCCTGTATTGCTGATTTTCTGTTGTGACCTTCTGTCTGCACCTTGGACCTTGCCTGCTTGCCTGTGACCCTGACCCTTTGGCCTGTATCTTGGACTCTGCTGTTTTGCCTGTGACCCTGACCCTTGGCGTGTTATCTGACCATTCTACCTTGCTTGTGACCCCTTACCTCGGCTAATGTCTGACCATCCGCTACCATCAGCTCAGCCTCCTCTGGCCTGCCGCTGCTGTGTTGTATAAAGAACTTGCACTGCGCTAAGAGTTAAGTCCTGAGGGCATCCATGTACCTGTGAGCACATAAAGCTCTATGGGAAAAGCGGCTGCTAAAGGTGAAGACCTCTGTCATCTGTTCTGCAAGTTAGTTATCAAACCGGCAGCCTAACACAAGTTAGACAAAATAAATGCAGACGTGAAAACAAAGGGTATGGAGGACCCTGCTCATTAGAGAGCTTACATTCAAAGTGGAAGAGAGCACAGCTGAAACAAGAGGCGTAAATGTGTTTCAGAATGGAGATTGGGAAAGTTGTGAGGGTGCATTAGTGTGCATGGTGTTATTGAGGATAAGGTCAGCTCTAAAACAGAGATGGGTTTTTAAAGAGCATCTAAAGGTGTGAAGGCTGTGGGAAAGTCTGATTGAGCATGGTAAGGAATTCCATAAGTGGGGAGCAGTACGGGAAAAGTCTTGTAGGCAGGAGTGAGGTGTGCTTACCAGAGATGAGACAAGGCGCAGGTCAGAGGTAGATCTCAGAGGGCGGGAGGGAGAGTATTTATATATGAGATTTGAGATGTATGCAGGGGTAGTGTTGTTGAAGGCTTTGCAGGTAAGGGTTAGTAATTTGAATTTGATTCTGGAGGACACAGGGAGCCAGTGTAGGGATTTGCAAAGTGGTGCAGCAGATGTGGAGAGGTGAGAGAGGAAGATCAGTCTTGCAGCAGGATTTAGGATGGATTTAAATGTGAATATATGGGTGTCAGGAATGCCAGATAGCAGAAGGTTGCAATAGTCAAAATGGGGAGATGATGAGAGAATTAATAAGAGCATGTTGAGTAGGAAAAGGGAGTATTCTGGCAATGTTTTTAAGGTGGAGTTGACAGGACTGCGAAAGAGTCTGAATATGAGGAATAAAGCAGAGGGCGGAGTCAAGTGTGACACCAAGGTAGCAAGCGAGGCAGACTGAGGAAATTGTGGTATTATTAACAGTGAGGGAGATTTGAGGGCAGGTGGTGACTCTGACAGGAGGGAAGATAATAAGCTCTGTTTTGGACATGTTGAGCTTTAGGTAGCTTTGGGACATTCATGTTTATATAGCAGAAAGACAGTTGGTTAAACGAGATAGTACAGAAGGATAGATGTCAGGGGAAGAGATATAGATTTGGGTGTCATCAGCATAGAGGTGGTATTGAAGGCGAATGAGCAAATTAGAGCCCCAAGAGAAGAGGTGTACAATGAAAAAAGTAAAGGGCCAAGCACAGAGTCTTGTGGGACCCCAACAGATAGTGGGAGTGGAGGGGAGGATGTGCCAGAGGTAGAAACACTAAAGGAGTGGTTCAATAGGTAGGAAGTGAAACAGGAAAGGACTGTGTCATGAAGGCCAATGGAGTGAAGGGTGTGTAGGAGATAAGGGTGATCAACAGTATCAAAAGCAGCAGAGAGGTCCAGGAGAATGAGTATGGAAAATTTGCCATTAGATTTTACAGTAAGTAGATCATTGGTAACGTTTGTGATAGCAGTTTCAGTGGAATGTTGGGGGCGGAAGCCTGATTGCAGAGAGTCCAGAATGGAATGAGAGGAGAGAAAGTGAGAGAGGTGTTTGTACACTAATCACTCAAGGTGAGATGAGAGCATGTTTAAAGGAGGATGGAAATGTGTCAGTGGAGAGAGACAGGTTGTATAGGTGAGTTAGAGGTGGGCATGCAGTGGAGGAGAGGGTGTGGTGTAGTTGAGAGGTAATAGGGTCGAGTTGACAGGTTGTAGGGTGAGATGATAAGATGAGTGCAGAGACTTCGTCTTCAGTTATTGGAGAGAATGAATTAAGGGTGGATTGAGGAGTGTATGTAAAGGTGGGTAGTGTGAGTGGAATAAGTGGAATTTGGCATGAGGAAATATCTAGTCGAATGGTGTATTTTGTATTTGAAATAGGTGGCAAAATCATGGGCAGTGAGGGAGGAAGGAGAAGGAGGTGAAGGTGGGCAGAGAAGTGAGTTGAAGGTGGCAAAGAGGTGACGTGGGTTAGAAGACTGTGTGGATATTAGAGATTTGAAGAATGTTTATTTGGCAATTGAAAGGGAAGTGCTGTAAGTTGAAAGGATGAATTTATAGTGGAGGAAATCGGGATAGAAACGATATTTCCTCCAGTGGCGCTCTGCAGTGTGGGAGTACTTTTGCAGGTAGCTGGTCTGTTTGTTGGGCCATGGCTGGGGTTTGGATCGTCGGAAACTATATGTAGTAGCTGGAGCTGCATTGTCTAGGGCTAAAGTGAGTATTTTGTTATAGAATGAGGCAGCCTGATTAGGAAATGACAATGCAGTCAATGGAGAAAATAGTTGTTTTAGAGAAAATGAGAAGTGGATTTATAATTGTAATATATATATAATTATACTTGTATTTGTGTGATTATGTGTAAGTTGAAACATTTCAATAAGAGATTGAATAAAAAAGTTAAATAAAACTATACACAGCATGAAAATGGAAGTAGGCAAACACTACTGATCTTGATACAGGACCTGTCAAAGAAGATGAATATCCTGTTTATTATGTGAATAATGTAGTCTACATTTGAAAGCTCATTCAATCATACAGAACAAAATGCAGTATGCTAATATTAATAAATGATTGGAGTTTGCTATCTCAAAGCATATCTTGGAGCTGGGGAAAACTCAACTAACAAACAGGCAGCAGTATGAAGGCAAATTGATAATTTATCAATGCTACAAATCACGATATATGATTGAAAAATGTGGAAGACAAGTATTCCACATTCCAAAATCCCTTAATTTTGGATGAGGTAGTAGTATATCAAGTTATGTCACTTGTATTTGGTATTACAGGTATAGAGATTACAAAAGATCATTAAATCTATATAAAAAATAAAAATATATTTAAAAAAAGGCAAAAACAATAAAGAACACTGTGAATGACCATCTCCTCTTTGTCTATCATACTCTAAACTGTTTTAATTACCGCAGTGAGACATGTTTTCCTTTATCACCATTCCACATCAGCAGCACTAGTCTGCAAATCCATACACTGGCTCCCAATAATTTCCAGAATCCAGTTCAAGCTATTCATCTTCATTGCTCTCACCAACACCTCCCCCCTCTGATTTCATTACATGATACTCTCCCTAACGCCTTCTTAAATCTGATTCTGACTTGAGCCATCTCTCTGATTATTGCCTCTTGTTCTTGCCTCCAAGACCTCTCCCGTGCTGCACCCCTTTATGGAACTCCCTATCACACTTCCCCAGACTCTCCCCCAACAATTTTTCATGCTCTCTTTCAAACCTACCTGCTCACTATTGCCTATCCTACTCCCACCTGATATTACTCCCTTGTGCGCTACCTGCTACCATCCTGTCCTACTGTCTCAGCATTACTCTCTCCCTTCAGCTTGTAACCTTTCACCAGGGGCACCGAGAGGGGTGTGGGTTGGGTACAAGTTACCGAGGCCCAGGCCCCGACAGTGTGTGACATCATCACACACAGTCCCAGCAGCCGGCAGAGCAAGGAGGAGGAGGAGGAGCTCCATCTCTAAACTAACACAGTGTATGGTAAGTATGCTGTGTCTGGGGGGGATTCATACTATATCTGGGGGGAATTATTCTGTGTCAGGGGGGAATTATGCTGTGCCTGGGGGAGGGGAATAATGCTGTGTCTGGGGGGGATTACGCAGTGTTTGGGGGCTAAAAATATGACATGGGGGCTTAATTTATGCTGCGTCTGGGGAGGGATTATGCTGTGTCTGGGGGGCTTAATTTATGCTGTGTCTGGGGGGCTAAAAATTAATATATATATACACACATATATTTTTTTTAATTGAAGGTGGAGATTCCTGCTGTAATTGCCAACAATGTGCACAGTGCAATGTCCATGTGCCACATCATCTGCAATTGAATCCCCCCCATGTTACTTTATGTGCATTTATCTTTGTATGGGGTTGCAGAGCCCTTAGGGACAGCCTCTTCTCTTATACAGTTACACTTGTGTTTCATTATCTGACCATTTTCAAACATATAGATATCTGCAATTATTTTAATCACACATATTTTGCTTGCTATATAATTATATACTGCGGGATCTGTGCTGTATTCACTAATTATTTTCCACATTTCATGTCCATTTTCCAAACAAATCCCAACATTCCAAGATACATAGAAGAATCCAGTACCAGGTTGTGAAAGCTGCAATAACAGGTAGGTGAGAGCAACACCATTTTAATACATAATGGGGGAGATTCAAGAAAATTGTGGCACGCATTTTTACTGGTAGTACGGTAAAAATATCCGCTCATTTTTGCTCGCACCTCTATGGTGCGCAAGCAAAAACCAGCAGATATTTCACTAAAAAATATAGGCCTTGGCTGTCCTGGAGACACCGGGTGTATTTTTTTCTAATTGAATCTCCCCCAATATGTCATGTTTAAACTGACATAGCCACACCCATGGTGACCACACCTCCAAGACTGTGGCCTCGCCCCCTTTGGTGGCGGCGGCGCTACGCAGTGGCACACGCCTCTTCCCTTCTCATCTATGTAGGGTGTGGGGGCCAAAAACTTGCTGTACCAGTGCCTCAAATTCCTCTTGGCAGCCCTGCCTCTCGCAAGCAAGGTCCTCTCTACCTTCTCTCTTATGTCTGCCCCTTCTTTTTCGACCTTGCTTATCCTTGTTTTTTTTCTATATAGGATTTGTTTTGTTTTACTGAATGATTTATTATATCAACTGTCAGGCACTGTGTAGTTTTGTGACACCATATAAATAAACAATGATAATGATGATGAGTATAGTCCTCAAGCTGAATGGTAGAATAAATATATGGTTCAAAAGGGTCATCTGGTGGCTATTCATTGTACTGCATTTGCTTGTTTGTGTTACATTCCTATTGCTCTATGGGGGGTATTCAATTGTTTCTTTTAACGCGCTAAAACAAAAAAAAACGAGCGCTCGAAAAAAACTTCATATTATACGGTAATTTTGCGCGCGTAAACAGTTAATACGGTACTTACGCGTTGCCAGCGGACTGAATTTCAGCTCACTGCTCAGGGAGCTGCGAGATGAAATTTAGCGAGTAATTACCGTATTAACGGTAATATTTTTAGAGCGCTCGTTTTTTTTTGTTTTAGCGCGTTAAAAGAAACAATTGAATACCCCCCTATGTGTTAGTATGGAGCTCTGTCTTCTGGGTCCCCGGTGGTCTAGTGGGAGAGGAAGTGGGGCAATGACACGACCGTCCTCCCAGCGCTAATGCGCATGCGTGAACCGGTAGCGTTGTTCCTTGCGAGGCTCTGACATTGCATGTTCCAGTAAAGTTCATGCACGGAGGTGCAGAGTACACAACCTGCACAGGACTATTGTACTACCTGTATCCTGCTGCAGTTATTAACCCTGTGAGTAGCTGCATCACTCTTGTATTGAAGTTCACAAATAAACCAACATCTTGTTTAAGTTTAACATGTGTGGACTAACATCCTTATCCAACACTGCTGACAGCTTACAGATACCAAAGGTTCTGCTAATACTGTACACAGAGCATTGCTTTATTTTAGGTGCAGAGCGGTGCCATATGCAATATTTAGTTATTACACACTGTATAACACTGTTCTGTAAAAATACAGAATAGAGCTGACTTCCACCAACTCAAAAGGAAGTTTTTAAACACAGAGAAGGGCAGGGGGCGATGCAACATGCAACATGGCAATGGTTAATCGTATTACCTCCAGGGCACCATTCCCTTATCATGGGAATCTCAGACTGTAAATGATATGACCAGAATTAATGAGCTACTGGGTACATTCAATATATGTATCATGAACTGCGCTGTGCATTTGGTGACACATATTATACATGTAACATAAAAATGGTTGTAGCACATCTTCTGCAAACAGTGTATTGGAAGTAACTGTACTCATTTCCAAATATTAAGTCTTTGAAACCTAGACCATTGATGCTCTATGTTAAGTGTAATTATGGTCATTTATTCAACAGAAAAATGATAGACCTTACATTGTCCTTTTAGCAGCGCAAAAATGTTCCTGTGTTATTATAATTAAAATAGCCCCTAATCATGCACAGTTGGATACCTATGATATAAGGGTAATTTTGGAGCAATCAAGCAACATATCATTGTTGCTTTGTCAGCCTCCACTTATTCCACAAATTACCACTTTTCAAAAAGTCAAGCACTTATTATTGCTACTGTTATTCAAATTGAATTCACTGCTCCCCATTGTGCTCCAGAAGAGCCGTGTTTATTCAAAGCAGCCCATGTACTGTACAAAAACATTTGGTTGTACTGAATAAGGACACTAGACAATGATGGTTAATAACTTTTCAGCATGAATCACCTTGAGGACAATGCTCATCATGAAAATGTATTCCAGTAGATTGTTATATGAGGTATGAGACTTACTCATGTTTTAATTTTTGTTAATAAAGCATTTTCAAAAGACAGTTGTTTGAAGGGACAGTCTCAACAACAATACGTCTAATATATATACATGTAGATGGGTGTTTAGTTTCTAAAACATTCTCAATATAGCACATGGCTTTTTGTCCATGTTTCTCTGTTTTTTTAAATGTAAATCTGATGTGAAAAACACAAAGTGTGATGCACTTCTGTGGCAAGCTATATAAAATTCAAAGTTTGCGAATTTCACTTAAAATACTAAAAACATAAAAAAGCACAATAGGAAATATGTACATTAAAACTATGCAACCTAGTATTAATAGTTGCAATTAAAGGGAGGTTTAACGCTCATCACTTGTTCTACATGAACAAGGGCGCCCACTAGTGAGGTATTTTATATGGAAAAGTTAAGCCCAAAAGGTGATAATTTATACTGTGGACTGGATATCTGAATGTAACAACGGGGCTACCTCCTCCTTAAGGAGATCAACATCTCTAAGGCATGATATAACAATAAAAAAGGCAGCCCTGGTCATCTATAATCTCCAATCTCCCTGACTGCTAGGCTGGCTACTACTAGAACAGATAGTCCCGCTGACAGAAAATAACAGTGTGGACCGAGAGTGATTTAAGCGACGTGATACAGTACAGATAAGCCTACTTTTTAATGTTTTTGAAACGCACATATATTATTGGGTGAAATTTTCTCCTATTATATCTGCATCTAACAATACTGTGCTATCTTTGGTTCTTTTCTTATTTCCTATTGGTATCTTGCACTGTGGTTTGAGGGTGCAACCTGACTGAAGAAATCATGATTTAGATATAGATGGGCTTATTACATTCAGAAATCCGGTATGCAGAATAAGTTATCCCATTTTGGGCTTATCTTTTCCACAGAAAATACTACACTAGTGAGTGCCCTTGTTCCTTCTGTCTTTGTTTTTTTGCTTTATGTTCTTTGTTTTTGTGCCTCTGCTAAAGGCTTACTTTCCTCTATATATTGCTTCTTTCTTAAGGTTGACAAGTTAAAAAAAGAATGTCCCCATGAATTGGCATGGGAGTGAGGCATGGGGGAGATCCTAGATGTAGATCAGTGGACATGGATCAGAGCTAATGTAGCCTACTGTTCCACATATGTGCATATCAGAGAAAACACTGTTAAAGACTTGTACCTTTGAGAATTCATAGACTTTTTTGAGGTTTATCTATACAATGCTGGTGGCTGTATAGACAGGAGGTTCCCTGCATCACATATGGTGAGCATGCCTAAATCTGTCTTCATTATGGAGTGAAGTATATCTCCTCGTATTCAATATCACAAACATTCTATACTGTCAGCTCTCTCTTACGTCCTGTTGCTACAGCCCATACATAACATTCCAAAACATACTCAGAAACTAATTTTTCATATTCTTAATGTTGTTAAATGCCAGATTGCCCTCTTCTGGAAGAAACCTCTCTCTCTCTCTCTTCAATAATAGAGAAAATAGAGTATGTGTAAAGCATGGAGCATATTTCCTGTATAAAATCTAATTTATCAATCAAATTTTCAGCCATTTGGGACCCCTGGTTTGATCATCATTTAGCTCCTTCACCACTATATTTTGGCTTATATTTGTACTTGAAGTAAAAGCATAGAGAGCAGACAAATCATAATTCAAAATTCAAATCTAAATGTCCTCTCTATCTCTCTCCAATTCTTCTTCATTGATCATGGCATTGCTCTGTTGTAGGTTATACTCCTGATTCTGATTTAAAATTATGATTGATCTAGATATACTAATAATAATATTGAAATGTTACATTTCTCTAACATATTTTTAACCGTGAATGAAATTTGTTCACAGATGATTTTATTTTTCTGTCAGTCATAACTTTGTTAGTCTCCCACCTTCCCTCGCTTTTCCCTTTCTGAGTATATGTTTAGCACCTCAATACAATACACCTGTTGTTACTTATACATTGATTAGACAACGTGACCAATGTTTACAGCTGTATTAATGTTTGAGAGGCTGGTTTGGGATCAGTGGCTGGTAGGAAGTGCTGGACCTTATAGTGTCTGCTTCAAGTACCACCTGGTAAGTTTGCTCTCAATTTAAAAACCCATGAATAAATGAGTTAATATGGATGCTCCCAGTGTTTAGGGATAGGGCCAATCAGAAGGGCTGTGACGTGACAGTTGGGTTATCATATATTTGCAAATGTGTTTAGTTAAGACGTCTACATATAATTTAGTAATTGGATTCATATTTAATTGGTCTTTTATGATATAACTATATATACATCTATCTATCTATCTATCTATCTATCTATCTATCTATCTATCTATCTATCTATCTATCCAGTATATATATGTATGTATGTATAATGTAGCCCCTGTGCTAATATGTTTCTTATATTGCATGTTCAAAAAAAGTTAATAGAACAGAGATAAAATCTCTAAAAGCACATGCACACAGGTATAGGCTATCCCCACAGCTTGAGCTAAATTCAGCTGGCCTGCAAAAGGGATTATTGATCCCTATGATGAAAAAACCCCATGAACGAACAGACAGCTGAAAGTACAAGTTCTGCTTGTGCTTAATCATTCACCTTGTTGATCCATGTTCTCATAATCTCTGCAGCTATAAATCAATTTTGATAGCTATCTAACGCTTACTGTCATGTAGCTCACAACACTAAAAGCATATTTCCAAAGCTGTGTGAGGATAAACTATCAATAGACAGACATCTCTGGATGCCTTTTATGAAGAACAGCAGAAGATTCATTGTCTTAGCTACCATTTAGAAAGGGTTTTTTTTTTTTCAGGATAAAATTAAACATATTAAAATAAAGAATATTTAGACATGCCGAAAATATAATCTTCATATGAAGGGGACTGTCTCATATTCATATCTTGACTTTGAAGATCAGAGGATAATTCAGCAAGCAAGTTGTCAAATTTAGCAATTCACATATCTAAATATTTCTAAACAGTTTTGTGATTTTTCCATAAACTACACACTGTTGATGCCTCTTTACATTGCACACTAAACCTCTTACACATGTTAAGATTTACTGTAGGTGATAAAGAAAAACACAGACATCAATGTAAATTTGACAAATAAGGTCATAGTTTAATTAAAACAAGAATGGCGGTGGAGAAAGCAAATTGCAAGTTGGCTAAAGAACTAATATCCAAAACCAGTGGATGGCCATGTAACAACTTCAGAGGTCGGATTCCTTGTGTTAACCTAGATTGGCGCTGGAGTCTAACGGATTCCCTGGTTTTCACCAAGAACCGCCGGAAGACAGGATCTGACCTGCCACTGGGTGTAACACATGATACTGAACACAGTAGGAGAGGGAAGAAGCAATTAGCAGCAATCTGAAAAACTGAATCTGAATAGGTAAATGAATGGGTAATAATAAGTTCTTGTGCCAGGTGGAGTGTCGGAACAAGCCGGGGTCTGGTACACAGGCAGACAATGAGGTACAGAGTCAGGAGGCAGATAGTCAGAACGGAGCCGGAGTTTAGTACACAAATGGTCAATGAACAGGATAGCAACTCGGGAGCGAGAGCACAAGAACCGAACAAGGACCAGGAGTTAAAAAAGCTGAGACAGTGCTAGAGTCTTAGAGTGAGGTTTATATACTCTGCAGAAAGACTATGCCGCCTCCCAGCCACAATCACGTGACCGCCCGATCCAGGAAGTGCTGAGTTCTACACAAAGGGAGGGGAAATCAGCAACACGGGAGTGTTGAGCAAGTAAGTTGTGACAAGCCACATGCCCTGAAACCACTGGACCCAGGATATAATTCTTTACAATTGGTCGGTGCTAAATCTGGCGTCATAGTGACTACACTCCCTCTTGACTCACAAAGACGTGCCCACACAAATGGGCCAAGAGCCACGTTACTTCGAAGGGGGCTGTGACCTGCGGCCAATCAGCATAAGCACTGTACGTATTAGTCATTGACTGCAATGCTTTCCTGCCAAAGCTGTGGTCCTTTAATGGACACACAGCCCACCACCAAGTAACCTAACCAAACCCTCCAATTTCCAGTAGATTTGCTCAATAAAAAGCCACAACCCTTCAGCAGTTAGATGTACCCCATCTTGTGTAAATGAGCAAGCCTGGTCTATAGTAATCAAGAGATGTTTAAGCTCCATAACCTTGAGAGTCTTAATGACATGGCCAGTAACCCAATTAAGCATTTTTAGCAGACTCCTCAAAATGGGGGCACGAATATTACCCCCTCACCTAGAAGGTGAACCTGATCGTGCCCGAAAAAATGACTTGATCCACTGCAAACAAGAGGTGTTCAATTACCCCTCCTGGAGCTCCTTCCTTAGGTTTTACAGAATCCGTCTCCTACTGGATACACTAACCGTATCGATAACTATACCCTAGGATATATCCAACCAGCACAACTTACCGCTGGCCATCTAAGTTTGATCCCTCTAAAATCTAGCCTGATTTAAATCAGTAACTCAACGGATCTGCAGTAATCAACTATTTCCCTCCAAGAATTATGACAAGTATGTTGGGAGGGTCTCAAATCTCAACCTCTGAGACCAACAAGGCCAACCAAGTATCGCAACAGGATGGGGAAAGGATGACACACATGGGTCATATGACCCTGCATTGCACCAGTTTAGCTCCATGTGGTTCATTGTGTTCATTGGTTTTCCTTGGTTACCACTACCTGCTGTTTAGCCTTGCGTTCCTCTCTCATCGGACGCCATCTTGCCTAGTTGTCTGCGCATGCTCTACCACGTGAACCTTCAAACCTCTGCTCAGCAGTGATTGGATCATTTGCAGCCAGTTCCCTTTATAAGGGCCCTCCTTCCTTTATTGGGTGTCAGATCATCAGGTCTCTCTACCTGATAGGAAGCATCTCCTCTGACTCCTGTTCAGCTACTCTCGTGGTTTCTGACATTGTGGATGATGCAGCTCATCGCTTCCCAGCAAACACCTGTGCAGTTCACCGCTTCTCAGCGTTTACCGGTGCAGCTCATCGTTTCTCAGCATTACCGGTGCAGGTCAATTCTTCCCAGCAATACCTGTGCAGCCTGTCTTGTGGTGGTTCTTGGTGCCGTTGCTCCTATAAGTGGTCCTAAATGTCATATTTCAGCTCCTCCAGCTCAACTCGAACCATTGTCATGCTCCGATGCGCTGCCTAGAAATCTTCATCACCCCTTAGACTCTGTGGTACTGAAGTGCAAAACAGCTTAATACCCAGCAAAGTGTACTCCTGCAATCTGTGTTAGCCAGACAGCCGAGAAAGGTCAACCTGGAGACCCCCTGGAGCAGACATGTAAGTACAAAACTGAGGGATTGCGGCAAGAAGCTCTGGATAACTAGAGGAAAAGACCAGGAGGGGGAGCAGGATGGAGAAGGGGGTAGCGGAACAGAGAGTATGGTGATGTGGGGGAGTCAGGCAAGTGCCTGAGGAGGAGCTAAATCAAGACAGGAGTGTGGGAGGTGTGGGGGAGGCAGGGCAACAACCCCAAACACGCAGCTGATTGGGAGCATATGATAAATATAATTATATGTATTTTGGTTTATGTTTTGTTTTGCTTTTTTTACATTTTCCACGTCAAGCTGACATGGAGCAGTTGTAGGACCAAATTCCCCAGGACAAAAGGCCAATAGCAGCTTCTTAGGACCCCACAAATCAGGATTCTGCACAGCTATGAAAAGAACATGGGGGGACCAGGGAATGGTGCATGTGAGCTAAAATAGCCACCGGCTATGTGGAATAAAATATGTGTAATCAGGGACATGGGTGGAGAAGGCTGGGACTAAGCGCGGGGAGAGAGTCCCTCTGTCTATGTGCTTTGGCACAGCAAGGGTGTGTGTTTGTAGGGAGGGGCATGCCCACAGGTATTACTGTGTTGAAACTGGGGTGAGATAAGCAACCTCAGGGGGGGGCAGCAAAATTTAAAAGGACATTTTAAATTGGAAGTTGGCAAAAATAAAACTAGTTAATGAAACTCCTGACTGGAGGAAGACGCCGTCAGATGGTGGAAAGGGTGCTCCTACAGTGGAGGTGGCAAGGTGAGTGGTGAGAGGGGATAAGGATCCCCCTCCACTGCTCACAGCCTAAACACAGCCCTGCTGCGAAACAGGGAAGTGTCCCATTGCCTAGCAACTTGCGCGCGCCCGATGGCACGAGGATGACTGGGGGCGCTGCATGCCTGTTGCCTAACAACAGGATGCCCCCGGCTGTAACTACCAGGCGCCCATCCCCGCTTCACAGGAGAACAGCGGGGATGGCGCCTGACAGTACTCCCTCCCCTTCTCTCCCCCAAAAGGATTGGTCTTATCCAGAAATTCAGCATGGAGATGAGGGGCATGGAGATCAAATTCATCAACCCAAGATCTCCCCTCTGGGCTGAAGCCTTTCCAATGTACTAGGAACTGGGTCTTGCCACGAATCTCCAAGATTCTTTACAATTCAAATTCATCTCCAAGAGAAGATTTGATGGGGGGAGGAGTGACTGGTTCCTTGAAGAACTTGTTGAGGACCAGAGGTTTTAGTAAGGAGATTGGAAGGAGTTATGGATCTTTAGGGAAGGTGGCAAGGAAAGTTTGTAAGAGACAGGATTAATAACTTGAGAAATGGAAAAGGGACCAATAAAGCGTGGAGCTTCCATGGATGGGACACAAAGTCTAAGGTTGCGAGTTGATAACCATACCCGATCTCCAACCTTTTGGAACCAGGACGGTAATTGAGAATTAACTGAAACCTGGAAAAAAAAGTGACCAGTGAGCTGGGCGGGGATTGAGACATTGTGCTTCTTGTAGATAAGTAAAATTCTTGTGGTACGACATCACCGTCACAGAATGTTGAGCCGCCTTCAGAAGGTAACGCAACTCCTCCAGAGCGATCTCAATGGCTAGGAGCTCTTTATCGCCTATACCATAATTCCTCTCACAGACAGATAAGTTCTTCATTTTTTTAGAAAAATCACCTCATTCATCAGTAACTTTTCCCTTGATACTTACATCAAGAATTGACAAATGTTGTTTGGATTTTAAGCGCCCTTTCTTACACTTTCTTCCAATGTGACCTTTTTTTACTCTTAGGGGTAAATGTATGAACCTCCGGATTCTTCAACTTCGGCGAGTTCAGCGTCTTCAGCGCTTAAATTTAAATTGGCGCTGCCTTGTAAAGGGAAGTCTCCCTTTACAAGGCAGCGCTGCTTTAAATTTAAGCGCTGAAGACGCTGAACTCGCCGGAGTTGAAGAATCTGGAGGTTCATACATTTACCCCTTAGAGGTTGAAAACATATTACTATTACATGTACTGGGATACTCCTGTTCTATAGACTGATCCGTAGTTGACAACAGGAGTAAAGTTATTTGACATTGGAGCTTTTTGTAGTAACCACCACACCAAGTGAATGTCCAATGAGATAAGGAAAGCCAGGACTGTTACCTTGCAATGTAAACACTGCTCCACAATATCATTCATATTCATATTAATACAAGATGATATATTAAGAAAATGTTTTGGTTTATTTAGGTTGTCCTGGAAGAAAAGAAAAATCACTGAGCCGGTTATAACAGTTTGCTGTTTGATGCATAATGTTGTATTTCAATATAATTAATTGAATATATATTCATTTTTATGATATAGTATGTTGTGATTTATTATATATATATGGCATTTATACTGCATAAATGTCTAATCGCATTTGTTGTCAAGCCACAATGCATCACAAGAGGCTGGATTCTATGACCTCCCTTTGTAACAATTTTAACATGTTTTTGAAGCATACCCTTCCATTCCTATAGTATATGGCATGACCATGATCTATATTACTTAGAATCACTGGTCTTATGTATTCAATTTATCCCCAGAATGCACACATTTGACAAAACTTGTATCCTCCGAGAAATGTTTCTTAAAGGAATGAGACATTTGCTCAATGTAAATTTTGACATTTCAAAAGATAAAAGCAATTTGTGTTGTAACTGTAACGGATATTCAGCAGAATAATTGAAAATCACAATGCTGGTAAATAAGCACACAGAAGTCTGTAATGTAAACCTTAGGAATTATTATGTTAAAAGTGAATTTGTGAATTGATTAGCCCTAATTGTTGAAACAAATTCATACGGTGAGCTATCAGTGCCACTCCACATAACAAAATTATCGGATTAGTGTCTACATTAAATAATCAATATTAAGTGTAACCAAAGAAGCATTCATTAGATACGTAGCTACAATATATGATCTATAGGCTGAGTGAGGATATATAGTATACACATGCCCACATTAAATTTAGTTCAAGCAGCAATGTGAATGACTTTAAAAATACAGCTAATTGATGTAATGTTCAGAATGTTACTCAGTATATACATTTTACTTATGTCCTGTTCAATATAGAGATTAATGGATGTCAAAATCTTCTGGATAATCAACATTATCATCATCACCATTTATTTATATAGCGCCACTAATTCCACAGCGCTGTACAGACAACTCACTCACATCAGTAATGTAAACATTTGCATCTGATGGGGGAAGCTGCGGGCACGTCATTGCTTGGTGTGGGCTAGACTCATGATTTCCCCATTTTGCAGAAGCCCCACAGGTGCTAGGCTTTTTGGGGGGTGCACAATTTTTTGGGGTGCAACATTGTGACAGGGAGAGGGATAAACTGAAATTAATTTTAAAATGTAAGAGCGTAGTTGTTCTTCAAAGAAAAAAGAAAACAAGAAAGATAAATGTAGTAAGATTTAAATTGACATATTCCCATGGTAAAGTCTGAAAACAATGAGTCATCCTTGGATGGGCGCTTGTGAATAAGCGAGTGTGAGAGAAAACAACACGGACAGGAGGAGGCATGACAGACCTCCTTCTTCACACCTTCACTCTCAGTAGTGCTCGTTCATGCCTCCATTTTGCTGTACAGTTAAGCTTTTAATGAAAACAAAAGTGAGTGATAAAGATGTCTGTGGCCCTTTTAAAAAACTAAGTGGAGTTTCGAAATCTTTTGTGTTTCGAATGCTTTATTCTTCGTGCACATGGATGATTCCCATCTCACCAAATACCAATTGAACGGACTGTTCAAGAGAAGTTTACAGTTTATAGGTCTGGATCCGACTATCTATGTGTCACGATCTGCCCTCAGCCTATGCGCTACATGCTGCTTTGCATGGCAGCTCCTGCCTTTTTGTCCTATTATTGTATTGTATTGGCAGTACCTCCACTCACCAGAGGTGCTGCTATTGTGTGCATTAGGGGTTAACCTTCCTGTTCACCAATCATTCTATGCACCTGGGTGTGGTCCATTTAAACCTGTTTCCCCCAGCTCACATGGCTGGTTATTGTTGTCCCATCCTGTGATGTCCTTTCCTGTTGTCCAATCCTGATGTAATTTCCTGTTGTCCTTACCTGATTGTTTCTGGACATTCATGCTACTTTCTGCATCAGCTGGAACCTGGTATTTTTCACTGCTCCTTATTACCTGTTGTTAATACCTACCCTCTGCTACCCTGCATTACCGTTTACCTGGTTGTTTCTGGACATTCATGCTACTCTCTGCATCAGCTGGAACCTGGTATTTATCACTGCTCCTTATTACCTGTTGTTAATACCTCTCTGCAAATAAACACAGAGGGCTAGATTTACTAAGCTGCGGGTTTGAAAAAGTGGGGATGTTGCCTATAGCAACCAATCATATTCTAGCTGACATTTTGCAGAAAGTACTAAATAAATGAAAGCTAGAATCTGATTGGTTGCTATAGGTAACATCCCCACATTTTCAAACCCGCAGCTTAGTAAATCTAGCCCAGAGTGTTTTCACTAAATTCGTGACTCCTAGCTGTACTTCTGTTTGAGATCCGTGACAGTATAACCAGCCCAAAAACAGCTTTGGAGTCAGGTGAAAGTTTTGTTTTATTCTGGGACTTTTTTTGCTGCAATCAAGTTTTCATTTGTCTTTTGCAACATGTCTGTTTTACCAATCATGGAATTACCACTGCTACAAACCTTACAAATGGACATTATATTGTTACGCTCCCAGCTGGCCAAATTTTCCACTTTGCTTTTGGACCCACTCAGGAGACTATCAGAGACTGTTTCACTGAAATCTAATACTGTTGATTTGACCCAGCCAACTCTGTCTGCTGCTGAATCCGTGCCGCCAACACCTTGCAATAATACCATGTCAAATTTGCATTTAACTAACAACTGCAGTTTAACTAATGCCCGGTTCACAAGTGGGCCACGCCCCCATCTGACCGAAGTGGAGCGACAGCGCAGAATAACCAACAAACTGTGTCTCTACTGTGCCAGCAATGCACATTTCTTGCAGGACTGTCCTGTCCGTAGACCACGTCAGCTTACTGAACCATCTCCTGTTGTTTCCTCTCGGCACTCCAAATCTGTTTATGCTCCAGCATTCCTGTTCTCTGCGAAGAGACCCAATCTGCCAGCTCCAGCCGCCTGTCCTGAGGCACCCACTCCCTCTGTCTCCTGTGCCGAGGTGCCAGCATCTGCCTCCAGCTCTGAGGTCACATCATCTGCCTCCAGCTCTGAGGTCACATCATCTGCCTCCAGCTCTGAGGTCACATCATCTGCTTCCAGCTCTGAGGTCACATCATCTGCTTCCAGCTCTGAGGTCACATCATCTGCCTCCAGCTCTGAGGTCACATCATCTGCCTCCAGCTCTGAGGTCACATCATCTGCCTCCAGCTCTGAGGTCACATCATCTGCCTCCAGCTCTGAGGTCACATCATCTGCCTCCAGCTCTGAGGTCACATCATCTGCCTCCAGCTCTGAGGTCACATCATCTGCCTCCAGCTCTGAGGTCACATCATCTGCCTCCAGCTCTGAGGTCACATCATCTGCTTCCAGCTCTGAGGTCACATCATCTGCTTCCAGCTCTGAGGTCACATCATCTGCCTCCAGCTCTGAGGTCACATCATCTGCCTCCAGCTCTGAGGTCACATCATCTGCCTCCAGCTCTGAGGTCACATCATCTGCCTCCAGCTCTGAGGTCACATCATCTGCCTCCAGCTCTGAGGTCACATCATCTGCCTCCAGCTCTGAGGTCACATCATCTGCCTCCAGCTCTGAGGTCACATCATCTGCCTCCAGCTCTGAGGTCACATCATCTGCCTCCAGCTTGGAGCCTGCTGCCACTGTGTCCGGTCCGGAGCCTGCTGCCACTGTGTCCGGTCCGGAGCCTGCTGCCACTGTGTCCGGTCCCGAGCCTCCTGCCACTGTGTCCGGTCCCGAGCCTCCTGCCACTGTGTCCAGTTCAGAGTCTTCAGCCGCTGTCTCTGTTCCTGAGCTCCAGTCTGCTCCAGAGGGGGCGCTGCCCTTCCAGTCTGCTCCAGAGGGGGCGCTGCCCTTCCAGTCTGCTCCAGAGGGGTCGCTGCCCTTCCAGTCTGCTCCAGAGGGGTCGCTGCCCTTCCCGTCTGCTCCAGAGGGGTCGCTGCCCTTCCCGTCTGCTCCAGAGGGGTCGCTGCCCTTCCCGTCTGCTCCAGAGGGGTCGCTGCCCTTCCCGTCTGCTCCAGAGGGGGCGCTGCCCTTCCCGTCTGCTCCAGAGGGGGCGCTGCCCTTCCCGTCTGCTGCCCTCCGGCTTCTCAAAGTGCTGTCTGCCCTCCGGCTTCTCAAAGTGCTGTCTGCCCTCCGGCTTCTCAAAGTGCTGTCTGCCCTCCGGCTTCTCAAAGTGCTGTCTGCCCTCCGGCTTCTCAAAGTGCTGTCTGCCCTCCGGCTTCTCAAAGTGCTGTCTGCCCTCCGGCTTCTCAAAGTGCTGTCTGCCCTCCGGCTTCTCAAAGTGCTGTCTGCCCTCCGGCTTCTCAAAGTGCTGTCTGCCCTCCGGCTTCTCAAAGTGCTGTCTGCCCTCCGGCTTCTCAAAGTGCTGTCTGCCCTCCGGCTTCTCAAAGTGCTGTCTGCCCTCCGGCTTCTCAAAGTGCTGTCTGCCCTCCGGCTTCTCAAAGTGCTGTCTGCCCTCAGGCTTCTCAAAGTGCTGTCTGCCCTCAGGCTTCTCAAAGTGCTGTCTGCCCTCAGGCTTCTCAAAGTGCTGGCAAGCCTGCCGCCCAGTCCGGGCCAGCTCCCAAGCCTGCCGCCCAGTCCGGGCCAGCTCCCAAGCCTGCCGCCCAGTCCGGGCCAGCTCCCAAGCCTGCCGCCCAGTCCGGGCCAGCTCCCAAGCCTGCCGCCCAGTCCGGGCCAGCTCCCAAGCCTGCCGCCCAGTCCGGGCCAGCTCCCAAGCCTGCCGCCCAGTCCGGGCCTGCTCCCAAGCCTGCCGCCCAGTCCGGGTCTCCTGTCGGGCCTGCTGCCAAGTCGTCTGCCAAGTCCGAGCCATCTGTTACCGAGGATGCCAAGTCTGAACCGTCACCTTTCTTTGAGGGGCATACTTCCCAACTTAATGCCCTTCTGAGGTTATTTGCTTCAAAGATCCCCTCCACACCAAGCCTGGTTAGTAGCCCTAAGAGACAGGTGTTATTTCTAATATCCCATTTTAGGGGAGAGGCATTAGATTGGGCAAACCCATTTATTGAGACGGATCACCCCATTTTATCGGACTTTCAATCCTTTATTGAGGCAGTTTTCAACAAGTTCGTAACTGTCCCTGCTATACCATCTTGCGGGGCCTCTGCAATATCACCTGTACCACCCAACTCACCTGGCCAAGAGATACCTTTGTGCTCCACTCAGTTGGCTCAGGCCCCAATTCCGAGAAAGTCCCGTAAGAGAGGAGGACGTAAGAGAAGAGGAGGTTCTGCAGTTCTTGAACTGGCAACTGGCATGGTCTCCTTTGCCTTTCCGCCCTTGGATGAGGACTTTTCTGCCGGGCCCCCAATTCTGGACTATGATTCCGATGAATTCAAACATTTTTGATAATTGGGCGTCTGGAATCCGCCCTTAAGGGAGGGGGTACTGTCACGATCTGCCCTCAGCCTATGCGCTACATGCTGCTTTGCGTGGCAACTCCTGCCTTTTTGTCCTATTATTGTATTGTATTGGCAGTACCTCCACTCACCAGAGGTGCTGCTATTGTGTGCATTAGGGGTTAACCTTCCTGTTCACCAATCATTCTATGCACCTGGGTGTGGTCCATTTAAACCTGTTTCCCCCAGCTCACATGGCTGGTTATTGTTGTCCCATCCTGTGATGTCCTTTCCTGTTGTCCAATCCTGATGTAATTTCCTGTTGTCCTTACCTGATTGTTTCTGGACATTCATGCTACTTTCTGCATCAGCTGGAACCTGGTATTTTTCACTGCTCCTTATTACCTGTTGTTAATACCTCTCTGCAAATAAACACAGAGGCCTTCATATGGGATACCGCTTTCCCCTTCCATCGCCACCAACGCCCCCCTTCCATATTCCACTTAGTCAGGGATGGCCTATTCAGCTGTATATTAGTGTATTTTCCCTACATTAAAGCTTATGTTCAATAATCTTTTTACAGGTATTCCAAGGCGGAAGATACAAATTTGGGTCATATGACACTCATATGTGTTTTGGGCATCCAGGCACAGATTGGCCTTAACTTGGGCCTCCTTTTCCTGCCCTGTAGAAGTACATTGATTGGGCAGACGAGGTCTTTGCTGGCCAGCTTTAAACCCCTGCTGACCTGGGAGATAGCAAGTAGGTGGCCTTCTGACATTACTGTAGTCCACTTTTTAGGCAACGATTTGGGTAGGGGGAAATAGTTAGGTCTCCTGATTAGCATACGGAAGGAATTGAGGACAGTCAAATCCAGATGGCCAGCTGTTATGCTTTTTTGGTCAGACGTGGTTCCATGCCTCTATTGGCGTGGTGTTATTTCCTTGCCAGTTATACAAAAGCTTGTCAAAAAGCTTAATCGATCTACTGAGCATGTGATCAGGTCCCTTGGAAGGTTAGTTATTGACCACTCATTAATCTCCGTGGTTCATGTCTACTTGTTTAGAAGGGATGGAATTCCCCTCACTGGGGAAGGTCTCTGGCCTTACATCCTTTGGTGGTCCGTTAAAGGATGCAGCGGTGGTGGGAAGCACTGTGATCAGCAAATGATACATACGGTGCTATCGTTGATTGGCTGCGGGTCACTGTCCCCTTTACAGTAAAGGTGACTCTTGGTCCTTTTGTGTCAATGACCCCTTGACCTGCTTTGTGTGGGCATGTCACTGTAAGTCTAGAAAGGGTTTAGTCACTCTGACGACAGATTTAGCACTGTCCATTCAGTAAATGATTATATTTTATTTACAGTATTTAAGTTTTAATATAGGAGGGTGAGGGTGCAGTGGATAGTGGACATCAATGATACGCTGTTTATGACAAGAGAGGCACTGGAGCCAAATACACATAAATGCATCAATTTGTGCTCACATACACAAAACACCTGCCTGAAAGGGTTATGTTTTTCTCTGTAGGCCTCTGACAGCCAATGGGATCTGGAGGGGGGTGTCCTGGATTAACATATAAACCCTCTCTGACTGTGGTTCTGTCTCATTTCATCTGCACAAAATCCCTTCTTTACACCCCAGGGTTAGTGTAGGTTGTTTAGTGAGAAGTGTGTGTATTGTTAATAACCTATTGTTTTTTCCCTGAAACAGAGCAGTCTAGTGGTAAGCACTGCAATTTGCAACTTATTCAGACAGCGCTATTGCTGATTGGCAACAGGTCACTGTCCCCTTCGAGGTAAAGGTGGCTCTTGGTCCTTTATTGTGGAAGACCCCAGGGTCAGGCTGGGCTGGGGGGCAGGAGATAATCTGCATCCCAGGCTGGTCCCATAGTGGGCTACCTTTGGCTGGGTCACAGGGCTACCTGCAGTTTTTTCCCTTTAAAATGTTCCTAGTAGGCTGCCGATTCGAGTCTTGCCCCCCGGGTTAAAATTTGCCAGTTTTTCACTGGAAGACCCACTGACCTGCTTAGTATGGGCATGTCATTGTGAGTCCAGAGGAGGTGTAGTCACTCTGATGGCAGATTTAGAGCCGGACAATCAGCAAGAAATTTTATTTGGTTAGTGGATTCAGGCCATCTATTGGTTTAATTCAGTATTCAGCTGTTTCAGTTGTCCCGCAGTTTGCCTTCTACCGATTTACTTCGATAAACATTTGCCTACTTTTGCCAACTTATTTACTTGTCTGAGTGTTTATTTTATTTACAGTATTTAGGTTGTAATATAGGAGGGTGATGGTCCAGTGGAAAGGGGGCACCAACAATATGCCAGTTAATTAGAAATAGGTAATACCATTAATCAAGGTGGGGCAGTATGTCATATCAGCCCTACTTTGTTCCATTTCCTTACAGATAGCCAGGGCTGGCAGAAAGTGGGAAGGCGGGTCACTATGCCTTCCCTGCTTGCTCACCAGCCCTGTAAATACTTATTGGGTGCCAACAGCGATGCACTCCTCTCTTCTCACTGATTGTCAGGTGTGATGTCATCACATCGAAGAAACCAAGAAAAGAATGAAGAGGAAGAGAAGAAAACATGTCATAGAAAGGTAAGTAAAGAACAGAGGGGGCAGCAGTGGTATCAAGGGGCAAAAGTGTGATTATGGAGGAAACATAGTGTGATGAAGATGTGGTCACAGTGATGAAGGGACAAACATGTGAAGAAGGAGTGGGCACAGTATGATGAAGGAGGGGGCACTGTGTTGGAGGAGTGGGCACAGTGTGATGAAGGAGGGTGCACAGTGTGAAGAAGGATGCTGCAGCGTGATGAAGGAGGCTGCAATGTGATGATGGAGGGGCAAAAGTGTGAATTCACTACTGAGAGGGAATAATAGGAGCAGGAACAGGGATAGATAGAGAGGATCAAGGAGTAAATGAGAAGTGAGAGAAGCAGGATGTGAAGCACAGGGCAGACTAGGTGGGTAGGGAGAGAGGGGGATACTTGCAATGAAGATAGAGATACAAATGAACAGAGAAAGGAAACCAATAAGGGAAAGATAAAGGATAACACAGAAGAAATAAGTGAGATATTTTGGAATGTTTTATTATAATATTATGGAGATACAAGGGAAAATGTAAGTGCACAAAGGAAATATGAGGAAAAGGTGGGGGGACACAGAGGAAAGGTAGTTGGATACAGGAGAGGTGGGGGACTCAGGATGGATAGCCTTGCATCATTTAATATGCTTTATATTATACTATATAGTGCATACTTGCCCACTTTCCCAATTTCCGGATAGGTCTCCCGGACTCCCGGGAGAGCAGGCAATTCTCCCGCGTCTTTCACACTTCCTAGTGAAGTGGGCAGGGTGGTAGCATCAATGACGCGAGTTGCGGTTGATTGCGTCATTTTGGCCCTACCCCCTCTGACAAAATGTTACTGTCACAGCAGGTGGTGGGGCTAAAATGATTAAATTTGATGCTACCCACCCCCTCCAGCCCCCCACCACACCCCCCTCCAGTGTTAGGCTGACGGTCTGTTGACAAACTTACAGAACTAGTTGGCGGAGGTCTTCACCTTTAGCAGCCGCCTTTTCCATAGAGCTTTATACGTTCACCGGTACTCAGATGCTCCAGGACTTAACTCTAAATGTATTGCAAGTTTGTAATACAGAACCATAGTGGCAGGTCAGGAGACAGAGTAGATGGCAGCAGATGGTCAGACGTAAGCCGAGGTCAGAGGTCACTAGCAAGCAGAATGGTCAGATAACACGCCAAAGGTCAGGGTCACAGGCAACACAGCGGGGTCCAAGGTATAGGCCAAAGGGTCAAGGTCACAGGCAAGTAGGCAGAGTCCGAGGTACAGACAGGGGTCATACACAGAAGTCATTCCAAAAGGCTATCACCAAACACAGCACAGGAGCAGGTTAGTTAACAGGAAAACTGGACGTTATAGCCGGCAGGGAGGCTAAGCCCTCCCTGCCTTAAATCGTGACACTGACAATCAGGGCTTTGCCCTGTAACAGAACACAGGCAGGAGGTAATTCTAGGTAGTATTAATTAATCAGCCCACACACTGTATCAGTCTCAGCGCATGTGCCCGGCTGCTCTGTATTGCCGGGGCGCGCAGATAAATCTTGGCGTCCGGCCGTTGCCCTGGCCGAATACACGGAAGTGACGTCCCGGTCGTCATGGAGATGACCGGGACGCTGGGGGAGAGAGCAGGGAGTCGCGGCGGTGCCCGTGGCTGCCTCGGCTCCTAACATTCAGGAGGACAAAAACTAAATATTGGCAAGTATGATATAGTGTTAATATGCATCTAAACTTAATTTCATTCTATCAAAACCCCTAAACCTTTGGGTGGCCGAGACTTTCCCCGGGCCCCCAGGCATTCATTTCAAAGTGAAACCAGCACTTCTAAATTTTCACTTCGACCACTGGGTATAACCAATAAAGATCACACACACACGACTGCCATTGTAATACCTAATGTAGGCTATATATTCAAAGTTTATTTTTTAAATATGGTTATCAAAAGAGATATTATTTTATGGTATATATGTATATGTTTAGATTATGTGACTGTTAAAACACTCTTCTCTTTTATCTCTCTGCACTTAAGGTAATATTTAACCTTTTGTATTGCTGTACTGTTATTTCATCTGAAAAATTCTGGCCTATATCATTGGGTGTTAAAACAGGGTTAATTATTTCAGAGGCCCAATAAGGGAGTACACATTACACTATATATCATGGACTCTTACTCTCTCAATACCTGAGACAAGATCTGTGAAACGCAATACCCAAACACGAACACTGAAGCGTAGAAAACAAATGTTAAGATAAAACCAGAACTCTTTGGGTGGGGGACGGGTGAACGGAGACGAGAATTTCGACCTAGTTTTGAACGACTGCACAATAACAATGGCTATAACACCTACAATAATAAAATGACTACTTAGTATATAAGAGACAAGACGTTTTTCCGAACCTTGAAATGAGCATGTAGTGTAAAATCCGAATAAGGTAAACACCTACAGTGCAAAATGACATCATTTACTAAGCATATGCTGAAAAAGCCGGTTTTAAAGTGGCAATACTCGAACCCACGCTTGTATTCCATTATACATGGCATGGAGTCCAGGTATTGCCGCTTTAAAATCAACATTTTCAGCTTGTCCTTAGTAAATTACGTCATTTTACAGTGTAGGTGTTTTTTATTTGGATTTTGTTTGGATCTTTGGATCTGCTTGTAGTTGATTATGGAATTGTGTATGCCCGAATTACATGCGTATTGAAAAAACACAATATATTTGTTTTGCGTACCTTAATAAATCAGGCCTTATATTTCCACTTTCTTCTTTTTTATCTTGTTGGGACTCCCATGCGCCAGACTTCTTTCCGTATTGAGCTTACAACAAAGGCTAGTTTTGGGGGCTTCCAGGATAAGTTTTCTGGATCTCATTGAACCAGAATTTTTCATTCATTCTGGAAAGTTAGCACAGGAGCAAGATGATTACTTCCCAGTTGAGTTGACGACTACTCTATGCACACACTAGGTGCTCTGATAAAATGATATCAGAGAACCTAGGATAGATATCTACTGCAGAGTAGATCAGAAGTGTTTGGTTTATTAGATGGGGTAGGTTTTGTCCGTGGCACTGCAATATGGAGTCTTGTTTTATTGATGAATGCAAGCATGAGAAAATTGGCCTGGCTAACTACTGCGTGAAAAGCCAGCATCCAAAGGGTTAAATCATTTTTACAGCAATTACACACATTGCATTCCAGACATAAAGGATAAGCAAGTTAAACGCTGATGAAACCTTAGATACATGGGGTAATTGATGCACAATGCCTACCTGTGCTTTTAATACAGGCAGATTAAGTTTACTAATAATTTTGGCAGCACATTTTTAATGGTCAGTATGTAATATACACAGGGATTTAGGCATAATGACCTCCTAACCTACTGCATTTTAACAGCAATTTAATTATATCTGTATTCTGCCCAAATTGTGTATATGTAAAATCACTGTAAGTATTCACCTTAAGACATTTATATTGATATGGTATAAATATGTTAAAAATGCAAGTAGTCATGACAGTGAGACATTAATACTTTTTTGTGTCAGCAATTTGATGCACTTTTGCACGAATATATATTACAACATGTTTGCCAACTTTCATAAGCCCTGGGAGATCAGCAGCACAAGGTCATGTGACAAGCTCAGGAAGGAACGTGGTATTGCAACCCTCACCGAGGCCCTGCCTAGTGCCATGTAATTTGCGGTAGCAACTAGTAGGTGTTGGGGCTCGATGACGCGAATCGTCATCAGGCAAGTATGTATTACACACTATGTCTAAATTATTTACTACTACTACTACAGCTCAATAATTAATTCACTAAAAATTTTAGAGAAAGTAAATGTCTTGTAAATGCATTGTGAGGACATAAAGTTAATAAAATATTCATAAATTGCGGTAAAGACTACATTTATTGTCATAAGTGTAACATTAATAAGAAAGGCCTCATTATTATTATTATTATTATTATTATTATTATTACTACAGTGATATTGAAAGTTAAATGTATTTTTTGTGAAAAACAAATTGTATTTGATATGTAATAATTAATGTAAATAATTAATAATGAAAATGGTATAGTACCATAGTCACAGTACAACCAGTGGTGGAAGTGGGGGTGTATATGGTGATATGCCATACTGCCACTTCTACTACTGCCTTTATTGTAAAACTATTCAGTTCCATTCACTTACATTGCCATTATATATTCTATACCGGCACTTCTAAATTTCCACTTCCACCAATGAATACAACACAGAAATCAACAAAACCTGATGTGTCAAGTCATTTTTGGTAACTTTCCTTTATGTGCCATCTTGCAACTTTTACTAAAGGCTTTGTTGCTTCATTCTGCTCTTCTCAGCCATATCGCTATAGCTGCAGGAAAAGTTGTTTATTTCCATTACTAGTGAATACAACACAAAGCTGCTCTCTGTTTATGACTATGAAATGCACAGAGCACATCAGTTATGTCCTATTCAGTTGCAACAAAAAGTACACAATTCTACCTGCTATAATATGTATGAAAAACACAGAAGGTAAAGTAGTGTATTTAGTATAATACAGATGATGGTATGTGCAAGCTTTAACTTAAGATGTTATTTGTTTTACACTGCCACACAAACAGCAGACATTGCAAATCCTAAATAAAAATTGTGTTTTTTTTTTTTAAAATTTATTTTTTAATGATTCCAAAAATGAATTATTGATAATTACATCTAAGTCTTGGTCAGAATATACCACGAGAAAGTATAAACAAAAATGTTTCAGGGATTTCTGGCATTACTCCATATTGTATATTTATTAAATGGATCTGCTGAGTCATCTGTTGTTGATGTATATTAATAGTACTTGCATGCCTCTCAAGAATGGAAATGTATGCTCTCTTAGAAACAATCAATGACCGCAAGTCATATTTCAGAAGCTTGTGATTTTATTCATAGTGACAGGATCTATTCATAATTTTAGTACATAGAGTCTGCTGTTATGACTCATATGGATTGTTCTTTAAAGTTTTAATATTTCTTTCCTAGAGCAAGGTCACTCCTATAATATTTTGAAAAGTTTAAATGGCATTACAGTTGGATTGAAGTACAAGCACTATATACCTCAATGCAGCATGATAAAGGGCTTAAGGTGATTACAGATATATTTATAAGATCTTATAAGGTCTAAACATGACAAAAAAATTATTTTAGAAGGAATAGAGTACATTTTAACATAAAAATATTTTATATTTGCGACCCAAATAATGGGAACAGCAACAGGGACAAGCATTGCCCTCAATCATGCGAACATTATCATGGGTGCACGGGAGTTATACATTATATAAAATTACCCTTTTATGGAATCTGAGATTACATAGTACATGCAATATATAGATTACATAATATTAATTTACCATGGAACAGAGAATGAAATTCAGGATTTTGTTGAGAATCTAAATACAAATGTGTGGAACTTGCAATTTACATAAAAAACAGACAAATGAATAGAAATTATCTGGCTCTATTATTAGAAAGAGATTGTCTAAACAACATCATTTTTAAAAATGTTGACACCAATAATTCTAGTCTCTCCACATGTTGCCACCCTCCCATATGGAAGGAAAACATACCATATTCTCAATTCCTGCTCCTCAGAAGGAACTGTACATTTTTTTATTCAATAATCTGAATTTTAAATAGAAAGGTTTCTAGAAAATGGTTATTCTTTTAAATTGGTCGATGAGGCACTTCAAAAAGATTGAAAAAAGTTGACCTGAGAGACAAATTTTGAAGAGCATGGAAGGAGAAAGATGAGGAGGAGGATTAGGAGGTGGAGGTATGTTTTTTGATATAGTCAGACTTCATACAGAGAATCTATATATACATTTTTAAAGGTTTTACTTTATTTTTTATAGATATTATTTACTTTATACTTTATACCAAGGTTTATATATTCACTTCACTTTTTATATCTTCTCTTCAGCAATTAATGTATATAAAAAATTAAAATTAAAGTAAAACTTTTCAAAAATATATGTATAGATTCTATGTATGAAGTCTGACTGCATCAACAAAAGTATAGAATATTATAGTCACTTTGAGAATGATAGACAATATAATGGGAGTGTGCGCTTCGGGTCTTATGGACCATTAATAACAACTCTTATAATATAGTTATTAATGAATGTGGATTATAGTAAATCTTACTGGATTACTTTATCTTTAATACAAAAAAATGGAAGTTGCTCAATCAATTTATATGGTACTTGAACAAGTAGAAAGGTAGCTCTTTTACTGGTTCACAGTAGTGTTGCTGGGGAATTTTCCTCTGTATTTTTTCCTCTCTGGATAACCCCACCCTTTCAAGCGGTGGTAATCATTTTTGCGATTACCACCATTCCAACAACTGTCATGGCTCCCAAAAAAAAACCTAAAGAATAGAAAAGTGACTTAAAAATAATTAGACTTCCCTTGAAGACAATGCTGGAGATCCCCGAAGACAGCAGCATAATGACAGGAAGGCTTTCCGATTGGAGAACTGACCCTCTGCTGCCTGACGTCATCGCAACGTCTGTCAAGCTAAATTTAAAGCGGCAATGTTCGGTTAAGTGTTTAACCACTTACCCTTAGGGGTCCCCACATTGCCACTTTCAATTTTGCTTGAAACACGATGACGTCAGGCAGCAGAGGTGGTCAGTTCTCCAAACGGAAAGCCTTCCTGTCATTATGCTGCTGTCTTCGGATATCTCCAGCGTCATCTTCAAGGTAAGTCTAATTATAATTATATTCTTTCTGGGTTTTTTTTGGAGGCATGACAGGTGTCGGAAGTACCAGCATAATTTTATTGTTCCCCATCCTTTTCAAGCACCTGTTATGAACCTATAAATTTATTGAGCAACTTCCATTTCTGTATTGTTGTTTGAATGGCATCTCTGGTATCAGATGGGGAGTGCTGGTGCCATACTTCCATTTGGAGGCTTTTGGGGTACCTCTTGGTAAGTGCTCTCAATTTAAAAAAGACATGAATGTATGACCCAGTATATAGGGACTCTCATTGTTTAGAGTTAGGACCACCCTATTAAACAGAAGCGGCGGGTGACTTAGCATGCATTTGCATATGTGTGTAACTGAGAATTCTGGATTTGTATGTACAAGTAGAAAGGCAGCCCTTGGCTCACAGAAGTGTTGCTCTGGGATTTTTCTCTGGATTACTGTATCATTAACATGCAATATACAGCAGAGGTTCTTTACAAGAAACATTTCATTAAACTTTTTGATAAAGTCACTGACATAGCAATGAAACACGCCAGTAAATTAACACCATTACTATGATGAGGAAAACTTTACACAATTAAATTTTCAGTGATGGATTATTATGTGGATGAGTGCGTGATATATAATTGAACCTGTGTTTAGATAGCTGTTATATTTACACTGCATAAACAGAAATGTTGCAAAATTAAGACAGAAAAAAGTGATAAATGGTCATGGTACGAGGTGGTTGCCATAGGAGTAGTGCATCAAGTACTTGGAAGTAAATGTCACCCAATGAGACAGGTTTGCTATTGCTGGCACCTCATTTTAGACTTGCCTTGCAATTTTCTGTTAATATTTGACATTTTGAGACAATTTTATTGAAAATAATTAAGTTAATTTGGTGACAATTACGTAAAGGTTTTTTTATTTTTTTCACCAATAAATATTATTATTATTATTATCGTTTATTTGTAGGGCGCAACAAGGTTTCCACAGCGCCGCACACAGTACAAACAGTAGACTATACAGTAGACTATACAGGGTAGAACAGTACAGAACAATAAACACAAAACACCAGTACTTCAGAAACTCCGGCGGGCAGATACAGTAGAGACGGAGCAGAAGAACAGGTATGGAGACTGGAGGGAAGAGGGCCCTGCTCATTCGAGCTTACATCCTAAGGGAGGGTAAACAAAGTCAGGCACAAAAGGGAGCCAGTGAATCAAAGGGGAGAGAGAAGAGGGGTCAGGGGAGGATGAGCAGAAGAGATGAGAGGTTAAGTGGATGGTTGGTAGGCCGTAGGGAACAGGTGAGTTTTGAGTGCCCGTTTGAAGGAGCACAGATTGGGAGAGAGATGGATGGAGCGAGGGAGGTGGTTCCAGTGAAGGGGGGTAGCACAGTAGAAGTCTTGGATTCGAGAGTGGGAAGAGGTGATCAGTGTGGAGGAGAGGCGATGATCATTGGTCAAGCACAGGGAGCAGGCAGGAGTGTGAATGAAGAGGAGGTTAGAGATATAAGAGGCAGTAGACTGGGAGAAAGCCTTGTAAGTGGTGGTAAGGAGTTTAAAAAGGATTCTGTAGGGGAAGGGGAGCCAGTGCAAGGCGAGACAGAGAGGAGAGGCGGAGGAGGAGCCGCGTGAGAGGAAGATGAGTCTTGCAGTCGCATTGAGTATAGAGCGGAGGGGGGCAAGGTGGGAGTGGGGGAGGCCAGTAAGGAGAAGGTTGCAGTAATCGAGGTGGGAGATGATGAGAGCAAGGATGATAGTTTTGGTGGCATCTTGAGAGAGGAAGGGACAGATGCGGACAATGTTACAGAGTTGGAAGCGACAGGCTTGGGCGAGGGATTGAATGTGGGGGACAAAAGAGAGAAACATTTTTATAAATGTGGCCATCCGTGTCCTGGCTTAATCAGCTCTCACAGTTTTATCTTCAGCAGTCAATCTCTGCTTCTAAAAGACAGTTGAGAAAGGTTCCAGATCCACAGCTAGAATAGAATATGTTCTGCTGTGGAATTAAATAGGCTATAGAATTCCTGGATTAACGCGCACAAAACCAAAACCAAAAAACAAATGTAATGTAAATGTACTCCTGTAAAAATATCATACACACAGGTTCACTAATCTCATTAACCTAAGCATTAAGAGCACCTCTCCTTACTATATAGTAATACTCCAAATTTGTTATACTTAATTTTAAATTACAAGTACTCATACTTTTCTCCTATATTTTATTGTGTTACAACTTATTAGTCTTACAGTTTCTAAAGGGAGAAATTACAGTACCTCTACTCCATGATTTAAATAAATGATTGGGTTATTGTAACCTTATTTCCCTAGAAGGAATATCCTTATTTCTTAGTGAAAGGACATCTGAAATCACTGACAAATTTCTTTACAAATCAACTACCCATACAAAATTCTTATACACCTAAAGGGGGAAAGCAAAAACAAAAACTGGAGAAACGTATCCCTCCCTCTCCTCTCCTCAATTTAATGATTCTTTGAACTCAAATAAAAATAAGAGATAAAAATGACCACACTGGAACAACGCACCAGTGATGTCGTGTTGCTAGAGAATACTATTGAAGCCGAGACAAAGTCTCTACAACAGAAAATGGGAAATTTATTTATCTAAAAAACAACTAACAATTGATGATCATAATATCCTAAGATTCTCAGTCTCTGAGTCCCAAAAGACAAGATAGTTCTCTAACGTCTCCAAGTTTTTGTTCAATAACAACAAGCGCTTTGACCTATTATACACCCTGAAAAATTAAGACTAAAACCTACATTTTTACTGATCCTCTAAAAGCTAAGCACCATTTTTATCCCTGCTTCTTCCCCTAGATCACCATCTAAACCTGCTCAACCCCTTGATCTATCAATGTACACCAGACCTACAATGGATCAACAACTAACTTAGTCTAGTCCCTTCAACATTTCAATTAATATTTTGATTCTTAAATGCTATACATGTTGCTATACATTCTCCCTAAGTATAAAATACTTGGACTTTAAATTTAGAAGCATTCCTGCTGTCCACCAGACTGTTCTCTGTTGTCCACCCTAGTATTCTATTAGTTGGAAAAAAAATGCGAAAGTGTATGGAAGCAGTACTTAATGGTATTTTTTGGCACTACAGACTTTTTTGAGTTGCTGCAGGCAAGGCAAGGTGAAGACAATGCGTGACTACTCTTTTTGAGGCCATCTCTTGCTGGGATTGAACTGCTTTCTATGTTCAGACCACTGAAACAATACAACCATTCAACAGAGCTACGTCAGTCTACTACACTCTACTTCACACCCATGCACGCACGCACACATACAAGCACACACACACACTTTACGGTAAACTCTTGGAATACAGAGAGATTTAACAGACCAATTAAAGGAAAAAGATCACCTCCTATCTTAAGAAAATGAGATCAGACAGTATTTGTTCAAGAAAATTGTAGGCAAGCTTAAATACTGAGTGCATATCAGCACCATTCAATTCTTAGTCCCACAGAGTGGATATCGACATTACCAAACACATTCAATATACAATCTTAAACATGTTTCTTGACACAATATAATGTTACATATCTGAATTCTTAACACTAAATGTACTCTTCTTAAAAGTTAATGAGCCCAGTCTTTCTCCTCCAAAATTTTTCCAAGACAAATCACAATTTTGGCTTAGCAGGACACCCTGAATCTCATTGTAGCGGCTGATTGTAATACAGTGGACAATCCCATTCCTTCAAAGCTTCGGTCCTCAAATAGGAAACAAATCTCTACCCTAAAAACTAAGCACAGACAAATCAGTTCCCTGGAGATTATTTAACCCTTCAGATAGATCCTTGATTTTTCACTCCACTGGCCATAAATCCCTCTCAAGAATAAATTATATCTTAGTAGCAGATAATCTTGTTTCTAAAGTACATAAAGTAAGTATAATTTATTTCATAATATCAGACCCATGCCTATGTTTTCTTAACAATCTGACTGGCATGCAAGGACAGTATTTCATTATTACCTATGTAAAAACAAAGAAAACAAGGCTATATATCAATCAATTCAAGAACAATGGTGTTGTGCTACAAAATACACACAGATGCACCAGCCCTTTGAGAGCTTTTTCTTCTACTGAGCTCAAACTAAATTAGATAACAGCAAAAGAAATGTATAAATGGGGCAATAAGACAGAGAATCTCCTGGCCAACATGGCAAAGATGCCCAAGGAAGAATTATTGCACATTGAAATGCACAGCAGAGCACTTACTTTAATACAAGACTCTTGTTTTCACATGATTCAGGGCTATCATAAGCCAAAAGGTACTCTGTGAGACACATTTAGAGTTTGACATAAAAGCACATTTATGTGTATATTTTAAGTTGTACATATCTTACGATATGTGTAATTTAAAATAAATATGTAATTGTGTCAGTATGAGTATAGATTCAAAGTCTGTTAACATACGCTTTAAGAAGCATATCATAATGCAGCAGCATACTCAAGATACCATTCTTCATCATCAACTTGATGATGAGCTTTAATTACATCATTCCATCTTGTACAAAATGATGTTATTAAAGAGCACAAGATCAGCCACTATATTTTTGATCCCCTCTAAATGGGACATTGTGATGAGTATAGCCTAATATGGAAAAATAATATATTAATGTGGTCCTGATCATTCTTAAAAAATGAAATTGCTTTAGATAACATGGCTTACAGCAAATCACTGTGTGCATGTAAACAAGGGGTACGTGTTTTTTGATGATTTAAAGAACTGCTTTTTGGCACCTGGCTTTGATTGTTTTTCAAAGATGCCTAGTGTCACAGACTGCCCCCACCCCTCCTGCAGATGCTAATAGATTAGGATATTTCTTTTAGTTTAATCCAAGAGCAATGTATATTTCTCATTGAGGAAAATACAACAGAGTAATACTTTCCATAATCCATAATTGAGGAGACTTCTATAAATGTAACCCCTGTAATTAACAACATAACATGAATCAATGATATATACATAAGAAACCTATAGTTATAATGTATCTTTCCAAGGAATCAATATAACGTAATCATGTTTCATATATACAGGTGAGGAAAATCATACCATGCTTAGTGTACTTAATGTTATATCTCAGTAATATTCTTAGAAGACAGCTATAATATTTAAAGAACTCATTACTAGAACTGTAACAGTAATAAAAGTGAAGTAAAACAGATTAGCATACCAGAACACCTCTGCCCTAATGTGACCAATAAGAGGGGGTTGGACAAGGAAGAAATATTTAAATGTAATTAAATTATTTTAGAAATTTTCAGTTATTGGGGCTTAATCTACAACTGATGAATTATCCATATCTTCTAGCCTTTCCAAGGTGGCAGATTATGAAAAAGAGTTTGTAAGTGTGCTGTGACCATTTTTGGTTTGTTTCTGTCTTTTTTTATAATGCTTCATTTATGCAAGTAATTGTTTGTTTTAGAGTAACTGATTTATTAGGTTGTGATTTCATTTTGGAATCAGTTAAGGGGTAACTGAAGACTTCCTAGCGGTGTCACCTCTTCAACTACCGGTGGCAGGATTCTGGGTGTAATAGTTAGTGTGAGATGTAACTTTGTGGGATTTTGGTCACTTTTAGATAGACCAGGTGTTTTCATTTTGATTAACTCTTTTAAACCCACATGCCAAGCATGGGTTTTGTTGTGACAGATAATTTTCCTGTGATCGGTCTCTCCATATCTCGTCATGCTGTTATTCCTATACTGTTTTAAATATCATTCTTTTTTATCATAGTTTAATAATTGCATATTCACTGCACATCCCTACGTAATATGATCGTCACTCTATGGGGGGAATTCAATTGCCGACGATGTGGCCCGCAGACATCACACTACGCACATTGGCAGCAATTACAGTAAAAATCTCCACTCATTTTTCCTCGTACCCCTATGGGGTGTGAGAAAAAATGAGCAGAGATTTTACAGAAATCTCTGCCGCGAAGTGTCTCATGTATGTTCTGGAGACACTTTCATCATCATCATCACCATCATCATCACCATTTATTTATAGCGCCACTAATTCCACAGCGCTCTACTGAGAACTCACTCACATCAGTCCCTGCCCCATTGGGGCTTACAGTCTAAATTCCCTAACACACATATAATAAATAAATAATTAATACACGTCGTTTACCAGGTCTTCTAAAACATACCTTTATTGAATATAAACCCGTATTGAAATATACCCGTAGTTACCCAGGGCCTGATTCAGAGTGGTACGCAAGTATTAGCGTAACTTGTGTTCGAAGAAGTTGCACGCAAGTGAATATTTATGAATGCCTTATTCTGCCTTATGCCTTATTCATGTCTGAACGAGTAGCAGATAAGTCCGCTTGAACAGACAGACCCCACAGACACTTACGTCTAATTTGCAAACATATACAGAAACCTTTTATTTTATATGTTACAAATGTAAATGCTATGAAGCATCATTTAACTTGAATTAACTAGAATTAAATATTGTTTTTGTCTTTTTCTACTACACGCTCAGCAATCCTAATCTATTGCCGAGCAACTACTAAAGTTTTAATAGCCATTTGCAAATCATTTCAAAACCTCTAATTACAAACAGTTTACTAGTTTGGGTGTTCGTTGTCATCATCATCATCATCATCATCCGCTAATAACCCTGATAGCCTGCAAATTAAACCTGTTTTTCAGCCTTATCTGGGACTGCGCCCCAGTCTGAATCCAAATGCAATTGCTTTACCATGCCTTACTTTACATTGTCTACGTTAGAACACCCCTTACCCCACCGTCACGCCTCTTAAGGCGTACGGAATCGTAAGTGCAAATAAAAATTGCAAGGCTGAATAGTTGTGTATGTGCAGTGTGAAACAAAAGTAAAGATACGCTCGGCAAACAGGCTTACATGTCACTCTGAATTAGGCCCCTATTTTCTATTTCTAACTATTCTCCTTGATTGTTTTTGATAATTTGAACCTATGCACCCCTGAATATTTGTATTGTACTGCAATGTATAAAATATCATGTCTAACCTAGTCTTCATTATGTGTAAACTGAACATTTTTATACTTCAATTATAAATTAATTTTAAAAAAAATAAAAAAAAATTTAACTGTAGAAATTAAAATATAATTTTTAAAAAATCTGTACCCTTACAGACAGGAGAACATGAAGCAGGGGTAGCTCTTTTTTTGCTTCACTAACTATTGAAAAGCAAATGTGAAGAATCATGTAAAACTATTCTTTTTGCTTACTTTGCTTGTTCTCTGCATAATGCATCTAAACTAAAAAGTAATTTATTTCACTGTACTACAAAAAGAGATTCCCATTTGCTCTGAATAAAATAAAGCGAAAATGATTAGAGTAACCAAAACATAGCAAAACTGCAATGTGGTCTGATCAGAAATGTGTGAATTATCCCAGTTATATATATACCTTTTTCATAAAAAAGATAACCATCACTTTAATAAAGAGAAATGAATTTTACTGAAAATACTAAATCAATAGTACTCAGGTTCACACTGGCCAAAAAAATATTACTCTGTGTCTCTATGTGTGAGAAAGCAGAAAGGATATGGTCCTAGCAGGATTGTTGCTAAGGGATGCAATCAAATTCATATGCCTTTCATAAATGAAGTTAAAATTAAATATCACACTGTAGTGCTAGACAGGAGTTTGTAGACATTTCTTATAATGTGATTTTTGACTGTCAAATGTACCCATACAATGATGATACCAGATTGTTAGCAGTTCACTGACCTCAGCAGCCATCAAATCTTAATTGGCATCTGGTTTTATAAGACAGTGTGATATGTGTGAATTTACATTTAGATAACAATAATAATAACTAGACTGTTTCAGAGACAAATATAAGAAGTACAAAAGGCTGTCTTTGATCTTCTATTTAAAATGAAAGGGTAAGGGATTGCCTAAACAGGTGGGTGGGGGATCATGGGGAAGGGAAATGGGAGAGAAAAAAAGAGGAGGCGAATTAAGGGGGGACAGAGAGGTATTTTTTTTCAGGTCAGTTTTCAGGTGGAGCCGAATAGTGGTGAATTTTTATATCTGAACCAAAGTGTACAAATGTGGTGGGGATAGAGTTGTGTACAGGAAGCATGAATGCATTCTGAAACGCTGCATTCCCCCAAAAAAATGCCTAGCTGTAAAATGGGTGGGGGGTGCGGATGAAGACCTACAAAAGGGGAGAAGGATAATCACTAAGTTGATGCCCCACGTGGGTATCCAGTCGTGGTGCATCAAGTAGGAATGTGCATATACTCTTTGGTGGCATCCGCGCAGAGACAGGCAAGGTTGGGGTATGTCTGAGTACCCAAATGCAACAGGGGAGGGAGGCCCTTATCTCGTACCCTGTGCACTCGTTTTGCTATAAGGGGGGGATGCAGGGAGGACACTGCACAACCGCGAACAGCACACGCCGGACTATACTTACGAAATGCTGGTCCACCATGGCGAATCCTTTTGTCCTGGCAACTCCAGGGGAGTTATCTCACTCACTAGGGTCTTTCAATGTCCCCACCTGCCAACTGCTGCCTTCAAACAGGGTATTGGCTCCCTATCTAAGCTGTCCCTGCCCTAACTGTCACAACGCTACTATAATCGCTTGCACACCAACCCTGACAGCTATCCTACATGCACAAGAGGAATGAAATGTGCCATTTTGGAAAATCGATCCACTACGACCCAGATGGTGGTGAACTTATTCAAGTCAGGTAGATCGATCACGAAATCCATGGAAATGCGGGTCCAAGGAGTTATAGGAAAGAACAGAGGCAGGAGTTGGCTTGAAATAGATTACTTAGAACTCCTGTGCTGGCCACATCGGGTGCAAGCTCCCATGAATTGCTGTACATCCTGGAGGAGTGTGGGTCACCAATAACTTCAGAGAATCAATGTCTGAGTCTTATGGACACCTGCATGACCAGCAATTTTTGAACAGTGAGCCCACCGCGGAGCAATCTTTCATGCATATTCTCTGGTACAAATGTTTTCTCTTGAGAAGGAGTTATTACCAGCTTTGTGACAAGTAATATATAAGGGATCGATGATGGCATGTAGCTCCATTGCCGTGGAACTGTCCTCCTCCAACATGGATAGAGATAAGGCGTCAAGTTTACGATTCTTGGAACCAGGATTGAACGTCACCTGAATGTCAAAGTGGGAGAAACAGCGCCCACCTAGCCCGACAAGGATTCATGCGTTGCGCTGACTTGAGGTTGAGTAAACTTTTATGGTCACTGCAAATGACAATGCAAGTTTTATAGAGAGCAGTTCCTTGTCACCTATGGCATAATTTCTTTCTGCTGCAGACATTTTTGTGAGAAGAACCTGCAAGGATGCCACTGCCCACCGGGTGCTCTCTGCAAGAGGACTGCCCCTACCCCAACAGATGAAGCATCCACCTCCTAGAAGAACGGAATGGCAATGTCTGGATGTCTGGGTACGGGGCAGAGATGAAGGTCTGTTTTAGCTTCTGGAAAGTGGTTGGATCCTCTTCAGACCAATTAGTGTAATTAGCCCCCTTCTTAGTGAGGGTGGTAAGAGGTGCGATCACCATGGAATATCCTTAGATAAACTTACAATAATAATTGACAAACTCTAGGAACCATTGGTTTGCATTTAACTTGGCAGGCTGAGGCCAATTGAGAATGTGTACTTTATCCGGATCCATACACAGGCTAGAACCTTAGATGTTGTGCTGAGAAAAGGTATAGATTCTACCTCAAAAACACATTCTTTCATTTTGCGGTTTAGTCTGTCGTTGCACAGGCAACGGAGAACCTCCGTGACATATTTGTAGTGGGAGTGGAAAAGATGAGGATATCATCAAGGTACACTACAACGCTACGATAGAGTAAACCTCTGAAGATTTTCTTGACAAAATTCTGGAACACTGCCGTTGCTCAGAGCAAAGGGAATGATGAGGTATTCATGGTGCCCTTACCAGGTATTAAAACTGTTTTCCAAGCATGTCCCTCCCTAATTCAGATTATATGCCCTTCAGGGATCCAATTTGGTGGCCAAGTAGCTCCTTTCACCCTGTCGAATTGACAGTGATGTTGTTGAGTCCCCGATAGTCAAAACAGGGGCGCAAGCCTCCATCCTTTTAATTTATGAAGAAGAAGCCTGTCCCTGCAGTTGAAGAGGACGGGCGGATAAAGCCTCTTTCCAGATTGTCCTTAATGTAATCAGACATTGATTTTGTCTCGGGTATAGAGAGAGGATAGACTTTGTCTTTCTGGGAAGAGATATATAGGGCAATCCCAATCCCTATGAGGTGGCAAAATCTTTGCACCCTGTTTACTGAACACATCAAGGAACTCTCTGTAAGGTGGTGGAATGGCTGAGGCTTCAGCAGAGGAGTTGAAACAATGCTGAAAAGCTCATTCCAAACATTTCTCTGAAAAGGCCACAACCCATGCCAAGATTTGAGGGGTTCTACAGTTGCAATGGGGGTTATGCTGTTGCAGAAAAGGAAACACAAGGACAATTGGATTGGAGGTGTTGGAGATGATCAGTAAGGTCAGAGTCTCTGAAAAAAGTACTTACGCCATGAGGGTTATGGAAAGTGTCTGCTGGGTGATCGTGCTCCCAGTATTATGGCTACCGTCTACAGCCATGAGATAAGGGTGGGGACCATAGTCAATGGGATGGCTAGTTCTTTAGCCTGCTCAGCTGACATGAAATGCCCTGTAGCTCCTGAGTCCAGATGGGCTGGAAGGTATACAGTACCCAGAGGGTGGTTCAGGGTATCAGAGTTTACTCAGTCTTTTTATTTTTAGGAGCAAACTCTAAACTGACCTCCTCATTGCCAGCTAGGAGGGAATGTTTTTCGACTTCTTGGAGCAAGCCCGCAGCAGGTGGCCAGCGCCAGCACAGTATAAATATAAGTTCTCTCTGAAGCGCCACTGGCGTTCCCCAGGCGAAAGACGGGATCTGCTGAGCTGCATGGGTTCCTCCCCGGGGCGGTGGTGGAGGTTCGGTACAGGGACTCGGACAAAACATGTGGCGCTTAGCCCTTCCCCTCTCCAGAGTTATTTCCTGGAATCTGAGGTCCACACAATTACAGAGTGAGTTTAATTGATTAAGATAGAAAACAGCAATGAGATAATTCGTAAGACCAGGTTCTGAACTGCACTATGTATTGTACTGAGTGAGACCCCTGACATATCATAGAATGTTTGATGTGGCTGAGGTGGTTCTCCCTGACTCATCAAAGATCCTATGAAAGCTAGCCAGATAGCCATATATATAGAACAGAATAGGCTCAGAACTCCCAGAGTGGAGATGCCCAAATCAAGGCTTGCCCCGACAGCAACAAGATGATATATACTGTCTAGGATCTCGCAGTAGTGAACTTCCCAGGCTGCAATTCAAAGTGAATACTACACTGATTTTAAAATCCTTGGCAGTTTTTGAGGTCCTCATCCTACTTGATGGACGTGGGATGGAGGTGTCTGGATCACAGAGACACAGGACCGGACCTCACCGATTTGGATGTCTGGAGCGATGGTTAAAGACGACTGAAGGATGTCCAATTATGTAAAGAGGTCTTTCAGGAACCTCATTACTTTGCCCTGATTGGTTTCTTGTCTTGCTTGGTGTTTAGCTAATATCTGAACTGTAGAAAGTGGTACAGTAGGGAGTCTGCGCATTCCTCTCAAATATGTGAAATTGCTGCCACTCAGGATACATGAAAGAGGGAATCCAACACTCAAGATACAATATGCAAAAACGAATAACCCCGGGCACAAAGTGAAATATGTGGGCTAGCTGACAGTACATATAAGATAGAGATGCAAATAGCTCACATATATCTATCAGGAAAATCACAGCAATGATAAAAAATAATGTATATATAATCAAATCCAAAGAGTACTGCCCAGAACTCTGCACACAAATGGAGTAAACAATGTCATAAATAATGCATAAAAACAAAATAGAACCTGAAAAAAGAGAAACAATAATAAGTATAGGCCAAAGCAATAGTGCAATAACTTTTAGTGAATTTGGCACACGATATGCTAGAACTATTGAAAGCATCAATATATCTGCAATTACAGGCTCCATTTATCTCCACTAATTGGGAGTCTAAGGAGCCTTTGGCTTAGACTGTTGTTGATATATTGGTCTAAGACTCAATGCACACCAAGTTCACTAAAAGTTATAACACTAGTGCTTTGGACTATTTGCATTATTGTTTTTCTTTTTTCAGGTTCTTTTTTGGTAATATTTGAACTGTGTCAGTGCTTGGGGTATGTTCCCCTGCTGGATTCATTAAGCCAGAACAAACTGTCATGACTGCCATGTTTTGGTGATCCAGGTCAGGACTCTTGAGCTTAGCTGGGTTAGTAAATGAGTAAATGAAGCTGGGGGCCTTGAGGTAGCTCATGCTCATCTTGGCACAACCCTCAGAACTGGAGTCTGAACCAGAGAACTAAAGACTGGAAACTGCAGCAGTGAACTCAGGCCTAGAAGCACTCACGGGACACACAAGACTGATGCCTGCAACCAGAAGAATAGACCTGAAACCTGCTACAGGGAGCTCAGAGCTGGACCAAACCACAGAAGACTCAGAACTGAGAACTGGTATCTGCAGCAGCGAGCTCAGGACTGGAACCGGTCAGGGGACACACAGGACTGAGGCCTGCAAGCAGGCGCACAAACCTGGAACCCGTTGCAGGAGATTCAGAACTGGCACCCGGTGAAGCAATCAACGGGAAACTGAACCCACAGTGAAGCTTGTGCAGAGGTTGCCGTGGAAAGGACCATAGACTTGATACTGCTGACAGTTGATACATCAGTCAGGAACAGCGCATTTAGAAATGTTGACAGAAAATACTGCAGACACAAGCAAAGCACTTGGTATTGCTGGTAGGGGATTCTGCAGACAGAAACAGAGCCCTTGGCAATGCTGATAGAAGTTACTGCAGACAGAAACAGAGTACTTGGTAATACTAGTGGCAGAAATACTACAGAAAGGAACAACATAAAAGTTAGGAGATCTACACCTAAATAATAGGACTTAATCTGGCAATGAGCAACCAGCAAGTAAGTTTAAGTAGGGAGTCCTGACTCATATGACTGGAGTTGCTGGAGACTGGTTTGACAGAATAGATCATGAGATGGCCGCACCCATTAAGCAGAACAGCAGGGAGTGTAGTTTACAGATAGTAACACAGGACTCAGGAGTGCCGTAGAATGAACACTCTCAGTTTGCAATCCAACATGCAGATTTCTTTAGAAGTTAGAAGTCCAATGGTATAAGATCCATGGAAACAGATACTGTTTTATATAAATGTTCTGTCTGCAGAATTATCTTGCTACTCACAGCACATAGATACGGAGACTGCCAATGGATTGTTGACAGACTCTGCACAGAACATTTTCACGGTATTATCCCAGGCAGAATACTTTTTTAGAGAATTATTAAACAACATTTAAGAGGTATTCACTAGCAAGCCTCTAAGATTAACACAATATAATAGTAATATGAACAAGTGTTTCCAACGTACAACTTCGAAGAATTCCGAGATCCAACATGGTGTTGATCTGCATCCAGCACACACCATTGATTCATACTTCCAGATATCCCTACCACAATGGAACATTCTCCAATAGAGTTGATGCACGCCACTTCCTTGCCCTTCCCTCGCGGTTGTCGTGATGTACCGTTTAACAACTTCTGCAGGGCTGATGCCTGGCAGTGCCTGGAGAAGTGGCCGAGCTGCCAAAACCTCCAGAAATATGTTTCTTCTGTGCTTTGACAGCAGGGGCCTCTGTCGTTGCTCCTTCTTTCCTGATAGGACATCGGGTGTCATTTTTCCCTACATTGTTGTAATTGCATCCCGGAGATCCTTCATGCAACTCTCCACTGGGTGGGGCTCTTCTCTGGTGTTCCTAGCTGGGGCACAAAGCCACTACTGGGAAATAGAGTAGGGACCCACATGGTTTTCTCAGTCCTTTGCTATGGCCTCCAGCACTATTTTCCTGAATGTCTGCTCTGCATTATTGTTCACATTTGTAACAGATTCTGGATACTTCTATTACTAATCTTGATTAGCGCTGGCTTACCTGAGGTGCGGAGTCTAACGATCTCCCCGGTGTTCACCAAGAACCGCCGCAAGGCGGGGTGGGCTTCGCTGCCAGGAGTCGCAGGTCGCAGTCCCCAGGTAGTACAGCGGAGTGAAGCGGAGGTAGCGGAGTCAAACAAGCCGGTTCGGTACACAGGAATGGAGTCAGTCAGAATCAGAAGGCAACTCGGAGTCAACAAGCCAGGTTCGGTACACGGGTCACAAGAATAGGAGAATGGTCAGCAATCCGGGTTGGTACACAGGGATAGGAGAGCCAGGGAAGTCAAACAGGCAGAAATCAGCACACAGGAAGACACTGGAAACTGGAAGACACTGCAATCCACGAAGAACAGGAGCCAGGAACAGGTAAGTCTTGCTCTGACACTCAGCGAGTGTCAGAGTGAGGTTTTTATGCTGAAGGGGATTCAAAATCCCCGCCTCTGGGTTGTGGTCATGTGACCGCCTCCAGGTGAGGTCACGTGGTCCTGGATGCGGAAGTGCGGCTTCCGGACGGAGCGGAGGAGATAAGGTAAGTCTGTTACAGTACCCCCTGCCATAAAGGTGGACTCCGAACACCTAATAGGGTTTCAAAGGAAATTTTTTATGGAAGGATTTAAGTAGACGGGGAGCATGCAGATCAATGGCTCTTACCCATGAGCGCTCCTCAGGGCCGTAACCCTTCCAATCCACCAAGAACTGTATGGCACCTTAAACTTTACGAGAATCTAGGATAGTTTTAATCTCGTATTCGACTTGATCCTGATCCACAGCAGGAGGAGGAGTTCTGGATGAGGTGGAGAATCTGTTGGTTACCATCAGTTTTAACAAGGAGACATGAAAGACATTGGGTATGCGTAAAGAGGGAGGCAGACTCAATCTAAAGGCTACGGGATTAATAATCTCAGAAATAGCGAATGGGCCAATAAACTTGGGAGCAAATTTTTTACTGGGAACCTTTAAACGAATGTTCTGGGTGGATAGCCATACCCTGTCACCGACTGAAAAACTTGGAGTCATTCTTCTCCTTTTATCATAGAATGTCTTGGAACGAGTGGTTGCTTTCTTTAAATTTATCTTGGTCTGTTCCCAAATAGCGGAGAAGTTACGAAACCGAGAGTCCACCGCCGGAACTTCAGAAGATGAGATTTGAGAGAAGGTGGGTAGCCTAGGATGGCAGCCATAAAGAACAAAAAAGGGGGAGTTAGAGATGGCCTCATGGAAATGGTTGTTATGGGCGAACTCGGCCCAAGGGAGAAAGTCCACACAGTTGTCTTGGTTACTAGAGATAAATATTCTTAGAAACTTCTCTAATTCTTGGTTGGTTCTCTCAGTAGCCCCATTGGACTGGGGATGATATGCAGAAGACAAGTCAAGCTTAATCCCGGATTTATTGCAAAAAAACCGCCAAAATTTTGATATGAATTGTGATCCCCTATCGGAAACAATATGTTGAGGGCAGCCGTGGAGGCGAAATATTTCTTTAATAATGTAAAGGCTTGGATAGCCTCAGTGGACCAAATACCAGCATCAGCAGATTTGCGGGTCAATGCTGTGATGGGAGCCACGAGAGAAGAGTACCCTTTGATAAATTGACGATAATAGTTGGAGAATCCTAGGAAGCGTTGAGTGGCCTTAAGGCCCGAAGGTTGGGGCCAGTCAAGTATGGCTTTCAATTTCGTGGGATCCATCTGTAGACCGGTGCCAGGAATAATATATCCCAGGAAGGGAATTTGTTTCTGCTCGAAGGTGCATTTCTCCAATTTGTAAAATAGATGATTTTCTCGGATACGAGAGAGGACCTCCAATACATGAGTGTGATGGGATGCTCGATCTTGAGAAAAGATGAGAATGTCGTCCAAATAGATGACTACGGATTGGTACAAGAGGTCTTGAAACAGCTGATTCATAAAGCCCTGAAAGATGGCCGGGGCATTGCATAACCCGAAAGGCATGACCAGGTATTCAAAGTGGCCGTCTCGGGTGTTGAACGCCGTCTTCCATTCATCCCCCTCCTTAATGCGTATGAGGTTATACTCTCCTCTGAGGTCAAGTTTAGAAAAGATGGTGGCACCCTTAATCCGGTCAAATAATTCGGAAATCAGTGGCAGTGGATACCGATTTTTAACGGTAATGGCATTCAGGCCTCTGTAATCAATGCAAGGGCGGAGGCCCCCATCTTTCTTTTTTACGAAGAAGAAGCCAGCCCCAGCTGGGGAGGCAGACTTGCGGATGAAGCCCCTTTTTAGATTTTCATGGACGTACTCCTCCATAGCCTTAGACTCCGGGAGGGAAAGGGGGTAAACACGGCCCCTGGGAATGGGTTTACCAGGTATCAGATCAATGCCACAGTCCCAGATTCTGTGAGGGGGAAGTCTAGTGGCTTCTTGTTGACAAAAAACATCAGAGAAAGTTTGATATGGTTCAGGCAAAAGAGTCACAGGAAATTCTTGGGAACGTCTGGGACTATTCGGAGGAACCACTCTCTGTAGGCAGCGAGAGAAGCAGGACTGTCCCCAGGACAATATGTGACATGATTTCCAGTCCAAGGTGGGGGAGTGGAGACGAAGCCATGGAAGTCCTAGGATGACTGGGTTGGTAGATCTCTGAATTACTAGAAAATAAATCTTCTCCCGATGAAGCGCTCCTATCTGAAGCAGAAGGGGAACAGTGCGTACCAGAATGGACCCCTCAGGAATTCTTCCCCCATCAATGGCCATCAAAGAGATGGTTCCAAAGCTTGTGTGGGAATTCGAATTTTTTAACTACTGTGGCAGAAATGAAATTTCCTGCGGCTCCGGAATCAAGAAGAGCCGACTGCGGGAAAGTCTTTATTCCTAACTGAAGGGAAAGGGGAATAGACAGGCAATCATTACTACTGGGAACTGACTGACACTGAGAAAAGAGGCCCAACGATACAGCTCCAGAACTCGTTAGGCCCTGTCATTTCCCGAGCGTTTAGAACAAAAACTCAGAAGATGGCCGCTCTCTCCACAAAATAAACACAACTTGTTCCGAAATCTCCTCTCCCTTTCTTTGGCTGATAGGCGGGTCCTCCCCAGTTGCATGGGCTCTTCAGGAGGAAGAACAGGGGTTTGGAAGTTGGGGGCCAAGCGAATCATACTACGCCGCGACTGTTCCTTCTCGGAATTACGTTCCTTGAAACGCAAATCAACTTTGACACAGAGGGAGATAATATCATCCAAAGACGTAGGGAGCTCCTGAGATACCAGCTCGTCTTTGATTCGGTCTGAAAGGCCCTGCCAGAATGTAGCTACTAGGGCCTCATCGTTCCAGCGAAGTTCAGAGGCCATAGTTCTGAAGTGGACCGCATACTGTCCAACAGACTGGTTTCCCTGGCGAAGACGTAGTAAGCCGAAAGCGGCATTGGACACCCTTCCTGGCTCATCAAATATTTTCTTGAAAGTGGACAAAAAGACGCTGAAGTTATGTAGAATGGGGTCGTCCCTCTCCCATAAGGGGGAAGCCCATGCTAAGGCTTGACCAGACAATAACGAAAGCACATAGGCCACTTTCGTTTTTTCGGAAGGGAAGTTCCCTGGTAGAAGCTCGAATTGTATGGAGCATTGATTTAAAAATCCTCTGCAATACTTGGGGTCTCCATTGAACTTGGGTGGGTTAGGTAACTGTAACTGCGAGGAAGAAGCTGCTGCTGCGGCCTGAGGTACAGGGACCACTGCTGGCCCAGGTGATCCACCAGCCACTAGGGTGTTCTGGACAACATCCAACCAAGTAGATAGACTATTGAGGAATTTTAAAAGTTGCTCTTGGTTAGCTTCTTGCTTATCCATCCTTCCTACTAAATGCTCCAACAGATCTTTAGCTGTGGTATCCATGGTCAGAGCAAACTGTAACAGATTCTGGATACTTCTATTACTAATCTTGATTAGCGCTGGCTTACCTGAGGTGCGGAGTCTAACGATCTCCCCGGTGTTTACCAAGAACCGCCGCAAGGCGGGGTGGGCTTCGCTGCCTTGAGTCGCAGGTCGCGGTCCCCAGATTCGCCCCAAGATGTAGTACAGTGGAGTGAAGCGGAGGTAGCGGAGTCAAACAAGCCAGTTCGGTACACAGGAATGGAGTCAAGCAGAATCAGAAGGCAACTCGGAGTCAACAAGCCAGGTTCGGTACACGGGTCACAAGAATAGGAGAATGGTCAGCAAGCTGGGTCGGTACACAGGGATAGGAGAGCCAGGGAAGTCAAACAGGCAGAGATCAGCACACAGGAAGACACTGGAAACTGGAAGACACCGCAATCCACAAAGAACAGGAGCCAGGAACAGGTAAGTGTTGCTCTGACACTCAGCGAGTGTCAGAGTGAGGTTTTTATGCTGAAGGGGATTCAAAATCCCCGCCTCTGGGTTGTGGTCATGTGACCGCCTCCGGGTGCGGTCACGTGGTCCTGGATGCGGAAGTGCGGCTTCTGGATGGAGCGGAGGAGATAAGGTAAGTCCGTTACAACATTATTCAGCATTATCTGCGTTAGGCCACATTGCGAAGGACCATCGCGAATTGCTCTTGCAATACTTGATCAGATCCGTGGGTCCCTCCTCCGCAGTTCTGCCTTCAGCTCTTGCAGGGTGTTGATAAACTGTGGGGATTGTCTCATCCTCCTGCTGTACCCGGGTGAAGAACCTCTTCCGTTGTGTAAACGCTGTCACGGCCTGTCCAGAGATGTCTTCCAGGATCTTGAAGACACCTTCCAGAGTTGCTCACTTCAGTTTGGATGCTAACAGCAACAACTGATGAGGGTCTCCCTCAAAGGCTTGCAGTGCGAGGTCTGCCTAGAGCTCTCCTGCCACCTGGTATAGGCATGCTGCTCCGCGTACTCTCTCCCACCAGTGGGGCCATCATATTATGCCCATTGAACTAAGGCAGCTGTGTCAAGACCACCCCTGCTGGGAAGTAGACATTGGGTCGGCCCGGATGCGACAACAGGCAACAACAGGGTCAGGCCGATCACATGTACTAGGCTGTCCACACGTTGTGCTTCTTGGGTATCCTTCACGTTGATATCCATCTGTCAGCTACGCAATGTAAAGGGGGGATGCAGATGAAGACCTCCAAAAGAGGAGGCTAATTACTTACTTGGCACACCGTGCGAGTATCCGGTTGTCCATGGGAGCATTTTCACACTTTTCGACAGTGCCCGTGCCGAGACAGGGGAAGGGGGGTGTCTGAACGCAACAGGGAAAGGAGGTGCTTGTCTCATATGCAGGATGGGGGGGAATAAAGTGTCGATGGTCCTGCACCGTGGATGCACCACCTGGAGCGGCCCGTGTTGGACTATACTTACGTCATGCTGGCCCACCAATTTCCCACCCAAAGCGACAATACATATGGGGCAGGTTTATGACCAGAAGACATGATAGCCGCCAAATGACATCACCTACATGCTGCACAACTGGCACAATGTAGCGGGGTGCCGCAGGTCCCAGCTCTCACATAGCGGTTTGGAGGCATTATTTATTGCATAAGCATTATCAAGTGGAGGTCGGCTCCAGATTCCTCTCTGAACTGAATCTTGCCAGCTGGTTGGGGAACTTGAGATTGAGTGCAGGTGGCTGATGTGTCAAGGAGGTTGCAGATTGGATTTTAATGGGACATTTTTACAGTTTGCAACGTGCGCTTCAGGTGGATGTGCAAACCCCCACAACTAGGTGAATCTCCCATTACGGGGCCTATTTCAAGGACTAGAATTGGGAATGCACCTTAAAAGGGGTCAATAGGCACATAGACATGCAAGCATGGATGTTTTGTGGCAACATATAGTATTTTTATCAGAATGTGAATTTTACGGCATTAAAGTGTAATAATGTGGTGGCCTAGCAGGCTATATACTAGAATGTTATGGAATTCCTAAATTTGATGGAAAAGTCTGATAAAATAAACTCTACTTACTCCGGGTTCCTGCAATTTTTGCACTACAGATAAGAATTACTGTATATGTATTGGCACCTGCTAGGCTGTCGCAGTTATAACCATGCATGTTCCCTTGTGTTATTAAACAAACTTAAATGAATAACTACATCAGTTATATTTCACAAGAATGTTACATGTAAAACATCATAAATAATTAGATTCACACTGGGTCTCTGCATTTTACAATTTATTTCACTGCAGATAAGAGTTTTATCTAAATACACAGGCAAGTCAGCCCCAGCCATAGTCATACATAATGGCTTACACAAGTTTTACTTTGGAATTATGCTTTAGCAGGCAAGACATAAATCCTATTTTATATAAAATACAGTACATTAGAACCTATGTTAGAATTGATGTGTTCTGATGTCATTATTTATTATTATTTATATTACATTTTATGAATTATTGTAAAGTGCAATTGAATTTGCTGGCACTATATAAATAAATGTTGATGATGAACTGAGAATGCATTTATGTCTCTTTTTTATATCACTTGGCTGTTTTTGACACAAAGGTCCCAATGCTGAGATGGACGCATGTTGGGCGCAATTTACTCTCAAATAAACTGACCATACAAATACCATATTGAAACCCATATGCTGAGTCATAGGCATCTCAAGATTTTTATGTACAAATAGAATAGTAGCTCTTTTACTGCTTCACAGCAGGGAATTGGGGGATTTTTCCATGTATGTCTCTTTTCTAGATAACCTCTTACCTTCTAGCACCTGCTGTAAACTTATACAATGAGGGCCTGATTTATCTTCGGACGTAAGTCCTGTTGCGTGCCATATCTTGCATGAAATTGCTCTCTGCATGCTCAGAAACGGGATATAGTTGAAATGTCGACAGTCAAGAATTGCATGCTATTGCTTTGTTAGGCGCCATCCCCGCTATTCCTCCGCTGTGCAGGGATGGACGCTTGATAAGAATCGGTCGGGGCGTCCTGCTGCCTAGCAACAGGCACGCAGCGTCCCCGCCCGTCTTCCCGGATGTCGGGCGCGTGCGCTCTGATTCCCTGGCATCCTGTCCCTATTTAAAAACTGCGCTGGCGCAATTAGGGTGCCAGAGTAACAGGTTCCTGTCTGCAACATTGTTCCTTCTATGTCTGCTATTTTGGATTTTGACCCAGCGCTCCTGACTACTGACCTGTATTGTGCTTCTCTGTTGTGACCCAGCTTGTCGACCACTCTTATGCATTCTGCCCCATTCTGTTCCTGCGACCTAGGCCTGTCTGACTACCCATTTGGATCTCCCTTTGGTACCGCACATTGCCGATCGGCTTCTGACCCGGATCGTCTGACCCTCCTTACCACTACATTGGCAACTGGCTAGTAGGACCACGTCCTGCATGCCCTAAGCAGCGAAGTCCAAAACTCCTTGCGGGGGTCCCTGGCGACCACCAGGAGCACGTTAGACTCCGCACCTGCTAGTTCAGTGGCGCTAATACTGGTTACTGGTCCTCTGCACCCGAGTCTATGGCCGAGCCTGACACTTTCACTGGCGTAAAATCCATTTCTGAGGGGTTGGATATGAAAAGTCGACATTCAAAATGTCGACAGTCAAAATGATGGCACCATAACATCGACAGTCATAATATTGACTGTCATAATGTTTTACATATTCATAATGACTACACATTCAAAATGTCAACATTTAAAATGTGTACAGGGTTGTAATGTTGACATTCAAAATCGCGTGACAAAAAGCGTGGGGTGCCCTCACTGATTTTACTATTACCATCACTAGACTTTGGTACTATAGCAGAGAAACCAGCAGCATGGGGTCCCCATGCCATAATGCCAAACGAAATCAGGCCCAGGCCGGTCAGCACAGGGCTGAATTCCCTACAGAGATCGGGTCCACAAAAAATAATGCTAACTTTCTTCCTCCTAGGTTTATCCAGCCCTGTGCTGATAGCACTAGGGCTCTTCCCGCACCCCTTGGGTGGTGGGTGTGCAGTAATATTAATTGATATAGTGTATAAATCCATTTAGTCCTTGGTGCATTACAGGTCCGGACATGCCCAGACTACCAATAAGTGTTTGGTCATGCTGACGCTTGTAGTACTACAAACATCAGCATAACCACGGCTGCCAGGGCATGCTGGCACTTGGGGAACCTATTACCAGCACATTGGGATCTTTGAACTACCAATCCATGTAGTTTGCTTGTAGGTGTAGTGACGAGGTTTCCTAGGTATGGGTGTATGAAACAAAATTAAAAAACAGACAAAATGAAATCCAATAATTCAGGGAGAGGTGCTGAATTACTAGGGACTCTAAAGGTGTCTTAAACAAGAACACTTTATTCACAATATTAAAATAATTAAATAAAATACTTATGGCAATGTCCCAAATAATTCCAGGACGATGTATGAAGTTCCAATCTCTATCCCAGAAAAGTTTCAATATCTATCCCAGAGTCAATATTGAATAGTGTGTATCACAAAAAAGCGTGCGTTCTACATTGGAATGCGTAAGTCTAGGTACACACTGAAGAATTTTCTGACCGACGTGTTATCTACGACTTTACCTTTGACTGAAGGTCCAATCGATCTGACGATTAATGCGAACAAACTGGTCCCATTTTAGATTATTAACAAAAGACCAATCATCCAGGCAGCGACTTTCATATTATCGTGAGCAAAGATTTGAATTTCGTACACATTGAAACGACATATGAGGTCCATGTAACGATATCCCCAAGAACTTTAAGTAAAGGGCAGTGCATGCTTAATAGTAACCTCCCTTAACCTCATAAAAGGAGAAGTGAACACATTTTCTACATTCATTAGCACATACTTGTGTACAGTGTATGTTCATTCGCAACCGCACATCAACAAATTTATTTACAAATATGGATATTAGTGAAGAACAACAAACAACTGCTCTGTTCCTGCTCGCTGTGGCAAGAAGACTGCAAGTACAGATCCGAAGGGAAAGAAGCAGAAAGAATAGATCTTGATGGACCCAAGAATGGTTCAAGAGGAGAGTCATTCTCTCATATGCCCCTGCTGCAGGAGATACGGGACAACAACCCTGATGACTTCAGGAATTTACTGTGAATGAATGAACCCACATTGCAGGAACTGCTCCAACTAGTCATCCCCATCATCTAGAAGGAACAGTATATGAAGGTTGGCAAAACTAAATAGTCTTCTATAGAAAAAAATATAGTTTTATTAACATACATAAAATTTACAATATACATTAAATTAATAAAGTGCAATGCAATAAATGCAACCAACGAAAGTGTTCATAATTGTTCATAGTACAACACTTCGCTATTATTCATTTGTGATGAACTCCCACTGTAATGTTGCATGTTAGAGCTGGGTATAGGAGTAGAGGTCATGTATGGTGTTGGCATTAAACATTGTCCTCCCATATTAACATACTGCATCTGTGTATGCCGAAATGTGTAAGATGGTGTCTGCAGTACACATATATATGTGGACAACAATGAGGAAGAAATGGAGGTAGTGGGTTTGACACCTCTAGAGTCGGGCCAGCTTAGAAATGCAAGTATAAACAAATAGTCAGACCCACGCTTTCCCTAGGTGTAGGAGATAGTAATGCTGCCACAGGAAAGAGGATACCTCTAATCATACAAAAATATATATACTATAAGTCAAATTCCTAGGTGCAAAACAGGAAATAGCGCAAGATATAAAGTTTAATATAAAAGTGCAAGAATCAAGTTCTGGACAGAACATAAACTATCACATCAACAGATACGCGCATAAAAACAGATATAAAAACATTTACCACTTATTATATAGAGCAGGCTAATAGAAAATGAAAAAACTGGTAGAAACTGATCAATCGTAAGTATAGAAAAATGGTCCCAATTTACAGGGTAAATATCCAGACAAGATATAAGTCTTTATCAATCCTTCTATGTGGAAATGGTAAACAGTCCAAATAGTAAGCCGGTTCTGTTCCCTTCTAATAATAGATGCGCAAATAAAGTCACATGTAGATCCAGAGTAAAAGTCACTAATATTCATTGGGGCCTATTTATTATATAAAATTATCTGTGAAATCCCTAAAAACTTAAGTTTTTGGGGATTTACTGCAAAAATCATATTTATGAATCGCAGCATCGCAGCTGATATCGTAGATATCTGCTGCATCTCTCTTTGTTTTACTGAGCAGTCCCCATAACAGTGTATGGGCTCAGTAACGCTATTTACCATTGAACGAAATTAAACTGTTTTCACTTTTTTCACTTGTTAATGTACATCAGCTGAAGCTGGAATTTACATACATTTTACATAAAATTTACATACACACTCCCCCCAAAGAAGTCGCAGTTTGAGGAAGTATCGGCAGCTGCTCGTGGATTGATCAGACATTTATACACACTATACGATCGTTAGGTGATTTGGAGGACAATATTAAACAGTACGACCAACCAAATGAGCCGACAATTGACACTTTGGGGCGACTTTCGACCATCGTGTCACTGTACACACTAACCCAACTTCCGACTGAACGGTTTTAGGTCTGCTGATTGGTCCGATGATTGCACGAAAAGCTTCCAGTGTGTATCTAGCCTTAGACAAGTTCCGGAGATTGAATGTGAGGGATGAGTGGTTCCAATAAGTTTCGTGGTGTGACTTCTTCAAGGGAAAAAGGCGTAGGCATGCGTACTGGGTGCCTTGTATATAAAGGCAGCGTTGACGTCGGATGTTCATGTTGCTAAGTAACAGGGCACTACTCGTACACACTAGCCAAAATGTTCTTAGTAAGGCCCATTGTGAGGTAATAACAACAATAATAAAGAGGCATCTTCTGTTCAGAGTTAGATGCTATAGAAAACATGATGACTAAATACCGGTTCTGCAAGTTTGGTGTCAATTGAGACACCTGTCAATGTGTTTGCAATTTTTATGTATTTTTATTAATGATTATACTCTTAAGTGTTGTTAATTTATTTTATAAATTTGTTTGTATGCGTTCTGATGGAACTTTATAATGTACATATGCATGTGCGTATACTGCAGTCTGGTCGTCTGTCTGCACACGACAAGTTAAGTATAGCCAGAGCGTACTTATAACCAGATTAAATGGAAACATTTCTTGAGAGTCCCCTGCACTTGAAAATGGTGATCATGCGTTCCAAGATGAATTAGGCCCTGATCGAGCAACTTCCATCTCTGTATTGTAGCATATACCCCAGGCTTAGGTTAAGCATACATACATCCACAAATGCATACACACAATCAGGTTATAAGCACAATAAACGTTAACATTTGTTTCCATAGCAAAAACACATTTGCCATTATGCTTGATATAATACAGCAGATATAATACTTCTTCTCGCATATAAATGAAAGCAGGGGCGGATTGGCCATGTAACCTCTTGGGAAAAGTCCCGGTAGGCCGATGGCCTCAGGAGGCTGCCTGGAATCTTTTTAGAGGTTTTAAAAAAAGAAAAAAATATATGTGTAGCGCCCCTACACCTGGACCAAAGGCAGGGAGGGCAGTGTAGTACTGGGTGGCTGGCCCCTCCTCCGGGACCAGCCATCCACCTCAATGTGGCCGCGGATTCTCTGCTGTTCCGTCTCTCCCTCCTCCTATCTCTGTGGCTGCAGTCTCCATACACAGGTCACATGGGACATGTCATATGACAGCTGCCATCCCATGTGTGCAGTGAGAGGAGTCTGCAGCAGGATCAAGGTAAGTGTGTGACTGCTAAAGTGTGTGTGTCTCTCCTAAAGTGTGTGTGTGTGTCTCTCCTAAAGTGTGTGTGTCTGCTAAAGTGTGTGTGTCTCTGCTAAAGTGTGCGTGTCTCTCTGCTAAAGTGTGTGTGTGTCTCTGCTAAAGTGTGTGTGTGTGTGTGTGTGTGTCTGCTAAAGTGTGTGTGTGTGTGTGTGTGTGTGTGTGTGTGTGTCTCCTAAAGTGTATGTGTGTGTGTGTGTGTGTGTGTGTGTCTTGGCTAAAGTGTGTGTCTCTCTGTTAAAGTGTGTGTGTGTGTGTCTCTCTCTGCTAAAGTGTGTGTGTGCCTCTGCTAAAGTGTGTGTGTCTCTGCTAAAGTGTGTGTGTGTGTGTGTGTGTGTGTATGTGTGTGCTTCTGCTAAAGTGTGTGTCTCTGCTAAAGTGTGTGTGTGAGGGGGGCTGCTAAAGGTTGTGTAGGATAGGAGGGGGGGTTGCTAAGGGGAGTGTAGGATAGGAGGGGGGCTGCTGAAGGGTATGTGGGATAGGAGTGGGGGCTGCTAAAGGGTAGAACTTGAGGGTCTTAATATATTGTGTGATGTGAGGGAAGGGAGGGGGGCTGTCTTAATAGTTCATGGGTGGGAGGTTGGGTATTAATTTAATGGTGCAGTTTAGGCTGGGGCTAATTATTTAATGGGTGCTATTATTTGTGGGGCAATTTAATTTATTGGTGGGGCAATTTCATTTAATACTGGGCCTTTTAAATTAATATAGGGTGAAGGGACCTTTAATTTAATACTGGGGTGGTTTGGGGCTATTAATTAAATGTGGGACTGAGTTTGGGGAGGAGAACTATTTATTAAATGTGAATATTAATTATTTAATGCTGTGATGTTTGTAGGAAATGGTTATATTAAATGTAAATGCTATTAATTTATTGCTGGGGCTGTTTGGAGGGAGGGAAATAGGTTTATTTATTAAATGGGAATACTATTACTTTGATGTTGGAGTTGGTTGAAGGGAAAAATATATATTTATTAAATTTATATACTATTAATTTAATGTTGGGGCTGGAGGTAGGCCTTATTATTAAATGTGGGTGTTATTGATTAAATAAGAAGAATGGTTGGGGTTTTTTAAATTTCATGTACCCTTTTTTTTCTCCAAATAGGGCCTCCAACATTCCAGGTTCCAGACAGGCAGCAACTGATCCAGCAGCCACAGGTGGTGAAAGTGACAAGAACAGGTAGGAGAGAGCAGGACAGTATGCCAACTGTCCTGAATTTGGTGGGGCAGTCCAGAATTTGGGTGACTGTCTCGCGTAGTCAGGATTTAGTCTGACTAAAAGGCCAGTTGGGAGGAATGTCCTGCTCGTGAAGGCAGAGCTGTGTGTACCTAACAGTAGTGCACACAGTTTTGCCTGTGTATTTGTCATAAATTATAACCCACCTTTTTTAAGTGCCCTGGGCCCCCGAAGCCTTATTCCAGCTCTAGCTATACTTTAGTGGTTCTTGCATTGATTCCATTGCCTGCCTTCTACAATGCATTGGTCCAATTCTCAGATTACTTTGTTGAACATACGGCCAGCCCCCATTGCCCTGACAATATCATTACACCTTCCTCCTTTGCACTCAGTATATCACCACCAAACCTTTGGAATAGCTCTCACCTTCACTTATACCATTGTCTGCCAACCCTCCCTGCACTGTTATTAAATCAAACCACCACCAATCACAGGGCACATTTGGGACTCATAAACAATTGTTACAAAATAAGTGTTTTCTTGCAGATGCTTGAAGCAGTTTACCTTTCTGGTGATCGCACTGGATAGCCATTTATTAGAAGGATTATTTTTAATGCATTTTTTGAAACACACAGTACACATTTTTATATATTAAAGAGAGAGATTTGTCCCTGACAGCTCATGATATCAGGGAAAGATGCAACAGTGCAGTAATGTACTCATATGCTGCTCTGGCATACTGATCAAATAGGATTCTGCCAACAAGTTTCATAATAGTTAAACCTATTAAACAAAGTCAGATATGTTTCTATGAAGGGAATTTTGGAAGAATGTGTTAGTAGGCAACTAAAGAAGTTTGAGCACAGAGGCATAAACCAGTTGCAGATAATGTAAAAGGATTCATGTATTTTTATAGCACAGGACTGGCAGCTTTTTCCCTGCACTGCTTTAGAAATGACCCACTGTGTCTTAAGTCATCACATCCAGGTTTTCCTAAATGTTACTACAACTGAATTCCAGTAGTTCAAATCCCACCTACTTTTGTGTTGGCCCCACCCACAGTTGCATTGGACCCACCCACATGAGGCCACTTCAAGAATTTTTTCCAGGGCCACTTTAAGTTCCCAATCCACCCCTCAATGAAAGTATCAATTATTTTTAAAATGCACCTACAAAATCCTATACTATATGCATTATATTTGAAGAAAGCACCTATCCGCTTCAGAGGTGAATCTGCAATCAACAATCAGCAGCTAGTGCTGGCCACTGTCATCATAAGCAGTATGTATTTGAATCTTCCCTCTAGCTCCTGACAGGTGTATATACAAATCTATGCTGATCTGCATAGCCGCATGTGCATGACCATGCCCTTATTGTTTTGTGATTTGCTTTTAGATCAATTTGAGTGCAGGAAGTGTTTTCTGCCAAATTGTTCCATATTTTTGCAGGTAAGCAGCTTCAGTGAACTCAGTACCTTGCCCTGGTTACATTAATGTGACATGTTCTTGTTATTATTAATGTCATAGCTCTAATTAAAGTACATTTTATATTTCAGTTCAACAAGCTATGACTCCTGTTTACCAGTAATGTATTATAAAAAATACAGGGGGGAGTACTAGATTCTACACTGTTCTATTATGGTAATTACTAAGACAGATTCTATGACATCTTCTTCATTCACACAATAGAATCTGTATATGTGTATACAACACCAAGATACAAATTTGTATGATGCTTCCCACTCATTTCAATAGTGGTGTCACTTTGTCTAGGCAGCTGCTGCTCTTATGCTGGTCACAAGGGAAGAGTCTGTCATACACACAACATTCACATAACTTGATCTGTACATGTGAGTACACATAAATGTTACCTGCAATTATGAATATGTGTAATGCAGTTCACCCATTTCAATATTCACAAAAGCACATTAATACGTGGAATGTACTCACCCAGAAATGAATATAAATTAGTTGTAATAAAGTAATATAGGATCATAGAATAACAATGTATATTCTTTGATGTCATTTACTGTTCAGTACAGTACATCTGAGCATCTAATAATATCCTTTTCATTGTACACTAGAGGGTACAATATCACTAGCATATAGCCCACGCCTTGAGACCCAGCAATACATATAGTCTTGTCCCCAAAGGGAAATATATGCCTTAAAGAACACACTTAATATCTTGATAACAAATGTTTCCAGGTTATATGATTTGTAAAATAATGGGGGGAAAATTTGTGTAAATCATACTTGCCAACTTTATGTAGCTGGCATCTGGGAGATCCTGGGGAGGGGGTGTGCAGCCCCCCACGACAAAATCATCATTTGTTGCAGAGGGCTAGGCCAAAATGACGCAATTCCCCGCAAATCACGTCTTTTTTCCACCCAATAGACAGGATGCGGGAGTCTTGTCTGCTCTCCCGGGAGACCTACTCGGGATTCGGGAATCTTCCGGACATATTTTATTGTCAGGTATTTAGTTATGGCCAAATTAATCTAACTGGATCTGACACAAACATGAGTCCCTTTCTCTCAGAGTGCCCTGTTAGGAAAATATAATTTATATGGAGTGTGGCAATATCAGCACTCATTATCAATTTTAAAGGCAATCAGGATTGACTCATTACATAAGTCATGAGGTCTTATGCGGTGTAATCTATATAGCAGAAAGCATATCAATGTAAATAAAACCATTACATTTTATTTGCTTCCATTAGGCTAAAATAAAAGAATTAGGTTGTTAAAATTTGCATTCCTCTGCATGTTTGTTTCCGCGTAATTACAGAAAAAAAATCATGTGTATCCTCACCAGCTGTCAACAGTATATGTTTTGCGGCTAGTTATTTTTAAAATGTCCAAATTTGCAAAAAAGCAAGCAGCATAAAAATTGCTGCCACATTTACTTTTCTTTTGAGTGTATTGAAATAGAATTTCAATGTGTAATGGGAATATGCCGCAAAATGCTTAAGGGAACTCCTTTTAATGCACCGTAATAGACTTCAAACACTGATACATCTGTTTTAATAAATTCAGCTCTAATGCAGTTATAAGGGATGCAAAGATTTTTATCTAAAGTGAATGATAATCCTTACATAAATGGCCTTTGCCTTTGACTTAATTGTGCTTCATGCAAAGTTTGTAGCTTGTTTCTAATTGGCAGAGCAACTTGGAATTTCTAGTTCTATACAGCCCCCCCCTAGCAGGGGCTTGCTGCTGACGGCTGCACACTGAGCAGGTCCGTTCAGCATTGACAGTGTGCTGCCCGGCTGCTCTGATTGTGTTTTAAACACAATCAGAGCAGCCGGGCAGCACACTGCCACTGCCGAGCGGACCTGCACATACTGTGCAGCCGCCGGCAGCCTTATAAATTAGAAAGGGGGCGGGGCCTAAATCCCCCCCCCCCCCCTAAAATCGCCCCGGGTACAGCAGTTGCCTAGATCCGCTCCTGGTTCTATAACAATGTTTGTTTGGCAGAGCTTACTGGGACTTGTAATTTACCAACAGTTTTAGAATCACAGGTTACCTTCCACTGCTTAAGAGGATAATGACAAGAGAGGCCCTAAGTTGAACGCACTTAAAATCATATGAGTGTGTATCTTGTTATGCACTTACCCATTCGGGCTTAAGTCTCCTGCATAGCCAGCTAATAATATCCATGGGGAGGTTCCATAGTCTCCACTATATATTCTCTTTCTCAGTGCATTCTGGTCTCTTGGTTTTCCTGCATGGTATACATCCCGCCTACCCAGCCATCGGAAATGTCATTGTTTCTTTGTGCACTAACCTTTTCTTTCCTACACAGAGGAGGCACAGTCGGTAGGAGAGCATCGCAGTCAGCTACTATTCAGCATATGGAGTTACCAATGATTGGTGAGAGAATGAGAAGTCTTAACACCGGTCAATCTTAAAGGATAACTTCCTGGGACCAGTGGGTAATGGTCTGACCTTCCACTCTTTGGCTTTTGTTTAGTTTGGATGACTGCCCCGCTCTCGTTGCCACCTTTCAGTATTCATTTAATCAATCAAAATAAAAACTGTGACCTTTGCCAAATCTAAATATGTGTCCGCGTGGTTATTATATGGTAAATATACTTACAATAAATGAACATCAGAAGGAGGTTGGGTGCATTGAAAAGAGAGACATCCACACTATGCAGTTCAAGGCACAGATGGAAATTTATATTTTGTTTAGCAAAGCCCATTTAAAAAAAAAACAGAGTTCATTCATGTGACTATTTTCAAAAATGCATCCTATTCTCATGACTAGAATACAAAACAAAACCCATTTAGGTGGCAAATACGCAATCCAGATATAATTCTGGTGGCAAATATATAACAAAGAACCTATTTTGACACCATCCACCAATCAGCTGCTAGGTGCTGTCTAATGGGTATGACAACATACCCAGTAACCATACGTTTCATTGCTAATGAAAGCAGGTTTAAATAATGCTTTTACTATATGAAAGTAGTGGCAAAGGCCAAAGCTTAGCCTTCCAACCAGAGGTCCATGGCTGGCCCTCTAAAGCTGTCTGCCTGGGTTGTAGTCTCATCAGTCATTATTATAATCTGTCTCAGCTTGGAAGTTATATTTTGGAAGTATGCATTAAAAGACTTGATAAAGAAAGAGACTAATATTTCCAAATTAGGCAGCTATGCAACACTGCCTATACAGCTGTTACAGTTATGCCTAAATTTCAGTTCTAGAGTATTTATATTCAAGGAACATTAACTATGCCTGTGAGGCTGATCATAGGAAGACTGGATTTCAAGGTTATAAGCAACCCAGTTGAAAAGCTAAATAGCTCACTATGAAAGAAAACATTAAACGCTGCATGATGTGGGTGTTCTAATGCTTAAAACATCTCAATGTGCTTAATAGTCTACATTTCATGGGATCATAATAGTGACATCTCTAGCATACCCTTTCGAGAGAACATCAAAGAATATGTGAGCCTTACTTTCTCTTATTTTGGATAGATCCCATTTATGTATTGGAGATAAAAGCGAATCCGAGGGAAATATATTCAGGCTCTATTTTCTGCACCAATGCTGGTTAACATAATAAATCTATCTGTTGTACTATAAAGTCACACCAACTGCTTCTTATATGTGAAATTATATTACAGACGTGAGATGTGACGGATGCTGTCAAAGTGCAGATAAGACTGAATCAGCATTAAGCTGACACATTCTCGCTTAATCTTTTTTTTTTTAAACTGGAATGCCTCTCCTTGATGTCTGTGAACATCTATCTGTAAAATTCTGGACTCATCCGTCAGCCTCATTACTGAGCTTGCTATGTGAAGTCCTGATTTAACAAATAAATCAGCAGAGCTCATAATTCTACAGAACACATCATCAGAATGCGAATTTCAGCACAAACAGGTCATATGCTGTTCATGTTTTGGGACTTCTTATTTCATACAGTGGATCAAAATTATTTTATTTAAATTAAGGCGTATGTTAGGTATTTTGTTAGGTATGTAAGGTAATTAAATAGCTGATGATGATGACGATGATGAAAGTGGAGTTATTTATTCCCTTAATCTAATATACAAGCTGGTGCCTATGGGCCTGAGTCGTTAAGGAGAGCAAGGCAAAAAAAAGGAGTAAGTTTGCTCCTGGACAAAAAATGTTACAATGCCAGGGGTGCAAATTAGTATATTATTTTGCACATAAGGAAAATACTGGCTTCTATGTCATGTTGCACACAAATGCTTTATAGCTTTATTTTTACACCGAAACTGAAAGTTTACCTAGGACATGCCCTACCCCAACTATAAATTTGTCCCCACATTTTAAATTTACCTCCCCCTCCAATGCAACATGGTTTTGACAAGGTGCAAAGTTACTCCTTTTTTTGCTTTCTGCCAGTTCAAGGACCACTTTTGGGTACATACCCAGCATATAGATTATTTACGTGTGTACACTATACCCTTCAACATATGGGTTTTTATATTGTTCATATATTTATACCATTTAATAAATTATGATTTGGTGACTCTGCGCAAGTCTCAATCTCTGTTTGCTATATATTTTTAGAGGCTTAACACTGCCTCTTTTTGAGTTTGCTGCATTCGATCCTGAGGTTTTATATTAGAAATAGGTACACACGGTTTATATTAGCGCCAGAGATTCCAGTGTTTTTTTGTAATGAGCAGGACAGCCCATAAAATCAAGATTACCAGAAACATGACAATTGGCAGACTGTGCTGCTCTCTATTATCTGCTCTTACAGTTTGACTAACTGCTGCTAATGCTGCTTGGCCAGATCTTGGAATGTAGGGGCCCCATTTGGAAAAGGACTGGGTGCTTACTATAATTTGTGTCTGCACTAACCCAGAAAACTAGGAGCAGATTAACTTTCTGGGGGCATTTCCAAGGACCAGAAAGTTGACATGCACTTTGTAATGAGCTTGGTGGCTAATAGGTGGATTTGTGCAAATAAAGAAGAAGCGCGGTTCCACATTTGTTTGCCGTTTGTAAATACCTTAGTGAGTTAAAACAGCTGATTGTTTTGCTTGCTTGTTTTTTGTTAAAGTAAAATACATCAAGTTTTACTGACTTGTTTTGTGTGGAGGATGAAGACAAATGTTATAATGATAATACCAGGGGGTGAGGGGAGGCATGTTCACAATCCAAGGCCATGCCCAAAATTCTGGTTATTATTCATCATCCACATCAGCAGCTATTTATATTCATTATCTTTAATTTATAAGGAGCCACAACAGGACCGCAGCACCGTACATAGAGCATAGGTAAAACAGAACTCGGCATACAGTACAAGCAGCACAAACAAGAGAAACAATTCAATTCAGCAGCGAACAGGTGCGCAGGGCAAAGGAGTTTTGGTGAGGCGAGGTTGGGAGTGAACTAAGGCAGGCTCAACCTTTGCCCAGCAATGTGGGAGCAACTAACAGGATCAGGGCAATGATGGAGCTGCAAAGGTAAGGGAGAAGAGGAGAACCAAGGGAAGGCAACAAGGGCAAAGATGCAAACATGGGCCTGAGGAGCTGAAGGCAAGGTGAACAGGAGGAGGAAACGAGGATAGAGGGCCCTGTCCAAGGGAGCTTACAATCTAAAGGGGAGGGGCAGACAGATAAGATTCGCAAAGTGAGGAGTCAGGGAGAGGGAACTAGAAGGTAGTATCCAGAGATCAGGGGAGTTGAAGTGCAAATACAGGTGGGGGGAGCAATTACATCTTTTGCCATGGTGAAGGGGCCAAAATTACCTGATTCGCAATGAAGTGGGCAGGAACTCTTCATAAGCATAGGGCCAGGAGAAGCTCCCTCTCTTTTCTTCAGGATTTCCTGGGAGCAGCACCTGCATCAGATAAAGCACAAATTTTATCATTTTTACCTGTCTATTCTCCCTTTGTTTATTACTCTTACTTTATTCTCCTACTGCCCATTTTTCACCTTCTTTTTCTCACTGCTTTCTCCTCTGTTCCTTCTTATTCCCCAGCCCCCTCCAACAGTTTTTCTCCCCTTATGCTTTCCCATCATACCCCTTTCCCCAACTCTTTTAGCCCCCTTTTACACAACATGCTCCATCACAGATGTCTTCTGCTCTGCCACCCGGCCCGGCTGCTGGACTTTGGCCCCCCATTCCACCCTTCACATCCAGCCGGTGCCATGCAGCAGCCAGGTGCAGTCAGGGGAAATAAGGATCCCTTGCGCTGTCCGCCGCACAGCACTGTCACTTATAAATAACTTATTATAATAATATATTTAAATTATTAGCACAGTGTGCCAATTTATTTAGTTAGTAATCTGCTGTTTAATGATACTGTGTATTAGAAATGTACTTTCATTTTTACATTGTGTGTATTTTGGTATAGGAAATGTATTTATTTCTGAGATCAGAGGAGGAAATTAGTTTTTTGTTCTAAGCTTTCTAGAGGAAATCCCAATTATGTTAATTAGATCTTTGTCATCTGTGAGTGACCAAGACTTGAATACACAGCAGGGAGTCGTTACCTGTATACTGCCTGGTTACAAATAAAGGAAACCTCTGATCAATAAGATTGAGGATATCACAGATTTATGTGAATTTTGTTAAAAGTATAATATTGCATTAACTCCAAGTGTAGAAGATTTTACATCTTAATGTTAACCATTGAATGAAATCTCGCCATCTCGGTTTAGAGGGCTGGCTTACCCCCTGCCAGGATTTGTGTCAGAATCTGTATAAAAAGGAGAGCTGTGTAACCATGTATTTTTTTATTGTTCCATCTGACCTTCTGATCACTGGTACCTTAAACCAGTGTGAACTGTCCTTACTAGGACACTTGAGTTAATAAATATCATTTGCTTCAAGATCCTGCTTTGATAACTTCTTCCCTGCTGTAATTCCTGTGATCTGCAGATTAGACCCAAATCTAATCTGCAGCATTTTAGGCTCCTCCTACTGCAGGTACAGGGCGCATTTGGAATAACGAAAAGGGGACAGTGGCAAGGAAAGCCAAACTGTTCCCCAGCAACATAACAGACAGGGTGGCATGGGCGGTCCATCCTGTCACACCCTCCTTCTGCACAGTACAGGGGCAGGAACCGTGATGGTTCCTGTCACTGCGAGTGCACTGGCAACTCCCTTGCTGCATGCTTTCAGGCCTCCTAGTGCTCCTCAGTGCCGGACAGACACTGTGCATGTGCGCGCAGCTGTTCACCTGGCTGACAGCTGCGCACATCAGCAGCCCATCTTTTCCCCTTTTACAGCCCGGAGCACAACACAGCATAAGGGAGGCTTGGACCAGTCACCCACCAGCCAGCATACACCTTACATCCCCACCCCCAACCCTACTCAAAACATATTTTTTAGGGCAGGTTGTTCAGAGTCATCTGGTGGAAATACAACCCCTTCCCCGCTTAACCCATCTGTCTGCTATGCCTGGAGTGCCCTATCCATCCACTTCCCAACTCTAATCAGCCCAATCCAGAGACATGCAGTCATAGGGGATTAACCCCCTCCCCCCATTCAGCCCTGGTTCACACGCAAATACACCCACAGCCCAGGACGGCCTTACCCCACCCTTAAAGCCATTCATCACCGGTTCTTTATTCCCCCCCACCTTGTTGGATATCACGCCGGCCACTCCACTCAGCCCAGCTGACCCCCTCTTTCCGCCCCCACTTCCCTTTTCTCTCAGGATTTCATTCCCCCACTGTTCCTCTGCGGGCCCCCGCAACAGGCTCTTTTTCCCATTTCCCCCACAAGCCCCTGTTTTTCCTGGATTTCAACCCCCTCCCCCACACCAGTGGTTTACACAACCCTCACCCACTGCCTCTATTTCTCTTTATCCTTCTCCCTCAGCCGCTTTTCTTCCCCCTGCTAACCTCCTCTCTGGCTTATTTTACCATTCACAGGTTTTCTCATCTGGGGGACAGACAGTTTTCTATTATAGTGTTTCCCATTTTCACCCACAACCTGCACCTGCCTCTTACTTTCCAGGCCGCATATTCTATACACAGGGTCGCTATCTGTATTAGCATGCCCCACTTAAATTTTCTCATAGAGCCTTCAATTGGACTCAGCTGTCTCCCAGGCCATTGCTGCCCCTCAGCGCTTTGTTGCCCTCAGTGCAGAATGAACAGGGGGCGAGTAGTGCGGGAAATCTTGGAGGTCCATTTTCCTGCATAGCACCGGCAGGTTTAAGCAGCAGTCAAGCAACCTTAGTTAGGATGCCCAAGGTTGCAGTGTCTAATGCTTCTTTATCTCCAGATGTGCAGGTCTTTGGTGTACATTCAGCAGCAAGACCGCAGAGTTCTCATGGGATTGACGGTGATCAGGCCACGGATCTGGAAGCCTCCGAGGAGGTTGCGGGGTTGTCAGGTGCTCAGGCACATGGGGAGTATGAAAATGTTACATATATGTATGGGCCAGGCTCCGAGGTTCTGAGTACAGAGGAGGATTCCTCGGATTGATGCGCCTTGTGCACACACACCAGAGACGTGATAGGAGACATGCTAAGGAATGGAGAGACCGGGCAATAGATAGACATCCCCCAATGCTATTTTACGTGGATGTTTTTTTAGTATTACAGAGCATGGGAAAGTGAAGTTGGCTCAAGCAAAATCGAAAGACGGGGGTGATGAAGAGTCAGTTAGGTCTTATGACAATTGGACATCAGGGTTTCTTGTCTTTGCCTCTGAATATTTGATAACTAGGCCAAAGGAACATCAGGACATACTGAAGTACATGCACATGACCTACGAGATGCGAGCAGCATGTGGTGACAAATTATGGAGACAGTATGATCAGGAATTTCATAAGAAATTGGATGGGGCAGCTACCATTCCATTCGGGTTCAAAGATATACAGATTTGGATGGCTGTACAGCATTCCAACATGGCCAATCAATTCTTACCCGGACCATGAAAAATGTAGCATCCAATAGAGCAGGCCCATTCTTTCTTTGCCCGAATAAATGCATTACTATCAATAATTTCTACTGCAACAAAGGACATCAAGTTTAAAACACGCCTGACAGCGCTGTTAAAGACTGCCCACGTGTCTGGGGCACCAACTAACTTTCAAGCACCTCCAGTGACCCTTAATAAGTAAAGCCCTGACCCTGGTTTCAGTAAGAGCCATATCTAAGTGGCTCCGATTGTACCCAGGTCGGATTATATTCGAATATTTTCCCCAGGGTTTTCAGGAAGGTTTTAGGACTCCCATAAAGGTTCCCTTCGAGTAGTAGCCACTTAGAATTTGATGTCGGCTTATGATCATCTAGCCATACTTGTGAAAAAAAATAGACAAAGAAGTCAAATTGGAGCGGTCTTTTTCCCTCTCCACCATTGGTTAATTTAATTATATCGTCCATTGGGGTGATCCCAAAAAAAGTGCCCTGTTCATACAGCACCTGTCATGTCTGGAGGGTGGCTCCATTAATGATGTCATTGATCCACTCCGCTCTTTCATAGTTTATTTAGACTATGAATTTGCCCTGAATTTGATGAGATGTTTTGTGGCTGTGATGGCAAAGGTAGATGTGGAGTCCACATTTCGTCTGCTGCCGTTACTCCCCAATTTGTTTTGATTCATGGGGTTCCGAACAGCATAGGGGTGCAGTGTCGGACTGGGGCATGAAGGGCCCACCGGGGGACTGCAACGCTAGGGGCCCACCAGAGGGGGTGTGGCCAGCCATCATAGAGGCGAGACCAGACACTAAAGGGAGAGTGGTCAGCCCACGAAGGACAGCTAGCACCATAGTGTAGTATATAAAGAATGTAGTGTGCTCATCCTTCTCTTTTAAAATGACAGGCTGACTGCGCACTTAGTTACTAACCTGCTCATGCTCCTCTGGGCGGTTGGATATCCGGAACTCCTAATCTCATCTGCCCTGCTCAAAGTGAAAAACACACTACCGCGCAGGTTCAGAGAGCCCAGACGCGACTCTCTGCACCTGTGTGGTAGTGTGTTTAACAGGAGTGTTTGGCAAAAACGGGGGGGGGGGAGGAGGAGTTGCGCTCTACCCCTACTGTTGCAAGAGCAGCATTAACACAGATTATCCCTCTCTACGAACTAATAATATACTGAAAGTTAAGCGCTCATTGACTTATGTATTATTCCAAGTGTAATGCTAATAATAGAATTTGTATTCTTTTATCTTGTATACAATTCGTATTTTTCTATATCTTGTATTAGGCTGTGAGCAAGAGGCTCGGTTCAATTAGTGGGATAACATTTAATGTTAGTTTTATCACAATTTATTGAATCCTGGTTAAAATACATAAAAATAAATTAATATAGACAAATAAAATACTCCAATTAAACCACAGTATTTATATTATGAGGCATTGATTTCTATATACATACATATGGTATGGCATCAATTGAACATACATAAAAAATCAGACAAATCTAGGTATATAGACCTGGACTAGTCTAGCTACTGGGAGGCAAATGGCAGTATAAATGCTGCATTGATCCAGATATAACACAGTCACTGATATCTCAATAAAAAAATTGTTCAAAGCATACAAGTCCAGTAGATGGGAATTGGTATTTCTTTAAGTCTCTGCTAGTGCAATATAAATATTCAGATCACTGTCCACATATATCACATGGTTATTGCTGCGATGCTTTCAAATTTAACTTTGTTTACTTACAGTTTCAATGTATATAGAGATGGAGGCCGGGTACCCAGTGTGCTGAAATCAGAGGATGTTTCTCGTGGTCCGTGCTTGTTACTGTTGGAGAGGAAGGTGCCTGCGTTCCACTGTGGAACGCATCTGTCCCTTCCTGTTCTCGCGTATGTCCAAAAGATGAATTGTATGCAAGTCGGGAGTCAGCTGTTTTCTTAGCTCCTCCCTAACAATGGAGGGGGCGTGGCTATAATGTGGCGGGGCCTACCGGTGGATAGTCCTGCTGCCCTGCAGGCCAGTCCGAGCCTGTAGGGGTGTTTCATGGATATGTGCCTCCCTATGGGGTGCTTTATCTCCTGTGCATATTTTGAAGGATTCAGTTCGACCCTGCACAGGGTCAACCAGGTTTCTGTACAATACTCAAGCTCTTTTCCATTGTTTTGGTGTGCCGATTGCGCAAGAGAAAACGGAGGGCCCATCCACACGCCTTTTGTTTCTGGGTATCAAAATCGATTCCATAGCAGGTTGCTTCCGCCTCCCTTTGGACAAAGTGCATAAATTAAAAGAGCTTATCATGGTAGTGCATCGATTAAGGTTCCCTTTCGGATGGTACAGTCTTGATTAGGTTCTTTTAACTTTGGGTGCAGTATCATACCCATGGGCAAAATATTTTGCTGCAAATTGCAGAGGACGACAGCTACCATTATAATGGCGCACGCGTGGATTACAATTTCCCGAGAAATCAAAGAGGCTGGGTGGACTAGTTTTTTGGACACTTTTAATGAGTGCATATTTCTATTTATGGATGCGGAAGGTGGGACTGGTTTTGGAGCCTACCCCAATGGATCGTGGTGCGCAGCTACGTGGCCTCTGATTTGGGTTTCTTCAGGATTTAGAACTTCTTCCCATTGTGGTAGCCATGGGGCTTTGAGCCCCTCGCTTAGAGAACTGAAACTTAATATTTTGGTGCAACAACTTAGGCATGGTACAGTCCCTTAATCAACAAGTGCTGCATTCAGCCCGACAATTTGGTTAATCAGACGCCTTGTGCTCAGGTGCCTTCAGCATAACACCAGTTTTAGGGCCAGGCATGTTCAGAGAAAATTCACTAGCTGACGCACTGTCTTGTTTCCAATGGGGTAGGTTTAGGGAGCTTCTCCAAGTGCTGACACTGATGTTACCCCTTGTCCTTTTTATATTTGGCAGATGGTCGAGCTGGTATCGAAGGCCTTGCAGAGCAATCCTTGGCACCGTCCATTTTGAGAGCTTACAGAGTGGCATGACGCGATTGGAACCAGTTTTCCGCCAAATCAGGCCATCAGCATTTGGACCAACACCATTTGATGCTTGATTTCAGTTGGCACAAGTATAGTCTGAGGGTATCCAAGGTGTCCATGACAACTACTTTGGGCAACATATCATTCATGGCTCAACTGCTTTGGAGGGTCACATTGACCTTGCCATGTTACGTAACTTAATGGTTGCTGCACAAGAGGTGATGGCTACTGACTTTGAGGCACTATTGTTTTGTACTGCTTTTGCCATGGCATATTCTGGGGCTTTTAGGATAGGGGAGTTGGTGGCAGTGTCTAGACTGCCACGTGACTCTGGTTTCACAAGAAATGTTATATTACGAGAGGCATCCCTGTTGTGCAATCTCCACAAATCCAAGATGGACCAATTTGGCAGGGGACGTTGGTTCACACTGAAGACACACACACCGATCAGGCAGTTTGCCCTGTGGCACTGGCCAGGGCTTTTTCACAGGTTAGACCCTCTGGTGGCATGGTGTGACTTCTCCACCCTGACAGGATGCCCCTCACCAACCAGCTAAGACAGTGTTAATTTTTTGGAGACTTTAACTCAGTACTGTGATTGTCAGAATTCCTCTTGAAGGGGAGAGATTTCATAACACTTGTACACCTCTATTATTAAAAAGAGGCTTGTTATTTGCTCTTAGTCAATTAGTTATGACTCATGAGCCAAACTGCTGATTATCATTACTAAACAACATACTTCAGAAGCAGAGGGAGACCTTCCACATCTATCACTCAACTCCCAGGATTGCAGGTTAGAGAGTCACAGATTAAAAATATATTTTTTTTTAAACCATATACGCTTCACTGGATTCTGATGTGTGACATTTGATTAAAACTGCAGTCTTATTACAAATACATTTCAATTAACATTTTGTGTCACTCCTTTCATGCACTCCAATCTCCACTATTAATATTTTATAATGAAGAATGTTTTTTTCTATTTAATCCTGTTACAATTTAGCACAGTATTAAAAGCTTTTTGCATGGTTGGTTAAACACGACCTTTCTGATATTTCCTTCTAAAAAAGGTGACACTTTGCAGTTTGCAATTTGTTCTGAAATGTTATATGGCATTCAGTGAGGACACTGCGTAGTGTGAGGTCGAACTCATCCCCTTTTAACTAATCTTTCATTGACCTTCTGGCATTTACAGTAGGATTTATAAAGCTCAGTTCAAATACAAACACTGAGGTCATGTCAGAACAAAAATCACAACCGTGTACCACATTAACTCTAATGTTATTTTAAAGGGACAGTCATAAAGGTGATCTGATAATACAGGCACCTGCCGTAACCTCTGACCTATAGTTAAATAGCCAGAGATAGTAAGTCCTGTGCATACACCAAGCATTTAGAATCAGTTCAGATAGAGCGTCTCTGTAAACCCTCTTTTTCTATCCCATTGCATAAGATCACCTGTATGTACTTTGCTTGCCAGCGTTTGCTGCCCTGAACACAGGGATGAAAATGATAATGATTTTAGCCATCTCCAGCAAGCCTTTTTTTAGCAGGTTCAGATTGAAAATAACTTTAAATCTTCTATTAAGGTTTCTGGCCTATAACAGTTCTTCCACACTCCCCCTGCCCCCCGTGTCTGTACTATCTGCTGGGCCTTTAAACCTATGGGAGCAAATCAAACAGCTAGCTCTGTTCTTCTATAACATTTGATCAGAAAGACAAGTGGATTTGAGGGATTTCTCCATATTTAGTTTTCACTTCCACAGTCAAGCAGATTAGAGGGAGGGGAGATGATACTTTTTTTTGTCTATGTAGGGTGGGGATGGTATTTAGTTTATTTATTTGCAGGTGGGTAGTTTGCTGGGAGTGATGTTAAGTTTGGGGGTGTGGTGGCCATTTTGGTTGTTGGGGTGAGTATTTATGGGATGTTTCAATTTCAAATTAAAAAAATGTGGAATATTTTTTACAAAAAGTAGTATGAGTATTGCTTACAAAGAATGTATTATGTAATGGGGAAAAAAATATTTGAGAAATATTGAATTGTTTTCCTCAAGAGCAAAGGGTATTAAATTCAGTTACATTGACCTACAGAGCCCAGACTGTAATGAGAAAGTTTATGTTGTACCAAGAAAGCACTTAAAACTTTTTAAAACAAAATATACTTTGTTTTACAGACAGGTCACAATCATGCTAGATGTTATTTATTTATGTGTGTTTCCAAACTAAATACTAGAGACCCATACGTGGCCATCTATGAACGTTCAAATGTTGCTCTACTTGTACAAAGGGGCAAAGATGTATGCTTGGAAAACATACATTGTATCATTATACCTTTGCCATCAGCATGCATTATTACGTGTCTGGTAAACTTAGATCTGTAGGCTCATGAAGATTTTTGTCATATCCATATCTATTCAAGGAATAAAAGCAGAAAATGAGATTCATTATACCCCATTCATACTGCATCAAAATCCCGGGGCGAGCTCAAACGACCCGGGTCTTGGTGCAGTATGAATGGTACAAGTCTTCAACCCGGGATTTATCGAGGGGTAATTCCCGGGCCGGACCCGGGTTGCCTGCACTATGAATGGTGCAACCCGGGTTTTGGCATAGTTGCATAGGAGAGAGAGAGAGAGAGAGAGAGAGAGGATTTTTTTCCATATTCCTGCTTTCAGCCAATGAAAAGTGCTCTGGTGATGACTCCCACAAATTGCCAGGGCACAGACTTGTGCAATATGAATGGGGTCAACCCGGGAAATTCCCGGGTCCGAGGTGCAGTATGAATGGTGTTTCTGAGCTGGGACGCTCCGAGACCCTGCAAAAACTCGGCTTCAAAAACCCGGGATATTGCAGGGGCGGCAGTATGAAAGTGGTATTAGTTCAGACAGTGGTTTTCAAATACTCCAGTATAGTGTCTAATGCACTTCAACAAAATCCTCTTGACAACTGATGACAGAGGTAGAATTCAGTGTCGTAATTGGCTGTCGAAACCCCTACTGTGACAAGATTTGTCAAGTTGTGTATTCTGTCTCTTTCACCAGTGCTGTTGTACTCAGTTGACTGATTATGATCATTATCTGTGAAAGTTGTGTCAACTTCAAATATCTTGTTTCATGAATGATCTGTTTTTGATAACAAGACTAAGATCAGCTGAATGCTTCCTGGGTGGTGGCCAGTGAGTTGACTGTGCGTGATTTGCTAGTTGACTTATGTTGAGAAGTGGGATCCCTTGATCGGTTTTATGCTTCCCTGAATCATTTGGGGTTAGAAACGATGACTGAGTGGAAGAGGCCCTTAGTGAAGATAGGGTGAGGTCACCACAAGAAAGGAGGTCAGCATTCAGTGAGATGTCAGCAGAACAGAGCAGAGGGCTCAGAGCCATTCACATTAAACAAAATATAAATTGTGAGCAGGCCATGGACAAGAAAGAGGCAATATCGCCTTAAGAAATTGGCAGAAAAGAGTGGCTAGACCCCCAACAAGATACAGTCTAGTCGGTGCTTAGGCACCAGTTGCCAGTAAATGTATCCAGGGTTCATCAGGCATAATATAAGTTACAAGCCTTCAAACTCTTTAGGAGACTTGTAACTTTAGGAGACGTTAAACCTTTATTCATTGTGTCCTGCATGCATTTAAATATTTTGTAAAGCATTTTCCCTTTGTAACTGTCGATCAGCAATGACATTATTCTATTGGCTATTGCTGGTGCGCAGGAAATGTTCCAATTAGCACTAATACATAATGACCACATTCTAGGGGTGGTATCTGCAGTCAATACGTTGCAATGATTATTCACAAAAATAGAAAATGGGTTTTACCATGCAAAAAGTAATATTGTTTATGAGTACCATATATATTTTGTTCCTGTTATTCGTGGTTTATTTTTCATGTTTGTTATTCTACTTTATCTCAAATTGAACCTCTAACCTTATTTTTATTTTATTGTCAGTTACTGCTACTGGAGTCATCACCTTGTCACAAATCTCTGTCCCTAAGCTATAACCCTGTATCTTTTTATTTACATTTGCATTTATATTTTATAGAAGTGTCAAAACTAACATTGACATAATTGTTTATTTTTCCAGTATGAAATATATGTTCTCACAGTACTGCATGTGGAAAAAACTTAGTGACTATAAAGGTCCTTAAATATATTGTGACAAAGACATGGGAATAGTTTTTTTGGGCTGGTATGTTAGTCACAGATTATAAAAACCCAGGGAGATTGTTTTGTGTAGGATGGTGCGTCCCAAAAAAGTATGATCAGCTTTAGGAAAAAGGTGGTAAGGGTACCACCTGGGGTATAAATGGAGAGAGAAGGGTGGACTCTATTTACAGGTTCCAGTCCAGTTCTTCCAGTCTGACAGCAGTCTGATTAATCGTTGCACCTGTGAGGTGTGTTTCAAAAGGATGTGTCACACATAGAAGTCCGGCAGTTGCTTCTCAAACTCGCTGTCCGACACGCTCACTCTATTTGTCCCTCCACTGCAGGGCAGGTCACATGATCACAGCTTCAAAGCTCTTAAAGGGCCATGCGCCCTCTGTTGTGCAAAGTATTATTATTATGGCACAAGGTTCTGCGCCTGGAGCGAAGGGACGAATAGAGTGAGAGTGCCGAACCGCAAGTTTGAAAAGCAACTGCCGGATTATGATGTGTGACAGGCTGTCAGTGTAATCAGTCTGTGTTTCTGCTCTGCCTGGGGAAAGCGACTGCAGGGTCTATTTAGGAGATAGCTGTTATGATTCTTAGCGAATTTAGGAAGCGGCAACAGAAGTAAAAACAAAGTTTATTTATTTAGGCAAAATGTGTGAACAAGGATTCAGTTCGTGGAATATGCAGAATTCAGGTAGCAGAATAAACAGGTATACTCCAATACACAAATATAAACAGGTGTGATGAATGGCAGAAATAGTCCACAGAAGCAACAGGTTCCAAGCAATGACAAATACAGTTTAAATGCAGGAACAAATATATTGAGTTACCCAATTGCCAGGAGGCACGACGCTCCAGACTAAGAAGTAAGGGATCAGGATTCCAGATTGCCAGAGTCACGAGGCCGTCCAGGGAAGCAGACAGATTATCTGAGTCCAGTAACCAGGCAGAGGTCAGGGCAACAAGAGTATAAGCAGAATCCATTAGCCAGGCAGAGGTCAGGATCACAAGTGAACAAGCATTCTCCGGTAATCAGGCAGAGGTCAGGGCAATAGGCAAACAAGCAGGGTCCGGTAATCAGACAGAGGGTCACATCGGGAGATCAGACAGCAGTAAAGGAAAACTGGAACAGGGATAAACAGGAGAAGCAGCAGCCAGGTATAAACGATGAACTGCACAGAACACAGATTGAGACAGGTATATGAAGCTGTGAGACAGGTGCTGGTACTAATCAGGTAAGGAAATTAACTCCTACAGGAGAGGTGCAAAATTAGGGGCAAACAGCAGCCCCTCTGGTGGAATTGAGGTACTGCAGCCACATACAAAATACCTGATATATTTTGTGAATAAACTATATGTGCTGGAACTTATAATATTTTGTTTAGTTCGACAGTCAGGAACGACATGTGTTTAGTTAGTGCCAGACAGGCAAGGTGTTTATTTTGAAGTTTTCTTTATTTTTTCTGCTTAATAAAACTGTCTGAAACCTGTATGCCACTCTACTAAAAGATTATACTTAGATTGGGCTAGGGGCCAAAATTGAGAAATCTTTATGTGACGTTGTGATATACTACCTTTTGAGGGACATTATCGCTACCTAATAACAAATAACAACTAACAACGTGATGATAGAGTGCAGAGCAAGCCTGAGCTGTGTGAATCGACACAGATGGTGACTGCATGGCTGCCCTGTAGATATCACTTTCCCTAAGGAAAATATTTAATTAGTGTCCCTCTCAATATTTAGTTAATGACAAAAGATGCAAACACTTTCAGCACTCAGTCTTTGGACAGGTGTGATTTATATTATAAGACATTGTTGCACAAATTGATATTTTCTGTACATACATGTTAGTAGGAGTAGCAACATATAAGCTGAATATAATTGTATCAAACCCTTATAGGCCACAAAAGCATAGGCTACTCAGCATGCAACTGAGTGGAGATATAGGGAGTGCATATTAAAGAAATACCCTTTGGAATGACAAATTTAATTTTTTTCTCAATAAATAAATTTGGTTAGTCCTTTTGAGCATATCTATACTAGAGATGCTCACTGACCCCCGTGTTTTGGTTTTGGTTTTGGTTTTGGATCTGGATTACCGTCGTGTTTTGGTTTTGTCAAACCGCCTTTGCGTGTTTTGGTTTTGGTTTTGTTTGGTTTTGTTTTGCTATTTTGTTTAAAAATCAATGTTTTAGGCATAAAATAACCAAATTTAGTGCTCCAGCTGTTTCTTGGATAAGTAAGGTAATTCTAAAGCTAATAAATTAGGAAGAAAACAGTTTAATCCCTGGTAGGCCATCCTTAATTCTGCACACAAACCTGATTTTCTTCCTCTTCATCTTAGCCTATTGGCAATGCAGCCATCATCTTTGGGTGTATATTACACCCTATACTTACAGTAAAATATATAAAGAAATGGACAAAGGCAGTTTGGTTTCTGTCTCTCTAGGCCCCCCACCACTTGTAGAAAATACAAAAAAAATTCAGCCATTATAGACTGTACAATATAAATTAAAATGGACAAAGGCAGTTTGGTTTCTGTCTCTATAGCCACCCCCCCCCCCCCTCCACTTGTAGTTAAATAGAATAAAAGCAGCCTGCATAGACTGAACAATATAAAAAAATAAATGGACCAAGGTAGTTTGGTGGCTGTCTATGCCCCCCCCCGCCCTCCACTTGTAGTTGAATAGAAAAAAAAGCAGCCTGCATAGACTGTAGAATAAGAATATAAAAAGAAATGGACCGAGGTAGTTTGGTGGCTGTCTATGACCCCCCTGCCCTCCACTTGTAGTTGAATGGAAAAAAAGCAGCCTGCATAGACTGTAGAATAAGAATATAAAAAGAAATGGACCAAGGTAGTTTGGTGGCTGTCTATGACCCCGCCCCCCCCCCCCACCCCTCCACTTGTAGTTGAATAGAAAAAAAGCAGCCTGCATAGACTGTAGAATATGAATATAAAAAGAAATGGACCAAGGTAGTTTGGTGGCTGTCTATGACCCCGCCCCCCCCCCCCCCCGCCCTCCTGTCAAAGTCAGCAAATTGGATAAAGTCATTTCAATTGGTATCGAGCAAACTGGATTGTCTTTGTCTGAAATTATGCGTAGAGCACGCTATGGCGTGGAAGGGCGTATCCAGCCACAACATGTGGCAAGAACAGTTTTTACACTTTTGTATACATTCGCACCAACACACACATTTGTAAATAGTACACATTAATCGTAGTTGCAACACATAGTTATTTATGTAAAAATATAGTAGTGTTTATGTGTAATATTATAAGTTATATGCATATTTGTGATACATATGGTTCAGATTAAAGGAAATGTTTCATGTCTGATATCATATTAATCCCCTTTACATCAGCAGCTGTTCGGTGCATTCGGCGAAGAGATCGCACATTGCATACTCTAGTTATTGATGTTAGGGAATAAACCTTTAATATGATACTAACTGTCAAATGCAAATGGACTCATTGTAATTGGAGTGTGGCGGGAAGAACAGAGCAGTTTGGCGGGAAGAACAGAGCTCATCCCCTGGAGAGACCCCCACCTTTGGATTCCTTAGATTGAATCAGCCTATGATGTGTAACCCCCTGGACCCTCCTGATGCCTGGACCAATAGAAGCAAGCTATACCACCTGCATTGTTTCACTGTATCTCTGTTTGCATATAAGCAGTAGCTCTCATGTATTGTTCAGTCACCTAGACCACAGACTTCAGGACTGAATGACTGTACACTGGATCCAGAGCGCCTGCGATAAGTAACGGCTGTACTTATTATTATTTCGCTTGAATATATTCTGCTACTTTTTGAGAATAAGTATATGTGCGTTGGAAACACAAATCGAGATTCGACAATCGTTATTGGATAGCGACAAAACGCTCATAACTCTCCACTTGTAATTGAATAGAAAAAAAGCAGCCTACATAGACTGTAGAATTAGATTATAAAAATTAATGGACAAAGGCAGTTTGGTATCTGTCTGCATCAAACCCCCTCTCCACTAGGAGTAAAATAGAAAACTTTTCAGCCGTTATAGAGTCTAGAATATAAATAGAAATTGAGAAAAGCAATTTGGTATCTGTCTGCATCATAATCATCAACATCATCATTAGTGCCCTCGTCGCCTACACAAATCTCCCCCTCATCCTCTTCTAATTCCAAAGTGGCATCCTCAGTTGGTGTATCACCGGCTACACTCGGGCTGTTAAGGCACACATCAGCAGAACTGCTGAAAGGACCCTTCTTTATGGATACACTAATAGAGGCAGGCGAAGGCCTCATTCTCTCTTTGCCACTGCGTGTGTAGAATGGCATGTTGGCATTTTTTTTTTTATTGGCACTTAACTTTTCCTCAGTTACACTTCTTTTTCGCTTCAACACGGTAAATGTATTTTTGGTGTGTGTTTTTTTCCCTGATTTAAAAAGACTATGTACTTTGACATCGCCTTTCCCAGATGACGTACTGGGAACACTACCATCAGGACTGGTGACAGAACCGGGTTGCTGATTATGCTCATATATGGACTGCTTTGAATCCATTTTAATGAGACCAAAGCACTTGTAGTGCCAAAATGGTATTAGATAGATACTGCTGACAAATATGACTTTTGACAAAAAACACAAAGGTGGAGAACCGCACAAGGCAAAATAATACGAGCATTCAATGAATAACAATTGTTGCCCGATTAGAGACAAATTAAATCGGAGGGGGGGGGGGGTGCACCCAACACTGTATTAACAAGAATAGTATACCAAGGAAGGTAAGGCTGCATTAAAGTTGGTATATAATAAAGCAACCCTAGATTGCATAAATTGCGGAGATCAATTAGCGTTGTATCACAATACTGACAGCCCGAGGTTGCTGATTAATTACCCTTGAAAATGCTAACCTGCATCCGGCTGAACCTATAATGAAGGCATCAGAGGTGGAAAAAACTGATCTGCAAGAATCGCGGGGTTTTGTGATAAGTACCCTGCCTAAAATAAAACTGGGGAGCGATTCCGGCTTGAATTAAAGCAATCTAAACAAGGGAGAGCAAGTGAGACAAAACGCCAATGGGCGTTTCGCTCCGTAGCCTTGACAAACTTTAATGCAGCCTTAAGCGCTATTTTAGCGGATACTGATACGATTAGGAGGTCAAGTGAGACATTGCAAATTATTTTGCATTTTAATCACATATCACGTTTTTACTTTATTTTCTTTTAACTATTTCGCTCAAATCTTTCCTTTAATAAAACCTAATAAAAGTTATATTTTAACGAGCTTCTTGGTAGTGCCTCATATCACACTGACTTTTTTCCCTCTTCCCCCTTACCTTCCTTGGTATACTATTCAAATATGACTTTTGACAGCCAGAAAAATTACAGTAAAACACTGGCTAATATGGGACACCCCAAAAGCACTTGGAGTGCTAAAAATTGTTTTTTATACTGCTGATAAATATTACTTTTGACAGCCAGAAAAATTACAGTAAAACACTGGGGAATATAGGACACCCCAAAAGCACTTGGAGGGCTAAAAATTGTTTTTTATACTGCTGACAAATATGACTTTTGACAGCCAGAAAAATTAATGCAAAAGAATGGGGAGCACCCCAAAAGCACTTGGAGTGCCAGAAATTGGAAAAAAAAAACCTCCTCTTACTGCTGTAACAATTGGTATTAAGATCAGAATTGTATTTAATCGAAACAATAATGTGTCCAATTACTGCTCTGTCCCTGCGCTAATATAGCCTGTGTGACCTAACCCTGCTCTCTCGCTCTGTCATATGGCGATGGATTGCTGTGTATTGCTGGTATTTATGCTTTTCAAATCTCGCGAGAACCGAGCTCTGAAATACAAATACGTCACTATGACGCTTTGCCTCGATTTCGATTCCGAATGGGCGGGAGAGTACCGAGCCTGCTCGGCTCAGTACTCGGATAGGCTAAATTCGGATCTTGGGGAACCGAGCCCGCCCATCTCTAATCTATATAGTCACATGAATTAGGTCTTTGGAGGAATCAAATGATAATATTGATAACATTTGTTGGAGACTGTCTGGGTACACCGGTTTAAGATTTATGGTGTAGGACACCCCTAGGATATTAAATTGTATCTGGTGGCGTATGACTTAGGTGTTATAGTATGACCACTATAGTGTGACCACTATAGTGTGACCATTATATAACTGCTGTGGATGATGTGTTTCAATAAAGACTTGAAACTATGTGAAATAACAAGTTTATGAAGATATGTACCCATTACATTTCCTATAAAGGAATAAAACACTGGATGAAAATGTAGAGGAAATATAACTATTTAACTTATGGAAAATTTAACCTACCAGAATCTATAGTTTAGCTCCATTTGGGGTTTGGGGCATATTTTTTAATAGAGCACCTCATTCTTTTCTGCTTTCACTTTCTTGATCTATATTTTTAATATTTCACAATGATGGTACTGGTGAATATTGGAATGTCAATATTTTTCTTAATTTCTCAAAATATATATATTTGTAAATTATAAAATAGGATAGGATTCTTTGCACTGGAGTGCCTTCCCTTCTCTTTTTCTCTGACTTTGGTCTTTAAGTTACTAACAAGTTGGCAGAGCATCCCTCTTTTTGAGTAGGAGGTAGAATTAAGGTGATTTGGGGCATATTTACTAAACTGCGGGTTTGAAAAAGTGGAGATGTTGCCTATAGCAACCAATCAGATTCTAGTTTTCATTTATTTAGTGCAGTCTACAAAATGACAGCTATAATCTGATTGGTTGCTATAGGCAACATCTCCACTTTTTCAAACCCGCAGTTTAGTAAATATACTCCTTAAACTTTAAGGAGGTTAGTCCTTTCCTGATGTGCATCCTTTTCTTTTTTGCTTATTGAATGCAATAATGTAAGGGCTGATAAGAATAGTAGTTTATTACTACCTTCATTGTACACAAAACTGTGTGTCTTTTCAAAATACAGTCCTAGAGGGACAATATAAGGCTGCATTATCCAGAAAGTGATCAAAGTTAGAAGATTCACAGAAACTCCTACAAAAGGTATTTCTGGGGTGAAAATAATAAAACAAATACCAAAAAAAATGCTTCTCGGGCAAATATTTGATATATTACATATATTATTTAAATACAGAATCTTAGCCCCAAAATGAACAATATATAGGTTAAACATTCTATTTGTATGCATACCTCCCAACAGTGTGCACATGCACAAGAAGACTAGTGGTCATGCTACACGGGGTGTGGACACTCGCTCAAACCCAGACAATGTGGGAAACTTTTAAATAGTTTTTCTTGCGCAGCGCAGTACTTTGTATATGGGACAATGCACACTTACCTTATGACCGACAAGAGACTCAATGGGGTTAGGCTGACACTCCTCCAGTTTTAAGACTATGGATCGTAGAATGACAGTGCCAGTTATACATTCACATGGGGCCTGAATCAGTAAGGAGAGCAACGCTAAAAAAGGAGTAAATTTGATCCTGGACAAACCATGTTACAATACAAGGAGTGCAAATTAGTTTATTATTTTGCATATAAGTTAAATACTGGCTACTTTTTCATGTAGCACACAAATACTGGATAGCTTTATTTTCAACATTGATCTAGGACATTCCAACCTCCAGCTATAAATCTGTCCCATTTTAAATTTACCTCCCCCTCAGGTGCAAAGTTACTCCTTTTTTTATGCCTTAATGACTCAGGCCCATGGTGGTCTAGTGGGGCCCCAAAGTGAAAATCCAAGGATGACTTAAGCAGTGTTGAGCTGATGCTCAGATTCAGAGACACTCCCAACAACTCCTGAAGGGTTCCCAAGAGGCTAAGCACCAAAGCATAGTTCACTGAGCTGTGGTTGCCGACTCTGCTAAACTGCATTGTTGGCATCTGGCTTCAATCCTCCTGTAACTGAATTTGGCTGAGATTTGTCCCCATAATACAGGTGACAAAACCCTATATGTAAGTTTGGAAGGGAGATCTAAAGGCTAGAACTCCCAGATTAAACGGTGTCAGTGCTGAGCTCACTGGCTTCCAGCTGCACATGGATGGGGTTGGAAACACACTCTAGCCACTATAGTTAACATTGTTGACAGATAAAACTGTCAGCCTTGATTTGTTAAGGAGTATGGGGGTCCTAGACCTGTTTAAAAAAAAGAGCTAGTAGCCCATGTAAGTACACTACATTTTTTGGCATGCCTATTTACATAAAGAAACAGCTTTTAGCTAATTGAGCCAAAGACACAATTACTATTAATATCTTGCTTGTACCTGTGACAATCTCTGTACTGCTGTGTTCCTCTCTCCGGATATCATGTGCAGAGGCCAGTAAGTGGTCATAAAGGATTTAGACAGAGCAACCATCAAAGAGGTGCTGCCATAGCTACAATGTTTTCCAAGACAAGTGATTGGTGCAGATGATGGAGCCTGGAGGTGGCAGTGAACACCTTCAAATAATTGGGACCCCCACTTGGAGTGCAGCTGAGACTCACGGTCGGTGAGAGCTCTTAGGAGTAGTCAGTCATAATTAGCTGCTGAAAACAAGCAAAGTGTGGTGGAATTGGATGGCATACTAAGGCCAATCCCAATACAGCTAGGATACAGGCAAAACAAAATTAAGGCGTTTGATTGCTCTTTAAATCTTATGGGTGGGGCTTCAAAGAATACTTTATTTTTGTAATTTTCATTCATTTTCTTTGGATAATCAATTATAGAGGTTCACAGACAATAAGAATACTCAATTCTCTAAAAACCCACCTCTTCAGACAAACTTATAATATTTCTCAAGCACCCTCTTAACCTCACTAGATTACCCTATTACCACCCGTTACACAATTTCACACAAGATAACTACCCCCTGACCAACATTGTTCTGTGACGGGATCATTTAGCTTATGAATCACTTTTACCTTTGTAGTCTGGCTGGACCTAAATGCAAAATGTAGACCTAACCTCATGTATCAAACTCCCATTGTTTGCGAGCAGGGCCTTCTAACCTCTTTGTCTGCTTAACCTAGTTTGTTTATTAGTTTACTGTGTTTGTCCCCAATTGTAAAGTGCTACGGAATATGTAGGCGCTATATAAATAAATGATGATGATTATGAATTAAACAATGAAGTTAAGCCCACCGCCATGTCACGGTGCTTCTGCTAATAGGAAGGCCCTAACTCTAAGCGATGAGAGTCCCTATTTTTGGGTCATACATATATGTGTTTTCAAATTGAGAACTAATTTACCAGGAGGCACCCCAAAAGCCTTCAAATAGCAGTATAGCACCAGCATTTCCCATCAGCTACTGATACCAGAGCATGCCTCATTCAGAAAGGATAATTAATGACCCAGAAAAACAGAATAACTCACCACTCAACTATGCACGATATACTGAAAACATGAATTGTTGGTAGCTCTTGAGTATGAGCACCTCTGCACTAAGGTATGAAGTTCACTCCATAAAAGTAATATGCTTTGAGTCAAAATTAGACTTGTGTGTGTTAGGAACTCCCAAGCCAGTACAGTGAAACTCGGGGACTACTCTGAAGGCCCGGTGTTCGCTGGAGCCCCTAGTGGTGGGGACAGACTGGGCTGCGGGCCGACCGAGGGTCGAGTAACGTATACTGACTTAAAGGAGTACCCAGGAGTGGAGTGATTGGCGGGCTGCAGTTAAGAAGAATCCTAGGTCAAAGGGTCACAAGCACAAATGCAATATCCAGAGACAAGCGAAGGGTCAGACACACAGGCAGAGAAGCAAAATCCGAAATCCAGGCAAAAAGGTTGAGGTCAGAAGAGAAGGGTCACAGGTCCAAGAACAAGCAGGGGTCAAAACACGGGTAGTCAAATCCAAGGTAGCAAGAACCAAACGGATAGCACAAGCAGGCAGCAGGACTGAGGACAGAACGCTATAACCGGCAGTGAGGCTGCAGACCTCACTGCCTTAAATGTACAGGTGAGCCAATCAGAGTCTAGCTCTGCAAATACTCCCAGGAGCTGACTGATGAATTAATTACAGCCTAATAGCCAGCAGGCTATTAGATCCCTCTGCGCACGCGCCCGGCTGTCTCCTGTTGCCGGGACACGGCGCTACACTGCTGAGCGTCCGGCCATTGCCTCAGCAACGGTCGGGAGTTAGAGGGAAGTGACGTCCCGGTCGTCATAGTGACGGCCGGGACGCTGGGGCAGGCAGGAAGCGAGCCGCGGCGGCTGTGAGTACCGCCGCGGCTCGTGACAGTACCCCCCCTTGAGGAGGGGTTAAGGAACCCCGACATCCAGGCTTAGTGGGAAACTTCCTAAAAAATTCTTTAATGAGTCTTCCAGCGTGCAGACGTCTCTGTGGTATCCAAGAACGCTCCTCAGGGCCATAACCCTTCCAATGTACGAGGAATTGAACTTGACCTTGAACCCTCCTTGAGTCAAGGATTTTTTCAATAGCATATTCGTGGTCTCCGTTCATCATCAGAGGCCTGGGCCTGTTAGAGAGAGACCGATTAAACTTGCTGGGAGCAGCGACTTTCTTCAGAAGCGAACAATGAAAGGTCGCAGGAATTTTTAAGGAGGTTGGTAGTTTTAATCTAAATGCCACTGGATTAATTTTCCTCTCAATTGGAAATGGTCCAATGTATCGGGGCCCCAGCTTCCTACAAGGTTGCCGCAACTTGATGTTCCGTGTGGATAACCAAACCTGATCCCCCACTTTCAATGAACGGGGTCTACGGTGACGGTCAGCGAAGATCTTGGATTTTCGGGAAGCTTGACCTAGTGCAGCGTGCACCTTTTTCCAGACGGACCTTAGCCTGGCCGTAAAAGAAGGCGTTCCGGAATCCCCACAGGGAACAGTAGTAGAGAATGAGTTGGATTTTGGGTGAAACCTGAAGTTGCAGAAAAACGGGGATGTATGAATAGTGGAATGGCAAGAATTATTGTACGCGAATTCTGCCCAGGGCAAAAGAGAGGACCAATTATCGTGGAATTTAGACACATAGATGCGCAGAAACTGTTCCAGAGCTTGGTTCGTCCGCTCTGTCTGTCCATTCGACTGGGGATGATATGCTGAGGATAGACTGATAGAGATCCCGATGGAATTACAAAAGGCTTTCCAAAACCGGGCAATAAACTGGGATCCTCGATCTGATACGATATCTTCAGGAGTCCCGTGAAGACGAAAAATATGCGTCAAAAACAAGGTGGCCAGGGTCCTGGCATCCGGTAACTTGGGCAAAGATATAAAATGTGCCATCTTACTGAACCGATCGACAACTACCAGGATGGTGTTATGTCCTGCGGATACTGGTAGGTCGACAATGAAATCCATCGACAAATGGGTCCAAGGCCTGCTCGGCGCCAGCAAGGGTAATAGCCCAGAGGGACGGTTCCTATCCGTTTTGTTTTTAGCACACTCAGGACAAGCCCGAACATAATTCTCCACATCGTCTGACAAAGTGGGCCACCACAACCAACGAGAAAGAACCTCAATAGTCCTACGGATTCCCGGATGGCCAGCAGAGCGGTTGTTGTGGCCTTCAATGAGAACAGATTTCCTTAAATGTACTGGGACAAATAATTTGTTGACCGGTGTCTGAACTGGAGCGATTCTCTGGAAACGCCGGATAGTTGCTCCTAGATCCTGGGTGAGTCCGAGATGAACAGTAGTTGTAGGAACAATAGGCAACGGGTCAGGAGACTGAGGATGATGGGCCAAAAAACTTTGAGACAAGGAATCGGCCTTAGTATTTTTAGAACCCGGACGGAATGTAATAATGAAGTTAAATCTGGTGAAAAATAAGGCCCAGCCAGCCTGCCTAGGATTCAGGGTTTTAGCAGTCTGGATGTATTGGAGGTTTTTATGGTCCGTGAAGATGGTGATGGTATGAGTAGCTCCCTCTAACCAATGTCGCCATTCCTCCAGTGCCAACTTAATGGCCAACAATTCACGATTGCCGACATCATAATTACATTCGGCAGATAAAAAAATTTTAGAAAAAAATGCACAAGGATGTAATTTTTTGCTCCTTGGGTCTTTCTGAGAAAGGATGGCGCCAGCAACGATATCAGAAGCGTCCACCTCTACAATGAACGGAAGTTCCGGATCAGGATGTCTCAGCACTGGAGCAGAAATGAAAGCAGCTTTGAGTGCCGAGAAACTCGCCAATGCCTCCGAAGGCCACTTTGCTGGGTTAGCTCTCTTTCGAGTGAGGGCAGTGATAGGAGCCACTAACGAGGAAAAAGAATCAATAAACCTACGGTAATAATTTGCGAATCCGAGGAACCTCTGGATTGCCTTCAGATTAGTGGGGAGGACCCAATCCTGGATTGCTCGAACTTTGGCAGGATCCATTGCGAATCCTGATGAGGAGATGATATATCCCAGGAATGACACAGTGGCCACCTCAAATTCGCATTTCTCCCTTTTTGCATATAGGTGATGTTCCCGTAATTTCAGCAGAACTTGGCGAACATGCTGACGGTGCTGAAGTAAGGACTCAGAGTAGATTAAAATATCATCCAGATACACAACTACTGTTTTACCCAGGAACTCTCGTAAAACGTCGTTGATCAGGTCCTGGAAAACCGCTGGAGCGTTGCATAATCCAATGGCATCACGAGATATTCATAATGTCCCGACTGGGTATTGAAAGCAGTCTTCCATTCATCCCCTTTCTTAATTCGAATAAGATTGTAAGCCCCTCTGAGGTCAATCTTCGAAAATATAGTGGCAGATTTTAATTGATCAAACAACACCGAAATCAACGGTAACGGGTACATATTCTTAATAGTGATGTTATTCAGTCCACGGAAATCAATGCATGGTCTAAGACTGCCATCTTTTTTTGACACGAAAAAGCAACCTGCGCCTACGGGAGATTTAGAAGGACGTATGAATCCTTTTTTCAGGTTTTCCTCCACGTATAGCTCCATGGCCTGAGTCTCCGGAATGGACAAGGAGTATAACCGCCCTTTGGGCAACTTGGAACCCGGGACTAAATCAATGGCGCAGTCATATTCTCGATGTGGTGGAAGGGAATCAGCTTTCCTTTTGCAGAACACATCAGTGAAGTCCTGGTAGGGTACCGGCAACAAGTCTGGACTAGGCTGTAGGATTCTAAGCGGCAGGGTCAAGCAAGACGTGGAACACTCGGGACTCCAACGAGTAATCTCTCCACTTTTCCAGTCAATAAGGGGATTATGACTGCGAAGCCAGGGATACTTCAATATCAAAGGAGTAGAGGGACAAGTAATAAGATAGAAGAAGAGCTCCTCCGTATGGAGGACTCCTACAGACAACCGAACCATTGGAGTCCTAGCGAGAATCCTTCCCCCAGGCAAGGGGTTACCATCCAAACCACATGTGGTGATGCTTGATCCTAACTTGATATGCGGAATATCAAGCGTCTGAGCCAAATATATATCCAGGAAATTACCAGCCGCACCACTGTCAAGAAAAGCTTTCAGGTCCATGGATCTCCCACGGAAAGTTAGACGTTCAGGGACTAATAAAGAATTTTCTGAAGAGGTAATCTGAAGACCCAAGCGCACCTCTTCACCTGCACTTAGGCTTTGGAGTTTCCCGGCTTGTTGGGACATGAACGAACTAAGTGGCCTGGTTGACCACAATACATACACAGGCCTAGTAAGCGTCTTCTAGAGCGTTCCTCCGGAGGCAAGCGGTAAGCGCCCAACTGCATGGGTTCAGAGGAATCGGGCAAAGTGTTATCGAAGCTAGTAAAAACGTCCATAGGAGCAGAGGACTCCCGTTCAGCCTTTCTCTCTCTGATCCAACGATCAATTTTTATAACAAGTTGCATCAAGTTCTCCAGCGTGTCGGATATCGGATACTGGACTAAGGAATCCTTAATCTGCTCGGTAAGTCCTAAGCGAAATTGACTTCGCAATGCTGGATCGTTCCAGGCGCTATCAGTGGACCATCGCCGAAATTCCGCATAATACTCTTCCGCTGAGCGACGTCCTTGCCTTAGCGTTCGGAGATGAGACTCAGCTGAGGCTACCCTGTCCAGGTCATCGTACAATAACCCCAGAGCTTGGAAAAAGGCATCCACTGACTGCAAGGCTGGGCTTGTTGAAGGCAAGGAGAAGGCCCAAGACTGAGGGTCACCCTGGAGTAAAGAGATGATGATCCCTACCCTTTGTTGTTCAGAACCAGAGGAACGTGGTTTCAGACGAAAGTACAACTTGCAGCTCTCTTTGAAATTACGGAAGGCTGGCCTGCTTCCAGAGAATCGGTCAGGCAAATTCATCTTAGGCTCCGGTGTGTCACCAGCGTTAACTTGCTGTAACTGCAGGTCTCTAGAAGCCCCTTCTTGGACTACCAGGTGCTGGGATAAATTCTGCACCACTTGGGAAATCGCCTGTATCTAGTTTGGCCAGAACCTGGGCTGGAGACAGATTTGACTCCTCGCTGTCCATGGCCGTATGATACCAATCTTCCTTGGCCGGTTATAATGTTAGGAACTCCCAAGCCAGTACAGTGAAACTCGGGGACTACTCTGAAGGCCCGGTGTTCGCTGGAGCCCCTAGTGGTGGGGACAGACTGGGCTGCGGGCCGACCGAGGGTCGAGTAACGTATACTGACTTAAAGGAGTACCCAGGAGTGGAGTGATTGGCGGGCTGCAGTTAAGAAGAATCCTAGGTCAAAGGGTCACAAGCACAAATGCAATATCCAGAGACAAGCGAAGGTTCAGACACACAGGCAGAGAAGCAAAATCCGAAATCCAGGCAAAAAGGTTGAGGTCAGAAGAGAAGGGTCACAGGTCCAAGAACAAGCAGGGGTCAAAACACGGGTAGTCAAATCCAAGGTAGCAAGAACCAAACGGATAGCACAAGCAGGCAGCAGGACTGAGGACAGAACGCTATAACCGGCAGTGAGGCTGCAGACCTCACTGCCTTAAATGTACAGGTGAGCCAATCAGAGTCTAGCTCTGCAAATACTCCCAGGAGCTGACTGATGAATTAATTACAGCCTAATAGCCAGCAGGCTATTAGATCCCTCTGCGCACGCGCCCGGCTGTCTCCTGTTGCCGGGACACGGCGCTACACTGCTGAGCGTCCGGCCATTGCCTCAGCAACGGTCGGGAGTTAGAGGGAAGTGACGTCCCGGTCGTCATAGTGACGGCCGGGACGCTGGGGCAGGCAGGAAGCGAGCCGCGGCGGCTGTGAGTACCGCCGCGGCTCGTGACAGTACCCCCCCCCCTTGAGGAGGGGTTAAGGAACCCCGACATCCAGGCTTAGTGGGAAACTTCCTAAAAAATTCTTTAATGAGTCTTCCAGCGTGCAGACGTCTCTGTGGTATCCAAGAACGCTCCTCAGGGCCATAACCCTTCCAATGTACGAGGAATTGAACTTGACCTTGAACCCTCCTTGAGTCAAGGATTTTTTCAATAGCATATTCGTGGTCTCCGTTCATCATCAGAGGCCTGGGCCTGTTAGAGAGAGACCGATTAAACTTGCTGGGAGCAGCGACTTTCTTCAGAAGCGAACAATGAAAGGTCGCAGGAATTTTTAAGGAGGTTGGTAGTTTTAATCTAAATGCCACTGGATTAATTTTCCTCTCAATTGGAAATGGTCCAATGTATCGGGGCCCCAGCTTCCTACAAGGTTGCCGCAACTTGATGTTCCGTGTGGATAACCAAACCTGATCCCCCACTTTCAATGAACGGGGTCTACGGTGACGGTCAGCGAAGATCTTGGATTTTCGGGAAGCTTGACCTAGTGCAGCGTGCACCTTTTTCCAGACGGACCTTAGCCTGGCCGTAAAAGAAGGCGTTCCGGTATCCCCACAGGGAACAGTAGTAGAGAATGAGTTGGATTTTGGGTGAAACCTGAAGTTGCAGAAAAACGGGGATGTATGAATAGTGGAATGGCAAGAATTATTGTACGCGATTTCTGCCCAGGGCAAAAGAGAGGACCAATTATCGTGGAATTTAGACACATAGATGCGCAGAAACTGTTCCAGAGCTTGGTTCGTCCGCTCTGTCTGTCCATTCGACTGGGGATGATATGCTGAGGATAGACTGATAGAGATCCCGATGGAATTACAAAAGGCTTTCCAAAACCGGGCAATAAACTGGGATCCTCGATCTGATACGATATCTTCAGGAGTCCCGTGAAGACGAAAAATATGCGTCAAAAACAAGGTGGCCAGGGTCCTGGCATCCGGTAACTTGGGCAAAGATATAAAATGTGCCATCTTACTGAACCGATCGACAACTACCAGGATGGTGTTATGTCCTGCGGATACTGGTAGGTCGACAATGAAATCCATCGACAAATGGGTCCAAGGCCTGCTCGGCGCCGGCAAGGGTAACAATAGCCCAGAGGGACGGTTCCTATCCGTTTTGTTTTTAGCACACTCAGGACAAGCCCGAACATAATTCTCCACATCGTCTGACAAAGTGGGCCACCACAACCAACGAGAAAGAACCTCAATAGTCCTACGGATTCCCGGATGGCCAGCAGAGCGGTTGTTGTGGCCTTCAATGAGAACAGATTTCCTTAAATGTACTGGGACAAATAATTTGTTGACCGGTGTCTGAACTGGAGCGATTCTCTGGAAACGCCGGATAGTTGCTCCTAGATCCTGGGTGAGTCCGAGATGAACAGTAGTTGTAGGAACAATAGGCAACGGGTCAGGAGACTGAGGATGATGGGCCAAAAAACTTTGAGACAAGGAATCGGCCTTAGTATTTTTAGAACCCGGACGGAATGTAATAATGAAGTTAAATCTGGTGAAAAATAAGGCCCAGCCAGCCTGCCTAGGATTCAGGGTTTTAGCAGTCTGGATGTATTGGAGGTTTTTATGGTCCGTGAAGATGGTGATGGTATGAGTAGCTCCCTCTAACCAATGTCGCCATTCCTCCAGTGCCAACTTAATGGCCAACAATTCACGATTGCCGACATCATAATTACATTCGGCAGATAAAAAAAATTTAGAAAAAAATCCACAAGGATGTAATTTTTTGCTCCTTGGGTCTTTCTGAGAAAGGATGACGCCAGCAACGATATCAGAAGCGTCCACCTCTACAATGAACGGAAGTTCCGGATCAGGATGTCTCAGCACTGGAGCAGAAATGAAAGCAGCTTTGAGTGCCGAGAAACTCGCCAATGCCTCCGAAGGCCACTTTGCTGGGTTAGCTCTCTTTCGAGTGAGGGCAGTGATAGGAGCCACTAACGAGGAAAAAGAATCAATAAACCTACGGTAATAATTTGCGAATCCGAGGAACCTCTGGATTGCCTTCAGATTAGTGGGGAGGACCCAATCCTGGATTGCTCGAACTTTGGCAGGGTCCATTGCGAATCCTGATGAGGAGATGATATATCCCAGGAATGACACAGTGGCCACCTCAAATTCGCATTTCTCCCTTTTTGCATATAGGTGATGTTCCCGTAATTTCAGCAGAACTTGGCGAACATGCTGACGGTGCTGAAGTAAGGACTCAGAGTAGATTAAAATATCATCCAGATACACAACTACTGTTTTACCCAGGAACTCTCGTAAAACGTCGTTGATCAGGTCCTGGAAAACCGCTGGAGCGTTGCATAATCCGAATGGCATCACGAGATATTCATAATGTCCCGACTGGGTATTGAAAGCAGTCTTCCATTTCCCTTTCTTAATTCGAATAAGATTGTAAGCCCCTCTGAGGTCAATCTTCGAAAATATAGTGGCAGATTTTAATTGATCAAACAACACCGAAATCAACGGTAACGGGTACATATTCTTAATAGTGATGTTATTCAGTCCACGGAAATCAATGCATGGTCTAAGACTGCCATCTTTTTTTGACACGAAAAAGCAACCTGCGCCTACGGGAGATTTAGAAGGACGTATGAATCCTTTTTTCAGGTTTTCCTCCACGTATAGCTCCATGGCCTGAGTCTCCGGAATGGACAAGGAGTATAACCGCCCTTTGGGCAACTTGGAACCCGGGACTAAATCAATGGCGCAGTCATATTCTCGATGTGGTGGAAGGGAATCAGCTTTCCTTTTGCAGAACACATCAGTGAAGTCCTGGTAGGGTACCGGCAACAAGTCTGGACTAGGCTGTAGGATTCTAAGCGGCAGGGTCAAGCAAGACGTGGAACACTCGGGACTCCAACGAGTAATCTCTCCACTTTTCCAGTCAATAAGGGGATTATGACTGCAAAGCCAGGGATACTCCAATATCAAAGGAGTAGAGGGACAAGTAATAGGATAGAAGAAGAGCTCCTCCGTATGGAGGACTCCTACAGACAACCGAACCATTGGAGTTCTAGCGAGAATCCTTCCCCCAGGCAAGGGGTTACCATCCAAACCACATGTGGTGATGCTTGATCCTAACTTGATATGCGGAATATCAAGCGTCTGAGCCAAATATATATCCAGGAAATTACCAGCCGCACCACTGTCAAGAAAAGCTTTCAGGTCCATGGATCTCCCACGGAAAGTTAGACGTCCAGGGACTAATAAAGAATTTTCTGAAGAGGTAATCTGAAGACCCAAGCGCACCTCTTCACCTGCACTTAGGCTTTGGAGTTTCCCGGCTTGTTGGGACATGAACGAACTAAGTGGCCTGGTTGACCACAATACATACACAGGCCTAGTAAGCGTCTTCTAGAGCGTTCCTCCGGAGGCAAGCGGTAAGCGCCCAACTGCATGGGTTCAGAGGAATCGGGCAAAGTGTTATCGAAGCTAGTAAAAACGTCCATAGGAGCAGAGGACTCCCGTTCAGCCTTTCTCTCTCTGATCCAACGATCAATTTTTATAACAAGTTGCATCAAGTTCTCCAGCGTGTCGGATATCGGATACTGGACTAAGGAATCCTTAATCTGCTCGGTAAGTCCTAAGCGAAATTGACTTCGCAATGCTGGATCGTTCCAGGCGCTATCAGTGGACCATCGCCGAAATTCCGCATAATACTCTTCCGCTGAGCGACGTCCTTGCCTTAGCATTCGGAGATGAGACTCAGCTGAGGCTACCCTGTCCAGGTCATCGTACAATAACCCCAGAGCTTGGAAAAAGGCATCCACTGACTGCAAGGCTGGGCTTGTTGAAGGCAAGGAGAAGGCCCAAGACTGAGGGTCACCCTGGAGTAAAGAGATGATGATCCCTACCCTTTGTTGTTCAGAACCAGAGGAACGTGGTTTCAGACGAAAGTACAACTTGCAGCTCTCTTTGAAATTACGGAAGGCTGGCCTGCTTCCAGAGAATCGGTCAGGCAAATTCATCTTAGGCTCCGGTGTGTCACCAGCGGGAACTTGCTGTAACTGCAGGTCTCTAGAAGCCCCTTCTTGGACTACCAGGTGCTGGGATAAATTCTGCACCACTTGGGAAATCGCCTGTATCTGGTTGGCCAGAATCTGGGCTGGAGACAGATTCGACTCCTCGCTGTCCATGGCCGTATGATACCAATCTTCCTTGGCCGGTTATAATGTTAGGAACTCCCAAGCCAGTACAGTGAAACTCGGGGACTACTCTGAAGGCCCGGTGTTCACTGGAGCCCCTAGTGGTGGGGACAGACTGGGCTGCGGGCCGACCAAGGGTCGAGTAACGTATACTGACTTAAAGGAGTACCCAGGAGTGGAGTGATTGGCGGGCTGCAGTTAAGAAGTATCCTAGGTCAAAGGGTCACAAGCACAAATGCAATATCCAGAGACAAGCGAAGGGTCAGACACACAGGCAGAGAAGCAAAATCCGAAATCCAGGCAAAAAGGTTGAGGTCAGAAGAAAAGGGTCACAGGTCCAAGAACAAGCAGGGGTCAAAACACGGGTAGTCAAATCCAAGGTAGCAAGAACCAAACGGATAGCACAAGCAGGCAGCAGGACTGAGGACAGAACGCTATAACCGGCAGTGAGGCTGCAGGCCTCACTGCCTTAAATGTACAGGTGAGCCAATCAGAGTCTAGCTCTGCAAATACTCCCAGGAGCTGACTGATGAATTAATTACAGTCTAATAGCCAGCAGGCTATTAGATCCCTCTGCGCACGCGCCCGGCTGTCTCCTGTTGCCGGGACGCGGCGCAACACTGCTGAGCGTCCGGCCGTTGCCTCAGCAACGGTCGGGAGTTAGAGGGAAGTGACGTCCCGGTCGTCATGGTGATGGCCGGGATGCTGGGGCAGGCAGGAAGCGAGCCGCGGCGGCTGTGAGTACCGCCGCGGCTCGTGACAGTGTGTATATATATATATATATATATATATATATATATATAGATAGATAGATAGATAGATATTTCCTGTGAAAAGCACGCCAAACAAACTGCTCTTCACACAGGTTTTATTGAACCACTTTGCTGTTTATTTTCTGGTCAGGATGGATAAAAAAGCCTCTGCAGTGTCTTCACCTCTCCAGTCTTTAGCCTGCATATGATTCCTGATACCTGACTTGGCTTCTCTCTGACCTTCCATTTGGATTTCGCTTTGTACCTAGCCCCTGTTTCCTGACATTTGGTCTGCCTATGACTATTCTCTGGATTTCCATTTGGTACCTTGCAGCCCGATGGTTCTGACCCGGTTTGATTGACTACGCTATTGTTCATTCTATTGCCTCGCTGGTGGCCGACTTGGCGAACCGCAACCTGCACACCCTCTTCAAGCCAATCCCAAACTTCCTTGCGAGGGTCTCTAGTGAATACCAAGGGTGTGTTAGACTCCGCGCCTCCTTGATCAGCTGCGCTAATGCCAGGTAGTAACCCAAACGTGACAGTATACTCTGGCCAAGAAGAAGAGCCAGAGTATACTCCGTTCGAGATCTTCTGCTACATCTCGCCCCAGAGATTGAATCAGCAAGAGTCAAACCAAGCTCAGCTGTTGCAGTGCCTTCAGGGGCTAGTATCCCGACTGTGCACCCTCCAGGGATCCTTGCCTGCTAACCCAGCACCCATAGCTGTAACAGTATCCTCTTCTGCTATAGCAGCTAACGTCAGCACTTCAGCTTCCAGAAATTTATGTATTCCTCCACCTGAGAAGATTGATAGTGACCCCAAGAAATGGCGGGGCTTTCTCAACCAATGTGCCATCCAATTTGAATTAGCACCCAAGAATTTTGTCTCAGAACGTTCCAAGGTGGCTTACATAATTTCTCTCCTCACGGGTCAAGCTTTAGTCTGGGCTTCACCCCTCTGGGAAAGAGACGACTGTCACGGGCACTAGGAGTCTTTACCCAGGAATCACCAGGTGGTAGGCTTACCAGAGCAATGTAGATGGTAATAGGGTACTCTGGTAGCTGGGTGATCACGGACCAGGAAGCAGCAGATGATGAGATGCTCAGGAAAGTCTATGACTAGCAGCACTGGTAATATGGAGGTAATAGTACACGAGGAACTGTAGGACAAGGACACGTGAAGGTAGTCAGTGGTCTGCGGTAGCAAGTTGTACCACTGCTATAGTGAGGAGGAATGTCCAACAGAAACGAGGAGGTGAAGAGAGTCAGCGGTCTGCGGATAGCAAGTGGTACCGCTGTCTGAGTGAAGGAGTGGAATCCAAGTGGAGGTATCCGGGGAGTCAGTGGTCTGCGGTAGCAAGTTGTACCACTGCTATGTGAGAGGATACTGGAACAGGTGATACTGGAAACAGGGATCAGTGGTCTGCTACTAGCAAGTTGTACCACTGAATATATATGTGAGGAGGTGCACAGGGAGAGACTGCAACACAGGATATACACAGGCACCTTATATACGATCCACAGTAACATGCACAATATATATAAATGACTGAACAGGTCTGCAAATATAGAAAGTCTCTTGAAGTAGTCCAGCACAAGTAACACAGTCAATGATGGCAATAGACTCAGCGGATAGCAGACTCCAGAGAAGAACCAACACAGTCCAGCAAGATATGCAATACACCAGCACAGTCAATGAGAAGTATGCATACCGTGGTTCAGAAGCAGGCTGTCAGATAGGAGTGCAGCGATACCTGAGCGGCAGGAGGCCGGATGGATGAGAAGTCCCAGGATAGATGAGGCAGCGGTCTAGTAGGTGCAGCGCACAGATAAGAGACCAACAGGGACACGAATCCACAGGAATCAGTAACACGTGGAACTGGACTCAAGGAGGACCCAGGAGAGTGGAGATGATCCAGCAGAGGAGTAGTTGATGAGATATAAATCCAATGCTGACAGGAGGGTAGCCCTGCGGGACACGTGAAGGCGTGGAGAGCGAATCAGCAGTAGATGGGTGATAGCGCGGTCAGCAGCAGCAGGACTCTGCGGTACACGGAGGTAACCAGTAGCAACCAATAGTTGTCAGTAGCGATGGAACACGGGAGAGCAGAGTAGACCAGGAGCTGTTGATCACGGAGAGTAGCAAATGGCAATGAGAGCAGCAGTCTCGAGGAAACACAGGAGAGCTGAGAAGAGACTGCAGTGCACAGGGGCAGCGGATTGGAATAAGCTAACTTGTCACGATGATGAACACAGGCGAGTTGTAGGCTGGAGGCTGTAGTGCACGGAAGCAGCGGATAGACATCAGCTAACAGTCACGATGATGAACACAGGCGAGTTGTAGGCTGGAGGCTGTAGTGCACGGAAGCAGCGGATAGACAACAGCTAACAGTCACGATAATGAACACAGGCGAGTTGTAGGCTGGAGGCTGTAGTGCACGGAGGCAGCGGATAGGAATCAGCTCACGGACTTGATGAGGAACAGGTCAGTGGATGTAAAGTAACGGTTGGAGTGAACAGAGGCAGCGGGTAGGAACCAGCAAACAGTCACAGTGAAATATAATAGCGTGATGTGGATTAGAGGACTGTAGTGCACGGAGGCAGCGGATAGGAATCAGCAAACAGTCACAATGATAAGTAATAGCGTTGAAGTGGTTTGGGAGACTGTAGTGCACGGAGGCAGCGGATAGGAATCAGCTAACAGTCACGATGATACAGATGATGGTAGAAGTGGTATGGAAACCACAGAGGTAGAAGTGGTTTGGAAACCACAGGAATCAGCAGCGCTGAAAACACGAGGAATACAGGAACACCTTCAGAGACTCATAGGAAATGAGACTCCAAGATCAGGCAACGTGGTGTTGACCACAGGTGCTTAATATAGGGAGTGTTGCCTGATCTGCCAATTGAGTTAAAGGGACATACACTGAAGTATAGGAAAGGGCTGCGCATGCGCAGACCCTCAGGATGGAGGACGACCACGGTTCCTAAATGTCCGGGAAGAGGCACTCACAGTACGGTGAGTGACAGTACCCCCCCTTTTAAAGGTGGGCACAGAACGCCTGGAACCGGGCTTGTCCGGATTTTTGGAGTAGAACTTCTTCAAAAGGGCAGGAGCATTAAGATCTTCAGCTTTGATCCAAGAGCGCTCCTCAGGACCAAAGCCCTTCCAATGAACGAGGAAACGGAGGACTCCTCGCGAAATTTTTGCGTCTAGTACCTCAGTAATCTCAAAATCCTCCTCCTGATGAACTTGAACTGGCTGCGGAGCTGAGGGAGGATTTGAGAAACGGTTGATAATAAGAGGTTTGAGTAAAGACACATGGAAGGCATTAGAAATCCGAAGATTCTTAGGAAGAAGAAGTTTCACACATACTGGATTGATTACTTGAATGATCCTATATGGACCAATAAAACGAGGGGCGAATTTCATAGATGGAACCTTCAAACGAATGTTTTTAGTAGATAACCAGACACGATCTCCAATTTTTAGTGGTGGAATAGCCCGCCTCTTCTTATCTGCGAAAGATTTATATTTGATAGATGTCTTCTTTAAACAGGTTTTGACCTGAGACCAGATATTTTTAAAGGTCTGACAAGCAATCTCCACCGCAGGAACTTGGGTGGGCGGGAGGGCAGGAAATTCCGGAAAAGACGGATGGTGACCGTAGACCACAAAAAATGGAGTTTTGGATGATGACTCATGGTACATGTTGTTATGGGCGAATTCAGCCCAAGGAAGCAACTCTACCCAGTTGTCTTGATTGGCTGAAGAGAACATCCTTATAAAAGTCTCAAGATCTTGATTGACACGTTCAGTTTGTCCGTTAGATTGCGGATGGTAAGAAGATGAGAGTGCTAATCGTATGCCCAAGGTTTTACAAAGGGCTCGCCAGAATCTGGAAACGAATTGTACTCCTCTATCCGACACAATCTCAGAAGGACATCCATGGATACGGAAGATCTCTTTAATGAAATGTTCAGCCAGAGTAGACGAGGAAGGCAAACCAGATAGAGGAATGAAATGAGCCATCTTCGAAAATCTGTCCACCACCACCCAAATAGTGTTATGATTCTTACTAGGTGGTAAGTCAGTAACGAAATCCATACTAATATGGGTCCACGGTTTGGACGGAATGGGTAGTGGTCGCAGCAACCCTGCTGGAGTTCTGCGGGAGGATTTGAACTGGGAACATAGCTCACAGGAAGCAATGAACTCTTTGACGTCTCTCCTCATTGAGGGCCACCAGTAACTTCGAGAGAGAATCTCAAAGGTCTTGTGTTCACCGGCGTGTCCAGAAAAACGAGAGGCATGGAACCACGAAAGGATTTTCCTCCTTAGAGTAGGAGGCACGAGGGTCTTCCCAAATGGTAGCGTTTTGGTGGAAGAAGCAGCCAGTGAGATACATTTGGGGTCTAGAATGGTATGGTTGGAAACCTCTTCTATATCAGAGGACGTCACAAAGGCTCTAGATAAAGCGTCAGCTTTTTTGTTCTTGGCAGCTGGTTTGAAGGTTATTATTAATTCAAAACGGGAAAAGAAAAGAGACCATCTTGCTTGACGAGGGTTCAAGCATTGGGCAGACTGGAGATATGACAAGTTCTTATGATCCGTGAAGATCGTCACCGGATGGCGAGCTCCTTCCAATAAGTATCTCCATTCCTCTAATGCAGCTTTGATAGCTAGTAACTCCTTGTCCCCGATAGTATAGTTCTTCTCTGCGGGCAGGAGGCCCCGAGAATAGAAGGCACAAGGATGGAATTTTTGCTGTTCCGAGCGTTGAGAGAGAATAGCTCCTAAGCCCACATTAGAGGCATCTACTTCCAGGAAGAAGGGGAGTGTCACATCAGGCTGTCGAAGGATTGGAGCCGAAGAGAAGGACTCTTTTAGTGTTTGAAAGGCTTGAAGAGCCTCAGGTGACCATTGCTTAGGATTAGCCCCCTTCCTAGTCAGGGCCACAATAGGAGATGCAATGGAAGAAAAGTCTTGAATAAAGCGTCTATAGTAATTGGCAAAACCTAAAAAACGCTGGATAGCACGAAGAGTAGTTGGCTGGGGCCAATGTAGTACAGCATTCACCTTGTCTGGATCCATCTTCAGGCCAACTCCGGAAACTATATACCCCAAGAATGGAATCTGGGGTAATTCGAATGAACATTTTTCTAATTTACAAAACAATGAATTTTTCCGTAGCCTGGAAAGGACTTCTGCCACATGTTGGTGGTGAGAAGGCAGGTCCTGTGAAAAGATCAATATGTCGTCCAGATAGACGACGACACATACATATAATAAGTCCCGGAAGATCTCATTGATGAAACCTTGAAAAACAGCGGGGGCATTACACAGCCCGAAAGGCATTACCAGATATTCGTAATGCCCATCTCTGGTGTTAAACGCTGTCTTCCATTCGTCACCGGAACGGATTCTGATTAAATTGTAGGCACCACGAAGATCCAATTTAGTAAAGATACGGGCTCCCTTGATGCGATCGAATAGCTCAGTGATCAGCGGAATGGGATACCGATTCTTAATAGTAATGGCATTGAGTCCACGAAAATCTATGCAAGGGCGTAAAGATCCATCCTTCTTTTTAACGAAGAAGAACCCAGCTCCAGCGGGAGAGGTGGAAGGTCGAATAAACCCACGCTGGAGGTTCTCCTGTATATACTCAGATGTAGCTTGAGTTTCAGGTAACGAGAGTGGATAGACCCGGCCCCTGGGGGGAGTCTTGCCAGGTAGAAGATCGATCGGACAATCCCAAGAACGATGAGGAGGAAGACGTTCAGACTGAGCTTTATCAAAAACATCAGTAAATGAAGCATATTGAGGAGGGAGTCCCGGTGAGGTAGATGAGATGGAAGATTGCTGTACTTTGAGAGGAATGACTTGGGAAAGGCAACGATGGTGACATTCAGACCCCCAAGACGTGACTTGAGGGGTGCGCCAGTCAATCTGGGGAGAGTGACACTGAAGCCATGGAAGGCCTAAGACAATTGGACTAGTCGTAACAGGGAGGATTAAAAACGATATTTCTTCATGATGCAGAGCACCAATCAGAAGGGTTACTGGAGACGTACTCTGGGTGATGAGACCGTTGATGAGACGTGATCCATCTATAGCCGTCACAGTAATGGGTGTTTTTAAGGTAATCACTGGTAGGGACCATTGATTTACTAATGATTTGGAAATAAAATTTCCTGCTGCTCCGGAATCAATCAATGCCTGTGACTCAAAGGTTTTGGTAGCACAGGAAATTGTAACATCAAAGGCGCAGACTTTAGATTTCATGGAAGATGGAGAGGACTCCAGGGACCCTAACTTCACCTCTCCAGAACTAGTTAGGGCCTGGCATTTCCCGATCTCTTAGGGCAAGAGCTGAGCATATGAGTGGAATCAGCACAATAGATACAGAGTCTATTCTTTACTCTTCGTTTCCTCTCCTCTGAAGATAATTTGGAACGTCCTATCTCCATGGGAATCACAGAGGGTGAAACTGGACGAAATTGAGGGTTAGAACGAAGAGGTGCTTTAGCAGAAGTTGTTTTCTCAGCCTCTCTTTCACGAAATCTCATATCAACACGATGGCAAAGAGAGATCAGATCTTCAAGTGACGAAGGAAGCTCCTGGGTAGTCAGTGCATCTTTAATTTTATCGGAGAGCCCCTGCCAGAAGGCGGCAACTAGGGCTTCAGTGTTCCACTGAAGTTCAGAGGCTAAGATCCTAAATTGAATGACGTACTGTCCTACTGTATGAGATCCTTGTCGCAGACGGAGGATGCTGGAAGCAGCGGAGGTCACACGACCTGGTTCATCGAACACACTTCGGAATGTAGCAATGAATTTGGCACTATCTTGCAATATTGGGTCGTTTCTTTCCCACAGAGGGGAGGCCCAAGCCAGTGCTTGTCCAGAAAACAAAGAGATAAGATAGGCCACTCTGGAACGATGGGTAGAAAAATTTTGAGGTTGGAGCTCAAAATGGACTGAACATTGGTTAAGGAAACCCCTACAAGTTTTGGGGTCCCCATCGTACTTTGACGGAGTAGGCAGGTGAAGCGTAGAAGCTGTAGACACCTGGGATGGCACTGGGGAAACGGAGGAAAGCACAGGAGCCTCAGTAGTAGCTGTCACTGTCTGTCCAGATGTTCCTTGGGAGGTTAACGATTGATAACACTGAAGTAACAGCTGTTGGCGGGCATCCTGTTGCTCTACACGGGTGACCAGATGCTGCAGCATCTCTTTGGCTGTAGGTTCCGTATCTGGGTCTGTCATGGCCTGATCTTACTGTCACGGGCACTAGGAGTCTTTACCCAGGAATCACCAGGTGGTAGGCTTACCAGAGCAATGTAGATGGTAATAGGGTACTCTGGTAGCTGGGTGATCACGGACCAGGCAGATGATGAGATGCTCAGGAAAGTCTATGACTAGCAGCACTGGTAATATGGAGGTAATAGTACACGAGGAACTGTAGGACAAGGACACGTGAAGGTAGTCAGTGGTCTGCGGTAGCAAGTTGTACCACTGCTATAGTGAGGAGGAATGTCCAACAGAAACGAGGAGGTGAAGAGAGTCAGCGGTCTGCGGATAGCAAGTGGTACCGCTGTCTGAGTGAAGGAGTGGAATCCAAGTGGAGGTATCCGGGGAGTCAGTGGTCTGCGGTAGCAAGTTGTACCACTGCTATGTGAGAGGATACTGGAACAGGTGATACTGGAAACAGGGATCAGTGGTCTGCTACTAGCAAGTTGTACCACTGAATATATATGTGAGGAGGTGCACAGGGAGAGACTGCAACACAGGATATACACAGGCACCTTATATACGATCCACAGTAACATGCACAATATATATAAATGACTGAACAGGTCTGCAAATATAGAAAGTCTCTTGAAGTAGTCCAGCACAAGTAACACAGTCAATGATGGCAATAGACTCAGCGGATAGCAGACTCCAGAGAAGAACCAACACAGTCCAGCAAGATATGCAATACACCAGCACAGTCAATGAGAAGTATGCATACCGTGGTTCAGAAGCAGGCAGTCAGATAGGAGTGCAGCGATACCTGAGCGGCAGGAGGCCGGATGGATGAGAAGTCCCAGGATAGATGAGGCAGCGGTCTAGTAGGTGCAGCGCACAGATAAGAGACCAACAGGGACACGAATCCACAGGAATCAGTAACACGTGGAACTGGACTCAAGGAGGACCCAGGAGAGTGGAGATGATCCAGCAGAGGAGTAGTTGATGAGATATAAATCCAATGCTGACAGGAGGGTAGCCCTGCGGGACACGTGAAGGCGTGGAGAGCGAATCAGCAGTAGATGGGTGATAGCGCGGTCAGCAGCAGCAGGACTCTGCGGTACACGGAGGTAACCAGTAGCAACCAATAGTTGTCAGTAGCGATGGAACACGGGAGAGCAGAGTAGACCAGGAGCTGTTGATCACGGAGAGTAGCAAATGGCAATGAGAGCAGCAGTCTCGAGGAAACACAGGAGAGCTGAGAAGAGACTGCAGTGCACAGGGGCAGCGGATTGGAATAAGCTAACTTGTCACGATGATGAACACAGGCGAGTTGTAGGCTGGAGGCTGTAGTGCACGGAAGCAGCGGATAGACATCAGCTAACAGTCACGATGATGAACACAGGCGAGTTGTAGGCTGGAGGCTGTAGTGCACGGAAGCAGCGGATAGACAACAGCTAACAGTCACGATAATGAACACAGGCGAGTTGTAGGCTGGAGGCTGTAGTGCACGGAGGCAGCGGATAGGAATCAGCTCACGGACTTGATGAGGAACAGGTCAGTGGATGTAAAGTAACGGTTGGAGTGAACAGAGGCAGCGGGTAGGAACCAGCAAACAGTCACAGTGAAATATAATAGCGTGATGTGGATTAGAGGACTGTAGTGCACGGAGGCAGCGGATAGGAATCAGCAAACAGTCACAATGATAAGTAATAGCGTTGAAGTGGTTTGGGAGACTGTAGTGCACGGAGGCAGCGGATAGGAATCAGCTAACAGTCACGATGATACAGATGATGGTAGAAGTGGTATGGAAACCACAGAGGTAGAAGTGGTTTGGAAACCACAGGAATCAGCAGCGCTGAAAACACGAGGAATACAGGAACACCTTCAGAGACTCATAGGAAATGAGACTCCAAGATCAGGCAACGTGGTGTTGACCACAGGTGCTTAATATAGGGAGTGTTGCCTGATCTGCCAATTGAGTTAAAGGGACATACACTGAAGTATAGGAAAGGGCTGCGCATGCGCAGACCCTCAGGATGGAGGACGACCACGGTTCCTAAATGTCCGGGAAGAGGCACTCACAGTACGGTGAGTGACAACGACACTATGCTCCAGAACTCTTCTAGTTTCATCGAGAATTTTCGAAAGGTATTAGATGAGCCAGGCCCGGTGTCAACAGCTGCTTCAGGACTGCTGTCTATTCATCAAGGTTCCCTAACTGCTGACCAATATCCAGTACAGTTTCGGACTCTTGCGTCCGAGCTGCGTTGGAATGATGAGGCACTTGTAGTTACCTTTTGGCAAGGCTTAAATGAAGGCATTAAAGACGATCTGGCCTCTCGTGATCTTCCATCCAACCTGGACAATCTAATCTCTCTATGCATTAAGGTGGATATACGCCATAGATAACGTAATCAAGAGAGGGACTGCGAAACGGGAAACGTTCCATCCTAAGCGGTTTTAGGTGGATCGTCCTAGGATCCAGAGCCACTACTTCCTACTCCACTAAAGATGCCGAATTCCTCATGTCTATAGTTCTCCTTGCACCGGACGGTCCCCAGCAGTTGTCAGCCTTCGCAGACTCTGGATCCGCTGGAAACTTCATTTCCGCCGAATTGGCCTTCAAGCTCCGTCTATCCATTCACCCGTTGTCACACCCTTTGGTCCCGACTGCAATTTATGGTAACCCCGTCACTAAAGGCTCCATCGATCACATTACCAGTCCAGTATGGTTGTTGTCGGTAGGTGTTCTCCACTCTGAATGAATAAGTTTCCTAATTCTTCCACAGTCCATCAATCCGGTAAATCTGGGACTACTCTGGCTCCAGTTACATTCCCCCCAATTCTACTGGCACCATGCTCAGGTTTTCTCCGGGGGTTCCACATACAAGCATCGATGTCTGTCTTCGGTACTTCCTGCCAGGACTTCTATCGCTTGCCTCAACTCTACAGCTCAACCTATCCTCCCAGAGGCTTATTCAAATTTCTTGAATGTAAAACTGCTGTGGAATCTCTACCGCCTCATTGTTCGTAGGATTGCCCTATCAATCTCATCCCTGGCAAAAGGATTACCAGGGGTAGAGTGTTCCCATTAGCCTCACCTGAGACCCAGGCTATGGCGGCCTACATTTCCGAAAACCTAATACGTTTTATCCGTAATTCTACTTCCTCCACTGGCACTGGATTCTTCTTTGTTAAGAAAAAGTATGGGTCGCTTAGACCTTCTATCGATTATTGCAAACTGAACTCCATAACTATCAAGAATCGGTATCCTCTTCCTCTCATCTCAGAGCTCTTCGACCGCATTCGTGTAGCTCTAATATTCACCAAACTTGACCCGGATTCGCCAAGGTGATGAATGGAAGAGTGCCTTCAATACCAGGGATGGGCACTATGAGTAATTGGTCATGCGCTTTGGGCTTTACATTGCCCCGGCAGTCTTCCAGGAATTTATTAATTAAATTTTCAGAGACCTGTTATATTCTTCCATGGTCTTTATCTTGATGACATCTTAATCTTTTCTCAAGACCTTACCTCACATTGTGAACATGTCAAAACCATCCTATTTCGTCTCCGTGAGAACCATCTGTTTTGTAAACTGGAAAAATGCTTATTCGAGCAATCTCAAGTACCCTTCCTTGGCTATTTAATCTCCAGTACAGAGTTGCAAATGGATCCTAAAAAAGTAGGAGCTATCCTTAATTAGTCTCAACCTTCTGGCCTTAAAGCCACTCAACGTTTCATCTGCATTTTTAACTATTACCGGCAGTTTAGCAAAATTTTTCCCTTGTTAATGGCACCCATCACCTCTCTCACTCGTAAAGGGGGACAGAAGAAAGACTGGCCCCAAGAGGCCACCTGTCAGCAGCCGCGGGCACTGCCGCAACTCTCTGTCCCCAGTGGGTGGTGTCCCGTCCGTCTCCATGATGACCGGGGTGTCACTTCCGACTCCCTCGTCCTAGTTGCCTAGGCAACAACTGGGGCACTTCAGGCTCCCTGCTGCCGTGCCCAGCCAGCTGACAAACAGCCGGGTGTGCGGGCAGGGCTGTTTAGGCTCAGCCAATTATTGCTGATTAGATTAATACGCAGCTGAACACTCTGCTCTTTTCATTGGCCCGCAGTGCCAGTAATTAATTAAGCAAGCTCTGGGAGCACTTGCAGGGCTTTGCCCTGATCGGCTCTCAGTACTAATTAAGGTAGTGAGAACTGAGCCTCACTGCCGGTTATAGCGTTCTGTTTCAGTATTGCTGCCTGCTTCTGTGCTGTGTTGGTGTTTAACTTTAGATTACTTTCTCGTGTATGACCTCTGCCCGTTCCTGGACTCTGAACCTTTGCCTGCGACTCTGACCTTCTGCCTGTACCCGTTCTCTGAACCTTTGCCTGTGACCCTGATCTTCTGTCCGTACCCGAACTCTGAACCTTTGCCTGTGGCCCTGACCCAGCTTGTACCAGACGTCTCCACCTGTGCTCTGTCAAACCAGTCAGACATTATACTCTCTGCCCAGTCCGCAGATCTCTGGCCGGTCTCTACTCCGTGTATTACCTCCTGTACCTGTGCGCTGCTGTGTGAACATAAACTTTTACTACACTGATTGTAAGTCCTAGGGGCATCCGAGTACCTGTGAGCATAACCAGTCTCTATGGGAAAGGCGGCTGCTATAGGTGAAGACCTCTTCTGCTAAAGTTCTACAAGTTTATGCTGCACTGGTTGCCATAACACCATCATCGCTTTTAAATCTCTGAAGGAGGTCTTTCCTAGGAGGATTCCGTTGGCACCTTTTCCCCTTGTGAATTCCTCTCTAAAAAAATGTCACCTTGTGAAGCTAACTATGGCAATCAAGATAGCCCTGTAAGAATGGCGATACCTCCTGAAAGGAGCTCTCCATCCCATCATGATTTTCACAGACCATAATAATCTCACTTATTTACAGTTATCCTCGGTAGGCTCGTTGGTCACTCTTCTCCAGATTTCAACTAATCCTTCAACTAGTCATATTCTCGATGTGGTGGAAGGAAATCAGCTTTCCTTTTGCAGAACACATCAGTGAAGTCCTGGTAGGGTACCGGCAACAAGTCTGGACTAGGCTGTAGGATTCTAAGCGGCAGGGTCAAGCAAGACGTGGAACACTCGGGACTCCAACGAGTAATCTCTCCACTTTTCCAGTCAATAAGGGGATTATGACTGCGAAGCCAGGGATACTCCAATATCAAAGGAGTAGAGGGACAAGTAATAGGATAGAAGAAGAGCTCCTCCGTATGGAGGACTCCTACAGACAACCGAACCATTGGAGTCCTAGCGAGAATCCTTCCCCCAGGCAAGGGGTTACCATCCAAACCACATGTGGTGATGCTTGATCCTAACTTGATATGCGGAATATCAAGCGTCTGAGCCAAATATATATCCAGGAAATTACCAGCCGCACCACTGTCAAGAAAAGCTTTCAGGTCCATGGATCTCCCACGGAAAGTTAGACGTCCAGGGACTAATAAAGAATTTTCTGAAGAGGTAATCTGAAGACCCAAGCGCACCTCTTCACCTGCACTTAGGCTTTGGAGTTTCCCGGCTTGTTGGGACATGAACGAACTAAGTGGCCTGGTTGACCACAATACATACACAGGCCTAGTAAGCGTCTTCTAGAGCGTTCCTCCGGAGGCAAGCGGTAAGCGCCCAACTGCATGGGTTCAGAGGAATCGGGCAAAGTGTTATCGAAGCTAGTAAAAACGTCCATAGGAGCAGAGGACTCCCGTTCAGCCTTTCTCTCTCTGATCCAACGATCAATTTTTATAACAAGTTGCATCAAGTTCTCCAGCGTGTCGGATATCGGATACTGGACTAAGGAATCCTTAATCTGCTCGGTAAGTCCTAAGCGAAATTGACTTCGCAATGCTGGATCGTTCCAGGCGCTATCAGTGGACCATCGCCGAAATTCCGCATAATACTCTTCCGCTGAGCGACGTCCTTGCCTTAGCATTCGGAGATGAGACTCAGCTGAGGCTACCCTGTCCAGGTCATCGTACAATAACCCCAGAGCTTGGAAAAAGGCATCCACTGACTGCAAGGCTGGGCTTGTTGAAGGCAAGGAGAAGGCCCAAGACTGAGGGTCACCCTGGAGTAAAGAGATGATGATCCCTACCCTTTGTTGTTCAGAACCAGAGGAACGTGGTTTCAGACGAAAGTACAACTTGCAGCTCTCTTTGAAATTACGGAAGGCTGGCCTGCTTCCAGAGAATCGGTCAGGCAAATTCATCTTAGGCTCCGGTGTGTCACCAGCGGGAACTTGCTGTAACTGCAGGTCTCTAGAAGCCCCTTCTTGGACTACCAGGTGCTGGGATAAATTCTGCACCACTTGGGAAATCGCCTGTATCTGGTTGGCCAGAATCTGGGCTGGAGACAGATTCGACTCCTCGCTGTCCATGGCCGTATGATACCAATCTTCCTTGGCCGGTTATAATGTTAGGAACTCCCAAGCCAGTACAGTGAAACTCGGGGACTACTCTGAAGGCCCGGTGTTCACTGGAGCCCCTAGTGGTGGGGACAGACTGGGCTGCGGGCCGACCAAGGGTCGAGTAACGTATACTGACTTAAAGGAGTACCCAGGAGTGGAGTGATTGGCGGGCTGCAGTTAAGAAGAATCCTAGGTCAAAGGGTCACAAGCACAAATGCAATATCCAGAGACAAGCGAAGGGTCAGACACACAGGCAGAGAAGCAAAATCCGAAATCCAGGCAAAAAGGTTGAGGTCAGAAGAAAAGGGTCACAGGTCCAAGAACAAGCAGGGGTCAAAACACGGGTAGTCAAATCCAAGGTAGCAAGAACCAAACGGATAGCACAAGCAGGCAGCAGGACTGAGGACAGAACGCTATAACCGGCAGTGAGGCTGCAGGCCTCACTGCCTTAAATGTACAGGTGAGCCAATCAGAGTCTAGCTCTGCAAATACTCCCAGGAGCTGACTGATGAATTAATTACAGTCTAATAGCCAGCAGGCTATTAGATCCCTCTGCGCACGCGCCCGGCTGTCTCCTGTTGCCGGGACGCGGCGCAACACTGCTGAGCGTCCGGCCGTTGCCTCAGCAACGGTCGGGAGTTAGAGGGAAGTGACGTCCCGGTCGTCATGGTGATGGCCGGGACGCTGGGGCAGGCAGGAAGCGAGCCGCGGCGGCTGTGAGTACCGCCGCGGCTCGTGACAGTGTGTATATATATATATATATATATATATATATATATATAGATAGATAGATATTTCCTGTGAAAAGCACGCCAAACAAACTGCTCTTCACACAGGTTTTATTGAACCACTTTGCTGTTTATTTTCTGGTCAGGATGGATAAAAAAGCCTCTGCAGTGTCTTCACCTCTCCAGTCTTTAGCCTGCATATGATTCCTGATACCTGACTTGGCTTCTCTCTGACCTTCCATTTGGATTTCGCTTTGTACCTAGCCCCTGTTTCCTGACATTTGGTCTGCCTATGACTATTCTCTGGATTTCCATTTGGTACCTTGCAGCCCGATGGTTCTGACCCGGTTTGATTGACTACGCTATTGTTCATTCTATTGCCTCGCTGGTGGCCGACTTGGCGAACCGCAACCTGCACACCCTCTTCAAGCCAATCCCAAACTTCCTTGCGAGGGTCTCTAGTGAATACCAAGGGTGTGTTAGACTCCGCGCCTCCTTGATCAGCTGCGCTAATGCCAGGTAGTAACCCAAACGTGACAGTATACTCTGGCCAAGAAGAAGAGCCAGAGTATACTCCGTTCGAGATCTTCTGCTACATCTCGCCCCAGAGATTGAATCAGCAAGAGTCAAACCAAGCTCAGCTGTTGCAGTGCCTTCAGGGGCTAGTATCCCGACTGTGCACCCTCCAGGGATCCTTGCCTGCTAACCCAGCACCCATAGCTGTAACAGTATCCTCTTCTGCTATAGCAGCTAACGTCAGCACTTCAGCTTCCAGAAATTTATGTATTCCTCCACCTGAGAAGATTGATAGTGACCCCAAGAAATGGCGGGGCTTTCTCAACCAATGTGCCATCCAATTTGAATTAGCACCCAAGAATTTTGTCTCAGAACGTTCCAAGGTGGCTTACATAATTTCTCTCCTCACGGGTCAATCTTTAGTCTGGGCTTCACCCCTCTGGGAAAGAGACGACACTATGCTCCAGAACTCTTCTAGTTTCATCGAGAATTTTCGAAAGGTATTAGATGAGCCAGGCCCGGTGTCAACAGCTGCTTCAGGACTGCTGTCTATTCATCAAGGTTCCCTAACTGCTGACCAATATCCAGTACAGTTTCGGACTCTTGCGTCCGAGCTGCGTTGGAATGATGAGGCACTTGTAGTTACCTTTTGGCAAGGCTTAAATGAAGGCATTAAAGACGATCTGGCCTCTCGTGATCTTCCATCCAACCTGGACAATCTAATCTCTCTATGCATTAAGGTGGATATACGCCATAGATAACGTAATCAAGAGAGGGACTGCGAAACGGGAAACGTTCCATCCTAAGCGGTTTTAGGTGGATCGTCCTAGGATCCAGAGCCACTACTTCCTACTCCACTAAAGATGCCGAATTCCTCATGTCTATAGTTCTCCTTGCACCGGACGGTCCCCAGCAGTTGTCAGCCTTCGCAGACTCTGGATCCGCTGGAAACTTCATTTCCGCCGAATTGGCCTTCAAGCTCCGTCTATCCATTCACCCGTTGTCACACCCTTTGGTCCCGACTGCAATTTATGGTAACCCCGTCACTAAAGGCTCCATCGATCACATTACCAGTCCAGTATGGTTGTTGTCGGTAGGTGTTCTCCACTCTGAATGAATAAGTTTCCTAATTCTTCCACAGTCCATCAATCCGGTAAATCTGGGACTACTCTGGCTCCGGTTACATTCCCCCCAATTCTACTGGCACCATGCTCAGGTTTTCTCCGGGGGTTCCACATACAAGCATCGATGTCTGTCTTCGGTACTTTCTGCCAGGACTTCTATCGCTTGCCTCAACTCTACAGCTCAACCTATCCTCCCAGAGGCTTATTCAAATTTCTTGAATGTAAAACTGCTGTGGAATCTCTACCGCCTCATTGTTCGTAGGATTGCCCTATCAATCTCATCCCTGGCAAAAGGATTACCAGGGGTAGAGTGTTCCCATTAGCCTCACCTGAGACCCAGGCTATGGCGGCCTACATTTCCGAAAACCTAATACGTTTTATCCGTAATTCTACTTCCTCCACTGGCACTGGATTCTTCTTTGTTAAGAAAAAGTATGGGTCGCTTAGACCTTCTATCGATTATTGCAAACTGAACTCCATAACTATCAAGAATCGGTATCCTCTTCCTCTCATCTCAGAGCTCTTCGACCGCATTCGTGTAGCTCTAATATTCACCAAACTTGACCCGGATTCGCCAAGGTGATGAATGGAAGAGTGCCTTCAATACCAGGGATGGGCACTATGAGTAATTGGTCATGCGCTTTGGGCTTTACATTGCCCCGGCAGTCTTCCAGGAATTTATTAATTAAATTTTCAGAGACCTGTTATATTCTTCCATGGTCTTTATCTTGATGACATCTTAATCTTTTCTCAAGACCTTACCTCACATTGTGAACATGTCAAAACCATCCTATTTCGTCTCCGTGAGAACCATCTGTTTTGTAAACTGGAAAAATGCTTATTCGAGCAATCTCAAGTACCCTTCCTTGGCTATTTAATCTCCAGTACAGAGTTGCAAATGGATCCTAAAAAAGTAGGAGCTATCCTTAATTAGTCTCAACCTTCTGGCCTTAAAGCCACTCAACGTTTCATCTGCATTTTTAACTATTACCGGCAGTTTAGCAAAATTTTTCCCTTGTTAATGGCACCCATCACCTCTCTCACTCGTAAAGGGGGACAGGAGAAAGACTGGCCCCAAGAGGCCACCTGTCAGCAGCCGCGGGCACTGCCGCAACTCTCTGTCCCCAGTGGGTGGTGTCCCGTCCGTCTCCATGATGACCGGGGTGTCACTTCCGACTCCCTCGTCCTAGTTGCCTAGGCAACAACTGGGGCACTTCAGGCTCCCTGCTGCCGTGCCCAGCCAGCTGACAAACAGCCGGGTGTGCGGGCAGGGCTGTTTAGGCTCAGCCAATTATTGCTGATTAGATTAATACGCAGCTGAACACTCTGCTCTTTTCATTGGCCCGCAGTGCCAGTAATTAATTAAGCAAGCTCTGGGAGCACTTGCAGGGCTTTGCCCTGATCGGCTCTCAGTACTAATTAAGGTAGTGAGAACTGAGCCTCACTGCCGGTTATAGCGTTCTGTTTCAGTATTGCTGCCTGCTTCTGTGCTGTGTTGGTGTTTAACTTTAGATTACTTTCTCGTGTATGACCTCTGCCCGTTCCTGGACTCTGAACCTTTGCCTGCGACTCTGACCTTCTGCCTGTACCCGTTCTCTGAACCTTTGCCTGTGACCCTGATCTTCTGTCCGTACCCGAACTCTGAACCTTTGCCTGTGGCCCTGACCCAGCTTGTACCAGACGTCTCCACCTGTGCTCTGTCAAACCAGTCAGACATTATACTCTCTGCCCAGTCCGCAGATCTCTGGCCGGTCTCTACTCCGTGTATTACCTCCTGTACCTGTGCGCTGCTGTGTGAACATAAACTTTTACTACACTGATTGTAAGTCCTAGGGGCATCCGAGTACCTGTGAGCATAACCAGTCTCTATGGGAAAGGCGGCTGCTATAGGTGAAGACCTCTTCTGCTAAAGTTCTACAAGTTTATGCTGCACTGGTTGCCATAACACCATCATCGCTTTTAAATCTCTGAAGGAGGTCTTTCCTAGGAGGATTCCGTTGGCACCTTTTCCCCTTGTGAATTCCTCTCTAAAAAAATGTCACCTTGTGAAGCTAACTATGGCAATCAAGATAGCCCTGTAAGAATGGCGATACCTCCTGAAAGGAGCTCTCCATCCCATCATGATTTTCACAGACCATAATAATCTCACTTATTTACAGTTATCCTCGGTAGGCTCGTTGGTCACTCTTCTCCAGATTTCAACTAATCCTGAACTTTCGTGCCGGCTCCAAGAATGTCAGGGCTGGCAGTCTTTTGATCCATCTGAGTCCAGCATTTCGGTTTCGAGACCCATCATCAGCCGACTCAAGATTCTAGCCCTAACCAAGTCCTCACCTAAGACACCTCCTGTTGGGCATTCCTTTGTGGATGTCCATCTTTGTCCCAAACTTTTATCCTGGGCCCATGATTTCAAATTCGCCAGTCATACGGGCATTAAGAAAACCATTGCCCTCTTATCCCAAAATTATTGGTGGCCTTCCTTGAGCTCTGATGTCCACAAATACATTGCTATCTGTGACGTTTGTGCCCGCCACAAGACTCCTAGGCCATCCCCAGCCGGATCTACCACTTCCAGTTTCAGAGTCTCCATGGACAAGCATTTCTATGGATTTTGTCACAGATCTTCCCAATAGCCATGGGTTCAACATCATTTGGGTGGTGGTAAACCGCTTCTCGAAATGGGCATAATTTGTCCCTCTAGAAATTACCTTCGGCCTCCGATCTCGCTCTCCTTTTTATTTGTAACATCTTCCGCCTCCATGGTTGTCCCATAGAGATCATCTCTGATCGGGGAGTACAATTTATCTCTAAATTCTGGAGAGCCTTTTGCAAACATCTTGGTATTCAACTAAAATTCTCCTCAGGCTACCATCCCCAAACCAATGGTCAGACTGAGCGGGTCAACCAGGATTTGGAGACTTTCCTCCATTGTTATTGTTCTGACCATCAGGTATCCTGGAGTGATCATCTTCCTTGGGCGGAGTTCTCTCACAACATCCATTAGCACGAATCCACCAAAGTTTCCCCCTTCTTCACTATCTTTGGTAGACATCCTGGCTTACCGACCTTTTCTGAGGGATTCCAGTATTCCTGTTCCCACAGTTCAAAGTACAGTCCGTGACTTTTTCAGGATCTGGTCTCAGGTTCAAGACAGATTGGTACAATCCTCCAACCGACACAAACACTTTGCGGATCGCCATCTCAGGACCCATCCAGTTCTTCATGTAGGAGAAAAGGTGTGGTTATCCACTCGCAATCTCAAACTTAAGGTTCCATCTATGAAATTTGCTCCCCAGTATATTGAACCTTTTTGCATATTGCATACGATCAATGCTGTTACCTACAAACTCCGGTTGCCTCCCTCTCTCCATGTTCACAATTCCTTTCATATATCTCTACTCAAAGTCTTAATGAATTTTCCAAGAATCATCTTCCTCCTCCTCCCGTCAAATCGGTCATGGGAGATGAATATGAGGTCCAACGTATCCTAGACTCCCGTACTGTTCGAGGCAAAATATATATATATACATCATGCAACAACTATGTTATAGGATCCTCTATTTTATTAATCATTATTAAAGTAATTATCTAAGCCTGCCACTTAAATTAAAGCTTTAATTAGATTACATATATATATATATATATATATATATATATATATATATATATATATATACACATAAATATACATAGATATAAAACTAAAATCTCAATCAAGCTTTAATATAAGTGGCTGACTTCAGTGATTACTTTAATAATGATTAATACAATTGAATCTGCCACTCTGGCATTGGCTCTACCAGTCTACTATTAATGTTCAGTGTATATTTATTGAAACAAAGCTGATAAAAAAAAATCATATGTATATTCATATTTAAGAAGACCCTTCATAGCATTATTATTTGATTGCTTGATTAAGTATATCAAATGTAGCCACCTATAGCAGTATGGATATATATATATATATATATATATATATATTTATTTATTTTTTTATTATTATTTTTTCTTACTGCTATAGGTGGCTACATTTAACATTTTTGATCAAGCAATAAACATGCTATGAAGGACATTCTTGATATATTTATTTATATATGATTTTTATGTTTTTTAACAGTATAAATATATGCCCAGTGAAACTGTGACAACTTACCTGCTCACTTTCTTGAAGCCTAGGAGGAGCTGCTACGGCTGCGCATGCGCTGCAGCTCCATTTCAGCCATTTTAGACAGTACATCAGCCGTGGTGCTGCTGTACTAATGGCAAAGATTTAGAGATCGTGAAGATCTCTATGCGTACAAATAGCAATGTGCACATGGAGTGTGCGCATGCGTCAGAGGGCCCTCCGCAGCTGCATCTGACAGCAACTGAGAGGTGAGGTGATGCGGGTGGCGGGGGCCCTCGGATAGAGAGGGGCCCGGGACACGTGCCCCCTGTGCCCCCCCCTTAATCCAGCCATGACTAGGGCTTCCCAAGAACAAAGCAGAAATAGGAAGCATTCTACAACTAATTCTAATAATTTCTATGCACTAGAGGACAGGAGGAAAAGGTTTAAGGGCTGTAACTATGAATAAAAGGGTGTCGTAGTAAAATTTTGTAAAAGCCCTATACCATCTTCATCTCCCAAACAAAACCAATCTGCAGGTAGGATAACAGCAAACGGGTGATTTGCTGTGTAGGTAAGGTAACGCTGTGTTTTTCAGCACACTGTAAGCAGCATAATGTCAAAACTCCTGATATACAAACACTAGTTTATTCAGGTTGGGTACGGTATCCTGAATAAACCACGTTTATTCTGGATCACTTTTTTTTGTAGGTATAGTCGGTGTCGGTATCCCAAGCATCGGGATACTGATTACCACCGAACATGGTCCAGCATTACAACCCCTTTCCCACCTCCAGCCCCTGTAGCAACTGCAAGCACGATAGTTACGCCCCTGCTTGAATCTCACCGGATCCTATAGCAGCCATTTGGACTGCTATGCCAATTGCTATGCCCCTGAGAGCATATACTAGTATAATGTGATTGGCACAGGCTACCAAAATATAATGTGCATTGGGCTTTATAATATGTTGGGCAACCTTATATAATGTATTAGGCACAAGCAGTGTATGTTGGGCACTGCATGGTATGCCATTCTTGTCATTTGTGATATACTGTATAACATGATTCAACAATTATATGCTGATCATTCAATTGATTTGTACTGGTACCGTATGATGTTATGTTAGTGTGGAATGCACTATTCCTATAAAAAAAATATTCAGTCACACCCATTATTCTGCATAACCAGCATGCATTACCCTGCACTTTTTTTGTACGCCTCACATACTTTTTCCCTGCGAAATTGCTTTTTGACTCTGATTCTCCAACTTTTGATAATAGTCTCATATATTTGGACACACCAATCTCTTGAACAGTTTATCATTCTATTTTTTCTGCAATACTATGGGTGGGTTATTCTGGAGTCCAACAGTCCAATAAAATTTTGAAGCTATCTGAACCCATTAATAATATCACCACACACAGTATTAAATATTTTACACACAATACTATTTATACACAGGTACAGATTCCTGAGTTTCTGATATTCCTACAGTTTTTTTCCCCATCTTGTTCTGAATTACAATATCACATGCAACTGGGAACAAAGGCTACAGGGACCAGAGTTTAATGGATTGTGATTACTGTTCTGGAACAGATTGAACCTCTTTATAGTCTATGAGAAGCTGATGTGAACTGAATTCAAACAAAAGAAAGATAATGGATTTTACTGCAAGCTAGTGAGATGAAAAGGATGCTATCTCACAATTTACAACTACAGCGCTTATCCCAGATAGGGCAAGAGAGAAAAGTAATACAATGTCTACAAAATTAAAATACAGGTTTTGGATTTTCTAATATTTTGCCTGGTTTTATTAAAAAAACAAAAACATTGTTTAATTCTATACAATAATTAACCTTGCTCCTTGGTAGCAGTGTGGCAATCTTATTATCATGATTATTATTACAAAGCTCCTGATCTTGGACACTTTCCAGCATTCAAACCGACTGTAGTATAGATGAAGTCTATCTTCTTAATGTCTTCTTTGAATCCCAGCCAAGTCCTTTATAGCATATTACACAGACTGCCTCAGAGAAATGTTTTATACTCTCCTATTCTTTTTTTCCTCACTCGTACTCTGAAACAAGTATTAGCCATCTTGGACACTACTTATTGTATATCTGCTGAGATAATGCATCTGGGAGGCCACAGAATTCTGTCCATAATGATATATGGCATAAGGAGCCTAAACATAGTTATGTATCTTCTTATACCTGTAGACAGTAATGTAATAAATCAAATATTGTACAACATTAATAGCGTTAGTTTAGAAAAACAACAGAAATAAACAAGCTATTCCAAATTTGAAACAGCATTTAATAGGTTTGCCAAGATTTCTCATGGCAACAAATACAAGTTACTTATGTTAGCCTAAAGGCCAGATGCAGAAATAATTTTGTACTTTGGAAACGTGTAAACGTACAGGATAGAAGTGATGACATTAGCAGCTAAGAGAAACTATAAGCAGAGCACACTGCCTTTTCCAGCTGGCTATTTCATCTTTTCTTTGGACATTACAATGTCAAAGGCTTTCATTTTCATTTAAATAAAAGGGGTGGGTGCTCAGATTTGCTCCAGTGCTCTGTCACCCATATATGAATCTTTTTTATGGTGCTTGGGGATATTCATTCACGGCATCAGAAGGATTCTGGGAAGTGTCATACCTAAGCCGTTTTCTCCCCAAAAAATACCTTCCTCTAAATGCAACTGCAATATGGGTAATCAAGATTTATAAAGCATAAAATTGGTCCTCTTTATGTTATATAATAAAAATGGAACGAAGGGAGGAGGAAACAGACATGTTTTATGCTCGGGAACAAATCTGAACCTTCACAAAGGACAGAGGCCAATGGTAAATAGTCTTGGACTAGAAGCCAGTATTCTGTATTTATATTCATATGCAAATACATAGGTTTCCATGGACACAAATAAGTACCAATAACATTGATGCTGCACATAGTAAATACTGTAACTCTGATTACAAATAAAACACTATTTCTAAGAATAAATGCAAAACAAACTTTCCCACATTTCTGTATAAATATTATAGATGGAATTAGCAAAATGCATGAAGTTAAATGTATTTTGTTTGATTTTGAAGCACGGATACTTGCAGTGAATACAAAGTCATTTGTGCCACATGCGCATAACACAAAATATAAGAGACCACTCAATGAAGCATAGAAGACACAATGGCCCTTCTTGCTGTTCTCCTAGTGTAGTTGAGGATGTGTTCTGCATAGAGATGCTCACTGACCCCCGTGTTCTGGCTTTGGTTTTGGATCTGGATTAACTTCGTGTTTTGGTTTTGGCAAAACCGCCCTTGCGTGTTTTGGTTTTGGATCCCTATATTTTTCTAAAACCCCTATTTTTTTTTGCTAAAATCACATAATATTGCTTTTTCCCCCACCCTACATTATTATTAACCTCAATAACACTAATTTCAAGTAATTTGCAGTCAATTTTGACCACCTCACAGGTCCCAATATTATTTTCATACACTTTCAAAGAAAGATTGCAGCAGTTCTTGCCAGTGGTAAGAAGAAGGCCATTGTCATGCCTGGGCATAAGACCAAAAAATCCACCTCTTATGTGTGAAATTATTTTTACCCAAATCCTGACAACAGTTGTCTAGCCATTTGTAGCATTGTAAAGCCACAGTCAGTAGAAGTAGGGACCTTAACCATTTCGAACCTCTACATTTGAAGCGAGTTCCTGAAACACTTTTGTGAAAATCAGAAACTTATGCTAAAAAATAACAACAAGCAGTCCAGCATCAGCTACCTCCCTTCTCTCAGCTAGATCCCTGTACCTGCAATCTACACCCCCAACACCTTTAGCATCAATATCCTCAGTAGTGAATAGAGTTAGTCCTGCATTCAAGTTGCTAAGGCGAGATGACTCCTTCCCCATCCAGGACTCCTCAGAAGAATCCTTGAGTGTTAGGCCCACTGCTGCTGCTTCTGCTGCTGGGGGTGGATCTTCAACCCAGAAGCAGACCAAGAAGAAGACTACTAGTAGTTTACAACAAATGACTGTTAAACAATCCTTTGCAAGAGGAAGTAAGTATGAAAGCTGTCACCCAGTCGCAAAGCGGATTACAGACGCCATGGCGACTATGCCAGTATTAGATATGCGTCCAATATCCACTATTAATGCAGCTGGTTTTAGACAGTTACTTAAGGTCTTCTGTCCTTGTTACTAAATTCCATCACTCCACCATTTTACTAGAAAAGCTCCTCACCTCTACCACAGAGTTCTTAAAAATGTAATTATTGGGCTACAAATGCCATTCTACCCACTATACACTTAACCACAGATATGTGGACAAACAAAACTAGGCAAACTAAAGATTATATGATTGTGAGAGCCCACTGGGTTGTTGATTCGCCTTCACCAGCAGGAACAGCAGCAGCATGTACCCAAAAACATTGCATTTTTCAGAGGAAGGCTACTCTGTGTATCATCTGCTTCACTAAGAGGCATATTATTATGATTATCGTAGATTTGTAAGGCATCACAGTGTTTCACAGCGCCGTACAGTAGGGAAGACAAGGACATACATAAAACAAGACATATGTAAAACAAGAACAGACAATGCAGACAAAATGAATGGAGACATGAAAACAAAGGGTATGGAGGACCCTGCTCATTATCATTAGAGAGTTTACATTCTAAAGGGAAGAGGGCACAGCTGAAACAAGAGGGAGTGTGGCTCAGAGTGGAGATTGGGATAGTTGTGAGGGTGCATTAGTGTGAACAGTGTTATCGAGGATAAGGTCACCTCTAAAATATAGATGGGTATTCAAAGAGAATCTAAAGATTTGAAGGCTGTGGGAAAGTCTGATTGATCGTGGTAGGGAATTCCATAAGAGGGGAGCAGCATGGGAGAAGTCTTGAAGGTGGGAGTAAGAGGTGGTTATCAGAGAAACGACAAGGCGCAGGTCAGAGGTTATACCGCTGACAACCTGTTTGAAAAACTAAGGGATGTCATTGTGTGAAGATACCAGGTTTATCTGGCCCAATGCTACCCACTTCACGCTGGCAGGCCACCCACGGGTGCCTTCCTATGCCAGGGAAGTCTATCCAGTACCTTCTAGGATTTGTATAGTCACTCAGGCAAATGCAGTTAGGAAAAAACAACATTATATTTATTGTCATACAAACAACACTAGAATATTATGTACACACAGTAACTAAATGCCAGGCAAGTTTACCACATCATCTGTCCTTTACCCCACTAGCTTAAGGAGTTATAGTCACCTGGCTGTCCAGACTTCACGACCCATGGATCTCTCTCAGCTGCATATATAGTTTCTAGTAGAGAATGACAACTCAAAACCAGATCTTGCACTCTCCATGAATGAAATGCCAGAATGAACACCCCCTCCCCCCTGGAGTGGCTTCTTATATCTCAGGTCTAATTTCCACAGTCTTTCCCCTTCCTGGGCAAACCCCTGGGTCTATTCTTCTTAACCATTGGTCAGTGCAGGACTAGGGGGGTTTGGAGAGGGGAGTGAAGATGAGCTGTCCTTCCACAGAACCTCCTCTGTTAGATGGCCTGTCTGGACTAGCCTGGTGAGAACAATGGATACTAATTAGATTTCCCACTCCATCATCTTGCAACCTGATCCCTACCCATAATCCCCCTGGCTTCATTTTAAAGACAATGAATAACCTTACTGCAAGTCATTAATATACAATACACAATATACATATTTACCCTGAGCTACAATGTCCCCTTGTGCCACATGTAATTGGACAATGCAGTTGTAGTCTGGTGAGCTGGGGAACAAAAGCAAGGGCTATAAAGTATTTGCTATAATCCACATTATGTGAGAAACGAGAAACAGAATGGTTAGTGTTATCACACTCGTTTCATCACACATTGCAACATGGCTTATCCTGCTTGGACTCTCCTGAGGATATGTGATTTCTGATAATGCCACCAATATTGTTAGAGCATTACAGCGGGGGGAATCCAATCACATTCCCAGTTTTGCTCACATAATCAACTTGGTGGTACAGAACTTTTTAAAAAATGACAATGACATGCAGGAGATGCTGTCTGTGTCCCAAAATATTTAGGGTCATTTTCGGGATTCTGCAACAGCATGTAGGAGAATGCAGCAGCTGCAAGAAGAATATAATTTAGGGGGAATGTACTTTAGTCCAGCGCAGTGGAGAATACTTTCCGTGTTGTGCAAGGTGCTGAAACCACTCGAAGTAGTCACCTGTGAAGAGAGTGCAGACACTGTTAGCTTGAGTCAATTGATTCCCCTAATTAGACTTTTTGAAAAGCAGCAAGAGAAATTGAAGGAGAAAATGAAACAAAGCAATTCCGCTAATTATGTTGGATTTGTAGATTAAGTACTTTATTCGCTTCGCCAGGATCCAAGAGTTATCATCATTTTGAAATTGGATCATTACATTTTGGCAACTGTGCTTGATCCTAGGTTTAAGAGCTTTGTCTTTTCTTTATTTCCAACTGACCCAGATCTCAAAAGATGCAATGAGCTCCTGGTCAGCAAGGAGCACAATGACGTCTCCTCCTTCAGTTTCTCTGGAAATTGCTGCTAGGAAAAAACTTTTTGGACATTTGGTCTGGTCTAAAAGAATTGCCCAAAAATTGTGACAGCTCTTCCGTAAAATGAACTACAAATTCCATGAGGGAGGCCATTACCGGCAATTACATCAAAGTACACAGACCTCTGTGATGGTGGATTCCAGCGGGGATGAATTAGTATTGTTTGAGGATGATGTACACACTGATGAGGGTGAATATGATAATAGTGCAGGTGCTGAGATCTAGCTGAGAGAAGGGAGCTAGCTGATGCTGGTATGCTTGGTAATATTTTGGGTAGAATGGCATGTTGGCAATATTTTGTTTTTCTACAGTAAACTTTCACCTTTATTAGAGAGGTGTTTTTTTCTTTACAAAGGTACAAGCTTTTTATTTACATTTTTGTTTCCCTGACTTAAAACCACTATGCACTTGAACATAGACTGTAGCACATGAGGTAGAGGGATTAGTATCATCATGACTGAGACTGGAGAGTGACAAGAACAATGCCACCCCTCTGTATGAGCTATGGCACAGTAGAATGTCACTGGAGACTTTTAAGAACACTGACAGCCAAATTATTACAATTTCTGTTTCAGCCATGAACTCTGCCACCTCTCCTGTTTCTGAGTGAGCTATGGTACAGTAAAATGTAACTGCAGATTTAGACCGCCAGCCCTATTATTTCTATTTCAGCAATGACAATTAGCAATGGAGCTCTCCTCTTTGTATGTTACTATATAACACAGTACAATGTGACTGCAGATTTAGAAGACCAAGCATGCTAGACCTATTATTTGTATTTCAGCAATGACAATTAGCAATGGAGCTCTCCTCTTTGTATGTTACCTATATAACACAGTACAATGTGACTGCAGATTTAGAAGACCAAGTCTGCGAGACCTATTATTTTTATTTCAGCAATTACAATTAGCAATGGAGCTCTCCCGAATGTCACTGGAGACTTTGAAGAGCACTGCTACCCTTCCTCTTCCTTTTCTACCTATGACGCTGCCCAACTGCACTAGAGACTGCCAAGAACTGTGCTACCCCTTCTGTGTCCCTCTGTGAAATGGCGCTGGATCGCCGTGGAGGGTGGTACTTAAAGAATCCAAAATTTGCGAGATCCGACGACGTAATAATGACATTTTGCCTCGTTTTCAATTCCGAGGGCCCACAAAAGTACAGAGTCGGCTCGGCTCGGTACTCGGATCTGCTAAGTTTGGGTGTGTTTGGTTCTTGGGGAACCGAGCCTGAGCATCTCTAGTTCTGCATCACTTATGATGATTTAAGTAACAAAACTTTGCAATATGGTAAGACAATGTCTGGGCACAATAATAAGAGTATGCTGGATCTCTTTGCACACATCAAATATTTTAAATATTATTTAAAGGTTGCATAATCACTACATTTTTACTCACCTGCTCCTTACTCCCCCCAGAGCCTTGGGGGCTGCTCCATACAGTTGTTTTTCCCAAAGATCCACACACCCCTTCTGCAGCCACTTTAAAATGTCTGCAGAAGGGGTGTGTGAGTGGGAGGACAATTTAGAAGCTGTAATCACTGAAAGTATGGCTTTGTGGTCCTCCCACTAACCCAGTCCACAAGCCCCCTCCACAGTACTACACAGCAGAAAAATCTATCTGAGGCTATAATGCAAACTATATAGATACCGTGCAGGAACAGATGAATAAAATTTAGCGATTAGGTGATAATGCAGATTTTAAGATTTTGAGAAATAAACAAATCCTGGCTAGGGCAGAAGGGTGCATATGTGTGTACAGCTATGTGGCTCATGTCAGTGGAGAACTGAATGCTGGATCATGTGGGGAGAGCAAGCCTCCCATCGCTCCTTCACAAGAGCCAATGTGGAAGCAGTTGATGTTTGGGTTAGGTTGAGTTTTGTGGCAGACAGACCCCACACCAAGTAGTACGAGCTGACAGGAGAGAGACAGAGTGGAGCTGTCGATGGAGAGTTTCAGGGCAGCTGAAGAGAGAATAAGAAAGAGGGACAGATGAAGGTAGAGCGTTTTAAAGAGGACAGAGAGAATACAGAGAAGTGGTAAAGAGGTGAAAAAAGGGAAAAGTGCATAACAGAAGGAAGAGGGAATGCAGAGTGAATGGGGGGTTAAAGATAAGAAAGAAAGAGGAATAAGACATGCAATAGGGAGACAAATGAGGCAAAGGAAATATAACACAGAGAGAAAGTCATAAAGGGGGACAGTGAGCTGAAGAAGGAAAACAAGAAAAAGTGAGTTAGTACTAACCGGATTAAAGAAGGACAGATCAGAGACTAGAAACTAGAAATAAGAGAGGGCATACAAGGACATAAGAGTATAGCACATGGGTGAAAGATGGGCAATGATGGGCAACCTGATATAAGGGCCGTATGTTCAGCTGGCCAACACGCCACTCAGACCTCCCCACATGCCAATTACACCTCAGGCACATGACTCTCACACTTTTACTTACTTTCACAGCTGAAGCACACTTGCACCCCCATCTCCTTTGGTATGCTGAGTGACTTTTTGGGCCATATTCAATTACGATTCGCGGCCGCGATTACGCGCGGCTGCTCATATAAAGCGCAATTACGGTAGCGCAATATCGCAGATTTCTGTGTGCACAGAAATCTGCGATATTGCGCTACCGTAATTGCGCTTTATATGAGCAGCCGCGCGGAATCAAGGCCGCGAATCGGAATTGAATATGCCCCTCTGTGTTGTGCAGAGGAGGTCACATGACACGGAAGTCGGCTGCTCTAGTTCTGTTTTCTTCTCTGCTTTATGACAAAGCTGAAAATAAGTCAAATCGGGAGCAGGTGGCTGGGGGAGGCTGATGAAGTTTCGCAGGACCACTGCTGCCTGTTACCTACCTCCAGTGTAAATGCTGGCAGCATACCTAAGGGGATAGAACAACTGATAGTGACAGCAGCTCAGTTTCGGCAGCACTGTACTATACAGCAGCCGCAGCGCTGTCAAAGAAGCATCCGCGGCGGTGCTGTATAGTGAAGGGGAGGGCGGAGGGGAGGGGAGTTAGCGGAGGGGAGGGGTTTCTGGAGACCCAGAAACTCCCCCTGCATGCGCCACTGATCACTGCAGGACTACAGGGAGCAATGTAAGGCACCAGAACAAGATTTACAAAAACCCACAGTAACTCCAGAGGTATCGGGGAACAGACCAGGTGAATAGTACAACCTTTACACTAATCCTTAGTAACTACACTGTCCAAGGTAAGACAGAACCAACAACCAGTTGTGCAATAAGGACAAGGCCACAGAACTCTACACAGAACCAGTACTGGATTAAAACAATGTAGGCCCCTGGGTTAAGGGTACTGTGAGGCCCCCCGGCATCCAATTCAACTCCCCCCTCAGCCCCAATGTATCACCTCCACTCCTCTTTCCCCAATACATAGAAAGGCAGTACTTACCTGGTCCTCTCCTCTTCGCTGAAGCCTGCAGGTTCCGGGTGGGGCCTCTTCTTTCTTATTGCCCTGCTGTCAGTGTAGACGCACTGTAGTCTCACGAGACCTCCTCGCTAAGCAGCGCACTGCGCCCACACTGACAGCAGGTCAGCTGACAGGCAATGTCAGTGACAGTCGGGGGTGGGGCCGCCGACCTGATCGCGATTATTAAGTAAAAATCTTTGTTAGGGCCTCCCAGCTGCTCGGGGCCCCTGGGCTATAGCCCAGAAAGACCATTACGTTAATCTGGCTCTGCACAGAACAGGAACATTGGAGCCAAAAGAATTTGAAACTCTCGTTGAATGCAAAGGGGCTTATTCAATTCCTCCAAACATCGCAGTTGCACATGTTTTCCAGTACTTCAACATCGCAGATTTCTCCTCGCACCCCTACGGGGAGTGAAGAGAAATCCACAATGAAACATCGCACCAATGTGTTAATTATTGGAAATGAATCCTAATTCTTACCAGTGTAATCCTGTGTAACCCAACAAATGACCTTCCCGTCCCTATCCCAATCTTTATCCCTATTACCCTATAATAAAGTCAATCTCAAAATAATGGCGACATTGCCGGCTTAATTTAAAGCGGCAATGTGATTAAAGGCAAGTTTTGCCTTTAATCACATTACTGCTTTAAATTTAGCATTTCATAAATGAGGCCATATCAATTTACTTTTGATTATATAACAGACAAGTAGCATTAACTTATGAATAGACTAATGTAATTTATATCATTATAAAAGATGAACAGTGATATCTTAATTAAGGGAATAAAATACAATCTACATAAAGGCAACTTACAAGATAAGTCACATTGGAAATCTGTGCCTGTGGAGATCTGTGCCTGTGGTCTGTATATAGCATGTATTACCATTATAATGTGAGCTATAGTGTTCATTCTCCCTTGAATAATGGTGATGAGTTATATAACAAATTATAATTGCTTCTATCCAGGTTTCATTTAATCCTGTTGGAAACAAATTGCTAAGGACTGCTGGTGGTGGTTCTGGCAGTAAACTATGACCTTTATAATTGTAAATAAACCTATAGTAGTAGGATCTATTATGTTATATTGATTGGTGGACAATGGTTCTCATTATTGTTATAAGTGGTGTGAATAAATGTATAAACAGCTGTGAAAGTAATCCTTACCTTTGAAAACTGCTGAAATCATTAGTTATTAAAAATAATAATGACAATTGGAGTATCCAGCGGTGGAATCAGGAATCAAACAGAATGGTTCCTTGTCTGATCATTACACACAGCATTCAAAGGGAACACAGTGTGATAAGTGCCAAAGTGTTAGGCACTTCTGCCTTTGCAATAGGGAGTTCGATCATGGGATGTCAGGGATTTCTTTGCAGATTAGATATGCCTGTTAAATGCAGGGGAGACCTACTGGAATCTGGCTTTTCATGCAAAGCAGTACTAGTAACAATAAAATATAATAAAGTAAAGTAAAAAACATAACTTTCTGTCAGAACTGGAGAATGATAGGGATGTGCAACTGGTTTACATGGAAGGGTGTAAAGGAATGAAAGGAAGAGAGAGGGGAAAAGAGAAGAACGGATCAGGGGCTGCTCTGTGGCAAGTCACATACAATAAGGTGGCTGATCCGAGGGAAAGAGCCACCTGGAAATGCAGCAATGCCCACTTCAAGCCTCCTGCTCCCCGACAACCACCCCTCTCTGAGAGGAGAGACAAAAGTTACCACTTTGTTTCAAGGCCCCTGCCCAGGCGCGGGCTGGGAGAGGTGAAGCCCGGGGGGCACACAGGCGGCCGCATCACATGAAATGGGATTGATGACGCGGCCGCATCGCCTGTCATGTGATGCGGCCGCCTGTGCGCTGACGAGGCCGCATCTCATGTCATCAGATGCGGCCGCCGGTGAAAATGTGGTATATTGCATCCGGGGGGCGGCCGGCTGGCCTACCCCCCGGCCCTAATAGCGGTCTGACTGAGCGGGCTGGGGGGGGCCCTGCCCCCCTGCCCCCCGGGCCAGCCCGCCCCTGCCTACAATTACCTCAAACTGTGAAAAGTACACAAATCTGGTATCCCTATGCTTGGGAGAAGTTGCCGATAAACTTATGGGGTCATTTTTGAAGCTGTGTTAAATGCGTAAAGGTAACTGTGGGATGAACTCAGGAAAAGTTTATTTTTGTTCTTCCTTGTCATGCTCATAAATTAAAAAAATTATTAATTAACTATGTTATCAAAACAAGCTATAGCTCTTCTGGACAAAAAATAAAATTCAAGATATGGAAATAATAAAACATATAAAAAATGTACCGAAATTGGCCAAAACTCAAGGGATGACAGCACTGTAAACTCAATGTCCATATAGTAAAGAGTAAATAAACCCACCCAAGTCTTCTGGTGAGTATTTATGAAGACAAAAAAAGAAAATTAATCCTGCACTGGGCTACAGCACACTTTACATACACACAGTCAGGTAACCAAAATAAAAAATCAGTTTGAACCATGGCAGGATACATATAGATTGGTCAAACCAGAGATAGTTCCATATAAAATATTTAATAACTCAATAAATAACAATGCATTCACATCACAAAATTTTGCAGCCAATAATAATAAAAACATGAAAATGAAATAGCTGAGACATGAACTGTATAAGTAGGGATCGCAAAAAATTATGTAGTGGACTATAATGATATGACCGTCCATATGTTAGAATAGTCACAGTATATTCCTCCCAAAGTGATCAGTGTAAGAAACAGGTGAGCTGAATCACATATACTTATTGGAGTAGTGCTGTAGTCTCATGTATAGATCCATGTCCAGGGCCGGATTAACCATAGGGCTAAGTGGGCTACAGCCCAGGGGCCTATGGCATCCAGGGGGCCCTTGAAAGTGCCCCCGGCTCGATCAGTGCTGCTGAGCACTTTCACTGTGGTCCCTCCCCGGCGAGCTGTAGCCTCCTTACTGAGGAGATCTCGTGAGTCTCACTCTCACGAGATCTCCTCAGTAAAGAGCGTACAGCGCGCTGGAGAGGGAGGTAAGTGCCGGGGGGGGGGAGGGCGAGGGCAGCTCGGATCACGGGGGGCCCTCACAGGGGAATGGAGGCCCCCTTAGCACAGGGGCCTCCATTCCCTTAATCCGGCCCTGTCCATGTCCGGGTGCTCACAGACAGCAACCATCAGAAGATTTGTATGAAGAGGCAAATTGACACACTCAGATGCACTAGGCGGTATCACGGCTGTGGCCCCCTTTATGTGTCTCAGTTCGGGTGTCCTGGAAACAGCATTGTTGTAAGTGACTGTGAGGAGACGTGCTGCCTTGCTTCTGTGTACAAGTGTTTGAAAGGTCACAAGTATACTTCATTCTGGACAAATGCTACTTATTAGAGTTCATTTTGCACTGCTCCATTGTTATAACAGCAGCATGGAGGCACAGGTGTTAGCATTGCTGCCTCACAGTGACAGGGTCATAGGTTCAAATTCAATTAGGATCCTGTAAGTGTAGTTTGTATGTTATTCCCATGTTTGGGTGGGTTTCCTCCCACACTCCAACATACACTTGTAGATCAACTGGCTTTAAACAAAACTCGTGTGTGTGTGTGTGTGTGTGTGTGTGTGTGTGTGTGTATGTGGCAAGGAATAAAGGAATATAGATTGTAAGCTCCACTGGGGCAGGGTTTGATGTGAATAATTAAATATTCTTTATAAAGTCCTGCGTTATATGTTGAAGATATCTAAAAAATAATAATAATAATAATGAGTAAATAAATTAGATGGATTAGTATGAACTTGAAAATACATCAAGAGCACACAAGGCTGTCTAGCAGGAGATAAAGCCTGGGCAGTATGACTGGTCTGCAGCTATGCAGCCCTATACACGGCAAGCTGTGATGCACTGTGTGTTCTGACACTTTTCTATCATAGCCAGCATTAACTTTTTCAGCAATTTGTGCTACAGTAGCTCTTTCTTGGTATTGGTCCAGACATTCTAGCCTTCGCTCCCCACGTGCATAAATGGGCCTTGGGCGCCCATGACTCTGTTGGTTCGCCGATAGTCCTTCCTTTGACCACTTTTGGTAGGTACTAACCCCTGCATACTGAGAATACCTCACAAGACCTGCTGTTTTGGACATGCTCTGACCAATCATCTAGCCATCACAATTAGGCCCTTGTCAAAGTTGCTCAGATATTTACACTTGCCCATTTTTCCTTCTTCCAGCACATCAACTTCAAGAACTATCTGTTCACTTGCTACCTAATATATTTCATGCCTTGACAGGTGCCATTGTAAGGAGATAATCAATGCTATTCTAGTCAAATCAAGCTACTTAAGGTGTTAAAAAGGTTCTTGTCATGCATTTGGGCCTAGCCCAGGCCTCCTCAGGGGAAGAGCGTTACTTCCCGACGCAAGCGCCCTTTTTTAACGTGGTTTTGTCCACATGTCACCACCTCATCATTTTTCTCCATCACCTCATCCTTCATCTTCATCGCCACATCCTTCATCAAGCTACTTAAGGTGTTAAAAACTCCCCACTGTCACCCCCGGCAACCACTCCCAACTGTCACTTCTCCTTCAAGAAATATATAGGTCAGTGTATAACTCTGCCCAGCAGGTGGCGCTGCAGCTTGGTTTTTTTTTTTCCACATACGCCACTAGGCATTTAAATAGTAGATATAGTGCTTTTTTGTAAGAAAAAATGTGCCGAAACTCACATCACATAGTCAATCACTGTACACACACCCACACACACGTCAGATGTGTAACAAAGCATAACGGTCGCCGCCCACATTAAGTACTTAGCATGTGATCACACGACCAATCACAAGCTGAGCAGCGCCACAAGCCGAGCAGTGCCATCAGAACCAGCGCTGACGATGTACGCATGCATCAGACTTGACACACAAGCAGCCCGCATGCACTGTTTTAATGATTTTGCCGCTGACCTGCTACTCTCGACAGGGCGATTCAAGTCCACATCAACCAAACATCTAATGTTCAAAAGTTACTTTTAAAACTTGGAAAATCTTTTGAAAAAAGGCGCCGGAACTCAGTTCCGGGGGGTTCTATGACAAAAAAGCACTGTATATATATATATATATATATATATACACACACACATTCATATTTATGTATGTATATCTCTAAATATTATTTCTTCATATGCAATTTGTATGTAAGATTTAATTTTACCTGATCTTTGTGCTATAATTTAATTTTATACAATCTGGTGTTACAAAAATCATTAGAAAGCATTTTTCATGTGCATGTTCGGTATTCCTTCATTGAATAGCATATTATTAGTATTGATGGTCATTGAGTCCCCCACATTCTTGCTCAATCTTACATGACTCATACCTACTGTTGCCATTCAATATACTGAAGGGTTGCACTGAAATCAGTAGAGATGAAACTCGCTGCTTGTAACAACTGTATACACTCGAACTGACTGCAATACAACCATGAGGCATACGCATCCCATCTCAATCCGATTACCAATGGGCAATATGGAAAACCCTATTGTATGTTATTATTACTGATGCCCTCTTGTTTAACAATTCATCTGCATGTTTAACAGTCATCGAGTCTGCTCTTAGCCAATCACCGATTGTCTTTGGTGTGTGTGCCTTTGACAGTTCCGAATGCAGCTGAAAGCTGTGCTTCTATTGGTGCGTTCCATTTGGCTGTTGGTGTGCCGCTGTCAGGGGCTGGGATGTGTTCTGTTACCATAGCAGCCGCTACTTCCGGTCTGTGGTATCCGGCCGTTACATCTATGCAGCAGCTACAGCGCGAATTATAAGGTGGGTGCTGAGTAGTGGTCGTGCATATCCTACACCTAGTATTATACGTTCTCCTCTTCACCAAATACAGACCCCATATCTGCAAAACAGGCTGATGTCGTGTAAATGTGCTTTGTGTTGTTTCTGAGGAGTTTGTAAATAATCTATATACTAAGTTATGATGACCTGCTGATTGGTATTGTCATAATATGCCTATTAATGCAGCCTGGATTCATACTCTGCTTAATTATTTTGCTTTCAAATGTAAAGAACTGGTCATCATAAAGTCCACAGTCATATATTATGAAACACCATCTATAAAGAATTATGAATATTATTATTGCTTTACCAAGAAATCAGTATGCAGTAGGATCGTCTCAATATTTCACTCTTATTTAGTAAAATATGTTTACATTGAGAGATGGTGCAAATGAACATGACACTTTCATTTCATTTGCACTTTCATTTTAAGCTATCCATTCTTATGGTAAGTGTCTTGATAAATCACAGTTACTGCTTACTGTGCTATTTGAAGTACCAGATTTATTATTCTTTTTAGCCTAAATAATAAGGTTGTAGAATAAAATACATGCAAACTTTAACTTTCTAAAATTTTCAAGCAGTTCAGCCCATTGTATCATCTCTGAGCTCTGCTGAGCAATAGCCCCACTAATCCTGATCCAGCTTCAATGTATGTATTAAAACTGGACTTCAAGAACCTCTAAACGCGATCACATAACAGTAAACTTGAGGTTACAGAGAGATCTCAATTATTGCAGACTCTTCAGTGACAGCTAGGATGATGATCATTTCTATTACAGCCTTGACTGTGATTGTGACAACCTGGAAGCTAGGATGAGGTTTGCTGTGGCTGGGCTGTGTGTGGCTGTTAAAACAGTAGATCTGAAATCAGCTCGAATTGATCTCCTGGGAGCTTTTACAATGTACGAGCATTGCTAACAGACTGGTGTCCATAATATATATATATATATATATATATATATATATATATATATATATATTAGTGCGCGTGCAGGAGAATTTTAAAAGATGATATGGTAGACCCAGTCTGTAAAGATTGAGATTGTAGAGCTGATGTAATTTGGTTTAACATATCTAACTTTCACATGTAAGAATAGGTCAGAGATATTTGTGCTAAATTTCTGATGCTGCATGTTTTACAATTTTCTTTGTCCCCAAGTTGACAGGGACAAAATGAAAATAATTTTAAGCAAAATGTATTTTGTTTCATCTCCAACTTTATATGTTTGTTCTTCTGATTTTGCTACATTTGTCTTGAGATCTAATCTGGCACCTCCAGCAGCTGACTCCATACTATTTACAAATTTAAATGGAACATTTTATTTATTCATAAACTTGTTAAATTTTCACATACAAGGGAAAGATACCTTAATTTAATGTACCATATTGGGCACTTATTTGGCACCATAGGTTTGCTGAGACTTTGAAATGCTGAGCTCTGTTTTCTATATTAATCTGTATTTCCTAGTCAGAGAGCATATTATGTTAAATTGGATTTCCCATTACGATCAGACCGGTTTTGAATGACTACAAAATAAGCAAACAGGCTCATTAGGTCTGTGCATAAGACCAGCATGATCAAGAAGTTGAGGCATAGGGGCATATTCAATCAGCAGCGATGTTCCTCCGAACAACGTGGCTGCACTCATTTGCATGTACGGTACCTCAGCATTGCGGATTTCTCCTCAGACCTCTATGGGAGCGCAAAGAGCAATCTGCAATGTTACATTGCCGTGGAGTGCCTTTGTGACTGTTCAGGAGGCATTCCAGGGCTAATTGAATATGATCCATAATGTCAGTTATTCTCCCCCAAACGTCCTGGAACATCCTTGGTCATTATAATGTGTTTGAATCCGCAATCTGTATAGATTATCTTGATTACCAAGAACATTTAAAGAGAATCATTCAAACTCATGTCATATCCACCCGAACCTGCTGTCCCCAATTCCAGAGTTGGAAGAAGCCCTCCTACCCCTTCACAGCACCAAACCTATATATCCAGCTAAAGGAACTGCAAGAAATGCACGGTAAACATCATCAACATTTATTTATATAGCGCCAGCAAATTCCATAGCGCTTTACAATTGGGAACAAACACTGATAAGACAATACTGGGTAATAAATACAGACAGAGGTAAGAGAACAGCAGCTGGAAAGCAAAAAGATATTGAGGCTGAGAAGATGTAGGAGCGGAAAATCGTGGAGCTGGAGAAGCAGAAGGAGGAGGCCCAGAGGTGATTTACACTGGACTTATTTCATGTGTAGTGTAGAAATGGTTTCCATGTACAGAATTGTGCTGCCATTGCTTGTAGAAATAATCCCAACCATGTTCCACGTTCTAGATCAGAGAGTGGGAGCCAGAAGCACTCCAAGCGTTATGTTCTAGATGATGAAGTTCAGCATCCATTGTTAAACCACAAGTTATTTAAGGAGTCGGGGGGGGGGGGTATGAGCAGCTGCACAGAGAAAGGAGTAAGAGAAGAGAGACATAAAAGTAAAGGATGGACCCTGAAGGAAGAGAGATAAAGATAAGACATAAGTGGAGACAAATTGTTGTTAAAAGAAAAGAAAAGTTGCGCCATGCCAAGGCTTTAACCATTGTTACTGACCATTCACACACCTTTCATGTCTCCTTTCATTGACAGTCATACACTACTCTCACTATACTCCCATACACACCACAGCACATCCCCCTCACACCTTTCCCACCACATCTCCGCATAATCTCCACCACGCACACCTCTTCACAAATTCACCCACGCACAACACCGCACAGTCTCTCCCCACGCTCATCTCTGTATGGTCTTCGGGCCAAGGCTTCAACCATTGTTACTGACCTTTCACACACATTTCATGTTTTTATTCATTGATAAGTCATACAACTACACGCACCACCTCTGCACGGTCAAAGGCACCACCTCCTCACGGTCACCCCCGCACCACGTCCGCGCGGTCATGTATCATGTTATGTGTTATGGATCACTGCTTTCTGTACATGTCATGTACGGCGCTGCAGACCCTTTGTGGCGCCTTATAAATAAAAAATAATAATATCCATTAATGGGTTTATTTGCGTTTCCATTTACTTTGCAGTTCTACATTAAAAAAAGATTTGTATTCTCTCCCATATCAAATAGTATTATGAGATGTGATGTTTTTGTACAGATGTCTTCAGATGAGGAGAGCAGTAGAAGCCCTGTCATACCAAAAGATTCAGACCATGGCAGTTCAGTGTCTTCAGATTTCCAGGTAATACATAAAAAAACATATTAACATTTCTCTAAGACCACATTTGAGGCATTGTAAATATAGAGCCTATTCTACACTGCAGCTAGCCACAATTTTTCCCTGTCAACAGGAAAGAGCCAAGGTCCATAAGAAAAAAAATATTTCATTCCTATAATGACGCTACTAAAATTATAATCAAATTATGGGATTGTTAACCCATGCAGGTTCACAAAAGAAAACAAATACTTGATCTACGTGCAATGTCCACATAAACAGTAACACATTTATAATGCCCTGGCTAGTGATAAAAAAAAATTTGGGGTTTAATATTACCACCAACTCTCCTGCTGTAGTTATCTACTGTCACCATTTCTCTTCTAATAGCATGCCCACAGTTCTTTAGAGACAGCCCTCTCACTGTAGATGGTCTCTCGGGGGGGGGGGATGCTCAGTTTCATTCACAACAATAATGCCAAGTATCTTTTATAAGCACAGATATACAAGTATAGTAAAAGCAAAGTACCTAGCCTACAATGGTAAATTATGTTAAATACCTTTACTTATAAATTTAGGAGGACACCGTATGTTCTCAAAATTTAGTATACATTGTTAAAAAAGAAGACCTACCGTTTCTGATAAAATGATCTAACAGCAAATACACAGTTTGTTCAGTTTAACCCTTACCATTGAATTATCCCTCAAAGTTCATTACCCAGATTATTTGGTTTGCATGCTGACACGTTGCCATCCACATTGTATTCTACACTGGGCTTGTTCTATGTAAACAAATCCTGGCCAACATCTATGACCAGAAAGCACATCTCGCAACAGATGATATAGACCAGTGGTAGTCAACTGGTCACTACCGCCCACTAGTGGGCGATTCAGCTTTCATGGTGGGCGGTGGGGTTTTTAGCTATGTTCCACATTACTAAGTGTTGGAAACAGGAGCGATTTGCTCCGTTTCCATGGCAGCCTGATCCCCATGGGTCTAGTGTTAGGAGGAAGTAGGGCAGGACTCCAGTGTCCGAAATGCTCCTGAAAGCGGAAGTTCGGCTTTTGCGACAAGTCTTGCATTAGTGCCTGCAGTGAACAGATGTATCCAGTAGCTGCTGCGTACATATTCCTTGGTACTGGGTTTAACTTAATTTACAGTTTTGGGAGTATTTCTCCTTAACAAGTGATGGACATAGGTACAGACGAGGCCCTTAATAAGTACTTTATACTTAATACTTATACTTAATACAAGTATAGAAGAGCCTGTCCACCTCAACAAGTGTATCCTGCACGGATGTGCAGAGACTGTGTTACAGAGTGTTACAGTGCATACCAACAACCTGCATGTATATATGTGAATACAGTAACCTGTATATGCAAGACTGCAGAGATCGACTTTTTCAAATAGGGTTTTGCAAGTAGCTGCTGCTTATATAGTTAAATGCAATAATCCTCCCCTCTAAAAATGACTTCGCACTTGCGCTAAATTGAGTTACGGCGGCATTGGTGGGTGGTTAGGAAATTTTACCATCAACAAAGATACAGAAGTGGGCAGTTGGTATTAAAAGGTTAAATACCCCTGATATAGACTATGGGGGGGTGCACTTTATGGCGCAGCCTCTCAAATTCACCTTAGCAAACTTGATACTCTATACAACTCTGCCAGTTTTTTTGGCTATGTACCTACAAAGCACACAATTAGGACATGCTATGAGATCTATTCCCACTCTCCCTGAAGTAGTTTGCCTATTTGTAACTAATTTTTTGAAAAGTTGCCCCTATTGCCTGAACAGACGTCTTATTCCTGCAGTGAGTAGTGCAATAGTTCTTACAACCTAAGATATCCCTCCAGAAGCCTGCTATTGGTGCCCATATTTAGTAAGGTATGTGGACACACTGCTGTCTCCTTTCTACCTTCACATTTTTGGAACATCCTACCCGAGTCACTTAATCTGCTCACTGTCTGAGATCTTTCAAAGCTGCTGTCATTCTGCTCTATAAACATGTTTTTACATGTAATGTTTAAGTCATTTGTTTGTATTTTGGACACGATTATATATAATGTATCAGTGATATATACTTGAAAATGAGAGGTAATTTTAAATATATTTCTTCATGGTAAAATACTTTCTAAATAAATAGCTTTTATATGCTGTTTGGTTAAGAGGCAGCCTCTGTATAACACTTTTCTGTTAATGCAATACTAATAGCAAAAATAAATGCAGGTAAAAAAAAGCTGTGAAAAAAGGTTGTGGTGTCATGTGCCTCCTTTCCTTTATGAAGCTCAGTAGAAATGATCCAGTGAGATAAGGGCCAGATCCTATGGGTCTCAGTTACTGAGGTAGGATGATAACTCCTAACAAAAGCAGAATGTACCAGCACAAGATAAATACCAATGACTGTGAAAAATGGGAGAAACCAATCAGTGCAAAATATTACAACATTTATTAATGGTATTAATACAAAATACAATCTAAAACATACAATATAAAGGAAAAATCAGATAAATGTTGAGCAAGAAAAAGAAAATGAATACATAAAGGAACTGTTGATATGAGTGGGATCCAGACCTATTCAAGATAAATGGCTCACAAAGTACTTACCTACCAGTGAATGAGCCTAGAGGACGAGCTCCTAGGTTTAGTTTGTTTCGGCAGTCCTTTCGGGGAAACCCGGTTCACAGGGGTCAGTCTACCAGTAGAGGCAGAACCCAGGGTTCCCGGGGACAGGCTGTGGGCAGGGGATCATCATCATCATCATCATTTATTTATATAGCGCCAACATATTCCGTAGCGCTTTACAATTGGGGACAAACGTAATAAACTAATAAACAAACTGGGTAAAACAGACAAAGAGGTGAGAAGGCCCTGCTCGCAAGCTTACAATCTATGGGACAATGGGAGATTGACACATGAGGTTAAGTATCCATTTTGCATCTTGGCCCAGCCAGACTGCAAAGGTAAGGTGACTCATAAGCTAAATGATCCTGTCACACAACAATGTTGGTCCGGGGGTAGTTGTCTTGTGTGAAATTGTGTAACAGGCTAAAGGTAGTGAGGTTAAGATGGTGGTTGAGGAATATTATAAGCTTGTCTGAATAGGTAGGTTTTCAGAGAACGCTTGAAAGTTTGTAGAACAGAGGAGAGTCTTATTGTGCGAGGGAGAGAGTTCCATAGAGTGGGTGCAGCCCGAAAAAAGTCCTGTAACCGGGAATGGGAGGATGTAATGAGGGTGGATGAGAGACGCAGATCTTTTGCAGAACGGAGTTGCCGAGTTGGGAGATATTTTGAGACAAGAGAGGAGATGTATGTTGGTGCAGCTTTGTTGATGGCCTTGTAGGTTAGTAAAAGTATTTTATATTGGATTCGGTAGAAGACAGGCAGCCAGTGTAGAGACATACAGAGTGATTCAACAGAGGAATAGCTATTTGCAAGGAAAATCAGTCTTGCCGAAGCATGCAAGATAGATTTTAGGGCTTTGAGTCTGTTTTTGGGAAGACCAGTAAGGAGGGAATTGCAATAGTCAATGCGGGAGATGATTAGTGCATGAATTAAGGTTTTAGCAGTGTCTTGTGTGAGATATGTGCGGATTCTGGAAATGTTCTTTAGATGTATGTAACATGATTTAGATATAGAGTCAATGTGGGGAACAAAGGATAGGCGTGAATCAAGGATTACACCTAGGCAGCGAGCTTGTGGGGTGGGATTTATGGTCATGTTATCAACAGAGATAGAAATGTCAGGTATGCTCTTGTTGGCGGGTGGGAATATTATTAACTCTGTTTTAGAAAGATTAAGTTTGAGTTGACGAGAGGACATCCAAGATGAAATGGCAGAAAGACAGTCAGTTACACGGGACAACACAGATGTCGAGATATCAGGAGAGGATAGATAGATTTGGGTATCATCCGCATAGAGATGATACTGAAAGCCAAAGGAGCCTATTAGATTTCCAAGAGAAGCGGTATAGATAGAGAACAGCAGAGGACCTAGCACCGAGCCTTGTGGTACTCCAACTGATAGGGGAAGCGGAGCAGAGGTGGCTCCAGAGAAATTAACAGTGAAAGAGCGATTAGAGAGGTAAGATGAGAACCAGGATAGAACTGTGTCTTGAAGACCTAGGGATTGCAGCATTTGTATGAGAAGAGAGTGGTCAACGGTGTCAAATGCAGCCGAGAGATCAAGGAGAATTAGGAGAGAGTAATGGCGTTCAGTCTTAGCAGTGATCAGATCATTAACAACCTTGGTCAGCGCAGTCTCTGTGGAGTGTTGAGAACGAAAGCCAGACTGAAGAGGATCCAACAGGTTGTTTGCGGAAAGAAAGCGTGTGAGGCGAGTGTAGGCAAGTCTCTCTAGAAGCTTGGAGGGGCAAGGGAGCTGAGAGATGGGACGGTAATTTGAGAGAGAGTTTGGGTCGGAGTTTTGTTTTTTTAGAATAGGAGTAATCACTGCATGCTTGTATAGTGATGGAAAGATGCCAGTAGAGAGTGAGAGATTACAGATTTGAGTTAGAGGTGAAATGAGCACAGAAGACAGGGATCTACCAATTTGCAAGGGAATAGGATCAAGAGGACAGGAGGTAGAGTAGGAAGATAAGAAGAGCGTAGAAATTTCCTCTTCATTTGTGGGGTCAAATGAAGAAAGGGTGTCAGAGGGTAGTGGGAAGGAAATGAGCTGATGGCTTGTTGAGGAAGAGGATACCATTTCTAGTCTGATCTTGTCAATCTTGTCCTTGAAGTAGGAAGCAAGATCCTGAGCACTGATAGTAGATGGAGGGTTCGGGGTGGGAGGATTGAGAAGATGATTAAATGTATTGAAAAGGCGTTTGGGGTTAGAAGCCTGAGCATAGATAAGAGATTGAAAGTATGTTTGTTTTGCAGTGTCCAGAGCATTTCGATAGGAGTGGTAGACAGAAGTATATGTGAAGAAGTCATTAGAGCTTCGAGATTTACGCCAGTGACGTTCTGCTTTACGGGACAGTTTTTGAAGATTTCGTGTTGCTTTGGTGTGCCACGGTTGACATCGAAGTCGACGTGTAGTATGAAGTGTCGCTGGAGCCACTTGATCAAGGGCCGTTGCTAAGGTTAGGTGAAAAAGAGGTACTGCCATCTCATGGGATGAGAATGTAGAGATAGGGGAGAGAAGGTGTTGGAGAGAGGTGGAAAATTGTTGAAGATTAATAGAATTAAGATTTCTACGAGTATGAGGAGGCTTGGTTGAGTTAGACAGTAGAGAGGTTAGAGCAGTGGGGGTGAGAGTGTAGCTGATAAGGTGATGATCCGAGAGGGGGAAGGGTGTATTAATAAAATTAGAAACTGAGCATAGTCTAGAGAAAACAAGATCAAGGCAGTGGCCATCCTTATGAGTAGATGATTCAATCCACTGGGAGAGGTCAAGTGAGGATGTTAGAGAGAGTAGTTTGGAAGCAGCTTTGGAAGGTGGGTTATCAATGGGGATGTTGAAGTCACCCATGATGATGGTGGGGATGTCTGAAGATAAGAAGTGAGGGAGCCATGCAGAGAAATCCTCAATAAATTGTTGGTGTGCTCCAGGGGGACGATAGATCACCGCAACACGTAGGGAGAATGGATTAAAAATGCGAATAGCATGTACTTCAAAAGATGTGAACGTGAGTGATGGGACATTTGGTAGAACTGTGTATGTGCACTGTGGGGAAAGAAGTAGTCCAACCCCATCTCCTTGTCTGCCTTCAGGTCTGGAGGTGTGGGTGAGATGGAGGCCACCATATGAAAGTGCTGCAGGTGAGGCAGTGTCTGATTGCATGAGCCATGTTTCTGTTATTGCCAGAAGGTTGAGGTTTTTTGAGAGGAAGGATCTTATTCTAAGAGGCGCCCAGTCCTCGAGTTCAGACAAACCCTCAGCAAGATGGGGTCCCCTCTCTCCACCGGAGGTAGGGGGTCGCCTACATTTGTTTCTGGATCAGTGGGCGGTGACCTCTCAATACAATTGGGTCTCAGGAATTATATCCAGAGGATACATCTTTGATCTATCAGGACCCACTCATTAATATACTAATATCTCTAGTATTAAGCACTTCAATATAATTAGACTTATTACATTAAAGTCTCTAGTAACCTACTCTAGTCCAGTTCCTTGTAATATATTAATACCTCCTGTATTAAACTCTTTAATATAATTACTCTTAATACAGTATTGACTCTAGCAACATAGTCTGTAATACAGTTGTATGCAGGGCCATATTAACCCTAGGGCTAACTGGGCTACAGCCCAGGGGTCTCGGGCATCCAGGGGGCCCTTGAAAGTGCTCAGCAGTATTGATCGGTCGGGGGCGGGAGGCGCCCCCGGCGCGATCAATGCTGCTGAGCACTTTCACTGCAGTCCTTCCCCGGCGCGCTGTAGTCTCCTTACTGAGGAGATCTCGTGAGTCTCACTCTCACGAGATCTCCTCAGTAAAGAGCGTACAGCGCACCGGGGAAGGACTGCAATGCCAGGAGAAGGAGGTAAGTGCCCTGGGGGCGGCTCGGCTCACCGGGGGTGGGGGGGGGGGGGGTCCTCATGGGGCCCTGGTTGTATGACATAGTTACTCACTTAGAGATCTCTTCATGTTTCTGTTCTTGCTCTCTCCCTTTGCTGTTAGAATAATTTCTCTTAAGTTCAGTTTAGGTTATTTTGGCCTCTAAAGGGAGGAAATGAATAATGACTTTTGGACACATTACAATTTACTATTTGTTCAGCCACTTTAAGTACTTATCTGTCCAAGAGACTTGCTGAGTCTATTACCATGTCCAGTAAAAGACTCCATTCTCCTTAAACAGAAATTATATATAGATTGTTAATAGCTTACATTGGCTACCCATGTAGGTAAACATCATTTACCACAAAGTCTATTCATTTCTACATTCTTGATGCACATTGTTTAATTCTACTGTCTGGCTTCTATCGGTTACTGCTGGCCATTGTCATTTATTGGTCAGTTCTTGTCGGCATCATTGTAGAGATATTTTTCAAATGTAGGATGGCTGGAGATGTGGGTGATGTAGATGGAGAGCAGTGGAAAGCTGGAAAGACAATCTTGAGCCAGGACACAATGGTTGCACAGATGATCCACCAAATTATAGTCGGCAAAGGAAATTTCATCTTCTATGAAAAAGCCTTTTTCCCAAATGATTTGAAGAAGGAGCCTTTCAAAGTGACCAATTTTGTCACACAGAGCCTTAATGTAATCATCTTTTCCATTTTCATAGTTCTGATAGATTAGGCGTACGTATTTCAACCTGAGATCTTGCACCCAATGGCTTACCGTGTCTATGCGGGCTTCCTCTTGGCTCTTTTCCATAGAGATCATGTATCCTGCCAAGATTGCACAATATGATATTTGACTGATACAGCTTGAAGTCACCAGGCCTGATTCATTAAGGATAAAAAGTAAAAAAAAGGAGTAAGTTTTCTCCTGGACATACCATGATAGGGGTGCAAATCAGTTTATTATTTTGCACATACGTTAAGCTCTTTTTTCATGTAGCACACAAATACTTGATAACTTTATTTTTACACTGAAATTTAAAGTTGATATAGGAAATTCCCTACCACAGCTCTAAATCTGTCATCACATTTTAAATTTACATCCCCCCTCCAATGCAACATGGTTTTGCCAAGGTGTAAAGTTACTCCTTTTTTGCTTTGCTTTTCTTAATGGCTCAGGTCCACCATTTTAAATCCAGGAAGTTGACAAAACAGCTTCTATTTTTCCTCCTGGTATCAAAAGCCACCACCATCTCCTTCCAGTCCAAACCTTGGTCAGCCATGAGCATCACATGGCTTTACAGCAACCTTTCACATTGAAATAGATGATTGTGTAGTCATGCATTTTCCTTTTGACAGAATAAACTATATAACAAGAAACTAAATTGGATATGCTGGACTAGGACCTAAGCAAGACCCTCTCTCTTGGTAAGTACTTTAGTACTTATCTGTCTGGAGACAGTTTTCGGTCACATCAGATTAGTTGGCAAGAGAGATGAACACAATTTCAGTACTTGGAAGACCCCTGTGAGGAGCTTGTTGGCGTCTGAGATGTGTGATTCCTGTTGTAATGCTGACTCTCGCTGTTGTCTAACTGACATTAAGTTTCTTTATTTTTCCTGTCACAGTTCATTGTTTCCGCTTTTACTTATTTCCTGTTAATGGATGAGTACTGTCATATTTTAATCTTCTTTATTGTGCACATTCTTTAAATCTCACTCACCAGCTTCATTTTAAGATGTTACACTTGAATCTTCCCATTTTCTCTGTGCTCTCTGCCTAATCAAAGTTCATTGTCATTTTCCTGTCTCTTGTTTTTCTCTGGTTTATTTAGTTTGTCAGTAACTCTTATTTTGACACTTACTCCAATTTATCAATTTCCTTGTTATTCTTATTTCTCTTCCTCTGTAATTGTCTCTTTTGCTCTCTCCTTTCTAATATGTGTTGTTCTTTCTTTTTTTGATTTGTGAAACGTACGGTGGCCTGGAGGAATGTAATTTCTTATTCACTCCCAGCAGTGTGTATGTGACGGGTATAGCAACTACTGCAGTGGGGTCTACTGTCCGCTCGCCTACTATGAACAGGTCATCTATGCGTTTCAGTCTCTCTTACTCCTCTGTTTCTTGAAGTTTAATGATGCGGGCAGCACGGGGGCTTAGTGGTCAGCAGTTTTGCCTCACAATACTGGAGTCATGAGTTTGATTCCTGAGTATGGCCATATCTGTGTGGAGTTTGTATGTTCTCCCCGTGTTTGCGTGGATTTTCTCCGAGTGCTTCGGTTTCCTCCGACACTCCAAAACACATACTAGTTGGTTAATTGGCTGTTATTAAAATTGACCTTCATCTCTCTCGGGCTGTGTGTATATGTATGTTAGGGAATTTAGACTGTAAGCTCCACTGTTGCAGGAACTGATGTGAGAGTTCTCTGTACAGAGCTGTGAAATAAGTGGCGCTATATAAATAGTTGATGATGATGGTTATGATGCATGTTGGTAATGTCAGAACATTGTATCTTTTAAGGCTCTTTGGAGTTGGAGTTGTTCTTCACAACTGAACTAACTGCTACTTTGTTTTGTTAGATCGTAACCTTAAGATTGTTTATCTGATTATTTATTAGTTAATTATTTAGTTAATTATAATTCTGATATTTAGACTCCTTCCTTTTTGTGTATTTTGGAAATATAATTTATATTGTATAAGAAGAGCGGTAAGTGTCACTGCTTTGAATACGAGGAGCTCTTTTAGAACATACATTTTATATTCTGGTTCATACGTTTATTGTGGGTTTAATTTACCATGTTCTTACTATTATTCAAAGTGATACTTTATGGGCTGTACAAATTAGAATTTTGTCCATATTTGCTCTCGTTCTCTTTGCAACACTTTTCAATTCCCCATGAAGTTCCTCCGGAACATTCATTAAGACACTGCCGCAATGTATCTTTACTAATTTATCCTCACACTCCATATAGGTGCGCAGGAAAATCAGCAGTTAGCGTTCCCTAGTTACTGGGAAATGAGCGCAGCCGGACATTGTCATGATGTCCGGCCGCACATGGGCGGAATTGAATTCCCTCCCTTGACTATAGTTAAGAGGTATTAGTGATCAGACATTTCTACATTTTCTGGCATGCCTATAATTGCATGAAGGTCAAATATGCTTTCACCAGTGTGTAGTGAGAGTTTAAGGATTGAATTAGTCCATATCAATTTAATATAAACTTTCTCAATTTCGTCTTATTCTTCACATTGCACCAGTTTATTCCATAGCACTTTACAATGGCTATATGGTTTTTAATCTTAAAGTGAACTGTCTAAACTATCCTGGAATGATGCTACACTTCTCCTGCTAGAATACTTCACATGGTCTTATTTGTTTTGTGTTATTTTGTTTTGTTTTGTATTGTTCTTGAAGTTTAGACGTTCTGTAGTGACCAATGTACCAGATTGTGGGCTAGATTTACTAAGCTGTGGGTTTGAAAAAGTGGGGATGTTGCCTATAGCAACCAATCAGATTCTAGCTTTCATTTACTTAGTACCTTCTACAAAATGATAGCTAGAATCTGATTGGTTGCTATAGGCAACATCCCCACTTTTTCAAACCCGCAGTTTAGTAAATCTAGCCCTGTGAGTTTTGTCTGTTGGGTAGGATAGAGGACCTGTTTACCTCATGGCTGCCCTGTCAAAACTGAATACATACAGTTCATGTGGGACACATGTACAGTCTTGGTGCCGTAGATGTATTGCCAGACCTAGGCCTATAACCTTTTAGATTATGTACTATTATATTGTATTTAAATATCCCCACTTTTTCCTAATCCATTCTTCCCTCTATTATTCTTTGTTTCTATAGTCTTTAAAATTTCAACTCCTATTCTCCAAGTTTGTCCACAGTACCTATGTATATCTCTGAAAGTGCCAATTAAGTCACATATGCAAACTTACATCCATTTACAATCTTGGCCTTTCCTTGGCACTGCCATAAACAAACTGAGTCACCTAGGTGGTACTGTCTTGTATACATGCTGGTAACAAAGGAGATTGCATGATGCTGGGATTAACCTGGTCTAATAAACAGGTTCCAATCTGTAAAACTACTGACAGTCTGTAAAAAGAAATAGCTCTCCTATTAAAGTACACGTGTGTGCACCATAGTAATAATTTCAGTGTAACATTATGAGTTCATTTTAATCAGTCTTCTGAGTTTGAGTCTCGGATAATACAGTTTACTCTGTACTATAACTCTCTTGGTGGTAGACCAATTATTTACAACAAGTTAACCCGTGCATGATACTCATGCATTCTAGTCAAATCAAGCTACTTAAGGTGTTAAAAAGGTTCTTGTCATGCATTTGGGCCATAGCCCAGGCCTCAACCACCAACCACTCCCAACTGTCACTTCTCCTTCAAGAAATATATATATATATATATATATATATATATATTTTTTAAATCTTTATAAACACTTTTAACAATTAACAAATTAAAAACATCTTAGTATACCAAATTTCAGCCCTTTCTGAATTTTTTTTTCCCACACACACTAAGAATTTAGTAGGTCAGTGTATAACTCTGCCCAGCAGGTGGCGTGCAGCTTGGTTTTATTTTTTTCCACACACAGACAGACTAACACACGCCACTAGACATTTATATTATAGATATGTAGATATAGCAGTAGACCAAACATGAACTGTGTATGTATGTACATAAGAAGCCACCAAAGTAATAACTTTCTTTCATTTTTCTGAAACTCTATTAAGCATTGGTCAAACCTTTCACGGAAATTCATTGCAATGAATTCCAGTACATAAACTGTTGTGTGGCACAATGGTGATTTTACCGGTCACGTATGTGTGCGTCATTTTTATCGTTCACCACAACCGTTATCTTTGTGGCTTGGAAGATTGTGCATTAGTTTGCTTGTATAAGTTGTGCTTTCAATGTGAACATGTTCTTAAAAAAAGAAGCGAGAATCTGCTTTCCAGTAGTGCCTCCTGTTGTAGAAATGACATCCATCTCCTGGTTTCATTACACGGTTAAGCAGCTCCTATCATTCCGGCTCTTTTGTGACAGGATGAATATGATGAGCTCCTTCGTTATGCTGTGGTGACTCCCAAGTTTGGGCCTCATTTGCTCAGGGAGTATCAACTGACTGCTGAACAAACCACAAGTGACAGGTTTTCAAGTGCCAAGGAAGTTGTGCAGGAACAAATTCCAGGTAAACACAAGCACTCAGGCCCTCATTGTACTGCTACATAAATACTCTGCTTGAAGTGGGGTCTTATGCATTTTGGAATATATCACATGTTCATATTTAATTTTTAAACAGAACACTGCCGATTACCAAAGATGATTTTAAGTGTTCATCTCAACTGATTTATTAACACACTGATAAGTATACACATAAGTATTGTGTGTATGTATCAGTGTGATAATACAATGGCTGGTTTGAGCAAATAAATCGTTGGCCATCTGCAATGGTCTGTTGCTGCAAATCAGCTAACCGAGTATACCGCCATTGAGATATCGTGATAAGAAACCATTCATTTGTTTACACCACCAACCTTCAAACTAATGTTTAAGAGGATTTAAACCTAATATATAGCATATATATTTTTATGTTGCTTTCTTATCCTTGTTTTATTTTTGAAGTTATTAAGCCTCTTTCCTCTCCTGCTGTTGCCATAACATCAGCATTATAAAATAACTAAAGAGCGAAGTCATCTGTCAGGCATGTTACTAGAGTTTACAGGTGGCTTTCTTCCTATTGCTTTGCAGCCCTTGGCTACTTTTTCAATTTCATTTAAACATGGACCCACCCTTTTAAACTATTCTATATCACATGAACGATGAACCGTCTTACATTATTTTGCGGCTGAGCTAGTAGTTTTGATTATGTAAGTTGCTGAATTTTACTTTATCAGTTACAGTTCTTGGTATGATTTGAGTTTGTATGAACTTTACATTGAGTTTTCCTGAATGGTTTTGAAACCTTTTGTTGCAATATGAGACTTATGTTGTGCTTAATATTAATATAAACATGTAATATTTATTTGTAGAAAGAAGACATATTTTATCAACAGTAGACATTCCTAAAAGATCAGAAACTGAACTTCTTCGAGAGAGTTCTAACTTGTCTAATCCCCGTCCAACCGTCTTAGACAACCAAGGAGGTAACAGCCACAGGGCCATCTTTTCCATTGGGCACGAAGGGCAGCTGCCCGGGGGCCCCACGGGCAAGGGGGCCCCATAGGCACGGCTCTGAATGAGAATAAATAATCCTGCAAAAGAAAAAAACCTGCAAAAAAACCTTCAAGGGTCACTGAGCAAGTACATCTATCTATCTCTATATATCTATATCTGTATCTGTATACATCTATATATCTATATCTAGGGGCCCCGGTGCACTGCTTTGTCCAGGGGCCCATAATGTTGTTAAGATGGCCCTGAACAGCCACTGTTGTTTATTCCTCCTGCTTCGTCAATAAACTAGTTAAAGGTCAACTATCATGAAATTGAGAAACTTATAATTGCTTTACTACAGCCAATATTAAAGTTTGATTTTAAAAAAAATATATATTCATAGAAAAATTGGCTTTACAATTCTAACGTGAAATCTGACAGCAGCAAATTTCCTAGTCAGATTTCTAAAGTCTGTTATGTTTTTGGTATAAGAGTTTTTAACAAACTGATTAATATATATTTTTTTCCCTTTTGATTTAATATGGGGTATTGAATAATGGTCAAATTGTAAAAAACATTATTTTGCTGTAATAAACCTGCTATTAGTTTATCTTCACAAAAAGATAAAATGAACCTTGGACTGCCCTGATTGGTAGATGGTAAAATGATAGCATATACCTTTGACTATCCCTGATGTCCATAAAATTGTCGGTCATGCTCGACACTGATGTCTTCATTCTTGCACTTCGCGGTGGGGAAAGGACAGCAAGACACTGGTTAAACATCAATGTGTCGTTCCAGTCCTCTATAAATAGCTATGAGACTAGTCCAAGCTGTGAATAATGGGGAGGGCCAATACATTTTATTCATACTGCGCCTTGTGTCAACGCAGCTCGGAGAGAACACCAACCGGAAGTGCTGGGAGGCGGCAGTGTTTGAACAGATGGTGGGGCAAGTGGAGGTGGATCATTTCACTATCTACACCCCATGGACGATACATAGTTTGTATCTGGTTGTGGAGAAACAGTTTAAAAAATGTTATCAGCTTTTATCCTCGGGGATGTGGCCTGACCATCCAAACATCAGCACAATGAGACTGTGGTATTAAATGCCCTTTGGAAAATGTAATCCAGTGCAAAAATGTAACTTTAATATAACATATTTTATTATCAACAGCTGTCTTAATTAAAAAAAAAAACGTATTCATTTATTTTCTGAAATGTATCTGAAACTGTTCATTGATTTCCGCACATATTGCCTTCAGACATTAGAATTATCCACTGGAAACACTTTTTTTTTTTTTTTCTTTTCTTCATTCTTAACATTTGTAAAAAGTGTCAGTTCTCTTCCAGATTGGTGCTGCCGATGCCAAATATTTGTGTCTGTCATGACGGATAATTAACTAAATTGTTTCAAAATATTTTCTTATCGTGTTCCAGAGAAATATTTAACATCAGAAACGTATCTGTGTTGTCATTAAAAAAAATGAATATTAAAATCAGAAATAATTTGATAATTATCTGAAAAGTTGCCATGATGTACACATTTCTATTTCAGAAGAAAGAGCGTTTGAAAGGTCACCGTTTGCATCTGGCATGGAGGCATTCTCTCCTGTTCATTCTTCAGAGCTGTCTCTCCACGGCTTATCCTCCTCTGCCTCTTCTTCAGCACAGATGGGACAGATCCGGGTAACAGAGCTGCCTGTCCCCTCTGAAAACATGCAGCAAGTTGAAGGCGTACTTGATCTATGGAGCGATAACCTAAAGGTAGGTTTCAGATGTGGCTATAGGTTTAGTTTAATTATGATTTTGTTTATAAGCTATATAATGCAATGTTAACTTTATGTTACTTCCTAATTTGTCTTAAGTTGTGTATTATTACTAGTTATCTATCCTTTTCACTTGTCTAGTTTATTGGTTCTGGTTACACTAGTAACAAGTAGTACTGAGAGAAGGGGAGAGGCGCAGATAAGCTGTTTAGGGTCCTATTTATTTTGTCAGTTAAAAACTGGTGTATACAACTGAGCAATATGCAAGAAAGGTATTTGTTCCAAAATTGCTTCCTATTTTACTTTTACAGTTTATTGAAACATTTTTAAACACAAAATTAACAGAATACAGATGATAAGCAAACTAAGAGAGGAGATTTCAAAACAGTTGAACAGTTTGACTAAGAGTAAACAGTACAGTACACCTGGCAAAAATCACTGTAAATATAGGCAAACCATGCCATTTGTACAATACATAATCAACATCCACAGATTGCAGCGATACACTGTTTATGTTAGAATAATGTTTGAGTGCTCTTTAGATCATCTGCATTACATTACACCTACTGGACCAGGGGATGACATTTTTACCTTACCTGTCATTTAGTTGCTTGTAATGGTCTCAGTTTCTCTAATATGACTCCCTATGAGCAGCCATTTCTTAATGTTGGAGGTCATTGATGGTTTGTAATAGCCGTGATCACTGTTTGTGCAAATTTTATTGAATGAGTTGTGAGAGAGATTTAAGAGATCTACACTTAGGTATCCTATTGTGGACCCCATTAACACCTTAAAACCCCCACACACGGAAGGATGCTCTGGATCTCATCCTATAAGCCCCACCCAATCTGCAGGAACACTACAGAGTTGAGGTGCGTCTAAGGGTGAACGGAGCGATCACGTGCAATTTTACAAGCACTCAATCCTGAAATTGTTCAATACAGATGCGTTCCATGGGTAACATAGTTGATGACATAGTAACATAGTTGATGAGGTTGAAAAAAGCCCCCATCCATCAAGTTCAACCTATTTTGGATCTCCTGCAATCCTGCACATATATTTGAAATTAATCCAGAGTAGGCAACCGCCCATCTGTTTCAATTTTGAAAATCCCCCCAGATTCAATATTGCAATCCAATTTTTACCCTATATCCACTACTATCCTTTATTTTAAATTAACGGTCGTATCCCTGGATACACCTTTCCGCTAAAAATTTGTCTAACCCTTTCTTAAACATATCTATTGAATCTGCCATCACAACCTTCCCTGGCAATGAATTCCATATCTTGACTGCCCTTACTGTAAAGAACCCCTGCCTTTGCTGGTTGTGAAATTTCCTCTCCTCTAACCCTAGGGGATGACCACGTGTCCTGTGTATGGTCCTTGGGGTAAAAAGTTCCCATGAAAGCTCTCTGTATTGACCCCTAATGTATTTGTACATAGTAATCATATCTCCCCTTAGACGCCTCTTTTCTAAAGTAAACATGCCTAAACTGGATAACCTTTCCTCATAACTTAATGACTCCATACCCTTTATCAATTTTGTCGCCCTTCTCTGAACCCTTTCTAGTTCCAAATTATCTTTTTTATAGAGTGGTGCCCAGAACTGTACTGCATGTTCAAGATGAGGTCTTACCAACGATTTATACAGTGGCAAAATTACACTGTCTTCCCTTGCATCTATGCCCCTTTTTATGCATGCCATGGGTATTCACCTTCTCACCTATTTGTCTGTTTTACCCAGTTTGTTTATTAGTTTACTATGTTTGTCCCCAATTGTAAAGCGCTACGGAATATGTTGGCGCTATTTAAATATATAATGATGATGATTATATTCAAATGTAAAAACCTATCCATTTCCAAATTGTGCCGATCACAGGAAAACAGAGGTGTTCTTGATGTACTTATTTTTTTTTTATTTTTTAGGTACTTGTTTGATAGACTCTACTCTATAGTGTATTTAGCTGTTTAAGATCAGTAGGGGTTTATTTTACAAAATAGCCTCATTATGAGTTTATTACACTTAATTGTAAAAAAAAAAAAGTCCACAAAGTTGGTCATCACCTTTTAATCTGGGCACAAGGAAGTTAGTTATTTTTTTATTTTCTTAATTTCCTCTATTTCTTTAGCCACTGATATTATATGAAAGTAAAATGAAGGAATCACCAGGCATCCTGCTAGTGTAAACAGAATGGTGGCAGCTGTAAATTCAGGAAGAACGATAAAATGTCTTTATAGCAGCTGTTAGGGAAATCTTTGTTCTGTTTGAAGCACACCACTTTTGTTTAGGATGATTGGTCCACCTTAATGTTATCAAGCAGCTCTCAACTTTCACCAACAAACTTACACACTGAAATGATTGACACCATTGCAGTATTTGCATATGTCAGTTCTTGATTGTCCGCTCATCCTTGCTTGCCTAATAGCCAGCATGATCAGCCAACCGTGTTCATTGGCTCAAAATAACCTGCTCTTGAATGATTGAAGCTCCAGTATACCGTCACTCCTGTCTTGTTTTTACAACGATATCATTACATCTGTTTCTTTATTAGACAAATGTGATGGCTGAATTAAACACATGGAGACTCACCATAATTGAGAAGCACAAGTTGGAGATGAAAACTCAGAGTGAAAAGCATGCAGAGCACATTACTCATTTGAGCAACCAGATAGACAACCTCCAGGGCTTACTACAGACCTATGAAACTTCCATACACAGGAAAGACGAGGTAATGTGTTTAAGCTTGTTCCATACATATATATAGGTATTGTGAACTGATATCTCATAGCACGGTCAGCTAGCTGCAGCATCGGGCTTCAGATAACAGAGTTCCGAGGGAAGGGATCATCCTTAATAGTTATAGGCAAAACTTGTCTAGAAGTGGACATTTTAATTATGGTATCTAAATTCTTTAGGCATTTCCTGAAATTACAGTAGCAGCTCTCCAGACTCCTAAATGTCTTCCTAGATTTAGTTGGGTTTTTTTTCCCATGAGGATCCTAATTTTTACATCTTGTCCATGCTTGAATATAAATGCATGCGTGTGTACATGTCTAATGTAAAGGAAAGTGTAATGACATATTTTTGAGGTAAAACATTCTTTAAGATGAATAGAACATGCTGTTCTAATGAAGTGTGCTGCTCTGTGTCTCATTTATCTTCGTCTTGACACACCACTTGTGATTAATGTGTTCTAGATGAGTACATTTCTGATCGGGATGTATAACATTCAGATAATCAGACTCTTGGGTATGACATTAAATATCTGCAAAATAGAGAGTATATTATTAACTCCTACACAAAGAAACGTAATGGTATTATTATCGTAGATTTGTAAGGCGCCACAGTGCTCCCCAGCGCCGTACGGTAGGGAAGACAAGAACATACATATAACAGGGACATACAAGGTAGACAAAATAAACGCAGACATGAAAACAAAGGGTATGGAGGACCCTGCTCATTAGTGAGCTTACATTCTAAAAGAAAGAGGGCACAGCTGAAACAAGAGGAGCAATATGGTTCAGAATGGAGATTGGGACAGTTGTGAGGGCGCATTACTGTGTGTTATTGGGGATAAGGTCACCTCTAAAAAAGAGATGGGTTTTCAATGAGCATCTAAAGATTTGAAGGCTGTGGGAAAGTCTAATTGAGCGTGGTAGGGAATTCCATAAGTGGGGATCAGCACGGGAGAAGTATTGTAGGCGGGAGTGAGAGGTGGTTACCAGAGACAAGACAAGTTGCAGGTCGAAGGTAGATCTAAGGGTGAGAGGTAGAGTATTTGATATGAGATTTGAGATGTATGCAGGGGTGTTGTCGTTGAGGGCTTTGTAGATAAGGGTGAGTAATTTGAATTGGATTCTGGAGGACACAGGGAGCCAGTGTAGGGATTTGCAAAGGGGTGCAGCAGATGTGGAGCCGTGAGAGGAAGATGAGTCTTGCAGCAGCATTTAGGATGTATTGAAGTGTGGATTTATGGGTGTCAGGAATTCTATGGCTTACTAGCTGCTTGTGTGAAGTGATCTTTATAACACTGCTTTTATCAGACAGCAGTAGAACCTGCCAGGCACAGGTAGGGCCTAAATGAACTGACCTAGACCTGAGAAATTAGTCATGTCTGAAGATCCAGGAAGTAGACCCAGATAGCTGAAGATACCACCCTAGATCAGGGATTATAGAATGTCAAATAATCAAGGTCACAAGCTGAGGTATGAATTGGAGAGAAGAAAATAGGTGAGGTCAGAAGCCAAGCAAGAGTTTGAGAAAACGGAGTGCTCAGGCAGTCAAAAGTTCAGCAACAGACTAATAACAATCACTGGAGATCACACAGCAAATGCTCATAACTGGTATCTTGCTCAGGCAAGGAGGGCTAAGAGCCGTGGTCTTACAGGTGGAGGAATACAAGTGCAATCACTAATGAGATGTGAAGTCATAATACTATGCCATATAGAAAACATCTCAGTGCAGCAGTTACTTGATTGCATCATTGTAGGCTGACGTCACAATCACTGAAAACACTGTGCCGTAGGTCATTGATAGTGATGTGGCTGCTGCAAAGAGGAGGGGGGACTTGCTATCTGGGAACAAGGGTCAAGTCATATAGATCCTCTAATCGAAATATGTTTTTTCTTTGCTGGCAGTTATGTATTTCAAACAGCTAGTTTTGTGGGCTGTAACGTTTTTCAAAATTATACTAGTTCCTAGTGTCTTCATAGGCTGCATTCTCATGACTTGCCCACCACATTTTCCATACTGCAAAGTTTGCCCTGAAACGCAGTGACCTGTCAGCAATTAGCTTTTCTCTTTATGATGCAAGTTGGATAATGAAAACAAGTTTCTGATATTACAACATAATTTAATCAAATCAAAATTGTAATGAAATACAAATATCCTTAATATGTGGAGCCTTGGAAAAAGTGTAGTTATCATAAACTGACTCTGTGTGCACCTAAAGATCTTACTCTCATAGAAGAAGGAGTAGAAGCTGAACCTACCTCAGGTTGATACTGTGGGGCAGATTCTGTTGCCGGCGATGTGGAGCACAGACTCCAAAAAAAACATACAGTTAGGTTAACTGGCTGCTATCAAAATTGTCCCTAGTCTCTCTCTCCCTCTGTCTGACTGTGTGTGTATGTCAGGGAATTTAGGCTGTAAGCTCCAATGGGGCAGGGACTGATGTAAATGAGTTCTCTGTACAGCGCTGCGGAATTAGTGGCGCTATATAAATAATTGATGATGATGACATCACACTATACACATTGCTGGCAATTACGGTAGAAATCTCCGCTCGTTTTTCCGTGCGAGGCGTCTCGCGGACATTCCAGAGACACCTCGCGGCTAATTGAATTCCCCCCATATGACAATAAAGTGATTAATGATTAGAACATTTCTGCTACAGCATATTGATGAGTGTAGTAACATAATCTGTCACAGTTGTTTTTCTTCTGTATTTTGAAATCTATGGCACTGTCACTTACTCTGGTGATTTAGCAAGTACATGTCATTTTTATGTGTTTGAAAAGATGTACTAGTCTGAAATCTCAACTAATAGCAATATATGTCACTTCCTTTTGAAGTTAATGTTCTTGTGTTTTCTAAGCAAAACACTGTTAACAATTAATATTATTTTTCCTCCTTCTTTTGATTATGTTCCATTATTTTTATATTTGCTGCCTCTTTATTGTAAGAATAGAAAGCAGGTCATGCTATCAGCCTAGTCAAGTTGTGATTTCGTTGCCCATTTCTCCTCCTCCTATGGATAATGCCACCACTACACTTCTCTATGTTCACGTTTTTCATCCTGTAGATTAGGCCTGGCCAACCTTTGGCTCTCCAGGTGTTGTGAAACTTCAAGTCCCTGCCAATCAGCTGGCTCTCTATTGACAAAGCATGCTGGGGCTTGTAGTTTCACGACAGCTGGAGAACCGCACATCGGCCAGGTCTGCTGTAGATCCTGTGGTGATATCCAATCCCACTTACATTTACATATTACTGCTCCATAGCACGCATTTGAGTCTTTTCTACAACTTGCCTCTTTTTTATCTTAAATTGTGAGTTGCAGCAAAGCAGAGACCACTCACCTTTGTTTTAAGTTATGTTCCTGTTTTATTAATAACAAGTTAACCCGTGCATGATACTCATGCATTCTAGTCAAATCAAGCTACTTAAGGTGTTAAAAAGGTTCTTGTCATGCATTTGGGCCTAGCCCAGGCTTCCTCAGGGGAAGAGCGTTACTTCCCGACGCAAGCGCCCTTTTTTAACGTGGTTTTGTCCACATGTCACCACCTCATCATTTTTCTCCATCACCTCATCCTTCATCTTCATCGCCACATCCTTCATCAAGCTACTTAAGGTGTTAAAAACTCCCCACCTTCACCCCCGGCAACCACCAACTACTCCCAACTGTCACTTCTCCTTCAAGAAATATATAGGTCAGTCTATAACTCTGCCCAGCAGGTGGCGCTGCAGCTTGGTGGTTTTTTTTCCCCACACACGCCACTAGGCATTTATATAGTAGATGTTTGCTGTACTCTCCTACTGTACGCCCTGCTGGTTGTATTGGTATATGTAAGGATAATAAAACCTATGCTGCTGTTTGCAGGCCCAAATTAGTGGAGAGCCACCCAGTCACATCATAGGGTATGAGATATACAAGGCAGCGGGTGCCCCCTTGTTGCCATCCTTTACCACAAATCACTAATGTAAGATGAAGAGTTACCAATATTTGTTGAGCCATGCCTGGTTCTTACCCCTTGTGTATTGACCACTGCATAGTGCTACTTGTTCAGTATACTCGGATTGTTCCTGTTTATAGGTCAATATTATTTCACAATAAAGATCTTGTAGCCTTGTCTTTGCCTTATGTGGCCAAATTAATTTTGCTTTTGTTTCACTATTAGTTTTTCCACTGCAGCGTATCCTGTCATATGTTCACACCTGCTTTTACATAGAGCACTATGTAAATTTACAAATATTTATTTATATATATAATGCACTACTACACATAAGTCGCATATGTAGAATATAAAGTCTCCGATATAATGATAGTTTAATGTACTCTGCTATGGCTCAGTGCGTACACACTTAATGATCTTATTTGTTATGTGTAAAGATAAATCTGGTTTTGTGTTTTGCTCCCGCTGTCTGCGTGGGAACAGTAACTGTGTATTGCAGTTGCAGGAGAGCTATAGAGGTGATTGATTTACTGAGTCATGTTCCTGCAGCCTGTAATTATCTGTTGGTACAGTCATTTCACTTTAGTATGTCGTTTTTTGTTTTCCCAATCAGTTGCTCATTATAATAAATATAATTATACAATAACCGCAGTGCAATCATGCTACAGAGTAACTGAACTGCTGGTTTGACTTCAGCTGAGCAGCAAGCACATTGCACGTCCTGTCTATGTAGGAGCTCCAGGCAGCAGCTCCAAAGATTGGAAGATTTCCTGTGTTTTTGTTTTCTTAGTATGTTCATGTTCTTACATCATGACTTTCTAGAGAGGAACACTGTGACATTTCTTGCTGTTCATGGTTTTGGTGGGTGTGATTTTCTGTAGACATCGTATCTGTTTCTTTTCAACCGTTTTGTATGAGTGTGACTCAAAGTTGTTATGGTGTTATTTCAAGATTAGTTTTGTCAGTGTTCTCCCCAATTTCCCGGGTGCTCCACTCGGCTGTTTTTACTATTAGGATAGTAAAAACCATTGTTTCTTTTACTTTAACAAGCAGAAAGCCAGAAGTGTGAGTTAGACCACCAGGCTGACCAGTTCTTGCAGCTGTGGGCAGCAGCCTCAACATTTTTTTGATTATTATTGATTATAACTGCCCCCACTCGGCTGCTTCTTAATGCCACCCGGCTGGCAAAATTTTGGGGGTAAAACACTGGTTTTATGTAGGGATGTTCACTGACCCTAGTGTTTTGGTTTTTGTTTTGGATCTGTATTTTTTTTTTTTTTAATAAATAAACTGCTAAAATACGCTAAAATCACATAATTTGGCTCTTTTTTTTTTTTTTTTTTTTTGTTCCAATATTATTATTGGAACAAAATTATTATTAACCTCAATAACACTAATTTCCAATCATTTCCAGTAAATTTTGACCACCTCACAGGTCACAAAATAATTTTCATCCAGTTTCAGCCAAAGACTGCAGCGAGCTGGCTAAATACTAAGCGACAGAGCAGCGGCACAAACATTCCCTGTATTGCTCACACAATTAACTTGGTGGTACAGAGCTTTTTTAAAAATGACAGGGATGTGCAGGAGATGCTGTCTGTGACCTGAAACATTTTGGGACATTTTCAGCATTTAGCAACAGCATGTAGGAGATTGCAGCAGCTGCAAGAAGAATTGAATTTGCGCTGCCACCAACTGAAGCAAGACGTGGTAACAAGGTGGAATTCCACCCTTTATATGATTCAGAAGGTGGAGGAACAGCGAAAAGCCATCCATACTTACTCCACAACCCATGACATTGGGAAAGCTGAAAATGATGGAGAATTATTTTAATGACAGCGTAGAAATAGACACGTTAGACATACGTACTGGGAGGAAAAAAAGGCAATTTGAAGACCCACGTACAAACTCACTTTGCAACACCTAAGCTGCCCACCCTCCAACGTGTACTCGGAAAGAGTTTTGAGCACAGTCGGTAACCTTGTTAGCGAATGGCATAGGAGGCTACTTCCTAAAAATGTGGAAAAGGTTATGTTCATCAGCATGAACTACAGATTCATGTAATTGCCTTTACCGGCAATTACATCAGAGTACAGAGCCTTCTGTAATGGTGGATTCCAGCGGGGATGAATTAGTATTGGGTGAGGATGATGCCAGTGTAGAATGCAGGTGCTGGGAGAAGGGAGCTAGCTGATGCTGGACTGCTTTTTGTTATTTTGTGTAGAATGGCATGTTGGTAATTTTATGTTATTCTACAGTAAACTTTCCCTTTATTAAAGGTGTTTTGTTTTGTTTTTTTAACCAATGTAAAAGCTTGTTTTTTGGATTTCAGTTTCCTTGACCCATTATGCCCTTGAGCATAGGCTTTAGTAGATGGTGTAGAAGGACTAGTATCATCATGACTACTGCCAGCAGCTGGTTGGTGCTCCTGCACTTCAGTCGACTGATCATGATTCATATAGATGAACACACACAATTAGTCCAAAAATGAGAAAATTTTTTAATGTTTTTCTGCAAATGTTAAATGCATACATAACTGAGTAGAGTACAAACTGTCAGGCAGTGTGGAATCTCAGTGGAGATCTCTTGCTTATGTTTATGTAAAACACGTGCTAGACTTACATTTTGAAAAATAAAAAAAGGCATTTTTCCATTGAATTGGCATCCAGTTTCTAATAAACCAACGTATTCCCACTTCTTATTTTGAGTTGTTTATTTTGCCATATAATTTTCCTAAATTTACTATAAATCTGTTTTTCACTATGTGCAACACCTGGAGGAGGATATAATGTATATCCTCTCATTTCTCTGTAACTGCTGTCATTCATCCAATGTTGATGGTCTTTTAGAAGTTATAGGTCACCTAGTAACTGTATTTCACATATACTTTGAGTTATGGATAAATATTTAGACATACTTTCTACCAGTACAATGGGAAAATTGAAATGGCAATCGCTCAAATCCCTATGTCAGAGCAGTACACCTTCATCTCCTCAGCCACCAGTCTTCTCTAAGGTGGAAATGAGTGCACCTGTCATTAAGAGTCCTGCTACGTTATCGGATAAGGAACTGTCCTTAATAATAATGGCACTTGCCCAACATAAAATTGACACCATTCAAGCTTCTATCATAGCAGCTATGACGCATTTAGGAGCTAACACAAAATGAGAGCGTAACAGGGAAGTACATTCTTGATTATGTACAAAGAGATTAAATGGGTATTCTGAGGGTCAATTCAGGAAACAACTCTCTAATAATTAGACGAGTTCGTAGACTGGGTCTGGAGCACTCAAGAAATGATGAAAGACAGAGACTGGTCATGGGGGCCCTCCCACCAGCTTATAGAAGGGTGAGTAATCTTGTAGTGAAATTTTATAAAATGTTAATATTTCATGATTTTTGCACAGCTGTGTTGCAGAAACAGAGGGAGTTTGCCCCTCTTTGTAAACATCTGTTGGGAACCATATTAAATTTGCTCTGTTGTATCCAGCTAAACTCAAAATATTTGCAAAGGGCCCCAAGATTGAAGTAGAAGAAGAGAGATTTAAGTAATATTTAGAATGTAAATTTTAGCAAACATTTACATATAATTGTAGCTGTTCACAACATTAGGAGCTCTATTATCATTGTGTGGTTGGTAAATTGGAAAAGGAGGTTAACTTGTTGGGAACATGATACTTATATATTTGATTCATATTCATTGTGTTTGAAACATATGTGAATGTGTTTTATATCTTTTTTGTTGTTTTTGAGAATGATCCCCAATGTGGTTATCATTTGCAATAGCCAATATGTTATTAGTGGGGGTCCGTCCTGCAGGCTGGGGCAGGATGATCACCAACATCAAGACAGTTTGTTTTTCTGCATTATGCCATCAAAAGTGTTAGTTAACATTGAACACAGATATCATATCCACTTATATAAATTCTGTCACGAAATGTAGGTGGCTTTAATTCAGTTGAAATAAGGTGTCTACTTGTCTAAAAATGGTTTCCCCAGGCATAGACTTTCTACAGTAAACTCATTGGAGTATGATTCAGAATGTCTTTATGGAACTCCTGGATAAAAGAGTGTAACTCTGCTCCATATCTTATTAAAAGTGAGGAGCAGCTATACTCTTCAGTAGAAGATTACATTCTATTATTATTGTGTCCTTTAATCTCTTCTAGATCCAGAAGATATATTTCAGTAGATGTACTTATCAGAGTTGACAAATTCACATTGTTTAATATATATGCTCCTAATACACCTATTCACAGATACTTTGAAAAGCTGTCACATATTCTTTTAGCAAGGGAACATGTTTCTTCCCTGCTATCTCTGGATCTCACTGGGAAGATATTCCCTTCTTTAAAAACCACAGTGTTTTGTCGGCTCCATAATGCGATGGATAAATAATATACATTCCACTCACAGGTTTATAAACCTTTCTCAACGTGACAATTTGCCAGATGTTTCCCAGAGTACAACTCTTGTACATAGGTAGCATTATTATCTCTGTCCATGGTCATGTATCCATCTCAATGGGGTCACATTTACCTAATTCTTCACATATATATTTGGCAGTTCCCTTCATTTCTGAGTCAGAGCTTTCGTGAATATGGTCAAGATTTGTGGATGATAATGTGGAGCACTGAGTTGACCCAGTTTTGTTTTGGGAAACCTCAGAAGCTGTTTTACGGGGCCATATCATAGCCTATCAAGCTAAAAATAAAAGAGATTATTTAGTAAAATAGAATGATGCAGAAGTTCATAAGAGATTAATTTGCAAGAAAGGCAGCTTTTAGAAATCTTCCTTCTACCGAATGCCTAAATCAAAGTGGATTATACTAAGAATAGATTTTATGTGTTGTGCAATAAGGCTGGAAATATCCTTGCAAATATGACTGTAATACAAAGGCATAAACAACATATTTTGGTTATTAAAGATCAAGCAACCAGTGAGAGAAATGTTCAAATATTATGGAAGGAAAAATATGAATACCACTAATAAACTTGACTTACACAACTACTGCTGGATGAGGTGAAATTATCAATGTTAACTTATGTACAGAAGTATTTTGAATACGGATATAAATTAAACTTTAGTTAGCTTGGTGACTGCCACTTTCTACAATGATAAATCTCCTGGACATGATGGCTTTAGTAAGGAATATTATACATGTTTTAAACCCAACGTCTTTATAACTTTATAACTACTCAATTCTAACAATTACATAAAGATCAAATGCCTTTCCCTTGACTTTAATGAAGCCCATACAACATTTACTTTAAAACCCAAGGAATACCCAGAGTTTATTTCCTATAGGAGATAACTTTGTTAAACCACAATGTTTAGATTTTGACTAACGTGTGATAAGCGCCAATATATTTTGCCAGAACTACTTCTCATCAGCTTGGATTCACCCACAGTAGACATCCTGTAAGAGAGGTAAGAACTGCCTTATCCGTACGTAAACCTGCTTCCCAGAGGACTAGAAACCTAGATCCGAGAAAGCTTTTGATTAAGTTTATTGGATTCTTCTTCATGGATATGATTTAAGGGCCGTACCTTTTCACCAATTATAACAATGTATATACACCGCTCTTCTCTATTAGCGTCCCCACCAACCCTTGCCACGCCCTCCCCCCTTCTCTTAGCCAAATTGACGACAGGGCCCAATAGAGCTGCCATCTTCTTCTGGTATACGTACCTCACGGCGGAATGTGAGCCCCTGAAGACCCCCTCCCAGCTTCTCTGGGAGAAGGATATCGGACAAGTGTTGGACGCATCCCAATGGGATGAGATCTTCCGGACCACCCATGTCCTGCCTGAACCACACGGAGATAATGTTTAAACTGATTTATAGGCTGTACATAAATCCAGCCAAATTGCACAAAATTTGGCGTGCTCATACCAAGCACTGCTGGTGTAACTGTGGGACGACAGGCGACATCTTTCATATATTTTGGGAATGCCCCCAGGTCCACCCTCTATAGGTCCGAAGTGTTTTCATTGATTTCATTGATCCCATCAACCCCGGATGTTGCTCTCCTACATCTTTTTCCACCTCAGATCTCCTCAGTAGACCACTACGTTACAGGTTATATGTTCATCACTACCAGGGCAATGATTGCCCAGGCATGGAGAATGCCATCTCCCCCTCTGTAAGGTCATCTCTAAAGTCCAGTTGAGTTATGAAATGGAAACCATGGAGGGTCCATACTTGTCCTCTGCCTCTCCTCCACATATGAAGTGGTTTGCCTGGCTTGAATACTCCTCCACTCACCCTGTCACACGTGACTCCCAGGCCCTGCAAGGATCCTTCTCACAGTGAAGCCCTGGACCCTTGTTCTTGGGTGTAGAAGTATTGTCTGCCAAGGTTGTCTTGTTTCTCTGCTTTATGATGTCTGTTTTGATATGCGTGTACCACACCACCCCCTCCCTTTATACACACTCCCCCTGTTCCTCCTAATTTTTTATTTTTTTGTCTACTGCAAAAAATATAAAATTAGAACTATTGTTGGAAAAGAAAGAAAATATATATACACTGTAATCCAGTCGCCTCACTATTAATGAATGGGACGTGGATCCCTGGTCATTATGACTAAAGAAACACAGCAAGGTTAATATAGGTCTTGATCCTTTGCTAAAGATCCTACAAACTTGGCAAAATTTTGCAAAATTAAAATTACTGTTTGCCGATGATCTTTTATTATATATTTCTAGCCCAAGACAAGCCTTACTAAAGATTTTCTTAAAAAATCAACATTCATGGTGCAGTATCAGTATTCACTATCAATAATGAACGACGATAGCTATGTTACATTGCTAAGCTCTGCAGTCCGACTGAGCTTGAAGCAAACACCTAAAACTCTCACTTAATTAGGGATTCGGTTACCAAAAAAACTAAATCTATATACATTTAATATAGAGAGAACAATTAAGGCTGTAGAAGAGATGACTAGTTGGAGATGTCTACAATTATTATTTCTAGGATGTGCAAATCATATTAAAATGATTATATTCTTGATGTCGGCAATATATGTAACATTACAATTGATGCATTTGTGACAATAGAATTTCCATTCTGCCTTTAGTTCTTCAAGGCATCATGAAATGAGGAAATAAAGTGGATAACATTTTGCAATGTCATGATTTCAGCCTGATGTGATGAGTTTTATGGGCATCTTTTCTTTAGTCTGTCTCTCTTTAGTTTCATCTTCTGACAGATAAATTGGAGGAGGTACAGATACTCACATGGAGTGTATTATTTTCTATGAAGAGGCACTAATATAGTTTTCATGAATGCGTTATAAGAGAGGATGATGCAGCAGGGACACTGGTAAAGATGACTACTTTGGCCTAATCTTGTTCTTTTATGTACTTTGTGTCCACTTACTGCATTTATATGTAAAGATTATAGATCTGTATATGAGTATCCATCTCTCTTCTGTTAACTTGTTAAAACGGAGGTGACAAAGCTTAAGAGACTCTTGTGCACACAAGTCCTCTCTCTCTTTTATATGCACCTCTGCTGAGTAATCACTGGCAGAGAAGTAATATGAACTTAAGCAGCTTGAGGTTGTTTGTTTACATGGTTAAGAGATGTGAGGAACATGCTCTTCTGAATATTTGATACCTGCCCAAAGTAGGCTCCTGTCACTGCATTCTATCATAGAAGGAGGGGAAACTGGCACATAATTTAGAATTGTGTCCATAAACAAATTACTTGTATGAAGCGGCTCTCGTACTGAAGTAAGTGCTATTGTGATGACAGGTTGAAATGAGGAGAAATGACGGCAATTAAGCGCTCATTTTATGTAACTGGAAGAGCTCTTCCCTTCCACTTCAGCGATTCAAATCTTCTTTCTACTTCGAGAGGTCTAGGGACTGATGCTAAGTTGGGTGTACGCCCAATTGACTAGCATAAAACACATTATTTTGCACTGCGGATGCCCACAAACAATAGCATGCGTCCTTATGTAGAGTTGGAAGCATCTGACACTACGTTTAGAGAGGAACAAGTACTGTAGGACAAGTACTGTAGAGGTATATTCACACACATGCTGGACACGTATACCCCTGTCAGAAGCTGTATCTAGTGTGGATGCTGAAGGGCAGGTTCTGTGCTAATGATCATAATGCTGATTACGGACTTTGCTAATAAAAAAAAAAAAAAAAGGTTCAAAATAAATATTTTTTTTTAAAAAAAAAAATAAGACATTAGGCTAAAGCTGTAAGTGGTAGCGTTTAAAGCTCCAGTGTGACACCTTCCTTTGACTCCACTGTGTCTTCTATCACTGAACATCTTCAACTGACTCAACATAAACGGGCACATCTGTTTCTTTTAAACAGACAGATATACATAAATGGACGCTGCTTTTTGCTTTGGAATAAAACATGTTTCTCCTTCATCCGGTCTGGGGGACACTGCTTACCATGGGTTGTGGAGGGGAGCTTGGGAGTTGGCACCTAACTAGTTAATTTAGTACTGCTGGCAAACCCCTCCCCTCTACAAACCCCCTGCCTCTTCCTGTCCAGTTTTTTTTAGGTGCCCTGGAGTTGGGCAGCCTTATTTTTTACTGCTTAGTTTAATGTTTAAAAAATTTATTTTTTTCCTTTACTTTTTACTTTTTTAGGTGGCAGCGCTGGAGTGTGTTCTAATATAGAGAACACACTCACAGCTTGGCAGCGCAGGCATTCCCCTGTCAGCTGAGAGCCAGCGGTTCTCACTGACAGGGGCTGAAGACAAGGTGCCTGATTGAAGGGAGTGACAAGTGGTCTCATGGACCGCTGCACTCCCATAGCCTCCCCGATAACCGGCGCTGCCATTACAGGCATAGAGCGCTGGTTATCGGGTAATGAAGATGACAGCGGCCATCTTGGATTTCGGCAGAAGCGCCGAGGAGAAGGGGCTAAACCAAGATTCCCCCCTCAGTCATAGGAGGGGGGCGTCGGATACCTTCCGCTGCGGAGACCTCTGTCCTAGAGGTCTCCACCACTCTGCCACTATTATGATAGTTCTTTTTAGAAGAAAGAAGAAGACATGAGAAAAAGAACTACAGGAAGGGGGAGCTAATACATAGAGTTCCCCCCTTCCTTCAGAGAGAGAGATGGTCCTTCCTAGGTCTTTTGGCGCCAGCACAAGCACGGGAAAAGGAACAGAGCTGAGGAGAAAGCACAGACTGCTGTCAGATCTGCTCCCCAGGGTGGCCTTTGGCTAAGTATCACCTTTATTTACACACATTTCTGATGTGGTTATACTGGGCTAGCAGGTTTACTATTATATTCTAAAAGTTGTACTTGAAATAGTAAACACCATAAATATCAAAGGCTAGTAGGAGGCTATATCAGTTGTTTACTTGGTATTGCTCTGTTTTTCATTGCTTATTCTACTCTCTTTCTATATATATAATAACTATCTATCTGTATATTCAGCTAGATTTTTTTATTACTCTGTGTGCTTGGTGTGCCTTCCTTTATAAATATGACAGATAAGGGAAAGGGCCCTATGCCAAAATATTTCACATGTTCAAAATGTAATGTTAAATTACCTAGTGCTCAGAGGGACCCGTTGGCGCTCTGCACGACATGCGAAGCAGAGGCTTCCACTGCACAGATACCGCAGGTTTCAGTCCCACCGTCGGTGGAACCGGCCTGGGTTACCTCCCTTACGCAGTCGGTTAGTTCTTTAGCTCAAATGGTCTTTCAGTCTAACCAGTTGCTGACTACTGTGGCAACTTCTGTGGCTAGTAATGCAAGTTTACAGTCAGACCCCCCGGCTTCCTCAGGTTCTAGTGCTTTGAGTTTGCCGGGACCATCCTCATTACAGACTGACCCAGCCCTGGTTGCTACAGAACCGGCATGGTCCACAGCTTTTATCAGAGGGCTGAATAAGCTCAACCAGCTACTTGACCCCTCTAGTACCCCACCTGCTAAAAGAAAGAGGCCTAGATATGTTAATCCCCTATTGACCCTCTCAGATTCTGAGGAGGAGTCTGAAGAAGAAGGGGAAATTTATTCGGACACTGACCAAGGTCATTCCTCTGAGCAGGGAGAAGTGTCTAAGGGCCAATTTGTAAACGATTTGGTTTTAGCGGTAAGACAGGCGTTGGATCTCCCGGAACCGGAAGATGTAACCCCCAGAGACAGAAGTCTCTTTAACAAGGCCAAGAGGAAGGCCAGCCGTTTTCCTCCCTCTGCGGAACTGAGAGATATCGCTGAAGGGGCATGGAAACATCCCGATAAAAGATTTTCTATCCCCAAGAGGTTCTCTTCCCTGTATCCCTTACAGGAAGAAGAAGTGGCTCGCTGGGAAAGTATTCCCAAGGTGGACATTCCCATTGCTCGCTTAGCAAAACATACTTTACTCCCAGCCCCGGGTTCAGCGTCCCTGCCGGACGCCAATGACCGCAAGGTTGAATCACAGCTCAAATCCATATTTGCGGCTGCGGGTTCTGCCTTTAGACCCACATTTGCCTCGGCCTGGGTGGCTAGAGCCATGGAGGCATGGGCAGACCAGCTAGCTGAGGCCTTACAGGACTCTGAATTTCTTCCCCTAGCCTTACACCTAAAGGAGGCTTCGGGATATATTTATGAAGCAGCCCAGAACTCAGCAGCAGTCTCCTCTTCCATTCAGGCGGCCTCCATTTCAGCCAGAAGGACGCTTTGGTTGAATTCCTGGGAAGGTGATGTGGAATCGAAAAGGTCCGTTGAAATTATCCCCTTCTCGGCTGCAGGTTTGTTCGGCCCGGAATTAGATACCCTTATTTCCCAGGCCACGGGGGGCAAGAGCACGTCCTTGCCAGTCTATGCTAGCAGGAGCCGCGCCCCGAGGGGTAGCTCCTTTCGTCAGCCCTTTCGTGGGGCCTCTCCCCATAGGGGACAGCCCTTTAGAGGCAGGCAATCCAATTCCAGAGGCTCCTCTACCAGAGGGAGGTCCTCGTTTGCATCCAAACGCCAGGCCCCTAAATCTCAGGAGAAGCCTGCGTCCTGACGACCACCCTGTATTGCAGGGGGTGCCTGTGGGGGGACGTCTGTCTCTGTTTTACGAACAGTGGGCAGCGTCTTCCCAAGATCCTTGGATTCGGGGAATTATTTCAGAGGGGTACAAAATAGACCTTTCAGGCCCGGCTCCACGCCGTTACTTCCAGGCCCCTCTTTCCCGAAATCCAGTAAAAAGACAGGCTATTCAGGATTGTGTAGCTTCTCTTCTAGCTCAGAGGGTCATCGCCAAAGTTCCAGATTGCCAGATAGGAACAGGGTTTTATTCCAACCTATTCCTAGTCCCGAAGCCGGACGGCTCCTTTCGCCCTATTTTAAATCTAAAGGGTCTCAATGTTCACTTAAGGGTGGACAAGTTTCGGATGGAATCTCTAAGGTCAGTGATAAACGGCCTAGAGAAAGATCAGTTCATAGCGTCCATAGATATAAAGGACGCGTATCTCCATATTCCCATTTGGATCCACCATCAGTCCCTTCTCAGATTTTCGGTGGGATCAGTTCACTATCAGTTTCGGGCCCTCCCCTTTGGCTTATCAACAGCGCCAAGGGTCTTCACAAAGATTATGTCAGTGATGGCAGCATGTCTTCACCTGCAGGGTGTTCAGGTCGTTCCTTATTTGGACGACCTGCTAATCAAGGCTTCCTCAGAGAGTTGCCTAAGCTATCACCTATCCCTCACCCAAGCGGTTCTCGTGGGCCACGGATGGCCGATAAATTTAAGGAAATCCCAGTTGGTTCCGTGTCAGCGCATGGTGTTCCTGGGACTCATCATGGACACCAGCAAACAAAGGATATTTCTCCCAGTAGAGAAGATCCTCTATTCAGAAGGTAACCTCCCAGGTTCTGTCTTCTCCCAGACCCTCAGTGCTCTTGTGCATGAGGCTACTGGGAAAGATGGTGGCCTCCTTCGAGACCATTCCCTTCGGTCGAGCTCATTCTCGATGTTTCCAGTGGGACCTATTGTCGAAGTGGTCAGGTTCACACCTACGCCTAGATCTTCAAAAGATTTCTCTATCCAAGAGGGCGAGAACATCTCTTCAGTGGTGGATGTGCCAGGATCACTTGAATGTGGGCAGATCCTTCGCACCTTGGTCGTGGATCATAGCCACGACGGACGCCAGTCTCAATGGTTGGGGAGCGGTGGTCCTGCACCTCCGGCTCCAGGGATGTTGGTCGGTTCAGGAGTCGGCTCTCCCAATAAATGTATTGGAATTGAAGGCCATTCTTCTAGCCCTTCAGGGAGCACAATCCCTTCTTCAGGGCCACCCAGTCCGTATCCAGTCCGACAATGCCACGGCCGTGGCATATGTCAACAGACAAGGAGGAACCAGGAGCGCAGCGGCGATGGATATCGCAGCCCAAATATTGGTTTGGGCAGAGCTATATGTTCCGGCAATATCAGCAGTTTTCATTCCAGGAATAGAAAACTGGGAGGCGGACTATCTAAGTCGAAACCAGATGATGCCGGGGGAGTGGTCACTTCACCCGGAAGTCTTCCAATCTCTGGTTCACAGGTGGGGTCTTCCAGACATAGACCTCATGGCTTCCAGACACAACAAAAAGGTCCACAGGTTCTGCGCAAGGGTAAGAGATCCCCTAGCGGCGGCAGTGGACGTCCTGACGATGTCATGGGAATTCAGGATGGGATATTTGTTTCCTCCGATCCCCATGCTTCCTCGTGTCCTCAGACGAGTTCGACAGGGTTCCCTACCAGTAATTCTGGTAGCCCCCTTCTGGCCACGGCGTGTGTGGTTCGCAGAATTAATATCTATGGCGAAAGGTCCGGGATTCCACCTTCCGTATCGTCACGACCTTCTTCTTCAAGGTCCATTCCATCACCAGAATTTACATCAGCTCAATTTAACGGCATGGCTGTTGAAGCCAGCCTTTGGAGGGCTAGAGGGTTTTCTTCCAGTGTAATTCAAACGTTGATGCGAGCTAGGAAACCAGTGTCATCTCGCATCTATCACCGGATTTGGAAGGCATATATTAGATGGTGTGAAAGTAGGACATACCACTCGTCCTCCTTTCGCCTCCCTCGCTTGTTAGCTTTCCTTCAGCATGGCTTAGAAGCAGGCCTTAGATTAGGCTCCTTAAAGGTTCAGGTTTCAGCCCTTTCGATATTTTTCCATACGAAGTTGGCTGACTTACCAGACATTAGGACTTTTTTCCAAGGAGTTCTCCATATACAGCCTCCTTATGTTCCTCCTACAGCTCCATGGGATCTCAATCTGGTTCTGGACATGCTCAAGGGACCCCCCTTCGAGCCTTTGAACAGGGCGGATTTGAAGTGTTTGACCTGGAAGGTCCTTTTTCTTCTGGCTATTGCCTCTGCTCGCAGAGTTTCTGAATTAGGAGCCCTGTCCTGTCGGGAACCTTATTTGATGTTCCACGAGGACAGAGCGGTGTTAAGAACCCTTCCTTCCTTTGTGCCAAAGGTAGTTTCGGCTTTTCATCAAAACCAGGAAATAATTGTTCCGGTTTTCTCATCCACTTCTCATACGGATCAGCAATCGATGAAAAAGTTGGATGTGGTTAGAGCTCTCCGTATTTATGTTAAAAGAACTTCCCAGATTAGACGAACTGACTCACTGTTTGTTCTTTATGACGCTAATAAGAGAGGCTGGCCAGCCTCAAAACAATCCATCGCCAGATGGATTACGTCTACCATCAGGTAAGCTTATATTAATGCTAACCGTGCTGTGCTGGAGAGACTTACGGCCCATTCCACCAGATCGGTGGGGGCCTCGTGGGCAGCAAGGAATGGAGCTTCTGCGGACCAGCTTTGCAGGGCAGCCACCTGGTCCTCTGTCCACACCTTTACCAAATTTTACCAGTTTAATATATTTGCCTCTGCGGATGCAAATTTTGCTCATAGTGCTTTACGAGCAGGGCTTTCAGAGTAGTCCCACCCTTAGGGGGCTGCTTTAGAACGTCCCCATGGTAAGCAGTGTCCCCCAGATCGGATGAAGGAGAAAAGAGGATTTATGTACTTACGTTAAATCCGTTTCTCTGATTCCGTCTGGGGGACACTGCGATCCCTCCCTTCTGTTTTCTTCTGTGTGTTCTTGTGTGACTGCCCTTTTTTATCTTGGGCTTGTTAAAACTAACTGGACAGGAAGAGGCAGGGGGTTTGTAGAGGGGAGGGGTTTGCCAGCAGTACTAAATTAACTAGTTAGGTGCCAACTCCCAAGCTCCCCTCCACAACCCATGGTAAGCAGTGTCCCCCAGACGGAATCAGAGAAACGGATTTAACGTAAGTACATAAATCCTCTTTTTTGTCTTTAATAGTTATTAGCTTATTACATGGTTATTGGCTAAGGCTACAAAATGTCTGCTTCCACTGTACATGACAGGAGCTGTTTAAGTTTATATAGCACCTCTCCAAACATGTTGCAGTATCTGACTCCCAGACTGGTAAAAACAAAAAATTACGAAGCTAAATGCAAAACACCCCATGTTATATGTTGGCTTTACTTGTAGCATGCAAAGTATATTTATCTGTATATGTACGTATGTCTGTGTGTCTATAATACACACATTTTGTGCAGTTCATACAGCTTCATCATTAGGTCCATTTGAATGTCTTTCATAAAACACTTGAACCACTTGTTTGGCAAACTTAGACATTGGGCCTGATTCATTAAGGAAAGTAAGGCAAAAAAAGGAGTAGGTTTTCTCCTGGATAAAACCATGCAAGGGGTGCATATTCGTTTATTATATTGCACATAAGGTAAATACTGGCTGTTTATTTATGTAGCACACAAATACTTGATAGCTTTATTTTTACACTGAAATGTAAAGTTGATCATGGACATGTCCTACCCCAACTATAATTCTGTTCCCACATTCTACGTTTACCTTCCCTCCAATGCAACATGGTTTTGTCAAGGTGCAAAGTTGCTCCTTTTTTTGGCTTCCTTAATGCATCAGGCCATTGTGTTTTAATAGAGCCTGTGACAGCCTGAATATGATGTTCTCCCCCCAGGTGATTTCTAACCTGACCCATGCACTAGAGAAGCAAAAAGAAAAGATCGAGCTAATGCGAACATTCACCCACTGGCGACTTCAGCAAATAGAAGCCAGACAAGAGGTAAAGACCAGGACATGTTATTCATTCTTACACAAACAGAGCTACGTTTTCAGCTGGTGACCTATTTATGGTTTGATAGCGTGGATTTATAATAGAATGATTAAAATATAGTGTTGTAGATAAATTGTGATTAATATATGAGTTCTTCTCTGTTTCTAGATCATTATTTACAGGCTAAATTGTATGACAGCATTTTTTAAATATAACATTGATTCTATAATGGAATAGGAATCTAATATTAGCATAGTCAGTGTTTGAATATTCCCCTATGCATCTTATACTCCCCAGTGCAGCTGCAGCTACTGCTTTCCTCTATCTTATCAATTTGGATGTGTTGCATAAGAGTAGAATATTCCTAAAATTGAGACTTATGTTCTATTTTAATAGAACGTGGCAGAAACTCGTATATATATTTTTTTTTATTTTAAAAATGGTGTAACTACTAGTTAAACTTGTAATATTTATCCTCTAGGATTATGCGTGCAGTTTGGCCGATAGATATTACAGAAAGGTGTTAATGAAGAATATGTGGAGAACGTGGCACTCGGCAATTGAATCAAACTGGAAGGATAAAGTGGAGCAGGCGTGCCGAGCCAGAGCTGAAGAAGTGTGTGTTGAGCTGTCTAATGATTACGAGTCCAAGGTTGCAGAGGTACTTCATCTGTAGTTTAACCATTACTATATATGAGAACACAGTCATACTCTAATGATCAGTGTACCTAATACAAGCTTGTGTCACTTACCAGAGCGTTATGTTCCCCTGGCTAATCATGACATGTACTTGTCATATAAGGCTGTCTCTGGCTCAGTCCACCACTGCATTAATAGCATTCTGCACTGTTTGTTACATACTGTTGTTAAGTGAATGTGATAAAGCATGATCCATACAGAGCACTACTTGGCTGAAGTGACCACTCTTCCCTGGCAGCTAAGGGAAGCCATAACTAGCCAGGGTGCTTTTAGACATACCTGATGGAATCACTATATTCCAAGCTACAACAGCAAAGTACATCATGTTTCCATAGCAAAATTGATTCTTAGGATTTTCGTTGTAGCTTTTTTCCAATAAATTATGATTTAATGCTGCGTTACTGTTATATAAACAGCTGTATACTCAGCTCCCTTCTTGTCGTCCTATGTAGCTGAATGGAGCCCTAGAAGAAGCAAGAACAGAAGTGCAAAGACTTAATGCGGAGAGGGGGCAGTTTGAGGGCTCCATGAAGAAAGCATTCATGCGCGGAGTCTGTGCATTAAATATGGAGGCAATGTCTATGTTTCAAGGGAGAGAAAGCCGAATGGATCATGGTTGGTATCTTAAAGGGACACTAGCCTAAAAATGTTTCTACTTAAGTGTGCTAATCACAGGAGAACGTATATACTAGACATAGTTTTATGTCATGCCACTGTACTTGTGGGAGTTGTATCTGTTCTTGGTAATATTTTGAGACTCTTATCTGAATCTGACCATGTCTCATGGTGAGATCACGCCTCACCACCAATGAGGTCACACATAGACCTTGCCATTAGGCCACACCCCCAATCTGTTGTATTGTGAGAGAATTATCACACCTCAATAAGATTGACAGAAAAGTACCCAGAAGGGATAACAGAGATGCTGGTGAAAGGAAAGCAAACAATGGAACTGTACCAAATGGCGAGTTCTGTAGGCAGACTTAATAGTACAATCTAAGAAACTCCATAAAGTGCCATAACAATAATTTACACATACATTAATCCCTTAATATTTACATTAGATAAATTCAAAAGAAAAAATAGAGAGTTAGAGTCTCTTTAATTAAAGTCACTAACTGCTGGGAAAGTTCCTGCTCTACACACACACACACACACACACACGTATGTGTTCTTGTTAAATGGAAATTCAGATTTTCTGTAAACACTGGACAGCTTCAATGGTGTGTAAATTCATAAACTTATATGCTACTAATTTATAATGTACAGCTAATATATGTTCTGTATATTGTGTTATGGCAGAAACTACTATATTATTTTCTGATTTGCTTTGCATAATGAGATACACTGATATATTTCTGAGCCATATAAACGAACAGCTCTAATTCCGTTTCATGAGCAAAACTAGTTAATGTGTTCATGTCTTTTCTAACGTAAGGGATTCAGTGACGTAAGGCACAGCATTAGGTTGGTCCCACACGGATGGGCAGACCCCGCCCTGGTTAAATGATTCAAGAAGGTCATTCTTCGCCAGCACGGAGCAGACTGAGGAAGAAGAGAGGCGACAATGCTATTTTTAAATTATTTTCTAGAAGAGAGACTTACTCTCCATATCAAGTAGTAGTGTCCCCCTCCAAAATCTATCTTACTAATATCTGAGCATAACATTCTGGGCCTGATTCATTAAGGCACGCAAAACGGACGTGAAATTACATTTCTTTTTCTCTTTTTTGTTGTAAGCGCATGTAAATCGGGCATACGCATGTCTGGATTCAACAAGGATCGGATATGTGTATGACTGCATGTCTAGGTACGCTCTACTCTGACAGACAACACACTGCAGGATACGTCCAATACATATCAGATGCACAGGGTGAAAAAATCAGTTATTTTAAAATACATTTATTAGGATATTATTAGTGTCTATTGTACATAAAATGCATTTTTACAGTTGGCCCCGATTGCAAACACATGTTCTATGATACATACACAGCCATCATCACTAGTAATCGGTACTTACACCAGACCTGTAGCTGGTGCAAGTGATACGACAGAAATACACGTACCTTTGAAATGTCCAAAACGTGAATCAGACGTTATTGTACATTGACTATGTGCATACGCCCAGTCCCCTCCTCGTTCCACCACTGAAATTGTAGGCTATCGTAAAAGGAATTTGATGTTGCTGCATTCACTGGCGTATGGTCCAGTTCTGGGCATGTGCAGAGCCATCTTATGCACAATACGACACATAGCGGCATTTACGATCCCTAATGAATCAGGCCCTCTATATTTAGTGAGGAGTCCCTGTCACATTGTTTGTAGCATTCTGGATCTTTGAATTGTGCTTAGAATTCTGTCTGGAGTCTGCCATTTATCTTAACCTATAATTATTATATAGCACATACCGTATTGCACAGGTCTGTACATGATATTGCCCAGGCACAGGTTACCGGCCCAATGATGCTGAGAAGATGTGCAGAGACTGTGTCCTACAAGCCAAGGTCTACAGCAAATCAGTCTGTGTCCTTGTTATATGCTAAGCTCCTTAGCAGCTGTGTGACTCTCCCTGCAGATGTCTTCAATTACTTAATCACATTTTGCTAGTGCTAAATAAAAATCAGATGGTCCAGGCACTTTTACATATAAATGAATCTAATATTTCCATTTAGCTTTGAAAAATTCCTTTGGAAACAATTAATGTACATTTTTAGATTTTGTTTATTTTGGCAGCACTCTGTACAGTGAAACAGGGCAAGGGTCAAAGAGTAATTATGTGCTGTAAACCATAGGGCTCATCCACACGCATATGCTAATATGGACAGCAGATGTGGCAGAGGCCGTGAGCATAGGGTTCAGTGATATTTCTCTAACTCATGAGACTGGATGAGCCCATAGCAAACACTCACATATCAGCTTTTAGCAGACTCATGTCAGATTAATGGACAATGTGTGTGTTTAAACCACTGTTGGCTAACCTGTGACACTCCAGGTGTTGTAAAAATACAAGTCCCAGCATACCCTTCCAGCAATAAGCTGATATATATTGGCAAAGCATGCTGAGACTTGTAGTTTAACAACACCTGGCGTGTCACACAGGGGCGGACCCAGACATTTGCCCTACCCGGGGCGATTTTAGTGGGTCTATTTAGGCCCCGCACCCTTTCTGTGTTCTAAGGCTGCCGGCGGCTGTACAGTATGTGCAGGTCCGTTCAGCAGTGAAAGTGTGCTGTCCCGCTGCTCTGATTGTGTTTAAAACACAATCAGAGCAGCCGGGCAGCACACTGTCACTGCTGAACGGACCTGCACAGTGTGCAGCTGTCGGCAGCAAGCCCCTGCTAGGGGGGGCGATGCCCCCCCCCCTGCCTCTGGATCCGCCACTGGTGTCATAGGTCATCCAACACTGGTTTAAAAGCCTTTACCTTCTATAGGTAACTGTGAGACTGCAATACCATAATGACCACAAGATGGCACTGTAACATAGAATACATATTTATTTCCTGCTGTAGCAGTGAGATGTTACACACCTACAGCACATTGGAGGAAATCAAATAAGTGTTTCCAAGTACAATGTTTATGAATGATGTCTTATCAACCCATTCTCCTATCCACTATAAATATAGCTCATTCAGACTTTATGTTTAGAAATAAACATCAGTATCAGATTATTATATTTTTTAGCATTTTAGGTGTTATTTACCAGTTTCTTCAGCTCTTTGGTAAAGTATTTTATATTGTTATTTGTTCTGTCATCAATAATTTATATTTTTCTCCAGTTATGTAGTAAATTTCACATTGACACAGTTTGCTCAGTTACATAGTAATTTTATCCACCAATAGCAGATCATCCACCCAGGAGAGAAGACCACGGCTCGAGCCCCTCCGTAACATTTCAGCAGCTGCCAACCACCTCTGCTCCTCTGAGCTCCTCCCAACATGATCTCCCCTCATCAGTCCACACTCCAGCCGAGCAAAATGTGAGTGAGAGGGAAATATTTCCTGCATATACAATTTACCGTATATACTCGAGTATAAGCCGACTTTTTCAGCACATTTTTTATGCTGAAAAGAGTGAGTTCCTGTTCTCCGGTCCCTCAGACCTTAACTTCCGCAGGGGAACGCATGTGCGTTCCACTTACAGGAAGTTCAGCATTTGGAACGCAAACTTGCGTTCCACTGCGGAAGTTAAGGGCTGAAGAAAAACCCTCGCTACCAGGCACAGAGGAGAGTAAACACAGGGGGACACATCCAGAGCTCCTCGTCAATGAGACAGAGATGCAAGATGTGTGTACTGTCCTAAAGACAGCCTAGTAGGAGATGGGCACAGTACCTGGGGTGAGCAGTTTATCTAGTAATTATTAATGACAAACATATCCTCTCCAATATTTTCCAAATTGTGGCATCTGCTATCCCATGTGAACGCTATATACAGTATATATACACGCTATATACACCTTACTAATATGGTTGCTGATTATTTGGTACATTTGGAGACATTTTGGGAACCTGAGAAGCAAGTCATTTCCCACCCTAGGCTTATACTCAAGTCAATAAGTTTTACCAGTTTTTTGTGGTAAAATTAGGTTCCTCGGCTTATATTCGGGTCGGCTTATACTCGAGTATATACGGTATTAGTACAGTTATTTCCATTACCATGCAAGATAATTAGATCTACTCATATTATGTCAGACACTGTTGTATGTAAGCAGATCACAGTTAGTCATTTACTGCAAGAAAAGCTGACTTGATTATTTGTGTACCTTATTGTCCACTAAGTGCAATAAAAGTGCACAGCCACATCCCAGACTTTGAAAACACCCATGTAAAAAGCAATTTTGGGCTACATTTGTGGATTTGCACACACTGGAAAATGCAAATGGTATAAAATGTCCCTGAACCGTTCAGTCTACAGCCATTTCTGTTTTATGTCTTAAATTGATCAAATGAATATAAGGACATTGGTACTGTCTTTATTACATGCGTTATTAGTTCTTACATCACTTGAAGTGAGGTTAAAAATGTCCCACGAAGGTGTAAAATGCCTCATTATTAATATAGCCCAGGGTGGTGTCCAGCCGAAACAAGGTGCCATTTGAACAAAATTTCGATGCCTGTACAGAGGTCTGAATCAACATATTATTTTGCTTGTCCGCGCGACAAGGTGCAGTGAAAAGACCGCTGCAGTAATACCACTTTCATACTGCCGCCCCGGCAATATCCCGGGTTGTTAACCCGGGATATTGCCGGGGCACAGGGCAGTATAGATAAGAAGATTCCCGGGTCGGGCGGGTTCATACTGCACCTGCCCGACCCAGGTTTTACAAAAAAAAAAAAGTGTAAAAAAAAATGATTTTAATTAATAAAAAATACATAACAAATGTTTACTTACCTTATTTTCAGCCAGCGGTGTCTGCGGTGCGTTGCCGGCTGTCAGGGGGACCTCTGGGTACTAAAATGACGTCATTTCTAGTCCATTAGAAATGACGTCATTTTAGTACCCAGAGGTCCCCCTGACAGCCGGCAACGCATCGGAGACACCGCTTGCTGAAAATAAGTAAAGTAAACATTTGTTATGTATTTTTTATTAATTAAAATCATTTTTTTTTACATTGAAATTTTTTTTTTACAGTATGAATGGTGAGACCCGGGAATTACCCCTCGCAAAATCCCGGGTCTAAGTCCCGGGATTTTAGACCCGGGATTTTGGGGTTGGACTATTCATACTGCACGAAGACCCGGGTTTTTCAGCGTGCCCCTGCAGAAACCCGGGTTTTTGGTGCAGTATGAATGGGGTATAAGTGTATAGACTCTGGCATTTGAATTCACCATGAGGGTTATTAGAGGTGAGTTACACTTTCACTGTGTATTACATATAAGTACTTGCAAGTGTATATACACAAGTTCTAAGACAGTAACTGTTTTATTTTTTATATAAGTGTCTCTTAAAGGTTTATGATGTCCTCAACGGAAATTATTTTACAGTGTTCTTGTTTCCATTTATTTTATACATTTTTCCCTTTAGTTTAAACTGCATTTCGGCCCATCCAGTGCTTCGGAATCTAAGGATGATGTGAGCACTCCAGTTGTTATTTCTGCTACAACATCAGGATCGAGTATATTATCAACTCAGAAACTGGTAATTACTAGCATGAACTGTCATATTTTGTACATTTAACGGATCACTACAGTACTCCAGTTAGGCATTTATGGAAGGAAATACGTACTCAGTCATTTGATTTCTAAAGACTGGATTAGTAGGTTTCTGATTCCAAATGCAATGACTACATATTGCTAAGCACAGGGCAGCATGATACAGGCCTGCATTCAGTTATATGTACTCAAGTAGGAGGTTACAGAGTGCAGCCCAGTAACAAGCCTTCAGGCAGGGAGGATTGTGGTCATCATGCCCCCAACATGAATAGTCCATTGTCCTATCCATGCGCTGTAGCTAATCTATAAACCATTTAGAGTTGACAATATGTAGCAAAGGCCGGCATCTGAAAGAGTTACATTATCTGTACTCTAGAGAGACAGGAAAACTAAATGCAATTTTACACAAATGGTATGAAATAAATGAATTATCTTTGTAGAGATATGTAGGACTGTATCTGTCTTCAGCTCAGTCTCTCACAGATAAAGTCAAGAATAAAGCTGTGCAATAAGAAATTGGTGCCTGGTAGAGCAATATATGTTTTATATAGTACAGAATATTGGGAGATTGTATATGCACAATCCTGGTCAAGTATATATAAAAACAAAATAAATGACGTTAAAAATGTATAACAGTTACACCATTTAATACAATGCATATTTTGTTTGTTTTCTACTACAAAATAAAAAATGAAAAACACGTTAGATTTTTTTTTTTTTTTTTTTTTAAGTGAAACCTTTTATCTTGGTCTCCCCCATGATGATAATGTAGGCAGATTATGATGTGTGCTCAGGCATGTTTACTGTTTGAAGGACAGCTCTCACCCCAAATGTTCATGGCCTTCCCTATTTAACTGGGTTTTTATTTTGCTGATGTGGAGCGGTGTGTGACCTTATGGTGATGGGGGCATCTACGTTTTTATATGAGCAGTGTGTGACCTCATGGTGATGGGGACATCTGCGTTTATATGAGGGGTGTGTGACCTTATGGTGATGGGGACATCTACGTTTATATTAAGGGGGTGTGTGACCTTATGGTGATGGGGACATCTACGTTTATATGAGGGGTGTGTGACCTTATGGTGATGGGGACATCTACGTTTATATTAAGGGGGTGTGTGACCTTATGGTGATGGGGACATCTACGTTTATATATGAGGGGTGTGTGACCTTTATGGTGATGGGGATATCTGTGTTTATATGAGCGGTGTGTGACCTTATGGTGATGGGGACATCTACGTTTTTATATGAGCAGTGTGTGACCTCATGGTGATGGAGACATCTACGTTTATATGAGCAGTGTGTGACCTTATGGTGATGGGGACATCTAGGTTTATATGAGGGGTGTGTGACCTTATGGTGATGGGGACATCTAGGTTTATATGAGGGGTGTGTGACCTTATGGTGATGGGGACATCTAGGTTTGTTTGATGGGTGTGTGACCTTATGGTGATGGGGACATCTACGTTTATATGAGGGGTGTGTGACCTAATGGTGATGGGGGCATCTACGTTTATATGAGGGGTGTGTAACCTAATGGTGATGGGGGTATCTACGTTTATATGAGGGGTGTGTGACCTAATGGTGATGGGGGTATCTACGTTTATATGAGGGGTGTGTGACCTAATGGTGATGGGGGTATCTACGTTTATATGAGGGGTGTGTGACCTAATAGTGATGGGGGTATCTGTTTATATGAGGGGTGTGTGACCTTATGGTGATGGGGACATTATGTTTATATGAGTGCTGATATGGTGATGGGGACATCTACGTTTATATGAGCGATGTGTGACCTTATGGTGATGGGGACATCTACGTTTATATAGAAACATCCCAGTAAATAGATAAACACCTGGTTGTGTATTGAGTGATAACACATTTGACACACTTCAAATGCTGTCGGATAACTGGTCCACTGTACATTGGCGGGCTCAGGGTGGGGATTATTGATAAAGAAGCACATTGCTGAATTTGTTGTCAATAGATGCAAATTGTTATATGTGATGGGATATTATGCAATTTCTTCATTTACTTGTTCTAGCTTGTTATGTTTAGAGGCAGGGAAGGACTGCTGTGTATACAATAACATCTGGAGAGACAACATTGTGGTACCTCAACAAATTCCCCGTTGTAGCTCTGTAATGCACATTATTTTGCATGCATAAAGGGTGCTAGAACATTGTAAACATCACATTATCACAACATTTACTTATTCTAATGCATTGGCTTGAATGCAAGTAAAGATATTAGATCAGAGGTTTAACAAGCTTGAAGGCAAACGTGGCATATTTCCTACACATCACATATCTTCATGCATGATCCATGTCCATACTAAGTACAGTCATTTCTCCACCAGCCAACAGAAGCAATTTACCTGTCATCTCTTATTGATATGACAACACAACAATAAACCCAGCCCCTCAAGCTTGTCGGCTAACTGTCACCCTTGACTCGGAACTGTACTTTGTTCCTCAAATCCAATCTGTATCCAAATTCTAAGAAACCTCCCCAACATATGAACGTGTCTCACACAAGTCACTACAAAAACCTTGCACTGATAATCACCTGCATTGACTATTGCATTTGTCTTCTTACTCGTCTTCTCCTAACCAGACTTTTCTCACTACAATCCATTGTGAACACAGCTGCTAGACTAACTTTCCTCACACAGCGTTCTTCTACTGCTGTTCTGTTATACCAGAACCTACATTGGTTGCGTATACTTACTACATACATCTCTTGCCTTGTCTAAAAATATGCCCCAGCCTGCAAACCTTAGTGTTCCCTGAAATCGCACCTCTTCACATTCCAAAACCACCTTTCTAGCCTCCCTAGACTATGCTACCTGATTACCACTCCTCTACACTGTTCACACTAGGCTTGCAACTATTCTTCTATACTCAAAAAACCTATTGACTCCCAACCCAACATCGCTATGTGACACCTAGCCCCACTGAGACATTTTTCCCATTGCTACCTGGCTGGACCAACATGCAGTATGTGAAATTAACTGTATGTATCCAACTATATGTATTATAGTTATACTCTAGATTGTAAGCTTGCAAGCATGTCACTCTTATCTCTTGGTAATACCCATTCCTGTGTTATTAGTGTATTTGTTCCCAATTGTAAAGTGTTGCGGAGTTTGCTGGCACTATATAAATACACGTTCATAAAATAATACTAAATATTGCAGCAAGACGTCTTCCTTGGGAAATAAAGTAAGCAAACATAGATTAAGTTACTGTTTACACAATAATCTATTCAGTACAACTGTCAGGAGGGTAACCTGAATTTCAGAGCCCTAAAAAAACATTCAGAACAGATGTTATATTAAGATTTTATGAACTTAATACTTTTGACTTTTAACCTTCACCTCCAATACTATTCATTTCCCTCAATGTACTAAACCTATATAATCTCCAACATACACTATTCTGCACCCTTCTAAGAAATCTGTCATACGTCTTTGACCGGAAATATGAATCTCATTCCAGTCATAAGGTTGTATGCTGCATGTGTCAACTCTTTACCCAGAAAACAGCTGCTAAATCCTTCCATCAGAGTTCTAGATGCCTGTGAAATGCTATTAAAATATTGCACAAGTATTAGCAACTCCAACTTATTGTAAGTTTTAGATGGAATGCCGTAGTCATACATTATCACAGAATACTTACTGGAGGTCCGGCATTCCACCATATCGGGCACTGACTGCAGCGGTACGGTCATCCATAACTGTCCACTAGTAAGGAGGTTAAACAGACAGCATTCGCTATACTGCTATCAGATGTTGTCTCTGTTTAGTAGATACATTTTGTGTTATTTTTTAGCCAACGACAAGAGTTTTAACATCAGGTCAGCAAAAGGCTGGGAGGACTATAACAGCCCGTGTTACAGCTCGCTCCGATCTAGCGCAGAAGATCAGTAAGACTGGCGGCAACATTGGCTCCATGGGGGTTTCACCACCCATGAGTTCCATTGTGGTTGAAAAACATCATCCAGTAACTCAGGTAACTTCATTTGTAGTTGTGATAAATGTGTGTGTCGAAGTAGTTCAAGGCATCAATATTTGGACCATATTTGGCTCAAGTGTCATACTTCTGTTTAATTATTACAGGCAGTGTGTGGTAATGAGTGTCTCCTGTTCAGCTCTTACACCTAATGTGACTATCTCCAATGTGCTTAAGTATGATTGGTATTTTAGCTATCTGATATGGGATTATGAGCCCTACCTCTATACATCCTCTAATGTTGGCCATACACACTGCTGCAGTTGGCCAATATTGCCATGTAGGTGGCCCCATAACAACTGCACTGCCTAATAATTCTATAGAAATTGTTAGCATCATTATTCAGCATGTTGATGAATGCAGTTGAAAGATGATGACTATGATGTCATCTGTTGGTCGCACTCAGTAGCCTAATAGTATACTGAGTAGTTCTCTGCCCCACTCGCACCAGCCCCCTGCTCCATGACACTACTTCTCATTGGTGTGGAGCAGGGACTGGTAGTGAGCAGCTCTCTGGCTGGGATGTGTAGCCTGCTAGGTGGGGTAATTAATGTGCTCAACAGCATCCTAATTATACAAGCTGTGGAGCCTCTCCCAGGTGCAGGGAGGGTTGCTACCGACATTGAAAAGCCTGTACTTGGCAGAAGAAGACCTGTCACCCACGTGACAGATTGTGTTTAATATATTGTTGCTGTAACCAACTAACAGATGTCTTATTAATAAATAGAGGTTCCTTGTGTCAAGCAGAGCACACTGTATTTTCTCTTCACTGTTTTAATTAATACCTGTATTATTTTTTTAAAGCAAACAATCTCTCAAGCCACAGCTGCAAAATATCCTCGCTCAGCATTGCAAAGTGCCAGCTCCATCAGTGGCAGGAGTACCGGACAGAATACAAGAACATCGCACGTTCACAGCGGCATCCATTCTATAAAAGTTGTCGACTGATCCGTACTTCTAGATTGTTCCAAACCCACAGCCAAGCCGACAAGAAGATGTTTTCAAAGCACTAAGTGATGCAGGTTAAGTAACCTTGGGATGATTTAAAGACTTGTTTTTAGATGGAACAAATCGACTTCTGGATCAGATTTTTAGTGCATCTAAACCTTTTGGACTTGTGCTGCTCCTAAACTGTGGAAGAGGGTTCTATGTTGCCATGAAGTGCAGTGGTAAAGAAAGCCTTAATGTGTGTTGTATGGGTTGTATAGTATTTATCATTGATTTTATTTTTCTAAATCTGTTTTTTAAATATTTTATAGAATAAAAACATTTTCATAATTACCAAAGCATTGTGTTAAGTAAATCATAAAGCTAACGTGAATGATGTGGGACATAGGGTGGTTGTATGATGAGTGCAGTAGCGGTAATGCTTAATGTGTTACAATCTGGGCGATAGTCTACACATGAAGGGGGAAGGAAATACTGTCTTACCTTGTCTTAAGCGGGATTGTGCTCCCTTGTTCTCCATATTCTGTAACATCATAAGGGCACTGTTCTTCCACCTCTTATGTATAGGAGTAAGAAGTGGGCGTGGTTTAGTTAACCACCACAATAAATGTCTCTTTTATAGACTACAGGTTAATTAGTTACAAGGGGACGGGGACAAAGGAACTGACCTTGGTGGGTGATCTCACAGTTGCGGATAAGTATAAAGGTAAGGCTCATACAAAACATAAAGAAGTCAGCAATGCAGTGTATGTAACATTACATTTACAAAGCAATAGGTATCAAAGTTGGCCCTTAAGACATTTATATAGCATTACAAATGTATATTCAGAAGGATACAATATACTACAACAATGCAGCATCAGAAGAAAATGCTGAAAACAACCAATAATGTAGCATGACCATTGCCCACTTGGCCTTACATGAGATAATTAGCACCTGTCTCAACATCGTCAAGTGTTAGATCAAAAAGGACTTGGAGCAGGGTCACAGGTGTAGCTTGGAGCACAATTATGGATTTAACAAACGGAGCACCGTCATTGAGGTTCTGTATAGCATAGAATCAACAGTTATTTTCTCCAGTAAGTTTCAAGAGGAAATTCTATCTTATTTACAATGGAAGGCGGCACAAGTGATCCGTTAAAGGTTAAACTATTTTAAGTTTTGCCAGTGGGGATGGCACCAAGGGCATGAGAAGAAATGGATCTGGTGAACATTGTAATTTTATCTGACCACCTTTGCAGAAAAATCGATAATACTTTTTTTGGTGGTATAATGATAAAGGCCCATTGTTACATCCCTCGGGAGATGAGTATCTTTCTGCCTTTGGTCTAGTGTGCTGTGCACTTGATCTAATTCAAAAACTGATCATGGAAAGTCCTGCAAAATATGCAATAAAAAGTCTTAGATATCCAGGTAAGTCAGTGATGGAATGTTCTTAATGTACAGTTTATTCCTCCTTTTCCTGTTCTCTGCATCGTCCTGTCACAGAGAGTGTTGATCTGTGTGAATAGCTCTTTGAGATTGCCATTAACTCTGTCCTGTTGCGTTGCAATCTCTAATTAGTGTTCTGTTTCAAGAGATCCATGGGCTGTAATTTCCAAGGTAAGTTCTCTGGTGTGAGAATGTTTAGTTACCATTTTTTCAATATCTATATATTAATAGTACAACTTTTACGAGTGACTTATTTCTATGATTGTTATATTATTTTATTGTCTGAGCAGGGCATATACCAAATTAAAGGTCTTGGTTTCTAGATTTGCAGAAAAATATTGGCATTGTAATCATTTGCATCGTTTCGGAGTTATTTCGCAAAACGTCTGCCCGCCATTTACAACAATGCATTACCATTGCCCTCTGGAAAATGTGACAGATGGCAATACACCTGTGCACCTGCTGGTTGCTCTGGAAACTGGCAGTTAGTGAATTCTCCCTGTGCACCTACTGAGTGATCTGAAACTTGTGCCCTGCTGGGTGGTCTGGAAACTGTGACCGTTATTTGCAGCCACATATATCAGTGTGTCTTGCAGGGACCTTAATCAGGACTGTTTTGATTTTTCATTATTCACTTATCCTCATTTGTTTCACAACAAGGATGCCAAGAGGCCGCCCTCGAGGATGACGGCGTGGCGGAACCCTTACAGGTCACCCAGAGCGCGCAGTTCAAAGGACTTACAGTCAAGAATATTATTGTCACAATCTTCGTATAACAAAAACTACTGATATGCCACTTGCATTGGATAGGACGTATTTTCCACAATACTACTGTTTGTGTCCTATGGACGTGCATTATGTGACCTGTGGTGCCCTACACTTTTTTGTAGAGGAGAATAACGGCCATTTTTCAGACTGCTGTCACAATGGAAAGGTTTTGTTGCTTGATGTGGTTGTTAAACCATATTTAGCAGAACTGTTATCACAAATACCCTCAACTTACTTACTTATTAATTCCATAATATCCTCAGTTACAACTCTGCATCTGCATTCACCTCTTTCAAAGCTAATATTTCTGAGTTATCTGGCCACGGACCATACGCCTTTAAAAAAGTTATTAAACTCTGTTAATAAAGTAATTTAGTCATTACATTTCAGTTTAATTTAAGATGGTTACCGCTATTTCTCTACTTGAGGTGTAATTTTTTAAGATCTTGTATGTTATCAGTTATAGGCCAAATTATCTTCCAGAACAAGCTGTCACCATCTCAATATTTAATTATTTAATAGTCTGGAGTTTTTTCCTGAATATTCTGTTTCAGTCTGATGTCAACTTTTTTATATTAGGAACACTCAGATGATGGTATAAGTGTTAGTTATTCGTAGAAGCTAACCTGACGGGTATATGGTGTTATACAGAATCTGATTTTCTACCATTGAAGCCAGAGCTCAGCACACATAACAAGTCCATTTTATGATTCTTCCCTTAGTTTTCATTACGCGATTAGTGGTACTTCAATTTTTTTCTTATTTTTTTTTTCTGCTCTCTAGTTATTATAACATTTTTTTAATTTTCAAAAAGAAAATATTTTTTGGGAGGTTCTTTGTGTCTGATCTCCCAAGCACACTAATATAATTGGACCTAGCGTTATCTGACTATCAGCTTAAATATAAGGTTCAAGGTTACATTTGTTCAAATAGTATGTTCTCCCCGTGTTTGCATGGGTTTCCTCCGGGTGCTCCGTTTTCCTCCCACACTCCAAAAACATACTGGTAGGTTAATTGGCTGCTAACAAATTGACCCTAGTGTGTGTGTGTGTCTCTCTCTCTCTGTGTCTCTCTCTCTCTGTGTCTCTCTCGGTCTGTCTGCGCGTGTGTGTGTTAGGGAATTTAGACTGTAAGCCCCAATGGGGCAGGGACTGATGCGAGTTCTCTGTACAGCGCTGCGGAATTAGTGATGCTATATAAATAAATGGTGATAATCATGATGAAATAGTGTTACTATTAGGTGAGAACAGATCTAGACCACCCCTTCACTATCAATGGAATCTCCTGTTCAAGGGAATTCCAATGACATCATCGAGTTACCTAGCAACCACCCAGCATTGTATGCATACAGGAGAGAAGAATTAACGGTAATATTTTTCGAGCGCGGGATTTTCGGCGATCCCGCCGTCAATTTAATATGCCCCTAAGTGTTTGAAACAACCATTGAATTATGTTTAAATGACCAGTTGTAGTTGTACCTCGATTAGTTGATGCACACATTGCCTTTTAAAATGTTACATTATATTTTCCATTACCACTCACTGCTTTATTGTTGTCTGTGTTTAGACATTTCTCTAATACACTGCTTGATATATAATAGCATTATTGCTATATGTTTGTTTTAGGTAGAACATAATATTTTGTGTTTATCTTGGCCCCAGTTCACCAATTGTTTCTAACCACTACACCACTCCTCAGGACTCCCTACTGGCTTGATCCAAGATTTTGTTTTAAGAAGTTTCAAGAAATACACCACACACACCCACTTGTTTTTGTGAATTCTTTATTACTCTATAGTGTTAGGAAATACCATACAACATTCTACACACGTACAATCTACAGACATGTGATAGGTTCAGATCCAAAGTGCATGCAAATAGTAGACCTAGCGCATCTACTCTGTATTTAGCAAAACAAATGCCTGTGCTCTTTCAGATCCTTACATCTGCTTATGCACAGTACCCCATCATAAACACTGCCATCTTACTCCACAAACCGGTGCACTTTGTCAGAAATCTAGGTGTACTAGCGCTAATCAAGGAAAGTGATATACCCAAAGAGAGTTTTGCAGTGCACATCAGCCAGTTTGTGTTTCATAAATGAGGTCATCAGCCTTGTCAGGTTTGATAGGATAATTATTGGACATTGGGGTAGTTTGAGCAGTATTGAACATGTGATAGAACACTCATTGCTGCCATTCTAAGGAGTCCTGATTCGGAGGAAGCACACAGTGGTAGCCTTGCTTTCAGCCTTTAACTTTTACACATGGGAGGGGGGGCGCACCTGCTTTGGGAAAGGATTGAGTCCTTATCTACTGGGTTACTCCTCACTACGTGTTACACACACACCTTAACAGTAAAAACTAAACCATTACTTATGTGCTCTCCTGCTAATATTCATTTGCCTACACTGCACTCCCTTACCTGCGCGCACTGCTCCCTCCTACTCTAAGCGAGTCTGTCTTTCTGTGTACTCTGTCCTTATTTGCACCCCATATATGCTTGTGCTGGACACCCCTTGACTGTCTGTACTATGCCTGTCTGTGTGCCTAATATCTGTATGTCTGTACAACTCATGTCTGCGACTACCAGAACAGCCAGGTGAACCCAGAAAAATGCTCAGTAACTGCAATAAATCAGTTCATATTTCTGCAGCATGTATATATCATATGTATGTATATACATCATAATATATATGATGCGCCAATCTGGTGCATGCACAGTTGCCACTTCAATGCATGCTCAGTGTTGCCAGCAACCTAGAAATCCCAGATGGATCACATGATCGCAGGGAGCATGTAACGGGCGAAGACTCCTGTGTATGTGTCCACGGTTATGGAAATTAGCCACTTGAGACATTTAGAACCCTGGATGAACAGAGGTTCCTTTATTAAAAGCAAAGTAAAGATTAATTAATCATAGAACAATCTCACATTTATTTTTATTATTATAGATTTGTAAGGCGCCACAGTGCACCATAGCGCCATAGGGAAACTAATACAAACAGAAAACCGGGACATACAAGGTAGACAAAGTAAAAGCAAACATGAAAACAAAGGGTATTAAGGAACCTGCTCATTAGAGAGCTTACATTCTAAGTGGAAGAGGGCACAGCTGAAACAAGAGGAGCAAATGTGGCTCAGAGTGGAGATTGGAACAGTTGAGGGTGCATTAGTGTGAATAGTGTTATTGGGGATAAGGTCACCTCTAAAAAAGAGATGAGCGGGTTTTCAAAGAGATTCTAAAGATTTGAAAGCCATAGGAAAGTCTGATTGAACGTGATAGGGAATTCCAAGTGGGGAGCAGCACGGGAGAAGTCTTGTAGTTAGTGAGAGGTGGTTACCAGAGACGAGATAAGACGCAGGTAAAAGGTAGATCTAAGAGGGCGGGAGGGAGAGTAATTTGAGATGAGATTTGTGATGTATGCAAGGGTAGTGTTGAGGGCTTTGCAGGTAAGGGTTAATAATTTGAATTTGATTCTGGAGGACACAGGAAGCCAGTGTAGGGATTTGAAAAGTGGTGCAGCGGATGTGGAGTGATGAGAGAAGAAGATTAGTCTTACAACAGCATTTAGGATGGATTTAAATGTGGATATATGGGTGTCAGAAATGCCAGATAGCAGGAGGTTGCAATAGTCAAGACGGGAAATGAGAGAATAGATAAATACTGATAAACACATAGATATTTATTTAAGATAGCTCCCCACAAAACTATAATGCTTGGGTTATATACTTTTAGAAGGAAATATTGACATACGTAATAAATTGTTAAACTTTAGACTACACTGTAAACTGTGGAACAGTCTCTTAGATTCTACCCTTCTTCGGTAGGAGTTACTTACTATGTAAATATTCAGTACCTGTTTCCTAAATGTCTGTGTTCCACATCATGATTTTGACAACTCATTTATACAATAAGGGATATTTACAAATTGCAGGAAACACAGACCAGCCCTGCTTCTATATGCGGGCACGTGTGCCTAGTTGCCTACATAGTGTATTTTAAGGTGCATGGCAATAATTGTTGCATGTTTGTGAAAAAGTAGATGCACTTATCCGTACTCAGCAAGAAACACCTACGATCTGCCCAACCCTTCCCACCAGATGGTGGTAATGTGCACTCTCGCAGACATGATCATTTGGGCATGCAAATCCACTTCCCCATAAAACTGTATATTTGTGCAAAAGTAGGCATGTAGTGTCACAAGGGAGCGTTTGGACTGTGGAAATGCAAGTTTGCACTTTCATAACAGAGCCCATTTTCTACAGAACTTCTCCCATCTATATGGCCAAAATAAAGTTCAGTCCAGCATGCCCCCTTGAGTGATGCCACAACTATACATTAGTTTGAACACATTTTACACAATGCTGCTCACAATATCATTTTGGTGCTTGAGAGAGACCAATTCAGCGTCCAGTTGATACTGGTATTTGAACTGAGGCAGCAGCATATGGGCTCTTTTAGTGGGCTCACAAGACAACCAGTATTATGGCTAATTATACAGGGTGATTCAAAAGTCGCAGTACACCCTTTTATTTCAAAAACTCTACAGGAAATTGGGAAACCTGAATACTCCAGTAAGGTATGGGTGACGTGCTCTATCTTTTACGGTATGTACCAAACATGGGCGCCATCTTGAAATTGGCCAATCGGCCCAATTCCTGTAGAGTTTTTGAATTAAAATGGTGTACTGCGACTTTTGAATCACCCTGTACATTAAAAGATAAGTAAACTGTAGAACATATCACTCCAAAATTTAAAAAAATAAAGTTGGGAAATGTTAAACCATCCAAGTAGTGCACAAACTGATATTTGTTCATTTCCATGTCATGTCTCACTAGGAATATGTACATAGTGTGATTATACTAATCTAACACATACAACCTGCGACAAATTTAAAGCATGAATCAGAACCTTAGTAATTTGTCTTAGGCAGTACATGATTCCCTGATGATACTGAGTGACCACCCAGCTCATCTAAATCCCTTGCTGGAGACTCAGAAACTATAGGACTTGGGTAACTGTGTGTTGATAATAAATAAATAAGTAAAAATAAACAGTTTTTCTCTTCGCATCCAGCACAGCGGCTTAGTGATTAGCACTTCTGCCTCACAGAACTGAGGTCATGAGTTTGATTCCCGATCATGGCCTTATCTGTGTGGAGTTTGTATGTTCTCCCTCTATTTGCGTAGGTTTCCTCCCACACTCCAAAAACATACTGGTAGGTTAATTGGCTACTATCAAATTGACCCTAGTGTGTGTCTGTGTATGTTGGGGTATTTAGACTGTAAGCTCCAGTGGGACAGGGACTGATGTGAGTGAGTCCTTTGTACAGAGCTGCAGAATTAGTGGCGCTATATAAATAGCCGCTGATGATGATCCATTAGGGAACACAGGAGAATAGTTCACGGGATACAGGCATCTGGGCATTTTAAGAACTTTAACTTACCCCTCTCCTGTTGGGCCTCAGGATGGTTTATTGTCAAATGTTACTTCTGTGTATAGGACCCAAGATGTGCACAAGACTGTGGATCTTTTGCTTATCTATGATGTGCACAAGAGGGGCTGGCCAGCCTCTAAGGTGACTATTTCTTGGTGGATTACAGCTGTAATTCGTCCGGTTTATGGTGGGGCAGGGCAGCCTGTTGCGGAGAATCTTTGGGCTCACTCCATGAGGTCGGAGTGTGCTTCCTGGGTGGTACGGTATGGTTCCTCGACTGAGCAGCTGTATCAGGCGACCAACTGGTCCTCGGTTAACACTTTTACCTGGTTTTACAGGTTCCATGTGTTTGCATCAAGGGATGCCAATTTTGGGAGAAGGTGCTTTGTGCTGTTTCTTTTGAGTGTTTCCACTTGTGATGGTGGCTTTGGGATGTCCCCAATGTTCCCTGTGTCCTCCAATGGATGTGGAAGAAAATAGGATTTTTATACTTCCGTAAAATCCATTTCTCTTGGTCCATTGCGGGACACGGTGCTCACCCTTAATGCTCTAATTCAGTGTTTCCCAAACCCAGTTCTCAGGACCCCTAACAGTGCAGGTTTTCCAGGTACCAAGTGAAATAATTAGGACCACCTGTGGATCTTTCAAAATGTGTCAGTCAGTAATGAATACACCTGTGCTCCAGCAAAGAGATATGGAAAACCTGCACTGTAAGAAGTCCCTGATGACTGGATTTGGGAAACACTGCTCTAGTCTTTACTTTTTTTTTTTTTTTTTTTTTAAACAATTTTTTTTATTGTTTATTCGAACAAGTTTACAAGCATGTAAAATCAGCAAGTAGATGTATACATAGAATAGGATATAATTACCTGAGGCTATAAAGTTAACGCATAATAAATGTAAAGAAGTAATATCCAAATGCTGTATAGGTGTATACAATTCAAAGAGAAAAAACTTGTAGGTGTGGGGAGACATACAGGGGGTTGAGGGGGAAGAGAAGGGAGGTATCTGAGTGGGAAAAGAAAAAGGTAATTGAATTTGTCTATGGTCACTGGTACAAGAGGCTGTTGCGTTTAGTCAGTCATCTCCAATCAAAAAGAAGTATGTAGTTAGTATGTTAATATAAGAGAATGTCAAACGGTAGAAAGGGGCGGTTCTGCTTCATAAAAGGATGTCCAAGGGTTCCACACAACTTTGAATTGAATTGGAGTATCATTGAGGGTGGCGGTTATACTTTCCAAGCGGTTTGTTGACCAAATAGAATTTATGGTTGCAGTAAGTGAGGGCGGGATCGAACTCTTCCAGTGCGAAGCAATCAAGCAGTTAGCTCTAATCTTTACTTTTTATGTGACATGTTGTGTTTTTTGAGTCTTGGTTAAACAAACTTCAGGAGAGGGATATAGAAGGGGAGGAGCTATGGTCAAATGTTAAAGTTCTTATAGTGTCTGCACATCTGCATCTCCTACACCATACCCTAGTGTTCTTGGTGCTCCCCAATGGACTATGAGAAGTGGATTTTACGTAAGTGTAAAAATCCTATTATTATGGCAGTAACCGACCACCACAAAACAATACAGGTAATACACTAGATTTAACCAGCCTCAGCAAGCAGACAAACAAGGGATAAGACATCAGTTTTACTGGTGATTCTGACCAGGAGCAGCCGCTTTCTTCCAATCCTCAGACCCAATGTATGTGGGGTTGGCCCCTTCCTGCTAAACTGCCAACCAGCCAGCTGCTAAACCCAAGCGTCTTCTTTTGTCAGGCTCACTCTGGCAAGATGGGTCTGTTTTAATAAACTGATACGTCTCTCAGACTCTTGCTAGCCCTCCTCTAAGACTGGTCTGTCAAGAACCGAACGCCCTAGACAGCACTAGACTGGAATCTTTTTTTGTCCCCTGTGCCAGCATTTGTATTGGTTGCAATTGTTTGGATCTGAATAATCCCTTCTCTTAATCCCTTATTGTAAAGTAGTTCTCAACCTTCCCAGACCGCACTGGAAGCTCTCCTGTGGGATTGTGATAAACCTGATATATAAAATAACTGCTGAGACTCATATAGAATAAAACATTTTTATAGTGGACAGTGAAATAAAATTTATCAATTGACACTTAAAAACTGTACATATAGACATGAGGCCATAATCCTTCATGACCAGTGAAAGGTAAAAGGCAGGACCAGGGAGGGTCAAGAAACAATGCATTTCTTCGGCTGTACCCCATCACTGCTCTGTAATCTGAAGCTTTCTGGAGAAAAAAAAATATATAAAAATGATGTAATCAATAGGGTCGGTGTCTGAATTTCCAAATAGAAATATATTCATTGCTATCCTTGAAGCTATATTGTCCAAATATCCCTCACTCTCCCGCAGGAGTATCGGGACCTTCTTGGAGGTGCCCTTAGCAGTCACTTTTGCACAACAGCTGTAATCTTTATGTACTGAGTTGTCGACTGTTCAAAGCGGTGGTATTCTCTTCGCTGATGCCGATAAATCCGACACTGAGGACACCTACAAAAGAAAACCGATTTGAGAAGAAAACGACAAGAATATACACAGACTTACCCGATCAGCGACTGTCCACATATCCGATCCTAGCAAAACACTGACAGGAGCTTCTTCCGAATGCACAGGTGTCCGCCTGTAGTGTCTGACGTCAGTGCACCCTCAATGAATTTTTATTTAAAGTGGCAATGTCGGGACATCTCTCTTAACAGTTCAACTCTACCTTTCCTCTCCTGATCTCTCTCCCTCCCTTCTCTCCAGGGTATCCGCATGCCTCTCTGCCATCTCCTCCTGGATGTCCTCTAGATTTCTTAAACTCAATCTTGCTAAAACTGAACTCATTGTCTTTCCTCCCCCCCATACCTCCTTCCCCTCTGACCTCTCCATCACTGTTGACAACTCATCTATCTCCCCTGTTCCCCAACTCCGCTGCCTAGGTGTCATCCTCGACTCCTCTCTCTCCTTTGCCCCTCACATTCACTCTCTCGCCAAATCCTGCCGTTTCCAGCTTCGCAACGTTGCCCGCATTCGGTCCTTCCTCTCCCAGGATGCCACCAAATCTCTCGTCCACTCTCTGATTATCTCCCGCTTGGACTACTGCAACCTTCTCCTTATCGGCCTCCCCCTCTCTCATCTCGCTCCCCTTAGATCTGTACCTAACGCCGCTGCTAGGCTTATTTTCCTCTCTCGCCGTTCCACCTCTGTATCCCCACTCTACCAAGCCCTTCACTGGCTCCCCTTCCCCTACAGAATCCATTTCAAGCTCCTCACTCTGACTTACAAGGCCCTCGCCAACTCCACTGCTCCCTACATCTCTAACCTTATCTCTATTCACACTCCCTCCCGCTCACTGCGATCGTCAAACGATCGTTGCCTCGCTTCCCCTCTGATTACCTCCTCTCACGCACGTATCCAAGACTTCTCCCGCGCCGCTCCCCTCCATTGGAACAAGCTCCCCCGCTCCATCAGAACTTCCCCTAATCTGTCCTCTTTCAAACGAACATTAAAAACCCACCTTTTCCTTAAAGCCTTCCAGTCTCATGCCTAAACTCCCACCGGTCGGCTACCTCTCTTTCTCATCCCTTCTTCCCCTTCCTCGACTCCGTCTCCGTTTCTCCCTTCTCTCCGTCTCATCCATGTGTCTGTCTGTCTTCCCCTCCCTTTAGATTGTTCGCTCCTTTGAGCAGGGCTCTCCTACCTTCTGTTTCCATCACTTTTAACTGCGCTCTCCAGCTACTCAGCTCACCTCCTCTCAGTCCCTCTGCCCTCTGTCTCCTCTCGCTTCTCTCCGCTCCCCTCAGTGACTCTCAACCTGTCATCCGTGCCCACCCTCTTGGGCCTTAGTTACCTGCCTATACTCACTTTTCCCCTCCCTCCCTCTCTTTCATGCTGTGCCTGAGCCCCCAGAGTTATAGTGCTTACTGTTACTTGTACTGTGCTGTTTCACCTGTACTGTGCCATTGTTTGTCCTTGTACGGCGCTACGGATACTTTGTGGCGCCCTATAAATAAAAATTAATAATAATAATAATAACAGTTAACCTGCATGGTCCAGACATTGCCGCTTCGGAAGAAGCTCCAGTAAGTGTTTTGCTAGGATCGGATATGTGGACAGTCGCTGATCGGGTAAGTCTGTGTATATTCTTGTTGTTTTCTTCTCAAATCAGTTTTCTTTTATAGGTGTCCTCAGCATCGGCAACGCGTACCCCACCCGTTCAAAGGTGTACCCATTACAAGCAGCAGTGAGGGTAAACATCACCTGAACTACACTGGTCTCCGACACAGAACCTTAGTGGATCTAATACTGTGGAATAAAATTTAGAAGCGAGGTGGTACTCTTTAAGACATCGAGCAAATAATAAAATATGAGTAATTTATAAAATGATCTCTATTTAGTTCAAGTTACAACACTAAACTTTTGTTTTCCGAAACTTCCATTAAGTAAACACTTTACAGTATGGTGGATCAAGGCATTGTAATGCAAGTGTTTATGAAATAAAATGCTGTAACAGAAAGCACTGTTAATCATTTTCAGTCTTGGAGAAATCCCATCTAACAGATATCACAGTCTGACTGACCCATACTGACTTTCTCGTACGAAAGATTAAACACTTGCAGAAGAACCGCATGTTGGGGAGAACAATAGTTCACAGGAATTCCAAATAAATAAATGTTTTCATTCTAGTTCTTGCCTGTTATTTTTATTGGGGACTGGGTAAAACTCAAAACAGGGGAATGGCAATAAACAAAACAACCACACAAATAGAAAAACAAATTACATTGTAAGCAAAATAATATTTTGTTTCTTTATGGTTATTGTTTAGTGCCTCAGTATTTGGAATATGTATCATATGTTGTCATGGAAGTGAAAATTCAACTTCATATAATACCCTAGTAATAACACATGGGCACTAGTGTTCCAAATACTCTTCCACAGGGTGACGCCCCAAAATTATATTTTTTTTACTTTCACTAATTGAGTGTCCCATTATTCAGCATATGCATCATTTGATGTGGAGAATCATTCATGGTAGTGGGCATTCAACATCTTATTGTACCCTACAGGAAATATATGGATAGATATCTGCCCAAAATTAAATAGTTTTGCCCCAAAACTATTCTGTTATTTTTACTAGCTTAGTATTTCTGATTTGTAATATGTATAATTTGTTGTGGGCAGTAGTGTTCCAGGTACAGACTATAAAGTGGCACAAAACATTGTCTGTTCTTCCTACTAGGTTATTGTCTCTGTATTTACAATATCATTGGTTGTGATGAGTCATTCATGGTTTTGGGAATTCAAGGTCTTATAGGCAACATATGGACAGCTGATGGGGGTTAGTATTTTCAATACTCCCGCCCTGGTTATTATGTGATATCCCAAAACTATTTATTTTGCTGTCAAAATTTTAGTGTCTGAAGCTGGGAGCGTGTTCGTGACAGTCAACCCTAAAATAATCCCCGCTGCTGGTAGGTTGGGAAAATGAAATATAAATTACAAGAGGGCAGCATAATCACCTATATTAAGAGTAAAATCTCAGAATTGCACTGTGAGAAATAGTGTATATATACTGCATGTATATTTACCGGCCATATGTGGATGTCCTGTTACTACCAGATCTTCATACAAAGACTTAATCGGATTGTGTTTTCTCAATAAAACTCCATGTAACCATATGAGTAACATCCTGTGCCCATGTTCTTTGTAGCTGGTTTTATCTGTTAGATAATACACCATTATTAGAAATAAAAACATGAATTACATTATTTTTTTTTTTGGAGAATTGTATAAATTAGTAGACTTTAAAGACATATACAGGTAATTACAAGTAACCCCCCACCCCAGAAATCAGAACGGCATGGATGCAATGCCTGGGACTCTTGCTATTTAAGAGATACCGTCATAGCTGCTGATATTTCTATCAGTGATGGAAGAAGAAATGTGAAAATGCTATTCTGACATTTTGCAGCTTGTTATGTGTTCAGAACATTGATTACTCCCGACACATAACAAGCCGCAATGTGTCAAAAGAGTGGAATATTAAACGTCTCCTTCCAGAACAATCATCCGTTACACTCCAGATAGTAAGTATCTCAGAAACTACAAGAATTCTGGGCATTGGAAGCCTAACCTTCTCACATATGGGGGTAGGGGTTTTAAATAGGGTTTATTAGTACAATAGTTCTATGGGTGGACATCACCATTAACTGTTATACTGAAATATGCCCTTAAGAGGAAAGGCAAAACAAACATTTCGGGTAAATACACTAACATTAAATTTCCATTGCAGAATTATTAAAGATTATTTCCTCCCCACACCATCACAAACCTAGAAAGTCACATCCCACAAAGTCGATAAGTGTTGGTGATATAGAACAAAAATCTGTAATCATTAAGGATAGCATGTCAGTTATGTTTGTAGTTACAGCTCTGGCTTCTGTAATGTCCCAGAGGGAAGCCAGAAGTGTTCCGCTTACAACTGATGGGATGTAACAGGAAGCACAATAGAAGGGTTTACTTAAAAGCACACAAATCTTAAAAATGTCCTTTCTGTGCAGGGGATGCATATATGCTGGACAGGTTTCTATGCTATTTCTCTGTAAAGACTGCTTGTACTATGCCTGCTCTGTGTCATTCATAGTTGTTCCAGACCTGGCCACGGTCAATATTGTAACCACAAGGTCGTACACCTCCGCTGTTATATTATGAGTGGATTATTTAATGAATTAAGCCCTTTGCACAGCTAGATCTGTTTTGTTCTCCCAGAATAATGAGTGACAAGATCACATGGGGCATAATTAGTCTGATTGGTAATCAGCCAACTGGCTTTTCATCCAGTTTTGATCAACATCTGATCGATATCAGTCGGTCTTTTGGACAAACAAGTGACTCTCTCCACTGAGTCACCTTCAGACATGCCACACTCCTTTGGGCTGGCAGGGGTAGAAACAGTCTCTACAGGCTCACCTTCGCCAGTTAAACAAGTCATCTGAGCTCCAGGACTCAGATTTGGGGCACGAGTCTGGGGTGCTGGGGCTGTGGGACAGTTCATCCTCAGTTAACGGTTTTCCCACAGCATTAGCGCTTCTTCTCCAGCCTGGGCTCCAATGGTCTCTAATAACTACCAGGGACAGGGCGGGGCAGGGACTGGCCAGAGGTACCTGGATGGTTGGATATTTGCTTTTGGGGGTGAGTAGAAAATAGGTGGCCCCCTGATTGTACAGTCCGTTTGGGTTGGCTGTTAACCTGGCACTTATGCCAGTGGGCCTAACAGCCACGTATTGATCTGCCAGCTGGGCGGCTGCTTCCAAAGTGGCTGGCTTTCTGTCTAGCATGCGGGACCTTCCCCTCTCCCCTCCCCCGCGCCTCTAGCTGTGCTTTGAGCTCACTGAGTTACTGTGCGTTTTGTTTACTGTATCGTGCTGTCTCACCTTTTTATTGTAATTTTGTTTGTCCCTGTACGGCGCTACGGATCCCTAGTGGCGCCCTATAAATAAAAATTAATAATAATAATAATAATAATAATAGCACCCATTGTTTCACCTCCAGTGCACACCAACGGTGAAACTGCTTTTGGCACATTTAAGTCTCTACAGTCTGGCACTTTGCTCTGTGCACCCACTTCTTGGTAGACTCCCGCAGCAGATTAGGAAACCAAACTTCTCATAGGTGGCATGCGAGTTCTTGGGAATGTTCTAGAACTTTTGATGATAGGTCTCTGGGGTAATAGTGTACCGTTTAAGGAGGGCCCTTTTTACTATATCATTGTCCACACAGTCCTCTGAGGGCACTCCACAGTAGGCCTCCACTGCACGTCGTTGCAAGGTGGACATCAAATGCTTGACCCATTCCACTCTGGGTATAGTGTGTAGTCTGCAGGTCCTTTTAAATACTTGCAGATGCTCGTCAATATTACCAACACTGTCCTTAAATTTAGGGCAAAGTAAAGATGGTAGTCCTGATCCCCTATGGAGCGTCTCCCCCCTGGGCTGCATGGTTGGTACCTTTCCCTCATGGCACCATGCCTTGATCACCCATGCCCACTCAACTGCAGTTGCCTTGTGACCTAAGGCCGACAGCTGGATCCTGAGCCCGGCTGCCTTGTGCTCATCATAGGACAGAGGGGCTGTTTCTGTTGGTGCCATCTGTTGAGAATAGGGTGCTGCTCTCTGGGGACCTGGTTTATCTTGGTACCAAGTTTTCAACTATGGAGCCGCCTTGGCCAGTGCTGCCATCAGTTTCCTTAGCCAGGGGGACCATGCTGTAAGAGCCTTTCTCTCAGCGCCGCTCTCATCTGTCCCTGTTTGGTGAATGTCTGATATCCAATGCCCTTAGCACTGCACAGAGTCTCAAGGTTCACCCTGGACACATTGGCGTATGTAGACATAATCTCCTGGCTGCAATTATTCCTCTCCTGAATAACTCAGCTGACTGGTGCATGAAAAGCTGCCTGGGGTTATCCCACTGCTGCTACCAGAAATCTGTGACATGATGGACCTCCTATGCCACCCTGTCATGGTGCTGGGGACCAGCTGGGCTTGCCTTGCCACTGTCCTCTTTCTTTATCCCAATTGCGCCCTTCTAGACACAGTAGGAGGGGCTTCCGCTGCTACCACTAGGCTAATCTGTAGGTCACAGGAATTACAGCAGGTAAATAGGCATCAAAGCACGATCTTGAAGCAGTGATGTTTTATTAGCTCAAGGACAGTTACACGCTAGTTTGAGGTACTAGCGATCTTCCAGAAGTACATATGGATTAATACAAACATGGTTAAACAGTGCTCTTTTTATACAGTTTCTGACGCAAGTTGGCAGGGGATATACCAGCCCCCCTTTTATGACTAGGCACCAAAAAGTCTGAGATCTCACATTCAAAGATTAGCATCAGATGTAATATGTTGTCTAAACTTGGATTTTAAATGCAATTTATACTTAACAAATATACATTAAATATATACATTTAAATTAATAAACATTCCCTTTAATACATTTTTACATCCCCTAGCGCTCGGGTTTAACCCCTCTGGCACCAGTTATTAACCCTTCTGATGCTGGAGCACATTTTATGATGGACCCGGCTACAACAGGGGACAAAGTTTAACAACAATATGGAGGCAAGGGGGTAAGGTAGATGCTAAATATTGTGACATGTTTACTTAACAAATCATCTTTACCTGTCCACTGCATTTCAATGGACTTAATCTGCTGATCTGTGAACTTCCACAACTGAGCCAGTTTCTTCCATTCATCTGGCTTGAACTGCTGATATGCCAAATTCCACAAAGCTGAGCGAATTCGGCTCGTCGTTGACGAGTGATCTTGTTTAAACGTCACAGGCTCCTCAAGATTAATATCGTCTATGAGCTCCTAAAAAAAGCATTGGCTTTAAGTGGTGTAAAAGCTAACTAGTCGAGATAAGAGCACCATACCGTGTAATTGCATACAAGTTTAAATATTGCTAATTTAAAGCTATTATTATTTCTGATGATTTGTAAGGTTCCACAGCTCTGGATAGTGCAGAAACAAGGCATACATAAAACAGGGACATACAAGCTAGGCAAAATGAATGCAGACATGAATATAAAGTGTTGGGATTGTCTGCTCATGAGAGAGCTTACAATCTAATGAGCACAACTGAGACAAGAGGAGTGAACATGACAAAGTGGGGATTGGGACAGCAGCAATTGTGGGACAGTGTGAGCAGTATAATTGGGAGTAGAGATCATTTAAAGATTTAAACGCTGTGGGAGAGTTTCTTCAAGCATGGTAGGGATTTCCATAAGTCGATAGAGGTATGTGTGAAGTCTTGATTGAGAGAAAGAGAGAGAGAGTTAGGTGGTTAAAACAGATGAGGGGCATGTCAGAGATAGGTCTAAGAGGGCATGAGGGGAAGTATTTTGAGATATAGGAAGGGGTGGCGGTGTAGAAGGCTTTGTATGTGCGGGTGAGTACTTTGGATTGGATTCTGGAGGACATGGGAGCCAGGGTATAGATTTGTAGAGTGGTGCAACAGATGTAGAGCAGCAAGAGAGGAAGATCAGTCTTGCCATGGCATTTAGGACTGATGGGTGAGGGGAATGAGATGATAGAGATGAAGAGAGAAAGGATAAGAGTTTTAGCAGCATCCTGGCTAAGAAAGGAGCGTATTCTAGTAGTATTTCGAAGGTGGTGGTGAGAGGACTGGGGGAAAGATTGAATGTGAGGAATAAATCAGAAGGCAGAGGCAAGTATGACACCAAGGCAGTGGGCTTGGGACATTGAGGAACTTGTGGTGTTATATTAAAACACCACTTTGTTAAGTGTTTAGTGCATACAAAGATTATACCCTACTTCACAGCTCATTGTATGCAACATATTTAATGTTTACAAAGTACACAATCTTTTAGTAATAATTTAAGTGCTTACTCGTGTTAGATAGTGAACCTACATTCAAATAGTTGCAGATTAGCCTGGAAAGCTCTTATCTTACCTTTATCAGTGTGTTGTATCTTTCTGCTTTAATAATCATATCTACAATGAGGGTGTGATTGCTTCTTGCTGCTGTATCAAGTGCTGTTTTACCTTGCTGAAAAAATCAAATAAAAATAAGTCTTGTAACAATAAAACAGATGCCATATAAAGTTGTTTGGATGCGCAATAAGCCAGTATTTGCTTTCACCACACTACAAGCAGGCTGGAGCACGGGAAAACCTCTGTAACATTACTGCAGGCATCGGGATCATTCATTGGATGTCTCTGCTGTTCATATGATTGTGAGCAGTGTTGGAAGTGGGGGTGTATACGATGGTAGTCATACTGCCACTTCTACTGCCTTCATTGTAACACTATCACATTCCACTCACTTACATTATATATATATATATATACACGTTTGTGCAGATAACAGATACCACATAAAGGGGGCGCGTAACCCTATTCAGTATACAGTCACTAGGCGGGATAATGACACCCAAAGTCCAATGTACAGGAGGCAGCCAGTTCCAATACAGGTGGTGAGTCTGGAAAATCTATAAAGGAATAAAGGAAACACGGCGCCACATGGTGTATTACCACAATATATTAATGTAATAAGAGAGAGTAAAGTGGAGGAGTCAGAGGTGTACTCAAGGATAATAACTTCTCTCCGGTAGGGCTAATGAAACCAAAAGGGTGAATAGATATATACAAAAGTGACAGCACACTGTGTTCAATGCCACCAATGTAATCACCAATAAACAAAAAACTGCGTACCAGATAAAAGAACCAGAAGATGTATGAATCAGTTCAATAGAAAACTCCAAATCTGTGCAGCTGTTGCCAGTAACGTCACTCATCCAAATGTACAATTCTGTTAGGACTGTAACTTCAGCATCATAGGAGTAATATAAAAAAAACTCATATAGTGTAATATTGTAAAAACTCAGATTTTACTAATAAAATAGTAAGTATCACACTTACATAAAAACACAAGGTAACAAACATATATTGGTATCTTTAGGTACTCATCTGGGATGTAATCAGAGATGTATGCATAGATATCAATCAGCTCATATATAAATCTCTGCAGCGCTCCCACCACACTAGTACCACGATATCCAAACAGATGATGGAAAGGTCCTTAGACACTCCTCAACGCGTTTCGTCTGGTTAGATGTTCAGACTTCATCAGGAGGAAAAAATAATATAATAAAGAAGCAGGAATCTCCAGCGCTTTTTAAATAGTGCCAGCGCCATCTTGGACATGCGTTTCATGTATTCCATGTGCAGATGTGCAATAGTAAATATTTCTGAGAGGCAACCTCAAAACCAAACTATGTATGAATCATGCCATCAATGAGACAATGGCATAAGTAATATAGATGTACATAGGAATAAAACCCACTTCACTATATAATAATTTATGATGGGTACTACATTTGTACTGTATTATGTTTATCCTATATCTACTTATGAGATTCTGCTATCTAGGAGATTAGCCATTGTTGTGTGTACTCTTTTCACATTCATTTGTACTGTATTATGTTTATCCTATATCTACTTATGAGATCCTGTTATCTAAGAGATTAGCCATTGTTGTGTGTACTTTTTCCAAGCTGTATTACTAACTATCTTCGGATGCCACAAACGAGGACATGGTTTTACTATAGCAATTTTCCTCTAGTGTCTGGTGTTTCTCACCAGAGCTAACCATGTGACTGATGAATCAATCATGTGATTGAAGCAATGCGCGCGTCATAGACGCTACTGCGCATGTCCAAGATGGCGCTGGCACTATTTAAAAAGCGCTGGAGATTCCTGCTTCTTTATTATATTATTTTTTCCTCCTGATGAAGTCTGAACATCTAACCAGACGAAACGCGTTGAGGAGTGTCTAAGGACCTTTCCATCATCTGTTTGGATATCGTGGTACTAGTGTGGTGGGAGCGCTGCAGAGATTTATATATGAGCTGATTGATATCTATGCATACATCTCTGATTACATCCCAGATGAGTACCTAAAGATACCAATATATGTTTGTTACCTTGTGTTTTTATGTAAGTGTGATACTTACTATTTTATTAGTAAAATCTGAGTTTTTACAATATTACACTATATGAGTTTTTTTATATTACTCCTATGATGCTGAAGTTACAGTCCTAACAGAATTGTACATTTGGATGAGTGACGTTACTGGCAACAGCTGCACAGATTTGGAGTTTTCTATTGAACTGATTCATACATCTTCTGGTTCTTTTATCTGGTACGCAGTTTTTTGTTTATTGGTGATTACATTGGTGGCATTGAACACAGTGTGCTGTCACTTTTGTATATATCTATTCACCCTTTTGGTTTCATTAGCCCTACCGGAGAGAAGTTATTATCCTTGAGTACACCTCTGACTCCTCCACTTTACTCTCTCTTATTACATTAATATATTGTGGTAATACACCATGTGGCGCCGTGTTTCCTTTATTCCTTTATATATATATACACGATGGTATGTCATACTGCCACTTCTACTACTGCCTTCATTGTAACACTATCACATTCCAGTCACTTACATTATATATATACAGTGGTGGAAGTGGGGGTGTGTACAGTGGTATGTCATACCGCCACTTCTACTGCGTTCATTGTAACACTATCACATTCCATTCACTTACATTTCCATTACATTTTCTATAACGCCACTTCTAAACTCCCACTTCAACCACTGATTGCGAGTATGCCAAAAGTATTAATATTTGCATGGAACCTATTATAGTCACCATATCTGCACACAAGTTGGATACTGAAAAATACTACTTCCCAAACAAATACCTGCAGAGCAGGGGTATTTTCTGGATTCTCCTTAAGGCCGTTTTTAATAAAATGTCAAACGGGGAACTACCATTAGTCTTCTTAGTAATTAAATTTGAATAGTAGAAGAACATCTATCTCAGCCACCTGGTGTCAGACATGAAACTGAAAAGTGTTTATTTAACAAGAGAGTCTCATCTGAGTTAGTGATCAACGTAACCTAGATTTCCTAGGTCAAGTTTAAAATACAAAAAAACTACTAAATGTAACCTTAATCTAATAGCCCAGCCCAGATCAGGTCTAAAATCCGAGCCTTAGTAAGCTTTAACATGACTGAGCTAGAACAGAATTCTGTTAGGAACCTATAATAGAAATAATAACAACAGGGCATGATATTTTTCTGGATTGCAATGGACAGATCATTTATTTAACACAGAAATACTCGTTTTGATATATTTCCAACAACAAATTAACTTAATTTTAAAAGAGAAACTTTTAACATTTCAACAATTTGAAGACAAATTAGAAAGGTACTGGCGATGCCCCAATTAACAAGTGAAGATTTTTTCAGAAGTCATTTCAGCCACCTGCTGTACCCAACTCACCAGTCAAGTGGGTACTTACAGAAGTCCATTATATCATCAGGAGGTAAATGTATCAAACTGAGAGTTTTCCGGCGGGTTTGAAAAGTGGAGATGTTGCTTATAGCAACCAATCGGATTCTAGCTGTCATTTTTAGAATGTACTAAATAAATGTTAGCTAGAATCTGATTGGTTTTTCAAACCTGCCGTAAAACTCTCAGCTTGATACATTTACCCCCAGGTGCCCTTAGAGAACTACATCCCGCTTCCAATTTGTCAAATAGTATCAAATTATCAATTTAGAATAAAGACTAAATTAAAACAGTCTAGCAATTGCTAATAAGTTACCGAACCTAGCTGTGACAATGTACGCCTACAGATATATTAAAGGACAATAAAATCTGATATGTCCAGAGGTAACGTAAGTTAACCTGTACAAACAGCATCCCACTTTCCCAAAAAGGTCACTCTTGTGACAACAGCAATAAACATTTTAAAGGGAAGCGTGGATGGGAAACCGTTTAATTCATTAACAAATAGGCTCCTTTTCCAAATAGTACTCATCTATTTATTAAACCCCCCCCCCCATCAGCTGATCATCATAAACACCCCCAGCTAGGAATTCCGTCAGCACCTGAGCAATCCCAAATCTTAGCAGAGCTCACCTTTTCGGATACCTTTGCGAAGTGTTATGGGGACCCATTAGTGTGATCTTTAGTTTGGGCCAGCTGATGTTTTAAAGGAGCCCTGCTAAGTTACCCATGGAATGTATTACTCTGTCTGGAAGCTCTGTACCAATCAGTGTCAAGCACAAGTAACTGGCCCAGGGTACCGCAGATCCACCCCACCTAGCAACAAAAACACTTGATAGAATATGAAGAAATGCAGCAAGCCCCTGATGAGCCAACAGGTACATTATCATTCACGTCTATGACTGTTACCTTTCTAATAGAAGTTGTGGAAAAATAAACATGTTCATGTGCTTCTATCCCCCCTCTTCCATTAGTTTTACGGGGGAAAAATAGCTGTTTGGTAATGACCAAGCGAAAAAAATAAAATAAACAAAAAGAACAAACTTATATACAATTAGTAGAAACTCATTTCTATGTTGCTCTCTAAATGGTGCTGCCCTAGACCCTCTGCTTTGGTTTCCTATATGACTGATACAGTCCTCATATAGTGACTGTGTGATAGTGATTGTACAAATGTGGGACTGGAGGAGGCTCTTATCTCAGCTGCATTTTCCTCCCCTCCATTTTCATCATAAGCAATCACATGGGTGGTATAACTAGATTCCCCCTTCTTGACCAGACTTATTGTTTATGGTATGTGGAAAAGCTGCAGCTCGGTCATTTATACACTGTACAAGTACCTGTGCTAACTCTTATTTGTATTAACTATTGCAAAGCATTCAGATAGTGCTTCTTATATGTACTGTGTGTGGTATATGTAGAGTATTTATATGGAGACTGAATATTGGGGTGAAAGCAAAGTTGGAATCCACCTTGACAAAACTCTTGCACTTAAGACTGAATCCTCCGCCACCTTTCTCTGTACTGTACACATCACACCTATTAATGTAAACTTAGGAAGCTACTGTGGTTCATGTTATTACTACAGTACTTGAAGTTACCTTGTCTGCAATTGTGAGGTCACAGCCGATTGTAAGAAGGTTTTCCACTAAATCGGTGTTCTTAAGTTCAGCTGCTAGATGCAGAGGAGTGTGTCCTCTCTATAATTAATACAAACAGAAGGGATCATGGTTAGTGTTTCAAAATCATAACCAGGAGCAGGCTGGGGTGGGTGGCAGGGGAGCATCTGCCCACCCAGGCCGGTCCCACAGTGGGCTACCTTGGGCTGGGTCACTGGGCCACCTGCATTTTTTTCCCATAATAGGCTGCTGAGTCGAATCTTGCCCTCCCCTGATCATAACAATAAGACTTATGAAAGTAAATTAATTAAAGGTGAATAAGTCATTGGCATCCTAGTCTGCTCAGTGTTTTGTACAGTAAGAATCTGGTCACCTATATTCAAATGTAGTAGCAGCAAATATAGATGAATAAACGTTATTTTATGTAAAGGTGAGTTTTACACCACAATCTTCCTGCATCAGTTTAATAGAAACCTTACACCACTAGTCTGTACTGTTGGAGGACCCTGTTCCTTCCACAATATAAATGTTAGTCTGTAACTGCCCGCTTGCCTCCAATCCTCTGTTTATTTACAAACTGCAAACATTGCAGACCCATAATACTACTTTGTGTGCATAAATGCACATACTTGTTCCTCACAGTCTTGGAATATACCACAGTAAAATCAATGTGAGCCTAAATATGTGTAAAATGTGTTTCATTATGAGTTTAATGACAAGAGCCGATCTCTGGCATCTTAGAGGTGTGCGAAAATTGTCCTATTGTATGCAGAATATTACTAGTGTGGAGAAAAACACAAGGTTATCTTTGTAATCTTACCACATTGGTGGCATTAATACCAAATCCCGTATCTACTAGAGCATCCACTATGTCCATATGATTACTTAGGATAGCCAAATGGATAGGAGTGTTTTTATCCTGCAAATTACATGAACAAACACAGATTAGATCAAGGTCAAAACATTGTAATCAGATTTAATAATACACATTTCTTTGTTACACATTTTAAGTTTCATTGTATTATAATTACTTCAGAGACTGTTCTAGGGTAAAAGGAAGATCATTGATCTACTTTAGAAGCCCTTCAGTCATCATCTGTCTCACAATCGCTAGTGGTGAACCCACCTTTTCTGCTAGCAATTGAATCTAAATTGTCTGAGACGCAGAGTTTAAATGAGAGTCCGTTTTCAACAGGTAACGGCACAAGGAAGTGAAGATCTTCAATTTATGATGCTCAAAGGTGTATCTAGCTGTGCAGCAACCAACACAGGATGGACTATGTGGGGTGAGACGTGATCAAAGTCAAGGACATGCCTGGGGTCCGGACAGACAGCAAGATTTGTTTTACAAGTTAAGATGCAAGCAACAGGTCCGGGTCACTAGCATACAGGGGTAGTCTGGGAAAAAGCCCAAGGGGTATATTTACTAAACTGCGGGTTTGAAAAAGTGAAGATGTTGCCTATAGCAACCAATCAGATTCTAGCTGTCCTTTTGTAGAATGCACTAAATAAATGACAGCTAGAATCTGATTGGTTGCTATAAGATATTAAACAGTTAAAAAATGTCGAATTACAAGGTGGCTGCAAGGAGTGACATCTGACTAAGGACCGGGTTGTCCTTAGTGTGATTTCATCTACTGGAATAATATCTACGTCCAGCTGCTGGACCCAGAGAGCCCGCTGTCATTGCTGATGCCATTTCTGCTCTTGCTTTGGTGATCTCCATAGCCTTCTTAGTGACAGTAGCTGTTGCCAAAACGTGTGTGTACAGTGAAACAACTGTCCTGACTCTGTGTTCAGAAGCAAACATGATGCCAAGGAAAAATACTCAGCTCACAACTCCTACAAACTGGAGGGTCACAAGAGTGTAAGGGGTATATTTACTAAAGTGCGGGTTTGAAAAAGTGAAGATGTTGCCTATAACAACCAACTAGATTCTAGCTCTCATTTTGTAGTATGCACTAAATAAATGATAACTAGTACCAATAAATAAAATACTAGATGCTTCTGACATATCAGTTCTGCACCGTCTCTCCTCTAAGTCGTCCTAAATCAGAGTACCCGGAGGAAACCCACGCAAACACAGGGAGAACATACAAACTCCACACAGATAAGGCCATGGTTGGGAATCGAACTCAAGACCCCAGTGCTGTGAGGCAGAAGTGCTAACCACTAGGCCACTGTGCTGCCCTATTAATTAAATTCAATATGACGTCTTGCATAGTTGGGCCATTACAATGTAAACAATAAAGCCACTATTTACTTACATTAGGTTTTGGTGTCAAGTCAACGTGGTTCCTAATGAGGAAGTTGACCAGGGATAAGTAGCCTTTCTCCGCTGCTATATGTAATGCAGTGTATCCATCCTGAAAGTGAAATATTTTGCAATGACAGACTTTGTGTTTTACATAAGTAATTATAAATTACATTAATGACAGTAACAGAATAAAAGTAATACTTTATAGGTATTCTACCAAGTGGACTAGTACAGAAATAGACTAAAATAATACATATAAAATACATGTAAAATGAGCTGCATGTTCTATAAAACATAACTCAATTTTCATTTCCAGGTTAGTGGCACAAACTCCAAATCACATTAGAATATGTTTCAAATTACATAAACAAAACTTACATTTTATACATTTGACTGTAAAACTGTACAACAAATTTGATTAAATATATGGATGGTTATAATATAACCTAACAAGAATCGGTAGAACAGAAAGTGGCAAATTCATGTGCGTATAAATCAAATTATGCAATGGATTCACTCTGTATAATTAATATTAAAATTAAACATTTAGAGACTAGTTTAGATTTAGAAGCAAAACTAGCAAATGGGTGCAAATTTGCACCTGGACAAACCATATTGTGATGCAAAGGGTGCAAATATAATTTTTTTTTCTTGCATGCATGGAAAAAACTGGCTGCATTTCAGGGGCTGGCTGACAAATTTTGGAGGAAAAAAATGCAGGTAACCCAGGGACCCAGCCCAAGGCAGGGCACTATGGGACCGGCCCGGGGGGGGGAATGTCCTCCTGCCGCTTAGCCCAGCCAGCCCCTGCAGTTTTACAAATACTGGGAGGCTTTATTTGAACACTGCAATTTAGAATTGAGTTAAAATGCTTCCATCACCCAACTCTGAATCCACCTGCACATGCTAAATTTTCCACCCATCCTCCTGCAGAACAACATGGTTTTGAAATTCTAGCTGGATTAAATCCTAACTCTGAGGCCCTAAATTATCTATTTAAAATATACATAAACAATATAGCAAGTCAAGGGTGTAAACATAAATAGCACACTAATTAATTATATAAAGTGCTGAATGCATATAGCGCACCCATATCTAAATCTTTTCATCGTCCTGAAATATTCCTCTCCCTGGACAACTCTGTTGTATCCAGTTGGGAATATTAGAGATAATCTAGTGCACTGGAGTTTATCTGATACAGTCCAGTATAAATCTGAAAAAAATATGATCCACAACTTGCCGATCAATAGCAAGAAGTGAGGAGCATATCACAGCCTCCAATACAGAGTCTATGTTACAAATAGACCAATGACATCAGTATGGTTAATTAGCTCCACTATTCACAGTCACATCTAAGTAGGTTGATGTGCTAGAATGAACACTCAGCAATCCAACATGAAATCTCTTTAGAAGACTTTTTTTAGAGAATTCTTAACTAACATTTAAGAGGTGTTCACTATATAGCAAGCCTCTAAGATTAATACAATATAAGAGTAATATGAACATGAGACTCCATTGTACAACTTGGAGGAACTCCAAGATCCACTGGGATTAATTGTCCTCCAGAATTTCAAATGAGAAGTGGGAGCTAGCTCATATGTTTCTTGATAAGGCTGGCACTTAATGAATGCAACACTATCCCATTGAATGTCAGATTGTTATAAAAAACAACTTTAAAATATTATGTGTGTGTTACTCTCTGGCACTTTGTCTCAAACAACCACGTGTTCCACCACAGCTTGTGTGGTTTTCTCAGAAGTGTATAGTAACTATTACTAGAGGACACACTTAAATTTATTGTGACCAATAGGAACATGCCACAGTTAGTCAACTAATAACTAACCCTTAATACACCTGATGTCCTAGTAGCAGGAGTGACATGTAGCATAAGATCACAATTTATTTATTTGTAATCTTTATTTATAATATTTAAGAAATACTAAATAATAATAAATCTCAAAAAACAACTATAGATATAATAATAATATTAATCAATAAAATCAAGTGATGAATACACAACATTCATTGACCAAAAATAGATCCCTAATTGGGTAACCATTAATATTCGACAAGTAAATTCTATAATTTAAATTAATCCAGTAATATGCACATCTACTATTCAGGTACCTACTTAATTTCTAAGTAAATATATCCATATTACTCATGATAAGTAGAGTCTACATTATCACAGACAAATATCAAAAACTAATAAAATATCGTCTTTATAATTAGGCATGGAAATACACAGTTAGAAATAAGTACAATCTTTATTGTTTAGTAAAAATGAAGACATTTAAATACAAAAATAAGTGCAATCTGCAAAACTACAAAATGGTCTAAAAACTAAATGAACCAAAATATGTATCAAGGAGAAATAAAACCATAATATGCTACAAATCATTTAGGTCTACAGCCTCACCGAGGCCCTCTGGATAAAGTTTGGTTTTTCATCTGCCTTCTCCTGTAGCTGTCTAATACTTTCTACCCCTGTTAATCTGAAGTTGTGGGGATTGTTCCTGTGTCTCGAGGAAAAGGACTGGATACACTAGGGGTACATTTACTAAAGAGCAGGTTTGAAAAAGTGGAGATGTTGCCTATAGCAACCAATCAGATTCTAGCTGTCATTTTGTAGAATGTACTAAATAAATGATAACTAGACTCTGATCTATAGGCAACATCTCCACTTTTTTAAACCCGCAGTTTAGTAAATATACCCCTATGTGTTTCAATATTTCATGTTCAAGGAGTCTGCATTTTAATTTGCTTATTGTCTGTCCCACATACTGCATGCTGAATTTACATTGTAACAGATAAATTATATATTTGTTTTTTAAATTAATAAATATTTTAATTTTAAATTCTCTCTCTGTCACACCACATTTAAAATTAGAAATCTAGTTCTGTATGAAATTACACATAAAATGTGTCTTACCACTCCTATAATAGGTTAATTTGACAAATTACTTTATTACTCTAATGTGGATTAACTCTTAAATATATTCTTCATTAAAAATAAAAAAAATAGGAGCAAGGGAGTTGTTTATATTCCTTGCTTTTTTAAAAGTAAAAAGTGGCAATATTTCTTCAGTTATGATCTTGTTTGATAATAAAATTAACGGTGTGCACCGGGCACTTTTAGTGTTTTGGGTTTTGGGTTCTGATTAGCTTGAGGTTTTGGGTTCTGATTTGTTTTGCCAAAACACCTGACGAAAGGTTTTGGTTCTGATTTAGGGTTTTGGGTTCTGATTTATTTTTAAAAAAGCATAAAAAGTGCTAAAATCTAGTTTTTTGTTTGTTTTTCACTCCTACGCTATTATTAACCTCAATAACATTCAATAACAATCATTTCCAGTCTATTTTGAACACCTCACACCTCACAATATTGTTTTTAGTCCAAAACGTTGCACCGAGGTAGCTTTCTGGACTGCGAAGTGGAGTGGGCCCGGTACCCAATTTGGTACCGGGGCCACAATACCTCCGCCTTCTAATGGTCTCAATTCCACTGCACAGCTGCCTGCTCCTACATCCTCTGCAGCATATACAGGGTGTAGTTCGAGCGTGTCAATACCTCTTGTTTTAGACGATGACAGGTCATTTTGATTAATTTTGGATTTGGCAGCAACAGTCAACGTTTTTTAATATCTGATACGCCTCTATCTGGACTGCGTAGTGGAGTGGCCCCGGTACCCAATTTGGTACCCGGGCCACAATACCTCCTCCAACCATGGTACAGACCATTCATCATTGAGATCCCATCAAGTATGTTAAAGACAGACAGAGTCGAAGTGTTATTTGTTGACTTTGGGAACAAAAAAACTGTCCCTGTTGCAAATCTTCGTGCAATGAAGAGTGACTTTTTCATTTAAAGGCTCAAGCTTTCAAGTGTAGTGTTTATAAGTTATATTATACTTTTGGTTTAATTTGTTTAATTTGTTTTAATTTTGTTTTACTTTGTGCTCATGGCAAACGACTGTTAAACGGTCACATAATGCCAAAAAAAGAGTTGCAAGATGAAATTGTCCTTGGCGCCCTCCCACCCACCCTGATGTTGTTGAAATAGGACATGCGCACTTTAACAAACCAATCATTTCAGCAAAAGGGCCTACCAAACTGTGTCTGAAATGATTGGTTTGTTTGGGCCCCCACAAAACGAGCTGGGAAAGAAAAAAAAAGGTGCAAGATGGAATTGTCCTTGGGCCCTCCCACCCACCCTTATGTTGTTGAAATAGGACATGCACACTTTAACAAACCAATCATTTCAGCGACAGGGCCTACCAAACAACTGTGGCTGAAATGATTGGTTTGTTTGGGCCCCCACACCAAATAAGCTATTCATCTCTCCCTGTACAAACTAAACAGGCTTTACTGAGGCAAGATGTCGTCCTCATCCTCATCCTCTGATTCCTCTCCCCCTTCAGTGTGTACTTCCTCCTCCTCACACATTATCAATTCGTCCCCGCTGGACTCCACAACCACAGGTCCCTCTGTACTATCTGGAGGGCAGTGCTGTACTTGATTGAGGAATTGATAATTCATTTTAATGAACATCATTTTTTCAACGTTCTGCGGAAGCAACCTCCTTCGCCGCTCACTGACCAGGTTCCCCGCTGCACTAAAAACTCTTTCCGAGTACACACTGGAGGGGAGACAACTCAGGTAAAATAGAGCCAGTTTGTACAGGAGCTTCCAAACTGCCTTTTTTTCCTGCCAGTAACAATATGGACTGTCTGACATGTCTATTTGGATGGTGTCAGAAAAATAATCCTCCACGATTTTTTCTATTGTGACAGCATCCAATGCAGCGACACTAGACATGTCTGCAATGGTTGGCAGGTCCTTCAGTCCGGACCAGATGTTGTCTGCATCCCCGCTAGCGGGTCTTTTAGGAAAACTGAGTTTTTTCCTCGCAGCCACAGGTGTGGAAGAATATGAAGGTGGAGCTGTTGGCATGTCACGGTCCTCTTCAGAGGACAATTTCCTGACCAGCAGGTCTTTGCACCTATGTAGACTTGTGTCCGCCGGAAACAGAGACACAACATACGCTTTACACCGAGGATCAAACACGGTGGCCAGAATGTATTCCTCTGACTTTAAAAGAGTGACCACCCTTGGATCCTGGCAAAGCGTACGAAGGGCTTCATCCACAAGAGCTACATGCTTGGTGGAATCGCAATGGTTTACCAGCTCCTCCCTCACTTTCTCCAGCTGCTTCTGCAACAGCCTGATCAGGGGAATTACCTGACTCAAGCTTCTCGTGTGGCAAGTTGAAAATGGCTGCAGAACCTTGCACAACACGGAAATCAGTCTCCAATGTGCTTGACTCAGGCGCATCCCCACTCCTTTTCCTATGTCGTAGGTGGCTGTGTAGGCTTGAATGGCCTTTTGCTGCTCCTCCATCCTCTGCAGCATATAGAGAGTGGAGTTCCAGTGCGTCACAACCTCTTGCCCTGATAGCAGGGCAGGTTCAGACTTTTTTGATGTTGCTCGAGTCTGCGGTAGGCACTGGCAGAATGCCGAAAGTGTCCAGCAATTTTGCGGGCCACCGCAAGCATCTCCTGCACACCCCTGTCACTCTTGAGGTAATGCTGCACCACCAAATTAACGGTGTGGGCAAAACATGGGACGTGCTGGAAATTGCCCATATGTAATGCCCGCACAATGTTACTGGCGTTGTCTGACACCACAAATTCCCTGGAGAGTCTAAGTGGGGTAAGCCACTCCGAGATTATTTCCCTCAGTTTTTCTAAGAGGCTGTCAGCGTTGTGCCTCTTACTAAAACCTGTGATACACAACGTTGCCTGCCTTGGCACGAGCAGCCGTTGTGGAGATGCTGCTACTGATGCAGCTGTTGCTGTTGCTGCGGAAGGCGATGCATCTACCCAGTGGGCTGTCACAGTCATATAGTCCTTAGTTTGCCCTGAACCACTTGTCCACATGTCCGTGGTTAAGTGGACAGTGGGTACAAGCGCATTTTTCAGAGCACTGAGGACACTTGTTCTTACTTCTCTGTACATCTTTGGTATCGCCTGCCTAGTGAAGTGGAATCTCGACGGGATTTGGTACCGGGGACACAATACCTCCATCAACCGTCTAAATCCCACTCCACTGATGGTGGACACCGGACGCACGTCTAACACCAACATTGCTGTTATTGACGCAGTTATCCGCTTTGTCATAGGATGACTAGTGTCGTACTTGGTGCTCATGGCAAACGATTGTTGGACGGTCAACTGTTTGGTGAAAGACGTAGCGTTCTTGCGACTTCCCCTCTGGGAAGATGACCGACTACCAGCAGCAACAGCAGCAGCGGCAGTAGTAGGCGTACCGCTGCAGGATTCCTCAGATGAATCCCGTATTGAAGAGGACTCAGTCTGGCTGGTGACATGGCCTGCAGGACTAATCTGATGGAGATCGTGGAGGAAGTTGACGAGGAGGATGTTGGTGGTGTGTATCCAACAGGACCAAGGGATTTAGGTGTCCCTGGACTGATGACGGTCCTAGCCCCAGTTCCTGAACTAACCACTGAACTATGAAGGTTATTCAGGTGACGTATAAGGGAGGATGTCCCTAGGTGGCCAAGATCCTTACCCCTCCTCTTTTGAGCTTTACATAAGCTACATATGGCCAGACATTTGTTATCCGGATTGGGGTAAAAATAACTCCAGACAGAAGAGGTGCATTTCTTGGTCTTCTGACCAGGCATGACGGTGGGCTTTTTCATCCCATGGACATCCACTTTTTTCCCCCTGGTGCCTCATTTAAAATAACCACATCAGCATCCTCCTCATCAAGTTCCTCCACAACGCCAGCTACATCAATAGCCTCCTTGACACCATGATTATCCAAATCTGGAGCAACACTGTGGGTCATCCTTCCAGCATATGCAGAGGGTGTGCTGCAAATGGTGGATGGAGTCACCTCTTCCCATACAGTGATGGGAAGGTCAGGCTTCGCAACCACCAACACCCTTGGACTCGCCTTGGGGATTTGTGATGTCATCTGTTTAGAAGGCAGAGTTGTTTGCTGTGTTGTTGCTGACAGCATAACTCTTTTAAATTTTTTGGAGGGGGGGGGAGGAGGAGGGCTTAGATCCTTGGGTGAAGCTGAACCACTAGTGCTGAACACGGGCCAGGGCCTAAGCTGTTCCTTGCCACTCCGTGTCGTAAAGGGCATATTGGCAAGTTTACGTTTCTCCTCAGATGTTTTCAATTTTCTTTTTTTACTCATTGTAGTGAACTTTTGCTTTTTGGATTTTACATGCCCTCTACAAGGAGATTGGGCATCGGCCTTGGCAGACGACCTTGATGGCATTTCATCGCCTATGTCATGACTAGTGGCAGCAGCTTCAGCATTAGGAGGAAATGGGTCTTGGTCTTTCCCTACTTTATCCCCCAAATTTTGGTACTCCATTATATGCAGCACATGTTGTATTACAGTACTATTTTTTAAATACTGCAAGAACAGTAAACAATTTTTAATAGATTGCAGTATTAATGTTAATGGACTGCAATAATTTTTTTTAGACTTTTTAGAATATTTTTTTATATTTTTTTAAAAAGGATTTTTGTCGAATTATAATTTTTTTGGAAGATTTTTTAATACTATTTAAAATAAAGATGCACTTAGCAAAACAAAGCACAGGACAAAAGCACCGCTGGACAGAGCACTGGACTGATGCACCACTGGACTCAGCAAGGACAGAGCACTGGACTGATGCACCACTGAACTCAGCAAGGACAGAGCACTGGACTGATGCACCACTGGACTCAGCAAGGACTTTTTTTTTTTTATATTAATTTAAAAGGATTTTGGTAGAATTTTTCTTTTTTTTCTTTTTATGGAAGAATTTTTAATACTTTTGAAAGAAATATGCACTTTGCAGAACAAAGCACAGGACAAAATGCACCGCTGGACTCAGCAAGGACAGAGCACTGGACTGATGCACCACTGGACTCAGCAAGGACAGAGCACTGGACTGATGCACCACTGGACTCAGCAAGGACACAGCACTGGACTGATGCACCACTGGACTCAGTAAGGATAGAGCACTGGACTGATGCACCACTGGACTCAGCAAGGACAGAGCACTGGACTGATGCACCACTGGACTCAGCAAGGACAGAGCACTGGACTGATGCACCACTGGACTCAGCAAGGACAGAGCACTGGACTGATGCACCACTGGACTCAGCAAGGACAGAGCACTGGACTTATGCACCACTGGACTCAGCAGGACAGAGCACTGCCAGAAGCACCACTGGACTCAGCAGCACAGCACAGCACAGCACGAGAAATAGCAGGACAGAGGACCACCTAACACACCCTCCCTCTTCCCTGATCAATGCCTGAGTGAAGATGGCGGCGGCAAGCGGAGAATTTAAAGGTTCCGAGTATCGCGAGATCCGACACCAGCCCTCCGCAAAAGAACTTGATTTTTGCACCAGATCTGAAGTTGGTAGAGGGGAGACCTACTCATAATATTAATGGGACACATACTGATTCCTCCAGTTACACAATGCAATTCTTTAATCAGTTTGCCCACATGCGTATTTTACACGGCTGATGTAGCATTACTAGTATGAACGGTGAGAGATTTTTGTAGTTGATGTGCAAAATAAAATACCTACATTGGTTGTAGTGTTGATATCGCTTCCATCTTGCAATAACTGATCAGCACATGATTCATACCCTCCTTCAACTGCCAGATAAAATGGTGTTGCCCCTTTCTGTTGAGGAGTTTAAGGAGATACAGTGTTAGAGGCAGCTGCTGTCTGTATTCTTATATCCCAATCATGCAAGACCTTATAAGTCATATTTCACTGAAGAACGTTTATTGTTGTGGTAAAATCTGATGGGGGGGAAAAAGATCCCGCCAACAATTAGGTCACATAACATAAAAAGATCTTCCTTAATTTTGGTAAAGGATTCATGGATGGCTCTGCAGATGAGACATTTAATTGTTGCTAATACAGATTGAATTTAACAGAACAACTTATTTAACAGAAATCCACCAACTCTTGCTAAAAAGAAACCTAAATATATTTAGCCTCAATTAAAAAGAGTGACGGTAAATTCGATGGAGAGATAATTTTGAAAAATAATTTCTACCAGTGTGACATTAACATGGGTAGTAAGTATATGTGAGGATAATGTTCGACACCAACAATACCTTTCAGAGTGAAAACCTCCTGTCTGCTACTTTTGTGAATATGGATTTATATTCAAGGCTACCGTATGTGTTCTAGGAAAATGCAGGAGGGGTATATATATTTACGAGTAAGTGATTTATTTACAGCATTCCGGTCAGATATACTTAATGTAAGAAATATAATGTACATATAACACTAATAAGTCTCCATCTGGATATTAAAGTTTCCTCATGACATCACAGAACATAGCTGTGTATTTAGAAATGTACTAATTAGTAATTAGTATTAGTATTAATAAGTAATTATTTTCAATTTCATATTGTATATGGCTTTACTGGTGGGCCTTGTACACCCAATATCAATATCAAAAGGTGAGTACTTTGTTCCAGGTGGGGTTTTATGAAAGTCAGTAGACCGATTGCAGATTGGCTCCCCTCCACTAGCAGTGATTAGCAAGGCATTTAGTGTTTCCTTTTTGTTGCCAGATGCCAACGTTGTGGGAATAGGTAGGAAGATTATATTTGGATCTCTGCAATGCGTATGTGGGGATTTGCAAGCTCTGCATGTACCTAATCATTTATTGCACTGATTTTGCTGTGTCATTATAGTGGAGCAAGGAGTAATATCCCCAAAAAATGCAAGAAAATAACATCTAATCTAATTCTAATTTTGCTAATGCATTCTGGTGATGATAGCTAACTTGCCTACATTATAAAGGCCTTAGTGCTATAGAAAGAATGCAATCTATCTATTAAAGGATGGAATCTAGACTTAATTAAAAGCACATACTGAAAACCCTTATACAGCAAGTATGCTTGTCAGTATCAGGACAGTCTATTATTTGCATACTGATATCAATTAAATAAATGGCAAAAATTTCACCTAAAATCTGAATTAAAAAAATAAAGGCTAATTATAGTCTACTGGAACATAATGATATAACATATAATACTGGCACATTTCTCTTTAAAAAGGCAAACTGATACGTTCATATATGTAGAAGCAAAATAAATTGTTCAGTTCTGCCATTCTGATAAATGACATATTTCTACAGCTTTAGGATATTGTCCAAAATATATCTGATAAAGGACAATAAGCTTAAACTACAAAGCTAAGCATGTCAGATAGTTTGCTCTATGGTACTGGCACGTTCCCTGTGAATGAATACACAAGCAGAAATTCTACAGAACAAGACAGTCTTTCAGTCCCTCATATTCTACTACATCTGAGCAATAAAAGGTAGAAAATCCCCTTCCCCCAACACAGCAACCTGCAACTAAGGACTCAGAGAGAGCATGTTGGGCATACTTAGATTAGTATAGCTATATATAATGTGTTTTTTAGTTGCTTGTTAAGAATTATGCACAAGCATCCTATTTATTTTTTTTTGCTACTGATGACTGACATGTACCACATTTGGAGTATCTTTTTCTTCCCAACGAACCAACAGGGCCCTCACGACTGCATCGTGGCCATTTGCAGCAGCCAGGTGTAGAGCTGTGTTAGCATCCTGTAAGTGATGGTACAACATAAACACAAATCATTACTGATTATTAGGGTCTATCAACTCTCAGTCCTACAATCTGCAATACACTAACATAAATATTGAAAGTGATTTTGGTATATCCACCAGGAATTACACTAGCCTATGTATCAAAATGTATTCATACATCATAAAGCCTATACATGCAAATAAATAAAAATATACCAGAGGCAGGGACATTGAATCATAGGCACAGCAGATAACCAACAATTACTACAAAAAGGATGCAAATTAAGAGATCCCAACAGAGCATTCATCAAACACATGCACTCTATGCGGACTAGAGAAAAGCAGCCTTGAGATGCAGAACTACAGCTCAGAGCATACACTGTCACACATATTTAAAGGGACAGTATAATGGAACACAGTATTTTAAAACCAATGTATGGTTAACTCTTCATACTGAGTACAAAGGTGGTCTCACATCTGAGGCAAGATTTTTTTTTTCAAAGTTATTGATTGGAAAACCAAGTAAGTAAGATATAATTTTAAATTATAATCTACGCTGAGTAGCACCAGAGGTACTTGTCCTACTGGTGTTATTGGATGATGTTTATTTTAGTCTGCTGAAAAAGCATAGAGACAGGACACATTTATTTTAAAAATGTACATACAATTAGGTACCCTGTGCAGAATGATTTAAACCACTTTGTTGCAATGAACATTTCTAGTAAAAGTGTAAATTGTAATATTAATAATAATAATAATATTAATAATGATAATAATAATAATAATAATAATAATAATAATAATAAGTATTGATTTTTGGGTGATTGACTATTCCATAAGATCTGAACAGACCTGAGAGTAAATATACTACACTATATTTGTCTTTATTCCTTTTTTCCACATGTTACCTTTTGGATGGACTGTGACTAATAAGCGAATATTGGAAAGACATCAAAAGAGTCTTGATTATATGGATTGTATGAAATATTGTACATATTAAATACGTGTTGAATGTAAGAAGTTTAATATCTCTTGATGATTAGATAGCGCCAATGGTTGTGTACATGTTTATGTATTTTACCTATGTATTGGTATTTTGCAGTGTGATATAGGTGATCACTTTGGCACACTACCAAGGCAGCCATTGTAATAAGGAAAGGCAGGAGTCCTGTACACATTATCCTGTCACCATGACATATACAATACTCTTGTATGAATGAAAGGGAAAGGCAGGAGTCCTGTACACATTATTCTGTCACCATGATATATACAATACACTTGTATGAATGAAAGGGAAAGGCAGGAGTCCTGTACACATTATCCTGTCAACATGACATATACAATACACCTGTATGAATGAAAGTCAGGAGTCCTGTACACATTATCCTGTCACCATGACATATACAATACTCTTGTATGAATGAAAGGGAAAGGCAGGAGTCCTGTACACATTATCCTGTCACCATGACATATACAATACTCTTGTATGAATGAAAGGGAAAGTCAGGAGTCCTGTACACATTATCCTGTCACCATGACATATACAATACACTTGTATGAATGAAAGGGAAAGGCAGGAGTCCTGTACACATTATCCTGTCACCATAACATATACAATACACTTGTATGAATGAAAGGGAAAGGCAGGAGTCCTGTACACATTATCCTGTCACCATGACATATACAATACACTTGTATGAATGAAAGGGAAAGGCAGGAGTCCTGTACACATTATCCTGTCACCATGACACATACAATACACTTGTGTGAATGAAAGAGAAAGTCAGGAGTCCTGTACACATTATCCTGTCACCATGACACATACAATACACTTGTATGAATGAAAGGGAAAGTCAGGAGTCCTGTACACATTATTCTGTCACCATGATATATACAATACACTTGTATGAATGAAAGGGAAAGGCAGGAGTCCTGTACACATTATCCTGTCACCATGACACATACAATACTCTTGTATGAATGAAAGGGAAAGGCAGGAGTCCTGTACACATTATCCTGTCACCATGACATATACAATACTCTTGTATGAATGAAAGGGAAAGTCAGGAGTCCTGTACACATTATCCTGTCACCATGACATATACAATACACTTGTATGAATGAAAGGGAAAGGCAGGAGTCCTGTACACATTATCCTGTCACCATGACATATACAATACACTTGTATGAATGAAAGGGAAAGGCAGGAGTCCTGTACACATTATCCTGTCACCATGACATATACAATACACTTGTGTGAATGAAAGGGAAAGTCAGGAGTCCTGTACACATTATCCTGTCACCATGACATATACAATACTCTTGTATGAATGAAAGGGAAAGGCAGGAGTCCTGTACACATTATCCTGTCACCATGACATATACAATACACTTGTGTGAATGAAAGGGAAAGTCAGGAGTCCTGTACACATTATCCTGTCACTATGACATATACAATACACTTGTATGAATGAAAAGGAAAGGCAGGAGTCCTGGGGGTAAATATATAATCGCTGATATTCGGCAACATTGCCGGCTAAATTTAAAGCGGCAATGTGATTAATCACATTTCCGCTTTAAATTTAGCCGGCAATGTCGCCGAATATCAGCGATTTGTGAAAATCGCACTTTAATACATTTACCCCCTGGAGTTAACTATACCTTGTCTTCCTCCATTGTGAATAGTCCCAGAGAAATCAGATTGTTGATCATATTAATATGTCCATTCTCAGCAGCTAGGTGAAACGGTTCTCTACCTTTCTGCAATAATAGAATAGAGAAATACTGTTAGGAACATTTTAATTTAAGAAACTATGATATTTATATTTAAACAAATGAAATACAAATTGTCAAAAAACAACAAGGTAGGTATAACTTAAAATGAGAGTCCACAGAAGGAGAAAAGGCAGGGCTTGTTTCCCTAATTAATCAAATCCTGATAAAAACAATACTAATCCGGGTAATAATATAGTATAAATAACATTGGTTTTAAATGAACGAATGAATGAGTAAACTAAACAATTCATTAGAATGAGATTTCAATTATGAAATGTGTATCCTGTGTATTTTTTAATGCTGGCATTGTTACAATCTCCTGATATTTATTTACAAAACTCATTAAATTAAACTGTAGGGACGAGTGATTTTGTTTAGCTGTAGACCTATATTGAGATAGCTAATGAATTATAAGATATATATTGCTGTAAGAAAACAGTCAATATTAAACAATTTTACTGTGATAACTTACAATTAATTTAGCCCTATTTCATTATCTTCCTAAGATCTACAATAAAACAAAATATATTGCTCTGCACCCATATATGAATTGAAATGGCAATAGATAAAACACATAATTTGTGATTGAGAAAAGTATTGAACATATCTATCTCCTTTAGGGCTAGATTTACTAACAGGCGTGTTTGTAAACCCGCCGACTTTCGGCGGGTTTGGCGGCGGTTTAGCCATCGCCGGATTTACTAAGGCTAAACCCGCTGTCCAAACGGCCAGAAATGATGTTTTCAAACCCGCCTCTGTATAAAGCGCCGTGACGGTTTCAACAATGTTCAACATACAAACAGCCGGATTTACTATTAGGGGGTTTATAAAGCCGCCGGAAAACCGCCATTCAATAGACCAAAATGAAAGCGCTGCTTGTGAGCAGCGAGATTGTTCAAACAGCTGCTGTTTCAGATATTTGGTCAATCAGAACTTAAGAGAAAGCACCTTTGATATTTTAATCATTTGGAAAATCATTATTTATTGCTAAAGGGACAAAATAAATGTAATAATAATTTATGAAAGATTTTTTTTTTATATTTTTTTTTTAAAGGGACACTGTTATAGCATTATATTTTGTAGAAAATGTGAATATATAATATTATTAACTGATTGTTAATGGTGGATATAATTATTTATGTTGCACAATTTGTCATGACATATTGTCCAAATAATGTAATAATTAAATAATTTTATCCCCTTTATATAATGAAAATTTTTTATTCCCTCATAAGATAATATTTTATTCATTTTGCCCCTTAATCAATAAATAATGATTGCCAACATAATTTAAATATCAATGGTACTTTCTCTAATGTTCTGAATGGCAAAATAGTTCAAACAGCATATTTAAGCTATCAAGCCATTCTGAAGCAGGTATTAAAACTGTCCTGTCCTGTCTTTTGGCTGGCGGTTTTGTGGCGGTTTTGTGGCGGTTTCATCCAAACCGCCGGCGGTTTGGACAAAACCGCCGGCGGTTTAGCTTTTTCAATCCGCCACACATCGCCAGTCATTTTAAATTGAAGCCTCAAGTCGCCCTATAGTAAATGCGGCGGTTTGAACCACTAAACCGCCGGCGATGAGTGGCGGTTTCAAACCGCCACCAAACACGATTCTTAGTAAATCTAGCCCTTAGAGTGGCGGATGCACCTTCATGTTGGTAATGGGCTGTAATTGCAGAGCTGAAATTTGATTTCACAGACCAGCAACACACTCTGAAGAGGAGGAAATTTAGCTCCGCCCCTGCTCCACATAAGGTAAGAGGTGGGAGCAACTACAGCACATGTCCCAGCCCTGAAAATGTCACTACCATTAATATTAATCTGACTGGTCCATGGTACAATGTAAAGTTTCATTTTCTTATCTTTATATTTTAGTAGCATTGTGTCAGGTAGGAGTTTGTGATTTAATAGCAGGTTGTGACAGGCAGTAACACCTGTTTATTCCATACATATATTGCTGCAAAGCCATCGTTTTTAATGCAAAACAATAACACATTATGATCATAGCAGTGACAGCAAAAATAGAAATATGTTGATGCTTTATAAATGAAAGTTAATTATAAATATTTATAATATTTTTTTTAACGTATTTTATTATTATTATTATTAATTTTTATTTATAGGGCGCCACAAAGTATCCGTAGCGCCGTACAAGGACAAACAATGGCACAGTACAAGGTGAAATAGCACAGTACAAGTAACAGTAAGCACTATAACTCTGGGGGCTCAGGCACAGCATGAAAGAGAGGGAGGGAGGGGAAAAGTGATACAGGCAGGTAACTATGGCCCAAGAGGGTGGGCACGGATGACAGGTTGAGAGTCACTGAGGGGAGCGGAGAGAAGCGAGAGGAGACAGAGGGCAGAGGGACTGAGAGGAGGTGAGCTGAGTAGCTGGAGAGCGCAGTTAAAAGTGATGGAAACAGAAGGTAGGAGAGCCCTGCTCAAAGGAGCGAACAATCTAAAGGGAGGGGAAGACAGACAGACACATGGATGAGATGGAGAGACAGGAGAAACGGAGACGGAGTCGAGGAAGGGGGAGAAGGGAAGAAGGGATGAGTAAGAGAGGTAGCCGACCGGTGGGAGTTTAGGCATGAGACTGGAAGGCTTTAAGGAAAAGGTGGGTTTTTCCCCACACCTTTTCCCCACACACACTAACACACGCCGCTAGGCTTATATATATTAGATAAATTAGGACTAAACTGTGGTCAATGCTTCTGTATAGGGTGAAGAGATTATATTTTCCAACCCTAAATTCTACCATTGGAAGGAGAAGATAGGGGGGACCTTGTCCTGAATATTTAAAGTTGTCTTTGAGACATAATATTATGGAAGTGTTTTATTTTTTTTTGTCCTACAGATTATATTATTAAAATAAATCATAGATGACTATTGTGTTTTTCATTTAGAGTTAGGTGTAAATCAGGATAGAAGGTGTAATTTTTGCGCCGCGGTAAAATCATGTTGCACTGCAGATTTAGAGTTGGGAGGGAGGGAACGTGTCCTAGCTCAACTCTAAATCACTCTTGTCTACTTTCTGGAGCAATCACTCTTGGCTACTTTCTGGAGCAATGACTCTTGGCTACTTTCTGGAGCAATGACTCTTGGCTACTTTCTGGAGCAATGACTCTTGGCTACTTTCTGGAACAATCACTCTTGGCTACTTTCTGGAACAATCACTCTTGGCTACTTTCTGGAACAATCACTCTTGGCTACTTTCTGGAGCAATCACTCTCGGCTACTTTCCATGAGGTCCAAAGGGCACGTGTGGGGTTTGTGACGATGCAATTTGCATCATCCCAGCACTGTCCCCTGCTGTGCAATGACACAACTGCTTCATCGTGTAGCGGGGAAGGGGCCAGGTTGCTGAAAATTGCACCATAAAGGTTGCGGCCTGCCCGATTTACAAGAGGAGAGGCAGGATCTGGGAGTGTAGTCTACTCTCCTGGGGATTCGGGAAGATTCCCTATTCCTGAGTCTCCTGGATGCTGCGGGAGAGTAGTCTCTAAGTCATAGTGTAGTAATGCTGCCCAGTATTGGTGTGCTACATTTGCACATTTTACATGATCCATTTGTACCATTGAGCTGGATTTGTATCTAACACTACATAAGGCCCTTTGTCTCTACAACACAGCTAGGTCTCTTTTAATGGTGTTGTTGAGATACCTGGTTTCAGCTATAGATATTACAATAGCAGCTCCACTTATTAGGGCTTAAAAAGTAAATGAAACAGATAACAGCTGCCCAAATAACCAGAGATGACTTTATCCCAGTGATTACTTATTTTATAAAATTTTAGTGCAATTTCATTTCTAGTAACATGTTGTTAATCCATCACTGATGCAGGAATAGTTAAGGTCTATTTAATGCAACAATATAACTGGCACCGTTGGCTTTATTCACCTATGTTCAGCAAGCCGCACATACAATTTTGTATCATTAAAACATCATGTAAAAAGATGCAGAACTATATTCCATAAATATAATATTCCCCAAATTATGCAGCGCCCACTACTGCAGCCACAGCTTTGTCACCCACGATCACCTGAATACATACACACCTTTAGAATACGGTCATTTGTCTACCGTTTACTAGTCTCTCACGCGGATTATCTGGAGTACAAAGCACAAGTAGTTTTCTAGGTCACTTGGTCATTGCTATTGACAGCTATGTCAGGAATAAGATGGATCCACCTTTACAGAATAAATATTGATATTCTATTTACAATGAGCACTTCTAATTCTCAATATAGAAATGTATTGTTTTGTGTTTACAAGAAGGGAGGCCTTCTTAATATAATCCAAATCCTACACATAATACATAGGGTTGTAAGCTCCCTTTCCTAGGTCAAAGAGAATATCATACACTGCTCATTATAGTAAGAAAACCCACAACACACATAGATTGGACTTTTCCTCCTTTAAAACTGGATCTGCAACATATAAACTTCCTAGAGAGCAGTTATGACTTACTGTCAACCCATAGTCTACATACATACATACATTTTATATATATATATATATATATATATATATATATATATATATATATATTTATTTATTTGTATTCCAAAATACAAACATGCTGTAAGAGTTCTGCCTTACCAGAAGTGGTCGTACAACAGTGTACTTACATAAAGCTGTGATTCTCCAACTTACTTCATATATAGTAGTTTACACAAATGTAAGAATTACTGAACCAGTGTTTTGACAATTATTAGATGATTCAATAACCAGTCTATTTTTATATTACAGATTTATTACAATTCTCTAATTGACCAACTTGATTATAAAGGATTTACTATTTACCAAATATTGCAAGTACGCCGACCCAGATTTACATGTTTTGCCAGCGTAGGTCACTTGTTTGCACAGCACCATGACCTCTCTACCCCGTCATTTTACCTCCTATTTGTTCGAACTGTATGTCATGTGTTTAAAACAGATACATGGAAGTTATTGTGCTAAAATTAAGACCATGAATGACCACTCCTCAGCCTATTGGCAAAAATCAGGTGTAGATGCCCAAGTACGCAGTGGGGCTTAAAGGTGCCCTCTGTAGGCGATTGGCTGTCACCTGGTCCTCTGGCCAAGACGCCGGTCACTTGATGCCTGAGGTGCCATGTGCTCCTGGTGCTGCACTAGCCGATGGTGCCTGAAAATGCACTGTTGTTGGGATACCACTATGTGCACAGAGTAAGCCACAGAGCATAAAGCTTTTTATTTCAGTGGTACCACCTTTCCTGTGCCCTAGCATTCTATCCAGGGCAAGAACATTTTTTATACACCCCGTCGAAATGCTGGGGCCTACATGGCACTATTTATTCAAATTATTTTTGCACCCACACCTTTTCACATTTTTTGTGTTACTTTTTTTTATTTCTGAGGGCTTTAGGTGTGACCTTATGGTTAGCCCTCTCCCCAAGTCATGAGAGGCTCACTCATCCTGGGGGGGAGCTGAAGATTTAGTTCCCGAGGTGAGCTTCAGGAAAAGGGGCCCATCTGAACCTTGAGGCAGAGGTTGGCGTGAAGACCATTGTCCCCTAAGGAGACTTATGTCTCTGTGGGTAAGATATGTAAAGGGGTCCCCCCTAGCTTGGGCTAATGGAGATCAGAAGTACCTTATCACTCTTTGGGCCCTTATGGCTGGGGGTTGGGGAGGTACAAGGAAGGGTCCAAATACCCAAGTACCCCACCCCTTAGCACAGTCACTGCATTGCCCTGTACTGAGTGATTAGAGCACACGTCTCACACTTCAATAAAACAAATAAAAAAAATATTTTAATATTTAAATATTTGTTTAATAATATACAAAATAAAAACAATGATGTATAAAGTGATATTGCTTCCGCTGCACGATTTTCCATAAACCCAGGCCTGCATGAATGCAGTTACAAAACTTACAGACAAAGTGCTTGTTGGATGTTTGCTTTAAGAAGAAAATGAAGTAGTATAAGAATGGAATGTATAAAGTAAGTGGCATATAACGGTAATAACGGTAATCGTGTGCAGACCGCGAGATTTTCACGGTTTTCGCCGAGAATTGAATTAGTGTCAGATACCAGACTCTCCACTGTACTTACCGGGGTGTCCTCTAATCTCTAGCACTTCTCTCTTGTGAGAATGAGGTCACATGACCGCTATCTCGGCCAGCTCTCTGCTCCCACATTCCCGGGGTATTCAAACACAGTTCTATGGCAAGATGGTGCCAGATCTTTGAGTCTATGCATGTCCCAGCCTCTTAGACCAGGATTTTAATATCTTCTCTAGCATTCCTGATATCTGTTCAAGTATTCCCAGTATCTCTTCCAGCATTGTTCCTGGTATCTGTTCCAAGTATTTCTGGTATCTGCTCTGCTCCAGCATGATTCCTGGTATCTGTTCCAGCATTCCTGGTATTTTCTCTGGTATTATTCTTAGTATAGGTACCAGCGTTCCTGATATCTATTCCAGCATTCCTAGTATTAGTTCTGGTATTCCCAGTATCTGCTCAAGTCTTGCTCCTGGTATATGTTCCTGTTTCTGCTTTCGTTATCAACTCTAGCATCTGCTCCTGACATTGGTTACTGCACTACCTGACATTCTTACCTAGATCCTGATGAAAGGGCTGCGACCTGTGTAGTGTTAGCAGCAAAGACCAACCTCCTTGCAGGGCTCCTGGAGAAGACCTACACTACTTTAGACTCTGCACCTCTATTGTGGGTAGTGTTATATCAGGAGGATAGCATGGTGGGGTATTCAATTGACTGCAAGTTTTTTTTTTTTAAGACCACGTTAAGTCATTTTAACGCTGTTTTTTATAATTTTCGAGCGATTCAACTCCTTCTGTTTTTCTTCATGAAACGGTCCTCTCGCGCTCCAGTAGAAGGTCTATTGAAAGTATAGGGTGTGCGAGAGGCAGCTGCGTTAAAAGCTATTCAATTGTTTTTTAACGCGGTGCATTAAACAGGCCAATATGCTGCTTTATCTCGCGCCTCTTTGGGGTATGATAAAAATAAAAAAAATAAGAAAACTATTTGAAATCATGTAATAATGAAAAAAAAAGAAAAACTATGTTTATCAGTAATGCCGACAACATGTAAAAGTTGATTTTCTTATGAAAAAATAATGGAAAAACCCCCCAAAAAAATAAATAAATAAAAAACATTAATTAAATATATTTATATATGTTTTTGGTACAAATATGGTATGTACTAATGTGTTTTGACATGGTATAAATGATTCTATAGTAAAAAATAGTTAAATAAAGAAATATGCTAAAGAAAGTACTGTAATGTAGATATTATCAATGTGTAATGCAATCTAGTGTATGCAAATCCTTTTTTTTGTGTTATTCATGACGTGTTAAAACTCCCCTTCACTCCCCTAAAAACTGGCAAACACAATGATTAACGCGCAGGGGGTAGCGTTCCCTCTTTTTGAATTGCACGAGTTTTCACGCGGCGTTACCTAAAAAACGTTCGCTATAGGAGTTAAAAACCAGTGTGTGATTATTATTATTATTTATAACGCAGCGGGTAAAAAAAATGGTGGTCAATTGAATACCCCCCATAGAGTCCCAAAGTTCCATTACATTTCCTGACACTAATAGTGCTTCCCTGACATTAAAAACCGAGGTCTTTCCTCCAGAAACAAAAATATGGCAAAATATAAGCAGTCTGTGTGTATGCACTGGTACAGTACCAGTGGTACTTACTACCATACTGCCGTACTAATCCAATTCCCAGGTGTCTCTTCTCAGGAATAAGAATGACTTATTTGCATGTTTAGTCAGCAGCTCACAGCTCTCCTCAACCTATTTAACTGCCTCAGTTAGGCTGTCTCACATGCTGAGCAGAAAAACACAGAGTGACGAGCTCCAACGCAGATGAAACAGTCGGCACAAAGTGGGATTCTGTGTCAGTTCTGGCTGATGTTCTAAAACCCAGTGAGTACAGTATTGACTGTAAGTTTCCCACAAGTGTTTTCTCCTAGCACCAGGGCCGGTGCTAGGGTCCTCGGCGCCCTAGGCACAATATAAAAATCAGTTTTTTAATTTTGAGGCGCCCTGCAGAGCCCGGCGCCCTAGGCAACTGCCTAACCTTGCCTAATGGGAGCGCCGGGCCTGCCTAGCACTCAAATGGGGCCTTGTTCTAATGACTGGGACTGAACTGAATACCATTCTATATAAATGTGTGGTTCAAGACTTGCTATTAATGCTTTATTGTAATTCGACCTGTTATCTGTAGTCCAGATTCTGTACATGATGTGATATGATAACGTCCATTTATATATTCTCACTGTTTTTAGTACTCAATATCAGGACACAAACCAATATTGATATTAACTTCTCACATATGTGGAAAGCAGAAATATGTTATAATTTGAGAAGGAAATGTACCTTATCCTTGATGTTTAAATCTGCCAGCTGAAGTTCGGTTAGGAGATAATGCACAATATCATTCTTGTCATTCTGGGCAGCGAAATGAAGAATATTCATTCCATCCTGCAAAACATAATCTTGTTTCATTCCATATATTAAACATTCCCCCTCCAAAGTATAATTATCTCTCATGATGACAAGCAGTAAACCTCGCTGGTTGTGGGTGTAGCTGATATAACGTCTCACTAAGCACCTCTATTCTTGGTTATTTTATCGTTGAATCCTCAGAGTCAGAATGTTTCCAATCTCTATATTTATTATTATGAAACTTAAATAATTTGTAATTTTTGATATTTTTTTTTTTATTGTGGTTGCCATTTTCTTGAGATTCTAATGAAAAAAAGCTACTGACAATAATTTATTAGAAACTATTATCAAATCAATGGAACTTATTTAATTTTAAAGCGCTGCACTAACAAGACAAACAGTTACAGTCTACCAACTGCCTTGAGCCCATATTCACAGGAAAGCAACCTATTAATCTCCCAGAAACTAATGAAATTACTGAGACATGAGGCCCTGGTTCTTTGGTAATTCATAGACAACCCTGCACCAGTAATTGTCTGGCAAGCAAATATAGGAGTTGTAATTGGTGGAGAAAAGAAGGTGGCAAATTTGTAGATTCTCTATTCTTACAACATACCTCCCCTAGGCGGCCTCTGGATGGGGGCGTGGTCACTGCATGATGGAGGTGTGGCTACGGTACGAAGGGGCATGAGCACATCATGAAGAGACGTGGTCACAATCCGGGGGCATCCATAGCGCTTTTGAAGTGCTAGGCTGCCCGTTCTCTCCTCCACTTCTAAAACCTTCATTGCTGTATGCACCGCGCCAATTTCACTGCCCCTCTGCATGGCAAAGCAGCATACAACATGCAATACCTCCCTAATATTCCACAGTTCAGGAGAAAGCTGCCCTGATCGGGATTTTGGGACAGAGCCCTAAGATTGGGACTGTCCCGTCCTCATATAATCCATAATAAAAATGGAAACTGCTTGATGGTTGGGAGGAAGGGGGTTAATGAATTGACTATGGGGGAAGGGTTAATGAATTGACTGGGGGGGTTAATGAATTGACTATGGGGGAAGGGTTAATGAATTGACTGGGGGGGGTTAATGAATTGGATGGGGGGGATAATGAATTGACTATGGGGAGTGATGAATTTGCTAGGGAGGGTTAATGAATTGACTGTGGGGGTGAGCAAATAAGTGGTTGAGTGGTTGTTGAAATGGATGGTGGGGGTCATAAACCTTCTGGTGGGGGTTGATAAAAATGGCTGGGGGGGTGTAGTGGCTGGTGGGGGGAGCTGATGAAATAGCTTGCGGGGGGCATGATCTCTGTATTGTGTGGCAGTGACTAGAATGCTAAATACTATACAGTCAGGGCTGGTAGATGTTAGTATATGATTGTAAATAATTTTCATATATTTTATTGACTATGTCTGTAATAGAGGCTTGTTCTATATGGTCATAATGGAATGTTGTGTTTGAATTATTCAGGGTTTGTTAAAATTTTGCTCTATAATACAATTTTTGCACATTTTAAATACAGGACTCCAATCTTCCAGAAGTCAACTGACAACAACGCTCCAAGAACAAGCAAGAGAGAACATCAGGTAGACTACACTGCAAGATCAGGTAAGAGATGAAGTGCAGAATGAAGTGTGTTTTATGTACTAATTAATATTTTACAATTTTGATATATATAATATATATATATATATATATATATATATATTTACTTGCACACACATTGATGGTGGGAGGCGGCAACCAGTGTATTAAGCCAGGGTGGCTGTGGCCCTTAATCAGGCCCTGCTGGTCACTACAGAACAGTCCAGTGTCTTGTCTTAAACCATTTCTGGGGGATATTTGTAGTGTGTTTGGGGTCATTCTTCTACTGGAAGTCCCATCGCCTTCAATGGAGACCCAACTTTCTGACACTGGGCTCAACATTCAACCAAAATGGTCTGATGACCTCCAGATTTCGTGATGCCATGTACACGTTCGATGTCATGCACACGTTTAAGACACCCAGTGCCAGATGCCGCACAGGAACCCCAAAACATCAGTAAATATCCTACATGTTTGACTGCATGGAAGGCAGTGGTGGAACTACAATTGGTGCAGCAGGAGTAGGGCCCATGGAGATAATGGGGCCAGCTGCATGGGGAACTAGCGAGCTGTGGGCCCCCCACAGCTCGCTAGTTCAGCCCTGATGGAAGGTGTTCATTTCTCCGAAAGCTTCATTTTGTTTATCTGCATTCAAGCATACATCATTAGAAAAATAATATATACACACACATTGGTGGACGTGGACTGGTAAACAGTGGTATGTAATACCACCACTTCTACTACTGCCTTCATTGTAACACTATCACATTCCAGTCACTTACATTATATATATATATATATACAGTGGTGGAAGTGGGGGTGTATACAGTGGTATGTCATACCACCACTTCTACTACTGCCTTCATTGTAACACTATCACATTCCAGTCACTTACATTATATATATATACAATGGTATGCAGTGGCGGATCCAGGGGGGGGCGATCGGGGCGATCGCCCCCCCCTAGCAGACACTTGCTGCCGACGGCTGCACACTATGTGCAGGCCTGTCACGGCTGGACGGACCTGCACATAGTGTGCAGCCGTCAGCAGCCTAAGATGTTAGAAAGGGGCGGGGCATAAATCGCCCCCACTAAATCGCCCCGGGTACAGTAGTTTTCTAGATCCACCCCTAATGGTATGTCATACCGCCACTTCTACTACTGCCTTCATTGTAACACTATCACATTCCAGTCACTTACATTATATATATATACAATGGTATGTCATACCGCCACTTCTACTACTGCCTTCATTGTAAACCTATCAAATTTCATTCACTTACATCTTCCATACAACCACTTCTAGACTTTCATTTCGACCACTGTGCGTGTATATATATGGAAATTTAGAAGTGGCGGTGTGGAAAATGTAATGGGAATGTAAGTGGATGGAATTTCATAGTTTTACATCAACCATACATTCAGGATTTCTTGTGCTTTATTACTTATATTGAAAATACTACTGTATACACTATATATAGGAGGAATACATACCTCATTTGTAGCTTTCTGACTTGCTCCTGCCTTAATCAACATCTGCACCATCGTCAGATCAGATGACCAGGCAGCCAGGTGTAGTAATGTGAGGCCATGCTGGAATCAAGAAAATTAGTCAATATATGCACTGTAATAATAAACCTGCAGTTTGCCTTTTAGTCATAAGTGGTAATGTATTTTCTTTGTAATGTATTTTCTTTGAGGGTGGGGAAGATGCATTTTGTGAATTTTGGAGATTCTTGTCTGCAGAAATATCCAGAAACCTGTAATCTACCCCATATACAGACAGAGAACATTACCTACACAACACCAGCTGGTAACTACATATGATGATAATAATAATAAAATTCTACTATAGTTATACAGACATAGAACAATACACTTACCCAACGTGTCATGATCAAGGGACATAATACCCATAGAGTTCTGTTATACTCTAGGCACATGTAAAACAGTTCACCTACACAACAGCATATCATGACCACTGGGCATAATCCTAATACAATCCTATTACCCTCTATGCACATATAGAACTATATACATATCCAAACTGTCATGACTACTACTGGACATGATTATACAATTATATTAAACCCTTTGCACACACAAAACAATACCAGTAACCAACATGTCATAAAAAGTGGAAAGGTAGACCTACCCAACATGACCTGACCACTGACATGCTGATAATATAATTATACTGCACTGCTAGATTTATACTCTATGTACACATAGAACAGTACACACCATGGCCACTAGACTATAATACAATTCTATTAAACTACATACAGACACAGGACAATGTACCTTCGGTACAACAGGACATCCTCTGGGCATGATCCTAATACAATTCTATTACACTCTATAAAGATATAGGACAGTATACCTACACAACCTCACATGTCTGCTGGATATGATCCTAATACAATTCTGTTACACTCTATAAAGATATAGGACAGTATATCTACCCAACGTCACATGTCTGCTGGATATGATCCTAATACAATTCTATTACACTCTATAAAGATATAGGACAGTATCTACACAACATCACATGTCTGCTGGATATGATCCTAATACAATTCTATTACACTCTATAAAGATATAGGACAGTATATCTACACAACATCACATGTCTGCTGGATATGATCCTAATACAATTATATTACACTCTATAAGGATATAGGACAGTATATCTACACAACATCACACGTCTGCTGGATATGATCCTAATACAATTCTGTTACACTCTATAAAGATATAGAACAGTACACGATGCACACGGGGCAGCACACTGGCTTAGTGGTTAGCACTTCTGCCTCACAGCACTGGGGTCATGAGTTCATTTCCCAACCATGGCCTTATCTGTGAGGAGTTTATATGTTCTCCCTGTGTTTGCGTGGGTTTCCTCCGGGTGCTCTGGTTTCCTTCCACACTCCAAAACATACTGGTAGGTTAATTGACTGCTAACAAAATTGACCCCAGTCTGTGTTTGTCTGTCTGTGTCTGTGTGTATATTAGGGAATTTAGACTGTAAGCTCCAATGGGGCAGGGACTGATGTGAGTGAGTTCTCTCTCTCTGTACAGCGCTGCGGAATTAGTGGCGCTATATAAATAAATGGTAATAATAATAATAATAAACAGTATATCTACCCAACATCACATGTCTGCTGGATATGATCATAATACAATTCTGTTACACACTGTACAGACTAAGGACACTACACCTCCCGTATATAATATGATCACTATATATGATCTCAGTATAATTCTATTATACTGTTTACAGACATATAATAGTACACCTACCCAACATGACTGGACCACTGAAAATTGTACATAAATCTACTATGATTCAATATTCCTCTTTAACACATTTCACTTATACAACATCCAGGATACATATAATACAGCTGCATCCAAGAAACAGAATAGTATAATATGACAAAGGAAAATTGTAAAAAGTTGGATGCATATACTTTATTGTATACAAAGGACACTTTACAGATGTTTGTTTCTTTTGCATATGAAAGTTGTCTGTAAGGTCTACAGCAGTGATGGGCTACTCTGATAAGTTGGAGGGACACAGATGCAGCCCTACAAGAAGACAAAGGGTATCACACTGCTCTTCCTCCTCCCCTGTTGCATAACCTCCCTGCGTCATATGAGGTCACGTGATGCAGAAGTTGGCTACCCCAAAACCACCTTCTGTGCTAAAGCAGAGAATAAGATCGGGAGTAGTCCCCGGCTGGGATCTACAGGTCTTGTCTCAGCGGCCGCTGGTGGCCTGTGGGCCGTCTGTTCCCTACCACTGGTCTACAGTCAGATAAATATGTAGATAAAAATCGTTTTATATGACTGTAGACCTAAGGTATAGAGAATATCTGTTGCTATTGCAAATAATATTTTGTGTCATTCACCAATATATGTGTAAATGTTCCAGACTTTAAATGACATAATTAAAATGTATTCCTTAATTACCTGTGTGATAATCATATCCCTTTACATTTCTAATAATTTATAACAATTATTTTGATCAGTCAGGATCGAGTAGTACAAATGATTGGATGGAAGTCAACATCATGGCAAAGATAAAATGTATTATATCCCAATTTGAAATTTGTTTTGTTTAACTGTGGCAAGGACAGGGCAATTCATATGCTAAATACAATTATGTCATCTCTCTGTAAAATCTATGAGCAGACTTAGTGGCTGCACCCTTTGTTTGCTCTCTGATCTCCAATCTGGCCACTACAACAACATTGTACCATAATCCCCAATCATGCCACACTATCTCTCCTGCTATTGGTCAGCGCGGTGGCTTACTGGTAAGCAATTCTGCCTCACAGCACTGGGGTCATGAGTTCAATTCCCGACCATGGCCTTATCTGTGTGGATTTTGTATGTTCTCCCCGTATTTGCATGGATTTCCTCCAGGTGCTCCTGTTTCCTCCCACACTCCAAAAACATACTAGTAGGTTAATTGGCTGCTATCAAAATTGACCCTAGTCTCTCTCTTTCTGTTTGTGAGTGTATGTTAGGGGAATTTAGACTGTAAGCTCCAATGGGGCAGGGACTGATGTGAATGAGTTCTCTGTACAGCGCTGCGGAATCAGTGGCGCTATATAGATAAATGGTGATGATCATGATGATTAGACCATGCCAAAAGTAAGTGGTATTGTAAAGGAAATCACATTTATTACACACAAATAACATTGTAGGGCAAAAGCTAAAACAATGATTGACTAGTGAAAGTAGAGTTAAAAACATGCTCAAAATAAAATAAAAGTAAAGTAAATAAGATTAGTGTGTGAGTATATGTGATAGTAAATATAGATTATAAACTCTACTGGAGCAGGGACTGATTATTAAATATTCTCTATAAAGAGTTGTGTAATATGTAGGCGCTATAACAGTTACTAATAATAATATAATATAATCACATATTTTCATAATTATTAGATCAAAGTCATTAAATATCATTGCTGTTTCCCTTACCTTATCGACTACATCAACTCGGGCTTTATGTTTCAGCAGAAATGACACAGCGTCAGCATTGTTTCCAGCGACAGCAAAATGAAGTGCAGTGCGATCGAGCTAAGAAAAGAGCACAAACAGTTGGGATTTGCTTTTATACAAACACTGGTAGATTTATAAAAGAAAACCAGGATATTTTATCACAGCTGTACATTACATTTCATAAAGTTATGATGAAGTGGCTACATTTGTATTAGACTATGTTGTCATTATAATTTAGTTTGTCACCAAACTTACAAAATAGTTTGACTATAGGAGTAAGTTACCACAACGGATAATTGTGTTATTTGTTGCTTTTAATGAAAAAAAACTCACATTATGTATACAACTGTGTAACATCGTTGTTAACATTAATGCAGTTAAAACAAAAACAATTATCTTGAAAAAAAAATTCATGTCTAGGACCTGATTTAGTTTTAATACATAAGTCCATTTTTGCCATTTGCCATTCATGTGATTGTGTTAGATTTATTTCTTTGGCTTATGTAACAATGTATTTAGGAAAATGTATCTATGCTAGGGACAGCCTATTGTCTGATACTTGAAGCACAAATGATTGTACAGCTGTGATATGTGTACAGAGAGGAGCGTAGTTTGGGCAGACAGGTGGAGGGTGCTCCAGGTGTCAGTTGTGCTGTGCGGCTCCACAGACAGTCAGACACTCACACAGTGAGAGTCATTCTATCACCATACTGTTGTTTATGCAAGAATGGTACAGCCAAGGCCGCTACAACCCAAAGGAACCAATCAGATTCTGTCTATCTTACTACAATCTAGAAAACTCTAGCTGATTGCTATGGGTTAAGCTCTCTTTGCACTGGTACCCGTACACCAGTTCTCATAAATGTCCTTCTTTCAACTTAAGTGTAATTTTTCTGTAAATCCCCAACTCCTTTGCATCATATATTCTGTCGAGTTACTGGGAAAAAAACAAATAATCCCTGAATATAATAAGAAATACTTACAACATTTCTAGAGTTTATTTTCACTTTTTTTTCTTTGAGGATGCTCATTGTTTCCACATCATTTCTTTTGGCTGCTTGATGGAAATCCATTTCATTTTTCAGCACTGGAACAACATACAATATGTAAAAAAAAAAACCTCAAATGTACGGTGAACTCACAGGATCTCCCTCAGGTTCACCTCCATCAACAGGTGAATTGTTGTATTCATAGTACATGAACATTAGCAGCCAACAAAGCAGATGGTGAAGTAACCATCTCAGGACTTAAATGATAATTCCACCTTTTCCCAGGTCAGTGGGGTTCCTCCCTTGGGACCCCATTTCTCTGCACAGTGCGCTCCCTAATAGACCTGGGGGTAAATGTATTATGCTCCGATTTTTTTTTATCTTGCCGGAAATCCGCGACTTTGCAGCTAAAATTTAAAGCGGAGATGGCTTGTAAAGACAAACTTGCCTTTACAAGCCATCGCCACGAGATGAAAAAAATCGGAGCATAATACAGTTACCCCCATGGCCTCCACTGCAGAGGATCTAATCACGCCCCAGGCTTTAACCTAGTGATCTATTATGACCCTAACCTTGCCCCCCCACTCTGATATTGCACCTGTTCCACTTGTCAATGATATGAAAGTCCCGGTACCAATAATAATCATGCTGGGGTTATTACCCCAGGGGCAAGTAAGTAGTTTTAAAAAAGTTAGAAAAAGTAGCATTGTCCTTAACATCCCGCCCTCTCCGTTCTGCCAATGACCGTCGCCTCTCTTCCCCCCTGATCACCTCCTCCCATGTGCGTATCCAAGACTTCGCCCGCACTGCCCCCCTCCACTGGAACTAGCTCCCTCCCTCCATCAGAACTTCCCCTAATCTGTCCAGTTTCAAATGGGCTTTAAAAACCCACCTTTTTCTTAAAGCCTTCCAGTCTCCCACTTAACTTCCTACCTTTTCTTCTGCCTCTTTCCCCTTCCCTTATCCTCCATTCCTCCTTCTCTCCCTCTCTCCCCCGTGTCTCTCTGTCTGTCTACCCCACCCCTTAGATTGTACGCTCTTTTGAGCAGGGTCTTCTCTCCTCCTGTCTTCACCACTTTTAACTCTGCTCTCCAGCTACCTCGCCCTCCTCCTCGAGGACCCTCTTCCCCTTGTCCCCTCTCGTTCCCTCCTCTGGGGGTCTCCCTGTCACCCGTGCCCTCCCTCTTGGACTCTGTCTTAGGAGGACCTTCCCCTCTCCCCTCCCCCCTAGCTGTGCTTTGAGCTCACTGAGTTACTGTGCTTATTGTTTACTGTAATGTGCTGTCTCACCTCGTATTGTAATTTCGTTTGTCCCTGTACGGCGCTACAGACACCTAGTGGCGCCCTATAAATAAAAATTAATAATAATAATAACAAAAAATACAGCATGTTGTCACTGGCTGCTTTATGTTTTAACTATAAATCAACATATGTTTATAGTGTTTATATATTTATAGTGGATCCCTTCAATGTCAGCTTTGTTGGCTTCTGAATTGTGTTAACCTGTGTTAGTCCGCAAAAATAAAATTTAAACCCTGTCTGTTGTTGCTGGGAACCGTCTGGGCTCACTTAGCCACCATTCCCTTTCGTTATCCCAAATGCACCTTCTAACCGCAGTAGGAGGGACTTACGAATGCTGCTACCACTGGACTCCTTACCAACATCTAGTACCAGGTTTCTTCTCTGTAACTGACTCTGCTAGTGTACCCAATTACTGGGGTACCTGGGCTGGTACCCCTGACCTCTTCCTATGAATCAGGGTTGCTGTGGATGGATCAGCCCTGGCCTATCACACTGGCCAGAGCTGCTGGGTAGCGGCAGAGCAGTGGTACCGGAAAGCTGGGTCCAAACCTCAGAACAGCCGGGAACGGATTAGAATTGGATCTAATCTGTAGGTCACAGGGATAGAGAAGTTTCCAAGCAATTATTTGAAGCAAATGATGTTTATTTGCTCACACTGGCTGTAGGTACCAGTGAGCAGGTCAGATGAAACAAGTAGAACTATTTTCAATACAAAACAGTGTTTTTTTTATACAGTTTTAGGCACAGCCTCACAGGGTATGCCAGCTCCCTGAGGTCTGACCTATTTTTAGTATCAGGATGCAATATGTTTACCCAAACATGGACTTATATGTAATGCAAAACTAACAATATTTACACTTATCTGTGATATCCTAAAACTTGCTGTGATTTCCTGCATCTTGTTTTAGACACAGAGGAAATCTAACATCAAGTCTAATCAAACCTTCTTGTGCCTTCAGGTGTTGGACCCTCACACATCAAAAGGTCTAATTAACATGAGATTAACATGTGTCCTTTCTTCAGACAGTTGCAGAATACACATTCCCTCCATTCTATTGCTAACTTGAGATTTCCCAAAGAAAAGCTACCAAACCCCAAACAAGTCATTTCCCTACACCAAAATACACAAAAGACTTCCTCAACAAATGCTTATTGCATCAGGTATATACCTCAGAAATAATGCATTTCCTCTAGCAAAGTTAAAACAAAAAATGAATTTCCTTCCCTGATCTCAGAAATAAAGATATTTCCTTAACCAAAATACACACAATATCAAAAATAAGTACATTTGCAATTATATAAATAAGCGCCCTGCGCTCTCTCCTTTAAATAAATTTATACCATAATTATTTATAAGTGATCCAGTCACATAACCTAAAAAAGTTCCTGGTCTAGTGTACTCGTAGTGTTTTGCTTTGTTTTAATTATTGTCTTTTGATATAGTCTGACTGAGAGTCCTAAATGTCAGCCAGTAATGTTCATTGACACGTCTTCCTAAAATACATCTATATATAATCTCTTCTGGGTCTTCAGACTTCTCAGAGGTTCTTACATCTCAATGTATGGGTGGAAACTCAATGATGCTTTGTCATGTTGCTTATAGGCTGTCGTCATGGTCTCTTTTTTCTCAATTATTATGTACTACCAATGAATAAAGTTGTATTATTCTCCGTATTTTAAAGATATTTAGTAAAAGTGCCAAATTTAAAAAAAAAGTTATGTCTCCTAAACAATATTATACTTAATTTGTAGACAACAGTAAAGTGATGAAAAGGGAATTCATTATTTAAAACTGAACAGTGGGTCACTAACAAGCCTCCTACTCTGGGAAACTGGTTTAACAAAGAGTCCATGTGGTGGACAATAGATAATACTATTTAATTATAACGAATAGCCAATGCTGTGTTAATTATCATCCCTCAGTTTTTTACCATACTTATTATACAGTACCGTGTAAATAAATATGTATATGAATGCAGACATACAGGCAATGTCAGACAGATGGGAAAATCTAACAGGAAGAGCAACTTCCATAGATCCACATGTGCACCTACATCACAGGTACTTTGTCAAGTAAAATTATGAGTGATGTAAAGCAAGTGGCCTGTTAAGAAAAAGTTACAGTACTTATCCCTAACCATAATTCCAAACCTGAAGCCATGCTCCTATATACGTGACCCAACACAGTAATAGTAGTAGAAAAATATGTATTCTTTTATACAATAATCCATTCCTCTGGGAGTTTATACTACATCTGCAAGGAGATTACAGAGTAAAGTCAGTAGTGGGGAGTAGTGGCGGTAAACACGAGGTGAAGAAAACAGTTTCAGTGGGCATCTTAGTAAAACAAAGAAAGATGCACCCTGTGGCATGAAAAACCCCAAATATTCCTCAGTATTGCGAAAACAGAAATATATGTGAGCATATGTGTAACATCGCCATCTAGTGTCCAAAACCTTTGCAATGACTTAATTTATCATCACATCTCCCCAACTTATAAAAACAAACATCCTAATGAATGAAACTATAACAATATTGATGTATTGAATTTGATCAGTTAGTTGTCACTGTAGTGCTTGAGTTTGTGGATAACCCAGCAATAGCAATTAATGAATTAGTTTCTTGAAATGTTTCCATTAGTTTCTTTTGTTTTAATAACAGTGAGCCTGATTCATTAAGGATCTTAAATGAAGAGGATCCTTATTTCAGTCTCCTGGACAAAACCATGTTACATTGCAAGGGGTGCAAATTAGTGTTCTGTTTTGCACATAAGTTAAATACGGACTGTTTTTTCATGTAACACACAAATACTTGATAGCTTATTTGTACACTGAAATTTAAAGTTGATATGTGTGTGTTACATGAAAAAACAGTCAGTATTTATCTTATGTGCAAAACAGAACACTAATTTGCACCCCTTGCAATGTAACATGGTTTTGTCCAGGAGACTGAAATAAGGATCCTCCTTATTTAAGATCCTTAATGAATCAGGCCCAGTGTGGTCAGTTCCTGCAGATGTCACCTTAGCAGCATTCTCTTCCTGCTCAGAAAGACTAGGGCTGTTTCTCCTCTGAAGTGATAGATGTCTCTGATTCCTGACAAGTTCTCCCCTGTTAGTTTGAACCTTAAAGTAAAAAATAATTCCCCATGTTTTCTTGCTGTCTAGCTTTATATAGACACGGTATCTCCTTTGTTGTATTGTGTCTGGTAGAAGTACTCCTATCTCTGCTTTGCCTTTGAGTTCAATGCACTTTGGTGCAAAATTTTCATCCAGAGTTGGTTTAAGTGTCCCGTTCTGTCAGTCCATAAGTTGTCCTGTCCTGTAGGCTGTAGTTTTCAGTTGTGTCCAACTGTATTTCAAAAGTTCTAGACGTGGATCCTAATCTTTCAAGATCTTCTTAGCTGTCTGTACAGCACATTCAGCAAGTTCTCCCCTGTCAGTTTGGACCTTACAGGTTCTGGATGAAGTAGGTAGCAAAATTGAGAGCAGAGAGAGAGGAGGTGAGTGGGAGCGGGGGAGGGGAGAGGAGGGACTTGAAGGCGGCAAAAAGGTGTCAGGAGTTGGAGGACTGGGAGGAAATGAGAGCCATGAAGTAGTACTGTTTAGAGCAGTGATGGCTAACCTGTGACACTCCAGGTGTTGTGAACCTACAAGCCCCAGCATGCTTTGCCAGTAGATAACTATCTGACAGCTGGCAAAGCATGCTGGAGCTTGTAGTTTCACAACACCTGGAGTGTCACAGGTTAGCCATCATTGGTTTAGAGATTGATAGGGCAGAACTGTAAGAGATGAGTATGAACTCGTGAAGGAAGCGGCATGAGTGTATGACTTCCTCCAGAGCCGTTCTACACTATGGGAGCATTCTTGAAGATAGTGAGTAAGTTTGGAGCGCTACATTTGAGACAGGGACTAACGAAGCTTGAAATTGACAGTTAGGGCAACATAGTCAAGTGCAGTTTAAGGGTGTGATTATAGAAAGATACTGCCTGATTGGGGCAAGACAGTGATGTAATGGGGGAGAGGAGTGAGACCAGGGAGGAAGAGAATGTGGTAGGATCACTGGTGTCCAGGTTGCGCCTGGTGAGAGTAATTAGCGGATGGGAAATGTGAGAGGTGTGAGGAGATGCTAACAGCGGAGATGGTGGCTGAGGTGTAGGTGCATTGGGAATGGAAACAGACAGAGACGCAGGTATAAATAGTGGATGATTTTGATGATGACGGTCCCCATCACTTTTGAGCCGCTTGGAATTAGGTGCTTGTGTATGCACCGCTGAAGCTGACCGATGCTCTCTTCATCACTCGGGCATATATTACGCTTTTGTGTGCGTGTTTAAGCAAAACATTTTTTTAAATTTGCTTTAGTTTCACCTGAGGCGGGGAGTTGTTTCTGCTTTATTAGACAGGTTTCTTTTTGAAGTCTTCTTAATGCCTAGTAGCGAATGTGTCTGTTGCACATAAATCAAATGGATAAATACATGTACGCAAGGGGGCCTTAAGTGGGACTGGCGTAAATAGGGTCCATATACTACTGGTGCCAAGCTGCATGTATCTGTACGCCCAATTAGTGACCAACTCTGCATCAGGCCCAAAGTGCCCGTAATAACTCTTGGCTCAGATCGATCCCCAAATGCCAGCTCTCACGGGCTCAAAAGAATTGTGCTTTGAAACATGGATAGAATCCTATTCATTTATCTGCCATAAAAAGTCAGGTGGATAAAAAGGATAGAGATATATTTCAATGATATTGCTTCATTGAATCATTTCCTAAACCAGTATTATGCTTTCTTGGCTAATAGATTTCAGTTACTCATGAGCACAGACCAGTCATGTAATACAATGCCTGAATCATCAAGGAACGTAAATGCCAATATCTGCCATAGTTTGCGTAAAAGCGCACTGTGCACGCCAGTAAATGCATCAACGTCCAATTCACCATGGAGCACAGAGGACCCATACAACAGTCTACTATTTCATAGGTGGAATGGAAGGGAGGGAAATGGGCGTATGCGCGTAGTCAGCGCACAGTAAGAGCGTGCCAAGCTCACACGCTCGCAGCAGCATCCAATTCAAGTATTGGGCATCTCAAATGTATGTGTTTTTCTGTATCAATTGAGACAGCTACAGCTCTGCTGTAAGTGAGATATAGTAAGAGCAGTCACGTATGTATGTTAGAACATGTGTTTGCAATCAGAAGCGACTGTAAAAATGCATTTTATGTACAGTAGACATTCATAACATAATCATAAATGTATTTTATGGGAAGAAAATTTATTTTTCTTCTAATGTTTTGCCCATAATGATTACATTATTAACAGGTGACATTAATTTAATTTTTTTTTTCTGTGCATTATTTTGGGACTCTATTCCACATATGTATTCTGCAGTGTATTGTCTGTTAGAGCAGAGTGCACCTACACCCGTATTCATCAGCAGGCGTATCTTTACATCCGCCCCTTGCTGAATAGGGATGTACATATGCCCAATGTACATGTTTGTTTTGTGTTCCTTGATAAATGAGGCCCCTAATGTATGTAACTCCTGAAATAATACTGCATTATCAACGGAGTATCACATGATTATGTCCACATAGGTGTGAGTCTTAAATCTTCTCAGTTGCATTTTTTCAGAAACACTAGAATTCTTAGCACCAACTTGTCCCTCAAATCCTTTTTCACAGCAAACACCCAATGTTTGGGTAAATCTTATAGGCTTATAAAGCACGCTGCAGTTTCTCATGGCTGTGGAGCTCTTTAATAGAATCAGGATCTCTCATACAGCCCATCTGCTTCTGGTATAATGTGTACATCAAACTGCTTTATAAACATTTTTGTGGCTTTCTTCAGTGAACGGGAAGTATTTATAGATAGGATCGGCCTCTATCCTCATTACATAAAGAAGTGAGCATACGTCCAACAGCCCTTCCTCTTTATTTGATCTAGAAGCCAGGCAACATATTCTGGCCGTACAGTAGGATAATTGAAGGTAGAACATTCAGGTGCTGGTTATTGAGTGTTTGAGGAGTTCCATGTCTGTAAGAGCACCGAGAATTCTGACCGCGCTTCCGTTTGATAAACAAAACAACTAGTGAGTTAAATGCAGTAAAATATTTATTTTTAAACAGTTTTGCTGCAGTGTCTACAATCTAATACCTTACAACTGTCCTGATTGCAGCAGGTCAGCCTGAAATCACAGACCCAGGGCCTGATTAAGGGTTCTGGCCGCCCTAGGCTAATACGGCCGCTGCGTCCCCCCCCCCCCCTCCTCCGAATATATAGGTGTATAGGAACACTCCTGAATATGAATGTTCAGGTGTATTCTCCTGCATTCAAATTTAGACAGATTGTGCCATTGTCTCTTACCTGTTCTTGCTCCTCTTGCTGGCTTCTGGAAAGTTGGCGTCCTGTTTTGAAAATGCAAAAATGTATTAAAATGCAAAATGTTAACAAACCCTGAATGATTAGGCCCTTTAGTTAAAACAAAACACTCCATTATGGCCAGCTAAAAGTACCCCATTGGACAGGCATATATAAGCAATATCTGAGTATTTGTTGTCAATCAAATACAAACCTCTACCAGCCCCATCTCACTAATATTTAGTATTCTAGTGATTGCTGAGACCACCCATGTGACCACCACACAATCATGAGATTCTGCCCCCCAAAACTGCTCTATTTTTAAATACCCCCTGCAGCCATTTTCCTTAACCACAACCCCCCCAGAGCCATTTTCCTTAACCCCTGCTGCAGCCATTTTCTTTACCTCCCACCCTGCATCTATCCCCCTTGCAGCTATTTTCCTTACCTCCACTCTGTAGCTATCCCCCCCGTCACATCAAAACTCCCCCAGTCACATATATCAGCCCCCCTCCTCTGCCCTCCTTCATACATATCAACCTCTCTCCCTCCCTATAGATTTTCATGGCAGCCCCCCCCCCCATCCCACCCTATAGATTTGTATGACAGTCCCCCTCTCCCTCCCTATACATATGCATGACAGTCCCCCCTCTCCCTCCCTATACATATGCATGACAGTCCCCCCTCTCCCTCCCTATAGATATGCAGGGTAGTCCCCCCCCCTCCCTATAGATATGCAGGACAGTTCCCCCCCCTCCCTATAGATATGCGGGGCAGTTCCCCCCCTCCCTATAGATATGCAGGGTAGTACCCCCCCTCCCTATAGATATGCAGGGTAGTTCCCCCCCCTCCCTATAGATATGCAGGGTAGTTCCCCCCCTCCCTATAGATATGCAGGGTAGTTCCCCCCCTCCCTATAGATATGCAGGGTAGTTCCCCCCCTCCCTATAGATATGCAGGGTAGTCCCCCCCCCCCTCCTTATAGAAATGCAGGGTAGTTCCCCCCCTCCCTATAGATATGCAGGGTAGTTCCCCCCCCCCTCCCTATAGATATGCAGGGTAGTTCCCCCCCCCCTCCCTATAGATATGCAGGGTAGTTCCCCCCCTCCCTATAGATATGCAGGCTAGTTCCCCCCCCCCCTCCCTATAGATATGCAGGGTAGTTCCTCCCCCTCCCTATAGATATGCAGGGTAGTTCCTCCCCCCTCCCTATAGATATGCAGGGTAGTTACCCCCTCTCCCTATAGATATGCAGGGTAGTTCCCCCCCCCCTCCCTATAGATATGCAGGGTAGTACCCCCCCTCCCTATAGATATGCAGGGTAGTTCCCCCCCCTCCCTATAGATATGCAGGGTAGTTCCCCCCCCTATAGATATGCAGGGTAGTTCCCCCCCTCCCTATAGATATGCAGGGTAGTTCCCCCCCCTCCCTATAGATATGCAGGCTAGTTCCCCCCCCCTCCCTATAGATATGCAGGGTAGTTCCCCCCTCCCTATAGATATGCAGGGTAGTTCCTCCCCCTCCCTATAGATATGCAGGGTAGTTACCCCCTCTCCCTATAGATATGCAGGGTAGTTCCCCCCCCCTCCCTATAGATATGCAGGGTAGTTCCCCCCCCCCCTCCCTATAGATATGCAGGGTAGTCCCCCCCCCCCCTCCCTATAGATATGCAGGGTAGTTCCCCCCCTCCCTATAGATATGCAGGCTAGTTCCCCCCCCCCTCCCTATAGATATGCAGGGTAGTTCCCCCCCTCCCTATAGATATGCAGGGTAGTTCCTCCCCCTCCCTATAGATATGCAGGGTAGTTACCCCCTCTCCCTATAGATATGCAGGGTAGTTCCCCCCCCCCCCTCCCTATAGATATGCAGGGTAGTCCGTCCCCCTCCTTATAGAAATGCAGGGTAGTTCCCCCCCCTCCCTATAGATATGCAGGGTAGTTCCCCCCCCTCCCTATAGATATGCAGCGTAGTTCCCCCCTCCCTATAGATATGCAGGGTAGTTCCCCCCCCTCCCTATAGATATGCAGGGTAGTTCCCCCCCTCCCTATAGATATGCAGGGTAGTTCCCCCCCTCCCTATAGATTTGCAGGGTAGTCCCCCCCCCTATAGATATGCAGGGTAGTTCCCCCCCTCCCTATAGATATGCAGGGTAGTTCCCCCCCCTCCCTATAGATATGCAGGGTAGTCCCCCCCCCTCCTTATAGAAATGCAGGGTAGTTCCCCCCCTCCCTATAGATATGCAGGGTAGTTCCCCCCCCCCTCCCTATAGATATGCAGGGTAGTCCCCCCCCCCTCCTTATAGAAATGCAGGGTAGTTCCCCCCCTCCCTATAGATATGCAGGGTAGTTCCCCCCCCCCTCCCTATAGATATGCAGGGTAGTTCCCCCCCCCCTCCCTATAGATATGCAGGGTAGTTCCCCCCCTCCCTATAGATATGCAGGCTAGTTCCCCCCCCCCTCCCTATAGATATGCAGGGTAGTTCCCCCCCTCCCTATAGATATGCAGGGTAGTTCCTCCCCCTCCCTATAGATATGCAGGGTAGTTACCCCCCCTCCTTATAGAAATGCAGGGTAGTCCCCCCCCCTCCTTATAGAAATGCAGGGTAGTTCCCCCCCTCCCTATAGATATGCAGGGTAGTTCCCCCCCCCCTCCCTATAGATATGCAGGGTAGTTCCCCCCCCCCCTCCCTATAGATATGCAGGGTAGTTCCCCCCCTCCCTATAGATATGCAGGGTAGTTCCCCCCCCCCTCCCTATAGATATGCAGCGTAGTTCCCCCCTCCCTATAGATATGCAGGGTAGTTCCCCCCCCTCCCTATAGATATGCAGGGTAGTTCCCCCCCTCCCTATAGATATGCAGGGTAGTTCCCCCCCTCCCTATAGATTTGCAGGGTAGTCCCCCCCCCTCCCTATAGATTTGCAGGGTAGTCCCCCCCCCTCCCTATAGAAATGCAAGGTAGTTCCCCCCCTCCCTATAGATATGCAGGGTAGTTCCCCCCCCTCCCTATAGATATGCAGGGTAGTTCTTTAAAAGAATTAAAAAAATAAATAAATACCCGCAGCCCCGCGCCCCCCGGGACCCAGCGTCCCAGGCTGCAGCCTGGTCAGCCTAGTGGTTGATCAGGCCCTGCACAGACCCTAAAATTATAGGACTGATGGGGATCTGTTTGCAGGAAAGAGTTTGTGGTTGTGTGAATTGGGAGTGTAGAGTGCACAGATAGGCTTATTTTGTCCCAATATTTTTAAATATTAGGATGTATGACTACCCACTTGCAAAAAAAAAAAAATTTTTTTTTTTTTTTTTTATCATTACAGCCTTTTATATTATATCTTTAGTAGGTGACATAAAATATATTAAAAGTAATTGCAAAAGCTCCTTTCTAACTAGTTCACCTGACCTGGACACATACTTATTTTAAATTGTAAAAAACACCAGTGCGATTTCATGTCAGAATTTTGAGTTCACTTTAATAATGGCTCTGCCAACAAAATACAAGTTAGTTACTAACACCAAGTATCACAGCCCCCACTAGAACAGCTTTTCAGGATTATGGAGGCTAATCATAGCCCTGCAGGGTGAATAAACAACCTGAGCAGAACCCACAATCTTCATATTAAAGGAATTGCATCTGTACTACTAGGCTGTTAGCAGAGAGCTAAGGGACAATTAGTTTTCAGCTGCTTAGGTTAAAGGATCAATCGCTTCAGTAGTTCTGCGACTTTCTACTCCGCTCTGGACTTAAGACACAAAGCTGCAATTTGACTTTCTAAATTATAAACACAAAAGTAGACAATGCAGTTGTGTGTCTTTGGGTGTATCACAAGTAAATCTCACCCTGTACATAGCAGCAATCACTACTCACTTACAATCATAGTAAATCTCTGGCCAAACTGGATAAACAAGATTGTTATAGTTCATGCTGCTGGCAGTGCAACTTGATGTTGATCAATTGCTTACTTATTGTTTCTTCATAACAAACAACACTTTCCAGTTCCCAGTATTTTATGTCAAGTACAACTGTCAGTCTTTTGTGTATTCCAGAGCTTATACCTATTTTTGTGCAGTGGAACAGAATTAATTATGTACAATTCTCTGCCACAGTCATCAGTACTTTGAAAGAGAATGATTAGCTGCCTACATGGCTTAATGTTATATTGTGTTTTTATTCACAAATTCCATACATCATCAAGAACATCTTGTACGTTTTACACAAGGGTACAAATGACAGTACAGGTATGAGATCTATAATTCAGAATGCTTGGGACATATATATTTCCAGATAATGTATTTTTTCTGTCATTTGAAGCATTATTTGCGTCATTTTGGACCCGCCCCTGTGACGTAATGAGGGGCGGGGCCAAATCACTGCGTTTTGGACCTAATTCTGCAAGTGGGCAGATCCGGGAGATTGCCACACTCTCCCAGGAGTCCGTCAGACTCTCGTGAAATGCGGGAGTCTCCCAGACATTCCGGGAGAGTTGGCAAGTATGAGTTATATACTGTATTATAATACCATTCGAATGATAATGGTGTAGACATATGTAATGTTAACAATTAGCATATATTTTATTTTTTGCATAGTGATGAAGTGACCAAATTGATTCCTATTATTTTGGTAATAAACAATTTGCATAACCTCTCTCCCATGTACAAAACTATTATAATCTTCTTTAACGTATTGACGAGTATGGTTTATTTAATGCATGTTTTATTTTAATCTTGTGCATTTTGCTCATCAAAGAAACATGTCACAATAAAATGCAGGATCTTCTCTTCTTGCAGTGTTTACAAGCACGCACATTAGTTTCCCTCTTTTTACCACTATGTCCTATATAGAACCATACCATGCAGCAATTATTTTTTGTCCTAGCACTATATAGTTTGCACCGAAAACCCAAAGAGCTTTAAAAACGTAGAAAAATGAGCAAAAAATGCAGGAATAATGTAAAAAAATAAATAAAATAATGTGATGGACCAAACGCACCAAATTAAAATCTATTCTGTGTCTGAACTTAGAAAGATTATGTTTATATTGTAAGCTCTGGAGCTCTGCAATAGTAATAACACTTTGGGGTCTGTTTATTAAGACCCTTACATTAATAAGAATTTCAATGAAAATATTTTTTCGGCCAATATATTAAGTAGAATCCCCGGTAACACTGGCCGACGGTGGTAAGAAGGGTCTTACTGCTTACCAAGCCAGTCTTTGGATCCTCTGCCCTTCCTTGAGCTGAGAATTTGGGCTGCCAGTTCAAGATTATGTACAAAAAAAAATTAAAGTGAAAAAAGGATAAAAAAAAGTAATAGAAAAAAAACAGAAAAAAATGTTTTATTTTAATAATAATATGACATCTGTTCCTGTGAGCACCAATGGCTAACGCAATACTGAGCTGGCATTAGCAGCCGGAGGACAGCAGCGCTAATTGTACCACCCCAGACCCAGGTAGATAGGCTTCTTCAGACTTGGGGGCACATTTATCAACAGCCGCAAAACATGAAAATAGCTTTCAATCCTTATCGCATTGATAAGGATTGAACTATTTCTCATATTTATTAAAAAATCTCCACAGGAGCAGCAGTCACGAAAAACTGCTGTTCCTGTGACGTTAGAAACTTACCTGTTCACAGCCTCTTCGTTCCCGAAGCTGCTGTGTGATCCACAGAAGCCTGGTGCGCATGATCCTTCTGAAAACTTCCCTGCACTTCACTGTTGCAGAGAGCGGAGTGTGACAGGGAGGGATCATGTGATCCCTCCACACATGCGCTGTGTGACAGGGAGGGATCATGTGATCCCTCCACACATGCGCTGTGTGACAGGGAGGGATCATGTGATCCCTCCACACATGCGCTGTGTGACAGGAAGGGATCATGTGATCCCTCCACACATGCGCTGTGTGACAGGGAGGGATCATGTGATCCCTCCACACATGCGCTGTGTGACAGGAAGGGATCATGTGATCCCTCCACACATTTGCTGTAAAGCTCTGCTGAAAAATAGCAGAAACGGTAATGTACGGCAGCCTGAGCTGGCGTACATTACCGTATGTGTAAAACCATTTCCATTCATTGTTACATTGCGATACATACCAGTCCTCATAGACATCTATGGGGACTGCTATGTAGTACGAAAAAAAGTATATCTGCTGCGATGCACTGTTGATAGATGAGGCAAATACTTCAATTGGTGTCTAATCCCTGAAAAAAATTACATGAAAATTAGGTTTAATAAATAGGTCCCTTAGCATGAGAAACAAAACAGGTCATTACTTGTCTATGTTACGAGCCGCGGCGGTGCCCAGCCGCAGCGACTCTCTCACAGCCGTCCTGGCCGTCGCTATGACGACCGGGACGTCACTTCCGGGGCTCGTCCTGGCCGTTGCCTAGGCAACGGTCGGGACGCTGAAAGAGAGAGCGCCGCGTCCCGGCAAAGGAGAACTACTGGGCGCATGCGCAACTAAGTATCTAGCCTGCGGGCTAATTGTGTATAATTATCCATTAAGCATAGGCTGGGGGCAGTTTCAGAGCTAGGCTCTGATTGGTCACACCGTGTATTTAAGGCAGGGAGGGCTTAGCCTCCCTGTTGGTTATAGCTTCCAAATTCCTGTGTTGCTACCTGCTGCTGTACTCCTGTACTCTTGGTGTTAAGCCTTTGGATTGTTGCCTGCTGTGTATGACCCCTGCCTGTTTCCTGGATTTGTCTTTTTCCTGTGCCCTTGACCTTTTGGTTTGTATCTCCGTTTCTACTGATTTGCCCGTGACCTCGACCCTTGGCGTGTTTCCTGACGATTCTTCCTAGCAAGTGACCCCTGACCTTGGCATGTTCTTTGGAATTGCTGTCTGCCATTACCCTCTGCTCCTGGGTTCCCCGCAGCTGGTACACGCCACACGTCCCTCTGTAGTCTGCAGCCAAGTCTGTCCCCACCACTAGGGGCTCCAGTGAACACCTGACTGTCAGAGTAGACTCTGGGTGGTGTTGTACTGGTTGGAGGGGTTCCTGACAGTCTAGCACTATTCTGAGGGCTCTCATTGTTTTTCTTAATTACACAGGTCTCAGAAAAGACTACTAGGCTTACACTGCACTCAGTTCTTGTCCGATGCTCCACTTCTAGCCTCTGCCTGCCAGAATCAAAACCCAGGGGCTATAGGGTCTCCACACCCTTAAGTTGTGTAATCAAAGCCACCCGACTAGATGGGTTAAACTGTAAAATCAAAGTTCAAATACAGCAATACAGCAGCGAGCCATCTGCGGCAGTCCTGCACTGATATACAGCTACTGGGAGCACGAGAAGACAGCCGTTTTCTCTGGACCACTGGAAGTAAACAGGCCTAGTACCATTACATTACTATATACTGCCTGGTACATAGCTTTTATCTCATCTTATATCTCACATCTAAAAGAAGCAAACATGAGGACGGATAGAGTAGGCTTCCTGTTGGGCAACGAAAGTGAAAGGAATGAAAATATGAAAAATGATTGTGCATTGTAGTCATTGATACCAAGCAATTTTCTAACAGTTGTACCCCAGGCACTCCAAAGCATTATGTATTATCTGCAACCTCCTTAGGCCTATAGTACCACTGATTTTGGTGGCTGCAAACAATAGTGATCATAACTGTAATGTTTTCGGGAAGGTGGCTGCAGAAGCAGTTCATGTAAATCCCTTTGCAGCATGAAACGTCAGTAACACTCGCTCCTCCGACGCTCTGTTCTCTCAAGAACAGCAGTTTCACAGAGATAGTGATGATGATAGAACAGATGTCGCACATTGGCAGCACAGTGGCCTAGTGGTTAGCACTTCTGCCTCACAGCACTGGGGTCATGAGTTCGATTCCCGACCATGGCCTTATCTGTGTGGAGTTTGTATGTTCTCCCTGTGTTTGTGTGGGTTTCCTCCAGGTGCTCCGGTTTCCTCCCACACTCCAAAAACATACTAGTAGGTTAATTGGCTGCTATCAAAAATTGACTGTGTGTGTGTGTGTGTGTGTGTGTGTGTGTGTGTGTGTGTGTGTGTGTGTGTGTGTGTGTGTGTGTGTGTGTGTGTGTGTGTGTGTGTGTGTGTGTGTGTGTGTGTGTGTGTGTGTGTGTGTGTGTGTCTATATTAGGGAATTTAGACTGTAAATCACACTAATTGAACTAGAACTCTGGGATCCAAGGGACTGATAAAGTTCTATTTAATAACAGCAGAATTTCCTACTTCCCCACAATTGGTTCACATGCTAAGCAGAAAAGTTAGTCTAGCTAAATGCCTCCTCTAGATGGTGTACAACAGTATGAAAAGTTATGTGGCGTAAATTAACTCACACAATACTATCCATATATTAGTGCCCCCTATATGACACATACATACAGCCATATGCTGCTCCCTGAGCCGCGAGCTGAAATCCAGCTAACTACTACCGTAATAACGGTAGTAGTTTTTACGCGGCGGGATTTCCGAACAATTGAATACCCCCCCTATATGTTATATATTCGTTTCCACACAACAAAATCTTGGCAAATTAGGTATTGTGTAATTCCGCTCTTTGGCAGGGGCTTTGTCAATATTTCTAAGCTGAATTGTCATATGAATACAATTTCCAGATACATTTTGCAGCTGGACAGGTGCATCTATAAGCGCATCATATTGATATACTTATTTTTCATTTTATTTTACTCCGCATACAGAATGAAAACAGAATCCGAGAATTGCACTCAACATACAAATGAAGTTGCACTGTGTAAGTGCAGTGTCGTTCAGGTATAAAACTTTAATAAACATTCTTGTCCTGGGAAACGAGGGATGGTAGACAACTATGCTGCAATCACATTCACACAAGTACACTCACCAATTCCTTGTCTGTCACTTACATGTTTCGTGATTTTCCTCTGGGCTTTGAGGGGTGGTTTTATTCCGAACGGTCTGCACCAGCCCAGTGACAGATCCCAGCATCTTCTGAGCACTGCTTCCCAATTCAGCCAGCTTCACATTCCCATCTTCTCTCTTTTGTGAGTTTTCCTGGTCCCTCATCTCTGCTCTTTTTCCAGGACTTAATCGTTCTTCTTTGTCTTCTCACTGAAATACTCTCTTACGTAACTTTCACCACAGTCCCTCTCGCACACACCTTTTACCACAGTAATTCCTTCATTCAGGGAACTCTGTGTTCTCTGGTCGGTAGCCGTTTGTACACATGAGATGAGAGACTGGGGCTGGCCTGTTGGTCTGGTCTCTCCTCCCTGACCAGATTTTTATCACTATAGTGCACAGGTATGTCTGTGTGTGTGATGGGAGTCCCCTGCAGGTATAACCAGCACAGGCTGACTCATACATGTAGGTATGCATGCAATATAACGTTATAAGGCTTACTTTAACTCTTCTTAAATACGTCATTAAGGAGCAAGGCTAGAGCAAGACTAAACTAAACACACAGACACAAAATGTAATAGGAAAGACAAAGTGTAATGATTTACTTATCTAAGTGATGTCATTTACTGACTGCAATGTGGATGGAATTCTCTTCGACATTTAAGAAACACTATGTGAGCAAATAATTATATAAATATCACAAATAAACAATTTTTTTTTTTATTATTGTACATTTTGGAATGGATGTATTTTGTAGTGGAAGACAATAGAAAGCTATAACCTCCTATCTGTAATGCCAAGGCCGGACGGCTAGCGATGCTACTAGATATTTGCGCTGGCTAACCTGGGACATGAAGTCTAATGGCAAGGTTAGGTGATGGACTTTGCCACAGGGAACCAAACAGTTGCAGCTCCAAGGAGAATTGTGAGAAACAGCCCAAAGTCAGGGGTGGGGTACGTTTTGTGGCTGCAATAATGTCTACAACAGTTAGTCTAACGTATAAATTCCGATTAGTATAAGCCTACAAGGAGGAAATACGGACTTACCATATAGCAGACATGCAAGACTCCCCACATGCTTAATTGCCGCCTGATGTAAATTGCAACTTTCTTAAATGTCTCCAGCTTTAATGACGTCAGTTAGAATGGCCCCAGTGAGATTACTGGATTTAAAGCGGCAATGGGCGGACCCGTCCCCTGGGTTACATTACAGAGAATTCTACATACCGCTGCATGTACCCAGCATTCACACCCAGCATTTCCTGACCTTTTATATGGTAAGAGAACTCCTTGGTGGCTTACTACTACTACTACTGCTACTACTACTACTACTACTACTGCTACTACTACAGAGTTCTGCATGATAGTGGTTGATACTACCTGCAATAATGAGGCCCACACATTTAAATTCTGCAATGGACTAAATGAAGTTATGAAAGATGAGTTGGCATGGATTGTAACCCCACAGGGGTTGGATGGACTTTTGTGGCAGCTGTTGATACCATAGGCCTGGAAATTTTACTAGCAGTTGTCCAAAAATCTTTCTTCCTCAGCATCAAACACTGTCGCAGGCAAACACGATTTTGGTTAAACAAGAATATCCCATTTTATCTTAAAACAGGAGTATTTTTACTATTCCTATTTTCTTTAAGATGGGGAATAATGTTGTAGCTACCCACAGCTACAGTTTTGGCCACAGTTTTGCATTAAGAGAAAGTATCAGTTGTAACCAGATAACTCATTATATTTGAGTTTAGTGGATAGACAGTTCGTTCACCTTTTGTAGCCAGATAAGTGACTCATCAAACCATTGCCCAGTGAATAAAATTTCCCTGTATCTTCAATCCTCTTATGTTTCAGACCAGACAGTAGGTCAACATAGTGTGCAGGTCTGGAATTTGGCAGGAACAATGAAACTTTAGTAGTCCCATTCTGATGCACTAAAGTAGTTTTAGTAAATATGGCTATAAAATCATTATGATGTTTAAAGACATATTTAACATGGTTTTTGTCAGGTATTCTGTAGGTCCACTTTGATCACTAAAAGAGTGGTCTGATTGTGTATTATATCCAAAGCTAATATTTACATCTATAATACCCCAATTATACTGCACCAAAAACCCGGGTTCTTGCAGAGGCACGCTGAAAACCCGGGTCTTGGTGCAGTATGAATAGTCCAACCACAAAATCCCGGGTCTAAAATCCCGGGACTTAGACCCGGGATTTTGCGAGGGGTAATTCCCGGGTTGGACCCCGCTCGTCTGCAGTATGAATGGTGCAACCTGTGTAATTCCCGGGTCTCACCATTCATACTGTAAAAAAAATAAATTGCAAAGTCAAAACAAAAGATTTTAATTAATAAAAAATACATAACAAATGTTTACTTAACTTATTTTCAGCCAGCGGTGTCTGAAGTAAACATTTGTTATGTATTTTTTTTTAATTAAAACATTTTTTTACACTTTTTTTTTTTCTAAAACCCGGGTCGGGCAGGTGCAGTATGAACCCGCCCGACCCGGGAATCTTCTTATCTATACTGCCCTGTGCCCCGGCAATATCCCGGGTTAACAACATACTGCCGGGGCGGCAGTATGAAAGTGGTATAAGTAGACAATATACTTCTTTATAGTCAAACACACCTTCGACATCAAATCTAATAAAATAAAAGGCATACCCGAGGAATGGAGGTGCTGATTTTGAATAACATAGATATCTAGAACATTGAATAAGGAAACCTTGTGAACAATAAACATAAAAAACAACAAAAAGGGAAAATGAGGGGGGGGGGGACACAATAAATGAACACGATGAAACAAACAGTATTTGGTGACAAGGAAGAACAATGGGGTTTGGAGGGAGGTAAAGGTAAGGGGGAGGGGGAGGTATACTGAAAGCGGTCTAAGAATTCTAATAAAATATTTGTGTTTGTGTTTATATGTAAGTAATGTCTTTGGGCAGTATCCTGCCATTAGCCAAAGAATCATGATGGGTCTATTTAATGAGATGGTCAGCGATGGAGGATAAATAAGGAAGACTCAAACAATACATCCATTGTTTTTAATGGCCAAACCTCAATTTAAAAATATGCTCAAATTTTAAAATTCTAGTAGAGTTTGTCTAAAAACTGTCCATCTATACAGTATTTCATGTCGCAAGAAGGCCAAAGCCAAGCATAAAATAAAGTCTATATTGACCTTTGGATGGGTCACAGTGGGGGGTCTTTTGTGGACATGACACAGAAATAAATATTATGATAATCAATAATCAATCTGAATGACTATTTTGTTTTGACTCAAATTACTAAAGCTTGAATAAAAAGTTAAACTGTTATGTCTGTACATTTTCTGTTTAATTAGATATCCTGACTTTTAAGAAAAAAAAAAATGCCTTAAATTTCTTATAGCTTTTCTGAACAGTTGAACACAGCAGCTTTGGTCAATCAGGAAGTTAAACAGAATTTGCTTACTGCATGCTGCTGAGAGCTGGTTTACTATTTGAAAGGTCATCCCACAGATGGATAGTTTCTGTCACTGAATCCCTGTAGACAGAACTGTGGTTTGCAAATCAACATTATTATCATCATAGATATGTAAGGCCCACAGTGCTCCACAGTGCCGTACAGTAGAGAAAACAATACATACATAAAACAGGGACATACAAGATAGACAAAATAAATACAGACATGAAAACAAAGGGTATGGAGGACCCTGCTCATTAGAGCGCTTACATACTAAGTGGCAGAGGGCACAGCTGAAACAAGAGGACCGAGTGTGGCCCAAAGTGGAGATTGGGACAGTTGTGAGAGTGCATTAGTGTGAATAGTGTTATCAGGGATATGGTCGCCTCTACAAGAGATTGGTTTTCAAAGAGCATCTAAAGATTTGAAGGAGGCTGTGGGAAAGTCTGATTGAGCGTGGTAGGGAATTCCATAACTGGGGAGCAGCACAGGAGAAGTCTTGAAGGTGGGAGTGAGAGGTGGTTATAGAGACCGATATCACCAGTTTATGGCAGAAAAACTGCCATAAAAGCAGAGGCAACCATTGTGTGGGCTAAATGGATATTCATGATTCAGTGCACTAAGAAGTAGTAGTGCCTCGTGATTACTGATCATGAAGTGCCTCAGTGATGTCACCGATTCCTAGTGAATTTATAGTCTGCATTTTTATGAATATTGGCTGAACCAAACCTGGACAAATTAGATTCCACAGCCAAAAGTTACAGTAAAGGAGGCACAGGATGAGCCAGTTACCAAAGAGCAATTTTTAGTCCCCCTGCTGGCCGGCATTTGTCCAAACATGGGCCCGGCACACAAAGTATCTGCCTTCATTGTGTGTAGACAACTGCTTTTAAAACCTCTCACAGTTGTCTATTGACACAATGTTTTATATAACATGGCAAAAGAATAAAAGTTACATTTATAATGCCCAATTATAATTATTATTCAGATGCAGAGTTCTAATAAGCATTTACTTTTTGCAGTCACAATAATAACACACTGGAATGGAAATGTAGCTGGCAAAGTACATATTTCATCAAGTTATGGCAAAATTATTTTCCATGCTTCAAAATCTTTGAAAGTCAAGAAAAAAAAAAAAAAAAGACCGAAAAAAATAGTCCAGAAAATATGTACTGTGCAAAATATTTTTTAATATAAAAATATCAAATTATAACATCCTACTTAAATAATTATTTAATGGTAAAAGTTCTTGCTTTATTTTGAGTAGTAATAAATAAATACATACACAACATAAAATAATTGTACAGGCTTTAGAACTTGTTACCTGTGTGATAAATGATATACACACAGGTCTTGATTTGGTTAAGTCACTATGCTATGTGACCCAAACCTGACCCAAATTATTGATGGGAGTCTGTGTGTAGGGGATCACATAAATTTCAGATTAAACAAGAAACTTTGTCTCAGGGCTCGTCCAGAAGAGCGGTATTTAAGCGTTTTTAATACAGTTTGCGCATTTAACATTCTGCAGTAAAGTCAGACACATGTATAGTGTGGTTAAATGACTGCAGGGAAGGGATTATTCTCAATGCCCATTTGTGCTCTTCCTATGGCACCTATTAATAGTTTTCATTCTAAGGACTATAGACACCTGTATAAAACGTCATGGATTTGTGACAGGATAGAAATTTTTGGTCCCAATACCCAACCGCGTGCACTGTTCACACGGCGCCTATTAAAAGTGCAATTAGCCCTTGTCTCATGACTATTAATACATGTGTCTGTATTCTCTACAGAAAGGAAGTGTTATTAAGCACGGCTCATCTGAACAAGTCCTTCGTTCACATTGCCAAATTAGCATTTATGGTACACAACAGATTTAGGCATTCACCTGCTCCAGAAGCGGTGTTGGGTACACAAGCCAATGTTCTCCACAAAGGACATGGTCAACAGGAATCTAATTCACTAAAATGACAGCTGGATCTATAGTATAAATACAAATTTCTGTTATATCAAAGAACATGCTGTAATATTCCTAAATACCTATGTTTTAATAGTTTCACTAAAATAAAATAATTTATTTTGTAAATATAGGTGGATTGCAAAGCTTTTCCTGCAAAGTAAAGTGAAGTCATTGTTGGGTGGCTCAGTTACTTATGTGGTGAATTCTCATACTTAACCCTATATAGCAGCCTTCACTGATAAACCCTCACCCCCCCACCCCAATATATGCAGTGAAGACAGACAATTTACTGAAAAGTTCCACCGATTGGCCACATACTTGTCATAGCAAATGAATTTTCCACAACTAGAAGCAAGTTGAGGGTCTCATGTCAAGGACCTGTTCAATTCAGGAGCTATTCAACCCAGTTTTTGCCCTTTACATCGGCTCGTTGGTGGTACGGTTAATGCCCAGTGTTACTTGAGTAATGTAAAGCAACGCTCTACCTTGTGTGTCCACTGCAGTTGACTGAACAACTTACATTGATGCATTAACCTTTTCCGCAAACATATTTACTGACATTTCCTATAACTTTTACACTCAAGTCTAGAGAATTGGGTCAGATTGTGTCTTCTCTACTGAATAATCATTTATTTTACTTATTACACTGGCATGATTCCTTATACTGTAAAATGAATTTGCAGACTCAAAAATAAATATAAGTACTATAAAATATTACAGCCCCTGTTTGCACACTAAACCACTTGATACAAATTCTTTGTTCGTCATTAATAGAGGACTTCTCATCTAAACCACACACACACTGGTACTGTCACATGTATTATAATTGAACATAAGGTTGTGCGTGAAGCATAACTTTGCAATGTCCAACTGCTTTCAATTATTAAATAAAAATTATTAACATTATGGCATCACGTTCAAACTAACATAAAGAAAACAACACCAGATAAATATTATTATTATAAGTCAAGAGCCCAGACATCATAGTCGTCTAGGGTTGCATTTATTAAACTGCAATTTGAAACCTATTCCTGCTCTAAACCAATCTAAAAATGTATTCCTTCTTTTTAAACTCTGGGAAATTGATACCCAAGGCTTGTGCCAATAGGTCCCTTATGCCCATCTGTTCCATTACTCTCCATAACAGACTTAAAAGGCATTATTATCTAGCCAATGCATACCAGTTCTTGTTACTAAAACGCTGCACAGGATCCCTATATTTGCAACCTATCATTATCTTAATGTGGACCCTCTAAAGTGTAAAGTAAATAGACCTCACACTGAGGTATGGAGACCATCATCTAATCAACCACTTAAGAAAATCTTGCACACATAAATAAATAACATGGAAATTAACATTTTATATCATGAGACATAACATTTATATCAGACATCATTTCAGAAAAATGCAAACAAAAGAGCTGTGGCTTCATTTCCAGTGAAAGCTTTGAGACTCCAACTGTTTTGATACGTATATAAATGAGGACTTATAAAATTATTTAAAAAATCTGTCAATGGTGTTAGTAAAGCGGTTTATCTTGGATTTCTTAGAAGCAGGATTCTGTTGTGTTGCTCCTGACCTATGAAATTAAAAAGAAAATAAAAAACATTATTTGCACATTCAATTTGATTGGATTGCTTCTAGAAAATGTGATTGTGCCAATCTGAATTCAGACACACGCACCCCTGGTTAAATTGCAAGTTCCACTGAATCACTAAAGTGAAAATACATCAAACCAACCTCTGGAGGGTACAAAATTAAACGTGACGTTTACGATTTGTTTGTTTTTTATTTAACGGATATAAAACCATTAAAAATAATATGTGCAAACGTTTCGGCAGCCTTCCAGTTGATTCATTAACGTGTTTTATTAGGGCTTACTTGATTAACACATTTGGCCTTAAACTAATCCAGGTGACTAAATACTTTGACCCTTCTAACCTCTCAGGATGTTGTGTCTTCTCAAAAACCAAGGGCTTCTCTAAGCAGCTGACTGAGATCGTACAAGGCAGCAGAGTGTGGATGTGGACTATAAAATATATCTAATGATTCAAGGATGAAATCGTCATGGTCAGAAACATCATTAAAGAGAGGGAGTTGAAAGGAAATGTTTAAGAACAATCTCTGAAAAAACTGCTTGTAACCTGGTCAGATAGCCCAAAAGGTTTAGCGGACAATGTAGTTGTGACCACAATATAGGATGGTTTGGGGTTGTGTGGTAGGCGGTGGCTGAAGAAATATTGTCCAGCTAGAAGAATGGATTTAACTGAATCTCGACAAATCCTAGCTGATGTCCCAGCAGTAATATTACTACTATTGAAGCTAAAAAGAAATTGGATATTAATTAACTTGATCCAGAACACAGCTTAAAATAAACCATGAAGTACTTACAGGGACAAAAGAATTAAGTTTTGAAATGTCCTCCTCAGTCCCTAGACCTTAATATTATAGAAAATCTGTGGGGAGATCTCAAACAGTGCAAGAAGCAAGACATAGGGCCTGATTCATTAAGAAAAGTAAAGCAACAAAAATTAGTAACTTTGCACCTTGGCAAAACCATGTTGCATTGGAGAGGAGGTAAATTTAAAATATGGGGACAGATTTATAGTTGGGGTAAGGCATGTTCTATATCAACTTTACATTTCAGTGTACAAATAAAGCTATCTAGTATTTGTGTGCTACATGAAAAAACAGCCAGTATTTATATTACGTGCAAAATAATAAACTAATTTGCACCCCTTGCATTCTAACGTGGTTTTGTCCAGGAGAAAACTTACTCATTTATTTTCCTTATTTTCCTTAATAAATCAGGTCCATAATGTCTCTGAGCTAGAGGAGCTGGGCAAAAAAAAGTGGAGAAAATTCTACAGCAAGAACAGAAAGACACTTCGCTGCCTACAAGCAATGCTTGAAAGCTGTGACTTCTGCCAAGGTGGTTGTTACCATTTTCTGACTGACAGGGTTGTCCAAACTTTTGCACATGTCACATTCTTTCCAATGTTATTATGAACGGTGTGGTTTTTTTTTTATTAATTTGAGCTGAAATATTATAATTATATGCAGATATATTCGTGAAATTGAAATGTGTATCAAATGGGTACAAATAGGTTAAGCTCAAAATTGTATTTAAAGGCCAGCAACACACTCTACTTGACTCCAGGGTCAATAACTATTGAATATGCTCCTCAATTTCCACATAAAGGTGATTTAATAAATAAAATGCAACCAGATTAAAGCTGTACTTTTTTTTAAGCACAGATTAAACTGAAAGCGAATGTCTGATTGGTTGCTGGTGTTACCCTACATTTCTACACAATGCACCAAGTTATTAAACAAGCCCTGTGATTTTAAACTAGAAGACAGTATTTTCATTACAAATGTATATATGGCAATAAGACCGTTCATAATCTTTGAGAAATAGATTTAATTCTTAGCCTACCTTTTTGTCCGTAATGTGGATTTAGTGCTTGCGTTTCCTCTTCCTGTGTTCGCTGTTGGTTATAAAAGTAAAGATCATATAAATCTATTGTTATTACTAAACAATAAAAGTGAACCTAAAATATTTTAAATACGGCTATCCATTGGGGAGAGAGTAATTTATTACGCACACCAGACTTGGGGCAGATTCAATTCAGCCACGTTAATCTAGGATTAACGTGGCATTAGTACTATTAACTTTAACGTGGTAATTTTAACCTGGATTTTTACTCGCTGACCGAGGGGTGTGGGCAAAAATCAGCGCTAAAATTAACGTACTAACAGTAATACTGCGCATTTTAACCGCACTAACGATAATACTGTGCAAGCCACGTTATTCCTAGAATAACGCGTCCGAATTGAATTGGCCCCTTACAGTCTCATACAAAAAATAGCACTTACTACCTGGTATAAATATGAATGGACGTAGATCTATGTCCAACTTGGCCACACATGTGATTGTGTGAACTCTACAATCGCTACACACACCAGATTGTGGACACTGTCTGATAGCATTTCCACTGTACCCAATCAGATATTTCTGAGGACTGATGGTAGATTTGGCCCTGCATATGCAGCTATTTGTAATATTTTGATCTATAAACCAAATTTTCCACTATAATCCTAGCAGATATAGGCAGCTTTAGAAGAGTAGATTCCTTCCACCGAAAAGGAAACTAGAATATATGACAACATGAATTCCGCTCAACCCAGTAAAAACTTAAAATATTCAATGATTTTCCTATATATTTGCAGATATTAAACATACATTTATGAAAGCACAGTAACTTAGATGAAGCTTCCAATAATGTAGTGACTGCGCAAACTGGTAGTATTACTATATACAGGTATGTCTCTGTTGCTTGAACACGTCTAGCTTGTCCTCTTTGTTACACTAGTACCTGAATGACTCTAGCTGCTGTATGCAGCTAGTGGAGAACAGGAACATTTTTATTTAATGGATGTAAAACTTAAAAATGTCACATTCTCTGTAATTTTGTTAGGGAACTGCTGTCTATTGTCCTCTGTACATTAGATATATAGGTCAGAGGTAGGCAGTCTATGGCTCTCCAGCTATCATGGGACTAGCATATCATACCAGTTATAGGCATGACAGGTCATAAGTCTTCCAACAGTGTGTTTGTGAGAGGACAGGAAGTCTTGTACATTCAAAATACTGTATGCTCCTCAGCAGTACTTTTTGTGTCATAGAACTCATCGGAACTGGGTTCCGGCACCTTTTTTCTATGTATTTTCCAAGTTTTAAAAGTAACTTTGGAACATCTAATGTTTGATTCATGTGGACTTGAATCGCCCTGTTGAGAGTAGCAAGTCGGCGGCAAAATCATTAAAACAGTGCATGAGGGCTGCTTGTGTGTCTAGTCAGATGCATGCGTACTTCGTCCGCGCTGGTTGTGATGGCACTGCTCGGCTTGTGGCGCTGCTCAGCTTGTGATTGGTCGTGTGGTCGCGCACTGAGTGCTTACTGCGGGCGGCGACCGTTCGTTATACAACGGACGTGTGGGTTTGTATTTTTACACTGAAATTTTCTAGGACATGCCATATCTCAACTATAAATCTGTCCCCACAATTTAATTGTACCTCCTCCTCCTTTGGAACAAGGGTTTTCCTTTTTTTTATTTGCTTTGCTCTCCTTAATGACTTGGGCCCATACACTTTAGCATGCTTGACAGGTGTGTACACTTTTCCCATCAAAGTTAGCACTTTTTCCTTTGTGTTTTAATGACACACACAGATAGTGCCATGTTTGCCTACACATTACCACTATGGGATACTTGCCACACACAGTAACACCACCCAGTTTCATTCAATGTTATAAAGTACTTTACGATGTAATCTATCCTGCTCAATCTATGAATCAAATCAAAGGAGTTTATCTTTTTAGGACCATGGAATCCATTATATATATTGTCACAAGATCAGGTTAGGGACGCGTTTCCTGGAGTAAAACGGCTGCACTTCACATGCATTAGCCAAATATATTACAACAGTTCAGCATCTTGATTCACATAGCCTCAGCTGGATTTATTCACCAGCATCCAAATAAACAAAATAAACAAAATCCTAGCAGTCTGGTTTCTATCCAATACAGAAGAAATACCCTCTCTAAATTGAAAGACCTGATGTCGTACACATACAAAATAACAGCACTTACTGGTAACAAAATTGCAGTGTCTCTCAACAGGCATCTGATCTGTTCCCTATGTGGTGAGAGACTGAGGAGACAAACTCACCTTACAGGTGCTAGTAAAAGATCCGGAATGGGCTTGATGAAAGGCGCCCACCCTTTTCTCTCTATTCATAACCACAGGGACCCTTATGCGAGCTTTTCCTACAGCCAAATAAAACCTTTGGAAAGCTCCTTCCTACACACAAACAATCTCCCTGCGGTTTTAAAACACATGACAGAAATTCAGAACATATATACACCTGCCATTTATCACTTTCCCAGTCCTTCTGTCACATTATGGATATTGACAAAAATGTCCTTCAGTTCTACTAGAGGCTTAGAGAGAAACCTCTTCAATGGATTATCTAAGTGCAATTTTTAAAAATTATTCCCACTGTCAAATAACTAGAGATGCTCAAGCTCGGTTCTCCAAGAACCGAGTCCACCTGAACTCCGCCGATTTGAGTACCGAGCAGAGCCAGCACGGTACTTTTGCACGACCTCGGAAGTGAAAACGAGGCAAAATGTCATCATTGCATCGTCGGCTCTCGCGAGTTTTGGATTCAATAACTACCGCCCTCCACGGCGATCCAGTGCCATTTCACAGAGAGACACAGAAGGGGTAGCACGGTTCTTGGCAGTCTCTAGTGCAGTTGAGCATATCTAAAACAGAAAAAGGAGGGGTGGCAGTTTTCTTAAGTCTCCAATGACATTCTACTGAGTTATAGTTCACACAGAAACAGGACAGGTCCATTGTTCCATTGCCAATTGTCATTGCTGAAATATAAATAATAGGACGGTCCGTGTTCTTCAAAATCTGCAGTCACATTGTAATGTGCCATAGCTCACCTAGAAATAGAAGAGGTGGCAGTGTTTAGTGCTGAAACAGAAATTCAAATATTAGGGCTGGCAGTGTTTTTAAAAGTCTCCAGTGACATTCTACTGTGCCATAACTCATACAGAAACCGGAGGGGTTGGCAGTATCCTTGTCACTCTCCAGTCTCAGTGCCATTGGTCACACAGAAACAGGGGTAGCAGTGTTCATGTCACTCTCCAGCCTCAGTCATGATATTAATCCCTCTACGTCATGTGCTAAAGCCTGTACCTTTTTAAAGAAAAAAAAACACCTCTCTAATAAAGGTGAAAGTTTACTGTAGAAAAATATAAAATTGCCAACATGCCATTCTACCTCACACAATACTAATTCATCCCTGCTGGAATCTACCATTACAGTAGTCTCTGTACTTTGATGTAATTGCCGGTAATGGTCTTCCCTGTGGAATTTGTAGTTCATTTTACGACAGAGCTGTCACAATTTTTGGGCAATTCTTTAAACCAGACCAAATGTCAAAATGTTGTGCAGACTCATCTGCATTACCACTGGGTGTCTTGGTAAAAGCCAAATTTTTTTCCTAGCAGCAGTTGCCAAAGAAACGGAGGGAGGGTTAGTCGTTGTGTCATGTACCACGTGAGCTGTCAGCTTGCTGACCAGGAGCTCATTGCATCTCTTGAGGTCTGGGTCAGTTGGAAAGAAAGAGAAGACATAGTTCTTAAACCTAGGATCATGCAAAGTTGCCAAAATGTAGTAATCGGATTTCAAGATGTTGATAACTCTCCGATCCTGGCGAAGCAAAAAAAGTACTTGATCTACAAGTCCTACATAGTTAGCGGAAATGATTCGTTTCATCTCCTCCTTCAATTTCTCTAGCTGCTTTTCCAAAAGTCTAATGAGGAGAATCACTAGACTCAAGCTAACAGTGTCTGAACTCACTTCACAGGTGACTACTTAAGAGTGGTTTCAACACCTTGCACAACACGGAAAGGATGCTCCACTGCGCTGGACTAAAGTACATTTCCCCTCAAATTCCCAAATTATTTCTGGACACAGACAGCATCTCCTGCAAGTCACTGCCAATTTTTAAGTTCGGTGCCAGCAAGTTGATTGTGTGAGCAAAACAGGGAATGTCATGGAATTCTCCCCGCTGTAATGCTCTCACAATATTGGTGGCGTTATCACAAATGACACATCCTCAGGGAGAGTCCAAGCGTTATAAACCATGTTGCAATGACATCCCTTCGTTTTTCAAACAGGTTGTCAGCAGTATGCTTCATAGTGAAGCCGCTAATACACAGAATAGCCTGTCTTGGAATAATCTTGCGTTGTTGGGTTCATTCTCCAGGGCAGTGGAGAATACTTTCTGTGTTGTGCAAGGTGCTGAAACGATTCGAAGTAGTCACTTGTCAGCTGAGTTCAGACAATGCTAGCTTCAGCAAAGCGATTCCCTTAATTAGACATTTGGAAAACCACCTTGAAAAATTGAAGGAGGAGATGAAACAAAGAAATTACGCTAAGCATGTCGGACTTGTAGATGAAGTACATTAATCACTTCATGAGGATCGAAGAGTTATCAACTTCTGGAAATCGTATCACTACATTTTGGCAACTATGCTTGATACTAGGTTTAAGAGCTATGTCTTCTCTTTGTTTCCTACTGTCCCAGATCACAAGAGATGCAATGAACTCCTGGTGAGCAAGTTGACAGCTGAAGTGGTACCGGCACAACGGCGTCCCCTCCTTCAGTTTCTTAGTCTACTGCTGCTAACAAATAACTATGTTTTTCTAAGACACCCAAGGATGATGCAGATGATTCAGCAGAACATTTTGACATTTGGTCTGGTCTAAAAGAATAGCCCAATAGTCGTGACAGCTCTGTCGTAAAATGAACTACAAATTCCACAAGGAAGAGCTTTACTGGCATTTAGATCAAAGTACAGAGACTTCTGTAATGGTGGATTCCAGCGGGGATTAATTAGTATTGTGTGAGGATGATGTACAAGTATGATGAGGGTGAGGATGATGACAGTGTAGATTGCAGGTGCTGGGATCGTGCTGAGAGAAGGAAGCTAGCTGATGCTGGAATGCTTATTAATATTTGGGTAAAATGACATGTTGGCAATTTTATGTTTTAGTACAGTAAAGTTTCAACTTTATTAAAGATGTATTTTTTCTTTAAAAAAAGGTAAAAGCTTTTTTTTTTACATTTTTGTTTTTGACATTTATGTTACAGAGACTTCTTTAATGGTGGTTTCCTGCGGGGATGAATTAATATTGTGTGAAGATGATGTATACACTGATGAAGGTGAGGCTGAAGATGATGACAACATCTTGCCACTGCTTTGTGGGGGGCCCAAACAAACCAAGCACTTCAACGACAAGGAGTGCCACTTTTGTGGCTGAAGAGCTTGGTTTGTTAAAGTGTGCATGTCCTTTTTAAGATCCATTATAAGGGTGGGTGGCAGGGTCCCAAGGACAATTTCATCTTGCACCATATTTCCTTTCAGCTACCACTGTGTACCAATGCTACCTACATGTGCTAGAAGTGCTGAAGTCTGTTTTCAATCATCCTTTCAATTGCTTCTCTCGTACGTGTGATCACATACTTTGTTTTTCACTGGGTTCACCATCTCCAAACTGCCAGGGCACACCAGATTGGTCTTGGTCTGATCAATGCACGGATCCCAGGAGGTCAGCGCTCGTTCGCCATGTATTGGCTGTAGAATTACCACCGTTATCCAAGGAACGGGTGGAGCGATCAAAGGAACCATAACTGATTTATGAGCCATTCGCAGTTTCACTGTACCGGCCGTGTACTCTGGGTGGCAGTGATCTCCTCGTCTTCATCTTCCAAATCTTCGTCTGCAGAGGCCAGTGACACACCCATATTTATCATCCTGCGTCAGGGCCTCCTTTGTATTATTCTTCTGAAGCAGTGTATCTCTTGTGTACAAGCTCTCTTAAATCCGGAATCTCATCCAGTGGGTCACATTTTAATTTAAGTACAGTATCCTCAACTGCACCTATATATTGCTTTAAATCTCTGTTCAATGCAGCATATTCCAACATGACAGATTCCATGCTGCCCACATGTTCCGTGTCACAGTCTGTCTGAAGCAGATGTAATACCACTCCAGTTGTAATATCCATTCCTGTGTCTACATAAGTTTGGCAGATCCTCAGGGATGAGAGGGAGGTATCCAGAGAGAAGAAAGATTAAAGATGCAGCACGAGCAGACATGGTTTAATAATGTAGAGTTCATTGACAGTACTACTGGGCTTAAGGGAGCTAATCTATTGGTAGCTTGTTTTGTGGGAGCCCAAACAAACCAAGCAATTCAGTCACAAAAGTGGCACTCCTTGTCGCTGGAGTGCTTGCTTTGTTAAAATGTACATGTCCTTTTCAATATCTTAGATAAGGGTCATTGGGAGGGCCCAAGGACAATTCCATCTTGCACCACTTTTCTTTTGTGTGTGGCAATGTTTCCTAGATGTGCTATGAACTGCCGTGTGTTTGTGTTGTTGCTCTGTCACTTAGCATCCAGCCAGGTCGCTGCAGTCTTTGTCTGAAAGTGGATGAAAATAATATAGTGACCTGTGAGGTGGTCAAAATGGACTGGAAATTAGTGTTATTGCGGTTAATAAAATTATAGGAACACAAAAAAAAAAAAGCAAAAATGATGTGATTTTAATACATTTTAGCTACTTTTCTAAAAAATACAGACCCCAAACCAAACCATGCAAGGGCGGTGTTGCAAAAACCAAAACACGAACTTAATCCAGATCCAAAACCAAAACATTGGAGTCAGTGAACATCTCTACAAACAACACATTGTTGCAGTACAACTTTTTCAAAATATACTTTTGTTGGAAGTTTCAATGGAATGCAAAATATTCCAAAATGCCACGGTTAATATATACTCAGAATTAAACTAAAGGCATGTGTTATCTGAATACAAATGCGTAAACTGGGAAAGCTTCATATATCAACCATAGCCTTACACAATACTGCCCAAGTCTGAGACATCCTGGTAAAGCTAACCATTACAGAACAACAACCATAGTGACCACTCCTCCAAAGGGTCTTGGGAAATCTAGCTATCGTCCACCTACAGGATCCTGGTAAAGTTGCCCATCACCCTACAGAAAGCTTCCCATAGTAAGCAACAGTCTACAGTAGTGCTCCACAACCGATGTGCCGTGGCACACCGTGATGTTGCTAAGTGTGCCGTGACATAATGCCTCCAACAAGAGAAAAAGCTGTCTCTGCCATAGTTGCCAATTCCACTTATAACTAGCGGAATTGGCCTTGTTATTTTTTCAAGTTGCGTTTTCTTTTCTGCAGGTCACGGGCTGCGGGTTATTGGGTGGGTTTCTATGTGTCAAGTTCAGGTCTCTCTCACCCTTGCTTTAGGTACTGCCTGGGAATCTAAGACACTCCTACATTTTTGCCCCTCCTCTCTACCAAGTATGTTCCTTTCTTAACTTCCCCTCCCACTGTACCCAGAAGTCCTGCCCTCCTCCCTACTTATCCTTTCCCTGGGTATGGAGCTAGCACCGCCCCTTTCCTGTTACTTGCTGTGGGTATCCCCTTTTTGGAGAGTTAATGTTCATATAACTTTCTCTCCTTTAACCACTGATTTCTGATGTCTCTTTCCTCCAGCAGTCTCTTCCTTTCTCTACCACATTAACTTTAAACCGACAGCACAACAACGCGGCAAGCAGCGGCTCTCTCTGTCCCTGGGTATAAAAAGTGCTAGCTCTTCGGAACAGGAGCGTCTGCAGTCACTTCCTATAGTACGTTTCATATTGTGCAATGGTGTGTCGTGGAACTCTGGAAAGGGCTTAGATATGCAGAGGATGAGAAAATGTTGTGGAGAACTGCTCTACAGGGTCCTGGTAAAACTAACCCTCACCATGCAGAGTACTGCCCATAGTGACCACTCCTCTACAGAGTCCTAGTAAAGCTAGACATCACCATGCAGAGTACTGACCATAGTGACCGCTCCTCTACGGGGTCCTAGTAAAGCTAGACATCACCATGCAGAGTACTGACCATAGTGACCGCTCCTCTACGGGGTCCTAGTAAAGCTAGACATCACCATGCAGAGTACTGACCATAGTGACCGCTCCTCTACGGGGTCCTAGTAAAGCTAGACATCACCATGCAGAGTACTGCCCATAGTGACCGCTCCTCTACAGAGTCCTAGTAAAGCTAGACATCACCATGCAGAGTACTGACCATAGTGACCGCTCCTCTACAGAGTCCTAGTAAAGCTAGACATCACCATGCAGAGTACTGACCATAGTGACCGCTCCTCTACAGAGTCCTAGTAAAGCTAGACATCACCATGCAGAGTACTGACCATAGTGACCGCTCCTCTACAGAGTCCTAGTAAAGCTAGACATCACCATGCAGAGTACTGACCATAGTGACCGCTCCTCTACAGAGTCCTAGTAAAGCTAGACATCACCATGCAGAGTACTGACCATAGTGACCGCTCCTCTACGGGGTCCTAGTAAAGCTAGACATCACCATGCAGAGCACTGACCATAGTGACCGCTCCTCTACGGGGTCCTAGTAAAGCTAGACATCACCATGCAGTGTACTGACCATAGTGACCGCTCCTCTACGGGGTCCTAGTAAAGCTAGACATCACCATGCAGAGTACTGTCCATAGTAACCGCTCCTCTACGGGGTCCTAGTAAAGCTAGACATCACCATGCAGAGTACTGACCATAGTGACCGCTCCTCTACGGGGTCCTAGTAAAGCTAGACATCACCATGCAGAGTACTGACCATAGTGACCGCTCCTCTACAGAGTCCTAGTAAAGCTAGACATCACCATGCAGAGTACTGACCATAGTGACCGCTCCTCTACAGAGTCCTTGTAAAGCTAGACATCACCATGCAGAGTACTGACCATAGTGACCGCTCCTCTACAGAGTCCTAGTAAAGCTAGACATCACCATGCAGAGTACTGACCATAGTGACCGCTCCTCTACGGGGTCCTAGTAAAGCTAGACATCACCATGCAGAGTACTGACCATAGTGACCGCTCCTCTACGGGGTCCTAGTAAAGCTAGACATCACCATGCAGAGTACTGACCATAGTAACCGCTCCTCTACGGGGTCCTAGTAAAGCTAGACATCACCATGCAGAGTACTGACCATAGTGACCGCTCCTCTACGGGGTCCTAGTAAAGCTAGACATCACCATGCAGAGTACTGACCATAGTGACCGCTCCTCTACAGAGTCCCAGTAAAGCTAGACATCACCATGCAGAGTACTGACCATAGTGACCGCTCCTCTACAGAGTCCTAGTAAAGCTAGACATCACCATGCAGAGTACTGACCATAGTGACCGCTCCTCTACAGGGTCCTAGTAAAGCTAGACATCACCATGCAGAGTACTGACCATAGTGACCGCTCCTCTACAGAGTCCTAGTAAAGCTAGACATCACCATGCAGAGTACTGCCCATAGTGACCGCTCCTCTACAGGGTCCTAGTAAAGCTAGACATCACCATGCAGAGTACTGACCATAGTGACCGCTCCTCTACGGGGTCCTAGTAAAGCTAGACATCACCATGCAGAGTACTGACCATAGTGACCGCTCCTCTACAGAGTCCTAGTAAAGCTAGACATCACCATGCAGAGTACTGACCATAGTGACCGCTCCTCTACAGAGTCCTAGTAAAGCTAGACATCACCATGCAGAGTACTGACCATAGTGACCGCTCCTCTACAGAGTCCTAGTAAAGCTAGACATCACCATGCAGAGTACTGCCCATAGTGACCGCTCCTCTACAGAGTCCTAGTAAAGCTAGACATCACCATGCAGAGTACTGACCATAGTGACCGCTCCTCTACAGAGTCCTAGTAAAGCTAGACATCACCATGCAGAGTACTGACCATAGTGACCGCTCCTCTACGGGGTCCTAGTAAAGCTAGACATCACCATGCAGAGTACTGACCATAGTGACCGCTCCTCTACGGGGTCCTAGTAAAGCTAGACATCACCATGCAGAGTACTGACCATAGTGACCGCTCCTCTACGGGGTCCTGGTAAAGCTAGACATCACCATGCAGAGTACTGACCATAGTGACCGCTCCTCTACAGGGTCCTAGTAAAGCTAGACATCACCATGCAGAGTACTGACCATAGTGACCGCTCCTCTACAGAGTCCTAGTAAAGCTAGACATCACCATGCAGAGTACTGACCATAAAGAACACCATTCGGCAAGATATTGGAAAAACTAAACATGACCCTAAATAATAATTTCCATAGTAAATCAATCCTCTACAATGTGCTGGAAAACTACTTATCACCCTACAGAATATTGCCTATAGTGATCACCAGCATGTTACATACCATCATTACCTGTCTACAGAACAAAATGCAGGTATGGTTCAGGACCCCCAACTTCAGTCCTAAGTGCAGAGATATGTCACAGGCAGTGCTCTGAGCCTTCTCCTGTGGCCCCAGCTCCTTCCTACTTTGTCAGATTTGTTGGTAATAGCTTGAAATACTTGTTTAAAATGTCTGCTGATATGTTGTTACATACAGGTGCCTAGGTGCCTCTTTCTTTGATTAAACGTATTGTTATGATATATCGCGGCGATTAAGTAAAATGTGCGACCCCCGAAGTGCATCACGTTGCCTTAGACCCTGCAAATAGATCTACTATTTTATTGTAAATAGCTTTTTGGGTTAATTTTGGGTTGGTCAGTGCAAGCAGTATAATGGGAGAGACATATTCAAGTCTCCTGTGGCTCTTTACGATCTAGGTGGTTAAAATGTAATAGAAATAAATTAAAACAAATTAAACATTTAAAAGTAAAAAAAATAATGAAAAAAAAATAATCTACATTTAATGGCTGAGGACATGAAGCAAAGTGACTAGCGACATTCACATGGAGACAGTGGTAGGGACTTTTGTATCTAGTTACATCATTTGAACCAATGTCCATTTACAGAAAAAGGAATTATGTATAGATGCACTTTTCCACTATAATATAACAACCTATCAGTGATTAACGTTAAACAATGGATGCTAATTTGTAACTTGTTGCCATGAGTGTGTTTAGATGCAAATCTGCACTCAAAGTGCCTCATTTACCGTGAGGAATAAGTTCAGCTAAAGGGTGCAAATTTACACATGGACAAACCTTGTTGTAAAGCAAAGGGTGCAAATACATTCTTTGTGGATTCAGGGAAAACACTGCCTGTATCGGCACATAGCACACAAATATGCTCTAATAATTGAGTTGAGAAAGGACACACCCGTCTCCCAATCTCTAAATCTGTCTGCACATTTTAAATTTCCCCTACTGTTTTTGCCAAAGTGCAAAATTGCACCTTTCAGATGGATGCACGCCTTACTCTAAATAAAGCCCACTCTTTTTAAATTACACACAGTGCGCACTAGCAACTGGTCTCAAGTTCAGGGATGAGAATGTTTTTCTGCAATAACTGAAATTTGCAGGATTTGTGAGGCGATACAGTGTTTAGTGTTAGCCAATACTGCTGAAAATCCGTGAGCAGCCAGTGCCATCAGGGGTAGGAATGCTGGAGAGAACTGAAACTAGTCATATTGCTGGCCGCCTTCACTGTCATAATTCCCAACAGCAGATCAACCTAATGATGACTGTATGTCAGAGATTACAGAGAGGCAGCCAGCATTTGGGTGGCAGTTCACAAGAACTGACCGCTGTGGCAGTTCCAGCAGACGAAGCAGAGATCAGCAAGGTACACTTACAGAACAGAGTTCTCTTGTTGCTTCTTACTGGTCACGTGTCAATGGCTATTGTGTTATTGGTCAAATGTCGTACTACGGTGGCGGCAGGAACTTGTCAAAGTTAACAAGGGGCTATGGCTTAAAAAATTTGAATGCCATATTTTTCTCTTCCTTTTAATTTCATGTGAGGTCAACATAACTTGGTTGGGGACACATTGGCCATCACAAGACAATTTCCCATGAAAACCACTGTTCTATATCTCCAGTCTGAGTAACAAATCAACAGTCAGTTCAGGGACTGCCGACCACCACTAGAATCCTTTCATTACTTTTATCATCTCCTTCTATTACTAAAGATTCTCTAGCGTTCAAAAAAAAAAAAACACACACACACACAACAAAACAGCAGATTATTTCAGTATTTTTTTCTTCCCTTTGGACCAAATTGTCCTTTCAATGCATAAAAACAGTATTTTTTCTAGCTCAAATATATACTTCACTGTGGAGAATGTTTATTTTACAAACAAAAGAATTATTACTTTTTTTCAGATACAGTCTTCTGTATAACTTATAGTTTTCAACATTCTAAGTGTGAAAATACAAAATAACATAAATAAAAAGTAACAGTTCAAACTAGTATTAATCAAAGCCTAGCATTCCTGATTTTACATTACAGGAACATGGGGATTGATCATAACAACAGGTCATTAAGGAGACAGGTAGAATGTCTATATTCATCCCAATACTGACTATCAGTCATCCATGTGTATATTTCCCTGGGGAATAAAAATGAATCCGCATAGCAATTTATTACAATGCAGTCATGTGTAATTCATTGTACGACGTGCGGAGGAAGATGCACCGCTAAAATATTTTTCTTCTAAGTAACACTCTCTGGCACTTACAATTCCATTAAAACTTCAGGGAACGCGTTCATTAACCAACATCGCCGCCACTCTGATCATGCAGATACAAAGTACGGACTTCTACAATGAACCATCACATACAGAAACCATTATCTTTATCTTCTAATAACCACTTGAAACTCTGAGTGAGCTAATAACATTTATTAAAGTAATGGAGCCATTTAAGTGGCCACATTTGCTGAAATTACACTTTAAACAAACCAAATGAAGAACTGGTGTCTGCATATTGGCAGTTTCAGGAGCTATTGAAATCAGTGCAATAACATTCCATAACCCACATACTGATGAGATTTGTGATAGAGCATCCAGTCAAATCACATATTATATATACTGTATATATATAATCCATACCCAGTTTCACACAATGCACACATAAAATAAAACTGTTACTGCTGTTTACCTATTCTAAAAGATGTGTAACATCCAAAAGCCAGTAATAGATTTAGTTATTCAGTTAAATGCAGAAAGAGAAATCTCCTGATAAGAATTTTGCTTTTTCCACTTAACATTTGTCTGTGTGTTCCGAGTACTACGCCCATGTTTATGGCTTGTTCTTTCAATGGCCCCTTCACCTAGAGCAGAAAGGTGCAGCCAAAGGTCAGTGGCAATTCCTGAGACACTAAGGGTCTGTTCACACAGTCCTTTATTGTTGTGACTCTCAGGAAACAGAACAGTCCTCATAAAAGACATATACAATATGGCCCAACATTATAAGTGGATTATATAGGAATATATGAACAACAAATAAATAGAAAAAGAAACCAATTGTAAATACAACTGTTAATAATGCAATATTTTCAGTTCTCAGTCTGTGCACCAGACAATCGCTTGTTGCTTCCGTGAAATATTTAAATAAAACTATAGACGTAGGATGTGCTACACCTTCTATTGTTTACATACAGTATACCCTGGCCAACAATATATAAATCACCTACTAAAAAGGCAACCCATTAGATAGCTACTTGTTTTGTAAATGAGCATCATAAAGAAATAACTGTTAAAATTCTTAAGACTCCTCGGTAGGTTTCACAAGAACAGAACCACTACCAAGAGGGCAATTTGTCACTGATTGGGGTACATACAAATCAGACAACTGGGCCATCAACAATGTACAAAATATAAATAAGATTTTCTTTCCTTGGTCGCCCACAGAGATGTTTTTATTTCATCCATGCCCGAAGATTAATCCAAACAACAAGATTTCACACTCAGATATAACCTCTGGTTCAAGATAAAATAATAACAGTTCCCATTTTTCAGAATTTTTTTGCTATTGTTTCTATTAGTTTGTTTTAACCCAATAATATAAAATTTTATGGATCTCAAGCTGCTCTTTCCGTATTGCCACAAACCTGTCCCGCATACGGCAAAGAAAAGTTATAAACATATCCAGACTAGGCTACACTTAGGATGCAATACTGATTCCTCTGGAACACAATTCCTGTTTGTCAGGACCATTCGTGACTAATACATATGATTAGGTTTTTTTTCTGAGAAGGTAAATTTCAAACTGGATCTTTCTAGAGTAGTTGATGTTATATATTTGAATTCTGCAAAAGCGTTCCATACTGTTTCACTTACCAGTCTGGTACATAAGAGAAGAGGGATAGAATAGTGGAAAAAGTTTTTCGCTGGGCAGAAGAGTGGTTAAAGAACAAAAGACAAGGGGTAGTTTATAAATTAAAGATACTAGGGTAAAATTATTGGGGGTTTACCACAGTGATCAGTACAGTTCTTCTCCAGTCTTGTTATTATGGAGATTACAGCAGCCCTACAAAGTAAGGTACATATTTGTGTAGGACACTAAGCTATGGAGGGTTATTGACAGAGTTCAAAGTACTGGAGTCATGAGTTCAATTCCCGACCATAGTCTTATCTGTGAGGAGTTTGTATGTTCTCCCCGTGTTTGCATGGGTTTCCTCCGGGTGCTCCGGTTTCCTCTCACACTCCAAAAACATACTGGTGGGTTAATTGTCTGCTATTAAATTGTCCTTTTCAGTGTATGTGTGTGTTAAGGAATTTAGACTGTAAGCTCCAATGGGGCAGGGACTGAGGCAAGTTCTCTGTACAGTACTGCGGAAGTAGTGGTACTTTATAAATAGATTGTAAGCTTTCGAGCAGGGTTCTCTTACCTCTCTGTCTATATGTATTACCCAGTATTGTCTTATCAATGTTTGTTCCCAATTGTAAAGCGCTACGGAATTTGATGGCGCTATATAAATAAATGTTGATTATGATGATGATGATGATGATGATGATGATGATGATGAGAGTAGGATATTCATTGCCAAACTAGATTGTCAAATTGCATTTAATGCAGATAAATATATGCACCTGCATTGTGGTAATTATATTACTACTTAATACAATTGGGTAAAACGGAGATGGAAAGGACTTAAAAATACTAGCGGATAGAAAGCTGACTAGGAGAGATACAGTACAAAGATTTCCCTCCTTTGGGGTAAAAGTACATAAATGTACAAATTTCAGCTTTGCCTCTTCTGCTTAACCATCAGATGGCTGCTCATCCTGACATGGAGATTTGTTTCAAGCTACAAGAGTTCTTTGACCGGCTTTCAGAGACCCAGGTCCACCTTAGCACCTCAACATTGTTTGGACTACATTATGAAAGCCACCATTTGAACTACTTTGAACTACACCACAGCCAGTCAAATCTCTGAATTGTAACCCTTTTAATTTAGTAGACCCTTTCTGGTCTTTAGAATAGTGCTTAAAAAAATACAGTTTTAATACATTTCAAATTAAGACGTAGTTGCTCCATTCCTTAATCCGAATACCAAAAATCCAAAAGAAAATGAGTTGCACAAACTCGATGTGTTCAGAGTCTACTATTATGTGGCACGGACAATCTCCTTCTATTGCTATTTCAGTTGGTTCTCCCTACAGCTCCAGCCTCCGAAACAACCATTGCCCACTAGACTGTTGATTCTAATTGAGTAGCTTACCAAATTAAGAACTCTCTCTTTCATATTCAGTCAAAGATCACTCTACTAGAGTGAGTAATAAGACATAAGCTTTGCACAATAACGCTTCTGCTCAATTCTATAGGTTAGACCTCACTACTCCTCATCGGAAGCATTTGGCCAGTAAGTCTGGCAAGTGTGGGTACTACAGCAACAATATCTATATTCCATCCCGTGTTCCGTTTTTGTCCAGGTAGGATGTAATACCAAGCTGCAGGACATAAGAGGATTTAGGATCCATTTCTAAACCCTAAATGTGCCAGTGCATGGTTCACACCAATATTTTCTATTTCAATCACAATATTGTACTTCCAAAAATATGTTCCTGACTCTGCTAGGCCACTGAAATGGAAAGCAGTCTGAATTCTATTTATACATCTGTCCTGCCTCCAATAAGTTCTGCATGATAACCAAGTGGTTGCACTGAAACCTGGCTTAGAAGAAACAAAACTACCAGTAAATACTTCTTTTTGTTTAACTAAAGCCTTGCAGTCATGCCATACCAATAAACAAGCACCGCGTGTGTGTGACATCAGAGAAATAGGGAATGCTAGACAGGATGAACCCACTATAATAATGAGATATCACCTGATGACTGTATCACCTAATTATGTGATTTAATTGGGCGATCGAAGCCAAAGCACGAATACCACAGATGGATGTGGCTACAAAAAATGAAAGGGAAAAATACAAGTCTCGCTGCTATTTAGGATTTGAGCCTCATGAATACAAAACACTTAAGAGCAATTTTCTTTAATATGGATCTCTAACCTAAATATATTTTTTTACGTTAAAATTATGCCCCTACTAGTTTCTTTGAAAATGTAATTCATAAGGTTTGGCTGAAACCTGCTTCACCTAAGTAAAATGGTATTCAGAAGTGCTCAATTTCAACCATAATGGAGCAAATCATTTCATCAATTGGAGAATGTGAATGGAACAAAACAGTTTGGTGTCTCCTTTAATCAGGCGTTAGGGCACTCACCATTTTGTTGAACATTTTTGATTGTGTGATTTTTATCCAGGTCCACAGTAGCCTCTTTCAGCTCTTCCAGAATCCCTTTGCTGAGACAAACATCAACATGTCTGTTAAACACTGCAAGGTCTGTTGTATCCTGCTGCAAGTTGCACACTGGGCAGATCAAAGTGGAATCTCCCAGAGAGACTGATGGATTTGGTGGTACAGGGGCTTCACAATTATCAAGCGCTTTAAATCCTTCTGGACTTCCTAAGCCAATATTTTCTAAAGGACTCTCACATGTTACTTCATCAATATAAATATTATGGCTCATCTTTAAGTCTTGTTCCCTTATAGCACAGATCATGTTTTTATCAATAACAAAGTCTTCCAAGTCATCATATGGTGCTATTGTCACCATTTTGTTTTTAACATTGTTTGCATTGTCATCATTACACAGTCCTTCCAAAGAGCCTTCACTTGTCCCAACAAGCTCGCTTTGGCCTTTGTTTGAGGTTTCATTATCATCAGAAGTTGGTGATTTACTTAAACATCTGTCAATATGTTTATTAAATTCCCCCAGATCCCAATGAGTTTGCTTCATCAGGCAAATTGGACACGTGAAATCTGGTTCTGGGGAAATAACGTCCACCTTGTCCTTTTCCTCCCGCTCCTCGCATGAGACAAGTGTGGCGTTTCGTTCTCCGCTAGGGACCTCGCGACTAGTGGAACATTCAAGCATCTCCAGCTGTCTAGCTGCTCGCTTCTGGTTGAAGAAACTCTCCCTCTGGGGAACGGGAACCTGAGTGGTCTGGACGGTTTTGTCCGACATTTCTGATGAGAACGTCCTGTTTGTAGCTTCAGGGGGCTTATTTCTACACAGGAAACTAGTAATACTTTTCTGATGTCTTTTGTCATCTTCAGAGAAAAATCCTGAAACTCTCACACCTTCAAATATTAAAATAAAAATAAGATTACAAACCAGGCGACAAGCTATATGCAGAGTAATGGAAATGATAGTAAAAGTGACAGAACAGTTCTGTAAACCATATAAAGACAAAGCACAGAGTGTTTATGTTAGAATAGTACTTCAAGGTGATGTCAAATATGGTAATAACATACAGAATAGCATATATTCAGGGACGGCACTCCTATTAGACCAACATAGGTGCTTGACCAAAAAGAGGAACAAGAAAGTTCTGGTATCAGAGGCACATTAGATTTATCGCCAATATTGGAAGACAAATCCATCTGTCTTTTGCTTATTATTTTAAAAAGTAAATTCTTTATTTATGTATGGACTTAAAATTATTATTCATTGAATTAGTTCAGTAATATAGTACTGAACTATTCCATGCGAAATAGAGATAAAATGCATAAGTGATCAAAGATAAGAAAATTATGTGACATAGATAAAAAAAAAAAAAAAAGGGGCAGTTGATATCTCTGTAGGTGCTTCATGTTCTCTTAATATTGTTAGAAAACTTCTGGTATAATGTTTACCCTTTACAGTTATTTAATTCCAAGGTTCTTATTATTATTTAATTCAAATCAGGGTTATTAAAATCATAACACTGCTTGAAATTTAAGTGTAATATTTACCTTTTTAGAGTTACCTTTTTATTGTTAGTTATAAGATGGGGTTATATTTATTAGAGCACATTATCACCATATGATTTCATATTCTCTGTCCTGAGTACCCACGTTCATAATAATATTATAGCCCTTTATCACTGCCGGTCGCTGTTCGCTTATATTTAATTTATTCAAACATTGATACATCAGTTTCTTCTTTAGGGCAGTATAATTAGTTCTGTAGTTACTGGTATTATTACATATTATGTCATGCTTATAGCAGATCTCAGGCGTATCTTCATTAGCAGAGTTTCATCTCATGTATTGAGCCGTTATCCTTATTGACTTTGTAATTAAGAGCTGTCAAGGCTGCAGTTATACATATCCACTCATTTTTACACTTTGCTTTTTATGGTCAGTGGTAAAGCCATGTTTATGATTGTAACAATTCTCTGGATCAGCGATAGACCCATATTTGTAATTATAACAGTTCACCCGGTTTTTACAACGTATGTATCTAATAGCTGGTGTCCGACATGCCACGTAAAACATTTAGAGCGTCAGATGATGAACTCTTGTACATCGTATCTGGAGATGTCATATTTCTCCACTACGAATATAACTCATCTTATCAGCCTTTTACCAGGACACTCACCAAACTCACCAAATTCAGCCATCTAGCGTTGAACAACATAAAGCTACTGACTAATAACGCAGCCGCACATCTGACATGGTTAGCAGATAGCGCTTTCAGTGTGGCTGAATTTAGTGAGTGTCCTGGTAAAAAAAAAAATACAGGTTGATAAGATGAGTTACACTCGTAGTGCAGAAACATCAAATCGCCAAATAAGGTGTAGAAGAGGGGGTCATCTGACGCTCTAACTAAATGTATTACGTGGCATCTTGGACACCAGCTATCAGGGCCATCTTTTCCATTGGGCACGATGGGCATCTGACCGGGGGCCCCACGGGCAAGGGGGCCCCATAGGCACGGCTCTTAATGAGAATAAATAATCCTGCAAAAGAAAAAAGCCTGCAAAAAAAACCTACAAGGGTCACTTAGCAAGTACATCTATCTATCTCTATCTCTATCTCTATATATCTACATCTGTATCTGTATACATCTATACCTATATCTAGGGGCCCCGGTGCACTGCTTTGCCCGAGAGCCCATAATGTTGTTAAGATGGCCCTGCCAGCTATTAGATACATACGTTGGAAAAACCGAGTGAACTGTTATAATTACAAATACGGGTCTATCGCTGATCCAGAGAATTGTTACAATCATAAACATGGGTTTACCACTGACCATAAAAAGGAAAGAGTAAAAATGAGAGATGTAAAATTGCAGCCTTGACAGCTCTTAATTACAAAGTCAATAAGGATAACAGCTCAATACATGAGATGGAACTCTTGTAATGAAGATACGCCTGAGATCTGCTATAAGCATGACATAATATGTAATAATAACAGTAACTACAGCCCTAATTATAATGACCTAAGAAACTGATGTATCAATGTTTGAATAAATTAAATATAAGCGAACAGCAGTGATAAAGGCTATAATTTTATTATGAACGTAGGTACTCAGGACAGAGAATATGAAATCATATGGTGATAATGGCCTCTAATAAATATATCCCCATCTTATAACTAACAATAAGAAGTCTGGAGAGAAATATTACACTTTACATTTCAAGCAATAATATGATTTCCATAACCCCACTTTTAATTAAATAATAATAAGAACCTTGGAATGAAACAATTGCAAAAGGTAAATATTATACCAGAAGTTTTCCAACAGTATTAAGAGACAATCAAGAACCTACAGGGGGCTTTTTCTTGTTCCCCCTTTTTTAAATCTTTCATATAATTTTATTCAAATCTTTGATCACTTATTAATTTTATCTCCACTATATTTTGCCTGGGATAGTTCAGTACTATATTAATTAACTAATTAAATGAATAATAGTTTTAAGTGTATACAGAATTTGTGGTCTAATACTGGTAATAGATGTAATGTGCTTCCAGTAACATAAGTTTTTTGTTTCTCTTTTTGGTCCATATAGTGCTAATTGTTCTGGAAGCGCACCCCATTATCAGCCTAACACTACCAGTAGTGAGTGATTACAGAGAAGACATACCTGCCGCGGGTACTTTCTTTATATAAAGCCTAGGGCACCAATAGTTAGGGGACACCTAAAACACTGAATGAGCTCCAGCCTCTGACATGAAGGAGAAACAACTAGCAGCTTCTTTACATATGAAGCTGCTGAGGGCAGCTCCTCAGTGTCAGAGTTGCGATGAGATTTGTGTTACACATTGCGCTTTGCTACGATATGTATATTAGTTTCAAAGAATCATGTGATGATTTTTAAGGGGTTTAACAGTAAGCAGATACAACTGTATTTTAAAATAAATAAAATGATACAGACAAATGAAGTTTTGCGTGACTTAACTCTCTTAACCTCTCTCTTATATTTTACTTTTCTGTGTGGAACAGCACAGGAAAAGCGCTTCTACACGCCTGCTAGATGGGAGACGCAACGTAACCCTCTCCCCACAACAGATGAAGAATTACATTGGCGGCACTACCACCTGCGTAAATTCTACACCCAGGCGGTTTTCTCTGATATTTATAAATAACCACTTCTCTTTCTTTTGGAAGCCCTTGATTAACATGTGTCAGTAATCTGGGAGGACAAACTTTGGTTGAATTAACTGGGTAAAGATTGCTAAAAGAAGAATCAAAGAGCAGTAACTAAGGCACTAAAAGAGAGCTATACCTTTCCTAAAAAAAAAAAAATAATTGCTGTGGCAGAGAAAAGAATAAAACAATCGTTCGTAGCAGGAGAAAGTTGCCCAGCACAAAAAAAAGTGAAATATGGTGAGGGCTCCCTGAGATGTAAAACCAGCACACACCTATGGCAGTGAAAAGGTTAAGTGTAGCAAATGACCTTACAAGTCTCAATTTCATCCTTTATTTTTAAAGCTCAAAAATATTCTACAGCCATGTGCAATAAGGGAGATCATATGGGCATAAAATAAAGAAGAACAGATTAAGAAACAAGGCAGAGTTCTACACACTAGCTTGTAAGAGTTTTGTACATGTACCCTACAATATGTATGAAAATGATCATTTTAGGTGGATTGTTTCAACGCATTAATGTTTAAACTTAAGATTTACCCATCAGCCTAAGACGCAGAGGTTCTGGTGAAGCCAATTCAATTTCCGCCTTAAGAATTTCCTTGGCAACAAAAAAGATTTCCTCTTCTGTAGATACCGCGTAGGAAACAGTAGAAGCTCTGGTTTTGACTTCAAATTTGACATTTTTCAGTTTCAGTGTAACAGTTCTACCCTATAATAAAGGAAGAGGCAGTCTAGTTATAATCCTATAAAGGATTCAGTGTGTTGTTTTTGGCAGCTGGATGAAAGTTCACATACAGGTTAGTAAGCTTCATAATGGGATATGAGAGTCCCACCCATTGACTGAACTCTTGCCACTTTGAGCAGATGCCAAACTACTACTGCTAAAATTTAATAAATGCTTAGAAAACACGAGCTCCTGATCCCCAAGACAAAGCAGGAAATAACTGTGGACAAGAACATCTATAAAACAACTCAAACAGGAAAAGAAGGAAAAATGTAAAACATAAATAAAATCCCTTTTCCTGGATGAGAACCTGGAAAATATTTTTCACACATGGAAATTCTACAAAATAAATTATTGTACAATTCGATAAAACTTTTTTTTAATTTGGACTAGCAATTCGTTTTTCAAGACAAGCTTTTAAGAGATTCTTGTTATCAGGTTAAGCATTACTAAAATAAAGACAGAGGACAGCTCTTGGGCAATATGAAGTAAAATGGGACCAGAGTACACAATCTTCTCCATGGCGAACGTAGAGGAGAGATGCCTGAGCACTTTACAAAAGAAGTCATCCGGAATGTTGACAGATGGGTAAGAACATTAGAATGCTCAAATAATGTAATACATTCTAATCAACAGAGTTAGAAATGGAATGCTCTGCAGATGCCGACCACTGGACACCACCATAACCCTACGACATGGAAAAATACATACTAGAAACCCACAGACAGGTTCAGCAAACACAGTGAGGAACCAATAATATACAACCAGGCAACTAGATACCACCAAATAAGTTCTGATCCATAAGAAATAAACACTTCAATGTGCTGGCTGGATATTTCCGCTAGTCACCACACTTAAAAGCACATGCAAAATAAGTACAAAGCTACAACCCCTAATAGCAGGTGATGCAGAAAAAGAGAACCTTTTGAATAAAAATAATGACATTGGTTTTCTAAAATATTATTGGTGATCAAACAGTTTGGAGAAGCAAATGAATATTTTTAGCTTTCTACCTTTTTCCTCTCCTTATTTTCACAAACAACATTGTGTTTATCATCACAACTTTAAAATTAGAATGCTCTGATGTATACTAGACACAATCATAACACTTCCTACACATGAGAATCTATGAATATTGTACCAATCCTTTTAACACTTCCCTTCAAGCCAGATTATCCTTCAACTGCATACAGGTTGGCAAGAATTTGTTTTAGTACTGTTTGCCCTGAGGAAAAGAGCATCTCTCGAAAGCTTGTTTGGAAATTGAACAGTTAGTCCAGAGGTGGGGAAACCTTTCCTAATCAGAAGGCCACCTGCTATTTTCGAAGGATCTCATAAGGCTGCATGTTGTATTGCAGGTTGCTTAACTGTATACATTCAGCATCTATACACAAACACACATATGTATATTCTCTCTCTTATTATTCAATAAAGACATCTATGTTATATATATATATATATTTTAGATGTCTTTATTGAATAATAAAATAGAGGACATACTTTTGTAGCACAAAATTAAACTTTGAGAGGAAGAATACATTACTAAATTACTTTCAACTCTATTATTGGAACATAAAACAAGTTTACAAATCACACATATAAAACAGGTTTTCACTTTTTTTGTTCCTGTTTCCTGTGCTAGGAATTTAATGTTCTGTTCCAGCTCTGATGTCTGCAGCCTCAGCTGATCTTCCATGTGCTGGTCCGTTTTCTGCAACCTTAAACAAGTCTATATTTTTCCCATATACCAAAACATAGACTGCCCCCAAAGCAAGAGAGCAAATGCAGAGCATATTGCCATAATCGAGGATAATGTACTGGAATAATAAATTTTTATTAGTAACTCAAACTGACTCGCTGTATTTATTATGTACATGCCCACGCTCTTGCTTGAGCAGCACTAGTGTGGAGTTACTAATTTTTGATTCACTATAGCTGGTTCACGTCTTTACGGCTACTTTGTTTGTCCTTTATGCGAATAAGGACATACCTGCAAATGTTCTCATTTAGGAAACATAATATTCATGTTTTCTAAATATCTTAAAAGCTAACTTTTTCGTTATAAATGTGGGGCAGCCGGTCATACCTTGGGCCAGCTAGTTCTCCTGCACTACTTTCATCCTCTACTTCTTCTGTCGGCTCCACGGCTGCTCAGAGGGAAAGTCCCTCCTCTCTGCGCAGCCAAGCTCTCTGGTGCTCCAGAATGCAAGGCATTTTGAGGCGTCAATTGCTTAAAGAGCAGGCAGGAGGAACCTGTCTATTATATCTCCCTCTTGCTAATCTCTGACACCGATTAGCCTCCTTCCATACTCGAAGCCATAAGACGCTGTATGCAACCTGAAAGTCGCAGATTCCTTACTGCTTGGTTAGTCAAAATAAGTACCCCTAAATATTACTCTACTTTGTATATTAATACAATTGGATATATTAATACAATTGGACTAATACAGCTATGCCAAATATTTCACAGGATTGTGCAAACAAATTTCAGTGGAGAATCATGTCTGTTGTATAACAAGATATATAAACTTCTTCAATGCCTTTAGCAGGCCTATTTACTTCTCTGTTTTAATAGGCTATTCAAAAGTCATATATAGACTGTTCCAATTAAAACTTTATTACACAAATCTAAAAGATGTTTTTATATTCCTAAAATAAAGTACATTACTTGGCTGACAAATCAGTTTGAACCTTTAATATTTATTTATACGTATAACAATAATTATGATTGCGTGCAATGTTTCTATTCACTATAACAATTAATAATACAATAAGTTTCCATGTTCTGTTTTTATAATGCTTGTCCTGATAAGAATGCTTCTTCATAGGCAGCATCTGCATTACCAATTAGGTTATGTTGGCTCTCTTCACTCCTTAAAAATAACCTTCCAGAATGTTGCACATTCAGAGAAGCATTGTAGTAGATGACCCTTTGCTTTGCTGAAAGTATGAATTTAAAGTTGGATGTCTCACATAGTGGCGTGTTTCATTCCACAATCTTCCTTTAATTACAAGTCTCCAGGCGCGGGCTGGCACAGTACAGCCTGGGGGGCACACAGGCTACCGCATCACATCTCATGTGATGCGGCCACATCGCTTGTTTTGTGATACGGCCGCAGGTAATATTAAAGAAAAACATGCATCCACCGGCGGCCCGAACAGGGGTCAGACTGAGCGGCCCAAGGGACCGATGCCCCCTGGCCCAGCCCGCCCCTGCAAGTCTCATACCACTACTTTTGGGCATCCATTATCTACTTGCGGCATCCATTTTCTAACCTCCAGTCTATGGCTTCCTGCTTGCCCATGTCATGACTCTGAGCAGGCCTAATGTTGATAATCACAGACAGACAGATGAAATGTCTCTCTCAAGATGAACATTAATCTCCTGATATACACTGAGCTGCTGTGAACTTCCCGATGACCAACTACTGTTTTCTATTTTTCTAAGAACTCTTTGTTCCCCCACTCCAAATCTTCAACTTACTGTACTTCTGTTGCCAGAGTTAAAACTCCTAACTTAACAGGACAAGTTAAAATTAAACTTCCTGTAAATGTTTTATCTTATCAGAGACCTACAAGGAATTATGGGATGGATTTTATGACCCGAGCAAACTACCAAGTCACATGGGTGTGATCTGGCTTTTCATTTAACAATTACATGAGTTCTACCTATAGTTGCTCTATCCCAACACACTTAAAAATTGAGGTCATCCAATCGAGCAAGAAATGGAGATCAATACCCATGAGACTGCTACAAGGGAGTCTTACCATTTATATTTTGTTATATTATGCCAGCAATCCTACATGCTCCAAATCAAAAATAGGGGAGCAGCCACAGGGGCCGACAGCCGTAGGCAGTATTAGCAGGGAACTTCATAGTGCTGCAAGTTTATGACCAGGAAACTGCAATGTGATACACCCAGTGACCGCATTATAAAAGTGAATGGAGAACGCTCTTTCTGCGTCACACCATACTGATTCTAATGTGCTGCAAGACATTTCTTAGATATGGTGTGGCAGGAGATCTGTGTTACCTAATCACTGTCATATTACACTGACTAAGTTTACCATTCGCTCCATTCCTGGTCACAATATCACGGTATAATTACACCGCTATTATAGCTGGAACACGACCATAACTTTCATAAGACTGTCAGTGACAAACAAATCTGCCTACTTGGTAACTCACCATGTCAGACATAGCTGCAGTCCCTAACAAACAATGCTTCAGAACATGATGTTATACAAACCTTTAGAGCTTCTTTACGGAGATCTTCAGCTAGGTCCTTACAGAGTTCCCGGCACAATTCATACTGCTCCTCTGTTGCATTTATCTCGCTAAAGGTCCTGAAATTAATCAAGACAAAAACATTTTAAAATGTTTAACATACAATAAGATCATTAATGCACAGTAATTCTCTAAATATAATCTTGCCAGCAGTCATGACAGTATCTACACACTGGCATGTATAAGTATGTGCAGATAGCTGCTATTTTGTGCTCATCAGAAATACACTCACACTTTTTACATAACTGGAAATGATAAACTGTGTAAATCTAGGGTCATGATTGTATGAGCCATAACGTTGTTCTGTTTACTGAAGGGGCCCTTGATCCTTCTTTTGTAAACCTATTCCACACTACAAAATAATAAACGCATTATTCTTCATATTCTAAGATTTTGGACAAGCATCTCATTTTATAACAGTTTAATTTTAATATAATATGTAAAATATTTATGAAAACTTGATTGACAGATAAATGTGCTAAAACAAAATAATAGGAACCAATAAGTTTAGAGTTATTGTTTTTGTACAGTTTCTAAAAGGAAATGTAAATCTATAATCAGTTGCTATGGGTTCCATCGACTTGTCATCAGTGCCCCACTATTCATAAATGCATCTATTAGTTGATAGGAGGGCCAGCAATACTATTACAGTGTTCTCCCCAGAAAATTTTGTCAGCCGGGTGGCATTAAAAAGTAGGCGGAAGGGGGAAGTGTAATACTTTACAATAATATTGAAAAATGTTGGAGGTTATTGCCCACACCTGCCAGGACTGGTGGTCAGTGGCAGGGCTGCCAAGAAGAATTCAGGGCCCGGGTACAACAAATTCATGGGGCCCCCCTCATAGTGAAGTAAGCCCCAAAATTTTTTTGCGCCGCCTTACGGCGGCGCAAAAAAGATTAGGTGTATGGTCATATATTCAGGGGTGTGGCTAGCCAAACGGCAGTGCAAAAATTTTGGGAGGTGCGGTCATGCATTTGGGGGCGTGGCAAACGTGCCATTGGGGCGTGGCTAACATAAAAACCACTAGGCTCTCAATTCGCCGGAGCGTCACATATGTTCAAGCACTCCTGACTTTCAGGACATCTACCACCACAGGGTAGTATACAAACAATGCAGTGTGTACACAAACAGTTCAGTCTTGGCCTACACCTTACATTGGACACAACATTCACCAAAAATTGGTATTGTCCCTACTAGAATCACAACATTTCACACACTGTGCTGCTCTCTCCTACCTGTTCTTCTCACTTTCTCCACCTGTGGCTGCTGCTTTCTTTAGTTGTGGCTTGTCCGGATCCAGGAATGTTGAAGGACCTATTTTGAAAAAAAAATGGCTACATTTAGAAAATTACAGCCAGCCCCAGCGTTAAATCAATAGCACCCACGATTAATAATTAGGCCTTCCTCCAGCTCCAATATTACAATAATGTGCCCCTTCATCATCGCCATGCCTTATGATCACACTGTGCCCTCCATGCTGTTTTTGCCCCCTTCATCTGGCTCCCCTTCATCAGACTATACTATGCTGCTCCCCCCCTTTTTCAATCCCACTGTGCCATGCCTCCCCCCCCCCTTTGTAACCCCACTGTGTCATGCTGCCCACCATTTTTTAACCCCACTGTGCCATGCTGACCCCTGTTTATTAACCCCACTGTGCCATACTGCCCCGTTTTTTAACCCATCTGTGCCCCTCTCATTTTTTCACCCCCTCTGTCATGCTGCTTTCCCATTTTTTAACCCCTCTGTGCTCCCCCCTCAATTTTTAACCCCTCTGTCATGCTGCTTTCCCATTTTTTAACCCCTCTGTGCTCCCCCTAATTTTTTAACCCCTCTGACATGCTGCTTCCCCGTTTTTAACTCCTCTGTGCCCCCCCTTATTTTTTAACCCCTCTGTCATGCTGCCCCCCCGTTTTTTAACCCCTTTGTGCCCCCTCATTTTTTAACCCCTCTGTCATGCTGCCCCCCCGTTTTTTAACCCCTTTGTGCCCCCTCATTTTTTAACCCCTCTGTCATGCTGCCCCCCCCCCCCCCCCGTTTTTTAACCCCTCTGTGCCCCCCTCGTTTTCCTCCCTTCACTTACCTTTTCTCCTCTCTTGGTCTTCTCTGCTGCTCTGTGCTCCATTGCTCCAGACTGACTGAATGCTGGGCATGACATGATGACATCACACCCAGCATTCAGACAGTCTGAATAGAGCACAGAGCAGCAGAGAGGAGGGATGCCGGCTCCGCGATCAGGTGAGTATGTTTTTTTTTTTTTTTTAAACTAGCCTGCTCCCCCCACCAACGACCGAGCCCCCCCCCCACCCCCCCCCCCCCCCCGCCAAAAAAAAAAAAAAAAAAGGAAAGGAAAAAAAACGTTTTGAAAAAAAAAATTAAAAAATTAAAAAAAATCAGCAGCGCAAGGGCCCGGGCCGGGCCCCCTGACATGCCGGGCCCGGGTAATTAGTACCCGCTCCCCCCCCCTCTCGGCGGCCCTGGTCAGTGGTCTAACACACACACACACACACACACACACACACACACACTGCTGGCTGTGTTGCTCACATAGTGCCTGTTCTAATAGGAGAAACAATGGTTTATTATATTATAAAAGGACTCTAAGTCTCCAAGAAAATAGGTGCTGGTGAGAACACTGTATTACTTTAGCTAAACCAATGTTAACAAAATAAAGTGCCACAGGCTCATAGGTCTCAGCATGTCATGTGATGGAAGATGGGGGAGAAGGAGAGGGAGGTGGAGGGATTTACTGTGCAGACAGATCTCAGGAAGGTGTTCCGAAGTGTCTCTTCTCACTATGTACCATGTAACTGTGATTGCCATGGTAGTCCATGGCACTGTATAGAATTAGAAATCATCAATAGCAGCAAGAAGCAAAAAAATTTAAGAGAAAATGGTAAATACCAACATTCTTCTTATAGCCAGTGGGCAGCACGGTGGCTTAGTGGTTAGCACTTCTGCCTCACAGCACTGTGGTCACGAGTTCGATTCTGTGCCATGGCCTTATCTGTGTGGAGTTTGTATGTTCTCCCTGTGTTTGCGTGGGTTTCCTCCAGGTACTTCGGTTTTCTCCCACACTCCAAAAACGTACTAGTAGGTTAATTGACTAAATTACCCTTAGTCTCTCTTGGTCTGTGTGTGTATATGTTAGGGGATTTAGATTGTAAGCTCCAATGGGGCAGGGACTGATGTGAATGAGTTCTCTGTACAGCGCTGCGGAATTAGTGGCGCGATATAAATAAATGGCGATGATGATAGCCTGACAAAGTGATTGTGATTTAAGTTAACAAAATACACCTAATTTGTATTTCGAAGTCTCAGGGGAAGAATATACTAAACTGAGGGTGTAAAGGGACAACAGTAGGGTCAGTTCTTAACTTCATCTGGTTTGCTGCTTTATTAGGAAATATAATTTTCCACCACTATTAATTACCATAATCAAATGGTACAAGAAACATTTCATTTTCTTAACACTGGTTTACTACAGGATGGATAGCAAAGGTAAAGGAAATACTGCCCCTCCTATAAACCCAATAGCTGCATATCACAGTCATACCTGTAAAGGGTTAGTCATAGATCAATGAATAATATCAAAAGACTAGTGAGTAACTAACTAAACTAAGGAAAGGCTATCAATATGAAAAAGATATAAATCAAATGTAAACTATAGTAATCAAACACTTTGTGGAAGTTGACTTTCAGATATGAACCATGAAGGTTATAAATACACTGTTCAGCGTTAACCTGACATTTTACTGTAGCTCTCACTCCTTTATAGCCTACACCTCTCACATATTTAGGACATTTGTAGTGTCTGACGGGTCAAAAAGCTATAAAGAGCAGATAATGTAACAACTGTGACTGCAGCTACCCCTGTGTATGGCTCAACCCAGACAGTGCCTTTCAGACAAGCTGTCAGTCACCCTCTGCTTGTCTACTTACGGAACCACCTCCCTCCTGCAGCCTACTGCAGAGCAGTCAGAGAGAGAATGGTGGACACCGATCAGCTACAACAATAAAATCACTGACAAGTGAAGTGAATAACATTGATTATCTCGTTACAATGGAATTTGTCGATGGCAGCAAGTGAACAGGCAGTATAGGTATCTAAATGACTTTGACAAGGGTGAAATTGTGATGGCTAGATAACTGGGTCAGAGTATCTCCAAAACAGCAGGTCTTGTGGAGTATTCCCGGATATGCAGTGGTTAGTACCTAACAACAGTGGTCCAAAAAAAGGACAATCGTTGAACCAGCAGACAGGGTCATGGGCACCCAAAGATAGCCTGTCTGGTCCAATCCCACAGAAGAGATACTATAGCACAAATTGCTGAAAAAGGTAATGCTGGTTATAATAGAAAGATGCCAGAACACAAAGTGCATCGCAGCTTACTACGTATGTGGCTGCGTATCCGCAGACCAGTCAGAGTACCCATGCTGACCCCTGTCTTTCGGCATAATGCGCCTACAATGAGCCATGTAAGTGCCAAAACCGGACCATGGAGCAATGGAAGAAGGTGGCCTGGTCTGATGAATCACATTTTCTTTTACATCAATAGGACGGTCGTGTGCATCATTTTCCTGGGGAAAAGAGGACACCAGGATACACTATGGGGAGAAGGCAAGCCAGCAGAGACACTATTTATGCTCTGGGCAATGTTCTGCTGGGAAACCTTTGGTCCTGGCATTCATGTAGTTACTTTGACATGTACCAGCTACCTAAACATTACTGCAGACCATGTACACCCCTTCAGGCAAACAGAATTCCCTGATGGCAGTGGCCTCTTTCAGCAGGATAATGTACCCTGCCATACTGCAAAAATCGTTCAGGAATAGTTTGAGGAACATGAGAGTTCAAGGTGTTGACTTGGCCTCCAAATTCCCCAGATCTCAGTCTGATCGAGCATCTGTGGGATGTGCAGGAAAAACGATTTCGAGCCACAGAGGTCTCACTTCGCAACTTAAAGGAGGGTCATTCCATGCCAAATTCACCACAAAAAAAAAGTAACTTTTCAACCCAACTATCTCAGATTTTCGTGAAATTTGGTAGCATGGTAGATGACATAAGGTAACTTTCATATGTAAGATTTTAGCCCCGAGTGATACACTGTTGCAAACATGAATCAGCTTTTTTTGTTCCTACATTATTCTTAACCTCAATAACAATAATGTCCAGTCATTTCCAGTAAATTTTTGTCAAGTGACAAGAACACCGCTACCCCTCCTGTTTCTGTGTGAGCAATGGTGCTGATCTCCTGGGGAGGGAGGTACTGATGGAATCAAAAACCCGCGAGATCTGACAACGCAACGATGATGTTCTGCCTCAATTTAGATCCAAGGATGCGGCAAAGTACAGAGCTCGAGCATCTCTAATTCAAGGTCAAAGGTCAAATGATGTCACCCTGAAATGTAGAAGTCAATATTTAAATATAAAACTATTTTTTATGAAAACTAGGGACTCTTAGCTTCAAAACAAGACCAACATGAAAGTTCTACCACAAATAGAAGCAAAGTTATGATTAGTTTTGTTTGACCTGACAAGCATAAATTTTACATTTTTTGACATGTTTGCAACCCTGTTGCATGAACACCGTGTATCACTGAGGGCTAAAATTTTACATATGAAAGTCATGTACTATCCTACCAAATTTCACGAATATCTGAGATGGTCAAGTTGGAGGCTGTGATGATTTGGCACGGAATGACCCTGGACCTGCTGTTAACGTCATGGTGCCAGATACCACAGGACACCTTCCAGACTCTTGTGGGGTCCATGCCTCGACGGGTCAGAGCTGTTTTGGTGGTACGAGGGGGCCTACACAATATTAGGCAAGTGGTTTTAATGTTGTAGCTGATTGGTGTATTTAGTTAAACAAAAACACTCCAGTTACTTCACATATATTATGCAGCTCAGTAACACGCTTCCTTGATGTTATCATTGTCAAAAACTGGCTTTACTGGCTTTTTAAGCAATGTGGTGTCATATTATCTGGACTGCACAAAGTAAAAGCAAACAAGTCTGCTTGAGATTTAAACTAAAATGCGAAAGTCAGTTTTCGCCCCTTTTATGTTATTTGTGGATGTTAGAACAGGAGTGGATAGAGGTCAGTACAGAAATAAAAAGATACTCATTACCAATGATTTTATTCATTCACATAAGGCAAATAAACATTTTCCCCAGAGGGGAGGAGATCCTGGGGCCAAGTGCAGTGAATAGTGTCATTGAGCTCTGCTCCCAACCAAATCACTAGGGAAGTTGGGGGGGATGTAGGAGTTTGCATTGCCCTCCCAGTAGCCCGGGAGAACTTCCGAAATATTCGAGAGCCTCCCGAATATTTCAGGAGAGTAGGCAACTATGTAGAAAACTCAGTGGAAGGTGTTGCAGATAAGTAACAAACTTTAAACAATTACAGCAGAGGCAGCACATGATCTGGAGCCACTCGTGGGCATGTATGTCTTTAATATTATAGGGGGGTATTTTGTAGGCATATTTTGTTTTATTAATAAAAGCCATTTTTTTTATTTTAAAAAAAGAAGTTATTTACATATTAAATAAAAATAAATATACAATGCCTGTCTGGAATACAACTACACAAGTTTTACAATGCAGATGCCAAAACAAAATGAACAAGCTCCAAAGAATCCTTTCTAACTGAATCAGTAATTGGATTTTACACATGGGTTTAATATAAAACCTACCGCTCTGTGCTCATGCTTTTCCTTTCTCCGTCTCTGACAAGGGAAGAAAACATTACATTAATATTTTATGGAAAAGGGAAAACAGGGTTTTTGAGCTTCATGTTCAGTTATTTCTTGAGATATATATATATATATATATATACACACACACATACATACATACATACATACAAGTTAACCCGTGCATGATACTCATGCATTCTAGAAAATGTTTGTTCCCCGGGGGGATGTTAGGGCAGGGCGATTTAGGCCCCGCCCCCTTTCTGACTTCTGAGGCTGCACAGTATGTGCAGGTCCGCTCGGCAGTGACAGTGTGCTGCCCGGCCGCTCCGATTGTGTTTAAAACACAATCAGAGCAGCCGGGCAGCACACTGTCACTGCCAAACGGACCTGCACATACTGTGCAGCAAACCCCTGCTAGGGGGGGGCGATTGCCCCGATCGCAACCCCCTGGATCCGCCACTGTACACATGTGTGTTCATGAGGTAAAATTACCTCACGAAAATGAGTTTGACCCCTCAACTCGTCAATAATGTCAGTATACCAAATTTCAGCCCTTTTTGAGGGTTTTTTTCCCACACACACTAAGAATTTAGTAGGTCAGTTAACCCGTGCATGATACTCATGCATTCTAGTCAAATCAAGCTACTTAAGCTGTTAAAAACTCCCCACTGTCACCCCCGGCAACCACCAACCACTCCCAACTGTCACTTCTCCTTCAAGAAATATATATATATTTTTTAAAATCTTTATAAACACTTTTACCAATTAACAAATTAAATTAACAAATTAAAAACATCTTAGTATACCAAATTTCAGCCCTTTCTGAATTTTTTTTTACACACACACTAAGAATTTAGTAGGTCAGTGTATAACTCCACCCAGCAGGTGGCGCTGCAGCTTGGTTTTATTTTTTCCACACACAGACAGACTAACACACGCCACTAGACATTTATATTATAGATATATATATATATATATATATATATATATATATATATACACACACACACACACACAAGTTAACCCGTGCATGATACTCATGCATTCTAGTCAAGTCAAGCTACTTAAGGTGTTAAAAAGGTTCTTGTCATGCATTTGGGCCTAGCCCAGGCCTCCTCAGGGGAAGAGCGTTACTTCCCGACGCAAGCGCCCTTTTTTAACGTGGTTTTGTCCACATGTCACCACCTCATCCTTCATCTTCATCAAGCTACTTAAGGTGTTAAAAACTCCCCACTTTCACCCCCAGCAACCATCGACCACTCCCAACTGTCACTTCTCCTTCAAGAAATATATAGGTCATTGTATATCTCTGCCCAGCAGGTGGCGCTGCAGCTTGGTTGTTTTTTTTTTCCACACACGCCACTAGACATTTATATAGTAGATATATATTATTTTATAACATCAAAGCTGCGGTATGCAAGCTACTGGAGGACAGAAGACTGTACTGAATGGGGCACTGTATTGGATGAACAAGGCTCTCCAATCAGGTGCTGAGTACACACCTTCTAGCACTGATTCTCCAACTCCTCACATACAATTGGCTTCCAACCCAGTGTAATCTCCAGCATAGAAAGTCTCTGTTTTGTATTCAGATAAGTGTGACCTGGAATCTGGTTGATTTAATATAGATTGTAGGAGTCTCTGGGGAGGAAATACTAAGCTTGGGGGGGGGGGGTAGAAAACAGTAGAGTATATTTTCAATTTCTTCTGGTTTGGGTGCAATCACATTTCAATAATTTACATTCTTCATTATTTTTATACCATTTTTTTAAGACGGTATTTGGAATTAATTCTAATTTTTTTATACATTTATTTTCAAATTACCAATTCATCACCACAATAATATGTCTTACAATGGAATGTGTTAGTGTTGATGATTGTATGTATGTGTGTTATCAACCGCCTAATATCTCTTTCTATTCCATTTAAGAAAAAAGATGGGAACTTTTTTAAGTAATTTGGGCAGCAGTGCTATCTATATGTATTTCTGCTTTTATCTGAACACCGGATTTAGTTTAAAGTGACTTCATAAATGTCCCATATCTAACAGGTTGATAAAGGAACAATCACAAAAAACACGTGGGAAAAAAATTAATCCAAAACACCCGAGCCCTAGATATCATAGGATGCTGTGGGTTTATTAGGACTGTCATATTTAATTCACTCTTCATGTACAATGTGGTTTTCTTTCTGGCATCAATCTATAAAATGTTAAACAGTTACAGATATTGATTACTGATCTGTCTGGGAGTTGGCGCATTTTCTACAATTAATATTTTTAGCGACTTAGTAATATGTTTGTGTGGATTTAAGGGTGTGTTACAGTTCAACTTTCAGTGTACGTTGGACAGTGATGAAGGATAAAGAATGTGTTAAGAAAATATAGGCGCACAAACATCTACTTACTTTTCTATGTGTGTTGAGCCCAGGCCCAGAGAAATATTTAGAAAGTTATGCCAGGAAATCTCGGAGAAAAGGAGCGACAACAGAGCCCTCTGCTGGTACAGGTCAGTACAGGTTGTAATTCCAAGCGCTTGTAACATTTTCTCTGTTACTTTCCCAACCCCTGGAACCTGCAGCAATGAACACACACTGTCAGTAATACCTTATAGAGAACTGGTAGCAGGGTGCAACAAACCGTTATTGCGGACAGGCATGATATCGCCATGCTGTGTTTGATAAAACCTCTGGGTTTCATTAAGCTGTCATCCCTATGCATGCCAGGAACATTAAATTATAAATAAATTATAAATGATCTATCTTATCATTTAATCCTCCCTTCAACAGCACCAATATAAGCGATGACAAATGATTTTTGGAGGCTTGTGAAATTCCCAGTGAAACAGGAATGGTGATAAACTAGGACTTGAAAAACCAAATCAATTACTTAAAAATGACTCCTTTCAAGCAAAGTAAATACATCAAAACACAAAATAAGAATTAAAAACTTCTAAGGACAATGTCAGGAAAGGTTTTCCTCACTGACCACCAGTGTTTGTTCAGTGTATTTTTCTCATGTGCTTTACAAGAGGTAAAGTACACAACAACCTAGGGATCATTCACACCTAACTGTGCTTTAAAAACAAACGATTGGAGTTTAGCTCAACAATTTCAATTTTCCTGTTTAGTTTTTGAGGCATGTTTGGGTTTGAACAGGAAGGCATGGTGAAATGCCCAACGCCGGGTGATCAACAGAAGTGATCGCAGTTGGAAAGTGCAAATACAGGGAAGCAACAGGTCCTAACCCAAAGAGTCTGCAATTTCAGGAGGTGTTATTGGGAAAAATACACACACCAATTGTAATTAAATGTATAATCCTGAAAACCATCTGAATGTGGTTGGTTATTCAAGAATATAGTTTGGTTTCTGGCTATATTGCTGTAAATCTGTAACAAATAACTTTTACGTTCCTTAAAGTCAGGCTCCATATGTACCAAGATGACTATATTTATTGAGAATATCTTCCCATATTTGTTTCACAGTCTCAATCACCCATAAAGCAGTGTGGGTTGACATGGACCAATGAATGGATAAATAGACTCTGTACTGACTGGCATGTGGAATGATGTACAATGAAGTACAGTATTAGGGGGATTGGATATTGAAATTACATCTTTATCGTAATCTATCCCAATTTTTAGGTTATTAAATTTCTAAATATACAAAGTAAGAGTCTCCTGCTACAATGGCTGGCCATGGCAGAACCACTATACAGGCAAAGGATTACATCTCATAATGTCAAGTGCACTGGGGAGGGCAAATGCAACACCACCTCCCAATGTAGGAGTAGAAAGGGCAGCACTGGATCCATAGAGCCTTTTGGGGGACCAGCTGGATCACAGGATCCCCACAGCACTAGCGAGTCAACATTTTGTATTCTATTGCAACTTAGGCAATTCCACCCAAAACTAAATTTTATATTTTGGGTGGAATATTTTTTTTTATATGATGAAATAATGTAAAATACATTTCTACTGCCTACTACATTCCCTTAGGCCATGACCAAATAAACAATAAACTATATTTGGAATGGTTTTATATAACTGAGTCAATTCCTTTGAGTCTATTCCTTTGAAGAATAATGGTTCAATGACTGAAAAGTATACACATTACAGGCAGGAGCTCAGCTATTGAGCTATAAAAGCTGTTTTTAGAATGTAGAAAAGCTATATTTTGGGAACATTTCCGAAAAGCTGCGCAACAAAATAAATTGGTGTCGATAATAATTCTAGATTTAGAAAGTCATCGGTTGAATAATGACTTGTATCTTACCTTTCTGATAGGCAAGTCTTTGATGAAGTCCATAACCGCCTGTCTGTCATGGGGAATTACATACTGTCCGTTGGGCTTATTCTTGTCACTGCAAACCTTTGCCAACATCATATTTGGAGCAATGCCTGCATGCAAAACATATAATGGGCTATGATAATTGGCTCAGGGATCATATCACTGACACAGCAGATAATGGGTACCCATATTCCATCCTATCTAAGGGATGAATTGATTGACAGATCTGTCAATTACACCAAGGGTAAAATAATGAAATTGGGAGTAAAATTTCACAAGCTGTCACTATTTGCACTAACATGAGATTGCTGGCAAAATGTTATACCAAGCGTCCTTTCATTATAAAAAAACAACAACAAAAAAAAAAAGAATGGGGAACTGTAATGGAATTCACAAATCTAATACCTTTACAAATTAAGTTGGCATGGTGGCTCGTTCAATAGCTATTTATTTGGGAACTCATTTAGATTTTGCCTTCAATTATTTTTACATTTCATGGCAGATAACTTCACAATCAGCGAAGTGACACATGTAGGCAGGGCCTATTCATCAAGTACAAATGGAAAGACAGATGGATCGGACAAATGCTGTGTGTGGTTTCTGTCTTTGGCAAACACACCCAAAGCAGCAATTTCTTTATGAAACTTTAAAATCATGAATACAGCTGCTCTATGTACACTCCCAGTTCAGAAAGTACAATAAGTCACTATACAAATTGTCATAAGATCGGGTTAGGGGTACTGTCTCCTGGGGTAGACAGCTACACTTTACACACAATCAGCCAAATATGTCACAACAATCCAGTTTTTTGGTTTAAATAGCCTCAGTTAGTTTTATTCATCAGCATGAAAACAAACAAAATCATTGCTGGTCTGGCTTCTAACTAATGCATGGGAATTCCCTCTCAAAAGTGAGGGACCTAGTGTCCCACACACATACAAAACAACAGTATCTCTCAGGAGCTTCCGCAGGTATGGAGACTAAATGAACTGCCTAGCAGCCGTTTAACAGCACCTCATGAGGTGCAACTCTTAGTTACTAGCAACTTGCTAGCTGGTTGGGAAACCCGAAATGGGCCTTATGAATGGAGCCCGCCCCTCCTCTCTCTATTCATACCCCAGGGACCCTTATACCAGTTATTCCTACAGCCGAACACACACTCTGGGATGCTTTTTCCCCACACACCCAATCTCACTAGGGATTTTAAAACAAAAATGACAGGAATTCAGGACTTATATAAGTGCCATTTACTACTATCCCAGTTCTTCTGTCACAATATATAAATATGGAAATTTTATCATATCATAAAACCACCAGCTACAGGCTGGGGCACTGGAAATACAAAGTTAGAGAACAAACCAGAATAGTTTTTGCTTGTTCTAAAGAGGTTACTCATTACCGCTAACAAATGTTTCGGATATAAAGGTGAAAAAAAACATCCCAGGACTGAGCTATAATGCTGAACTGAGTAATAGCACTGTACACAATATCAAACACATGGGAATAACTAATAAAAATGTAATCTAGAATTTGACAGCTAATTTGCTTATAATGTGGTAGTATTCATTAAGTGCCGGATGGATTGGTAGCAGTGGGAGCAAACAATGAAATGTAATTCAGCTGTTGCCTGGTAACAGAAGACCCTCAGAAAGCATCCCCCCAAGTGGCTAAATATAACACAAATAACATAACACATATTATAATAATAAACTTAAGACAATAAAAACAAACTGTTACCTATGATTGGACCAGAGAGATAGATTATTGGCGGTTTCTACCACTATAGTTTGTTTTCAATGCATCGGACACACAGAGAGTGGATTGCAGGTACCTATAATTTGAGCTACACCAGAAATTTACCCATGGATTGTTAGTGATAAAACAGCGGCTGTAAAAAAAAACAGCATATGTCTTTGTGGATAACTTCAAATATATTATCCAGACAATAAAGTTCCCATACCTGCACTGGCAGTAAGGGTGGTTCTCTGTTCTATACGGAACCTCATTTCTTTCACAGTTTCTTCTGATGATGTTCCAAAGACAATCACATTTTCCACGGCTTGTTCATTTAACTGCTCAGTACCATCTCCTGAGAGAGCAAGGCCTTCGTCTGCCAGGAAGGAAGGACTATCTTCAAAAAGCACCGGTGATGTGCACTGCATTTGTTCAGCCTCACAAGTGACAGTGATTCCTAAACTTGCCAATACATTCAAAACACTTTTATTAGTACATAGATTTTAAGAGAATGATAAATAAGGCAGTGTATCACAGGGAATAATAATAATATAGTAGGCTAGAAATAACTCCAAGGGTATAAAACCATGTGTGGTCCTATATAATTGGCTAAGAATGGACTAACAAGACAATTACTTAAACACTGACTCTTCTCACTCTCCGCAGATATCGGAGTAGCACAAATTGACATCCTCACCTCTGTATATGTCTTGGACAATAGGGCACAGTGCCACATACAGAGGAGAAAGATGCCACATTGTATTTCAAAGAGTAGCTTTCTGTGCTTACTGCTTGTATACATTACCCATCATACAATGCCACAAGTGAAAAGTTAAACCATCGCCATTTTAGGGCAAGTCTGCTTTGCTTGTTAGTTCCCCCTCGACATGTAGCATTTAAGCAATGGGGAGCAACATTTGGTTGTTCTAAAGCAGATGATCCCTTTTAAAATGGCCACATGGCCTACAAAATCCAATATAAGTTGAACAACTTGTTTGCTCAATTAGATTAATCAAACCTTCTAAAACTTAGAAGTGGAGCAACCAATCAGATGCTAGCTATCCCTTTCTAGAATGTACTAGATACATGGTAGCTAGAATCTGATTGGTTGATATGGGCAACACCTTCAATTTTCATGTTTAGGTGGTTTGATCTACCCCTTACTGTTATATTGGATTTCTATTTAATATAATAACATTTCCATAGGGTCGACTTCAGCAGCCCAACGAACACTAAGATTTCAGATCACTCTACCTGGCAGAATTTCTACATTATCGGCTTCGCCAATACTAGTGACAAATCTTCTTCGTTCGTCTGGCGATGTCAATCTTTCCTCCAAGTGAGCAGTAATGTCCAGATAGGCTTCATCGAGGCTAAGCGGTAAAAAGTTAGGATCATATTCAGCAAATATTTCCCGAACCTGAAAAAATTAAATAAGATGTATTACTACATCAACTACTAATAAATTAATAAAGTGCAACTGAAAGCTGCAAACTTGGTATTCAATAAATTCTATGCTGGAAATTATCACAGTCTGATCAATTCAAACAACAATTGTAACAATCTGTTCAAACTAGAGAAGACTGTGGAGGCAGTATATCATCATCTTTTTATTTATATATATTTATATAGCGCCACTAATTCTGCAGCGCTGTACAGAGAACTCATTCGCATCAGTCCCTGCCCCATTGGGGCTTACAATCTAAATCCCCTAACTTACATACAGACAGACTGAGAGAGACTAAGGGCAATTTAATAGTAGCCAATTAATCTACCAGTATGTTTTTTGGAGTGTGGGAGGAAACCGGAGCACTCAGAGGAAACCCACGCAAACACAGGGAGAACATACAAACTCCACACAGATAAAGACATGGTCGGGAATCGAACTCATGACCCCAGTGCTGTGAGGCCGAAGTGCTAACCACTAAGCCACCGTACTCCCCACATGTCATCTAACCCCCTAGTTACCATAACTAACCTGCTAGTAGCATCTATTCTTCTAGAGGTACCTTCCTTACACTGTCTCCAACTTCCATTTGTGCTCCCCCCACCTTCCTTCTATCTTAAATCTGCCTGTACCTGCAGTTTCTGACAAAGTTCTCATTTTACAAATGGTTACAGAATCCTACAACAACATTAGTACATAAAGAGCAGAAGGAGGTTCGAAACAGCATTCTAAGAAAAATTGTCCTCCCAGATTTGGGACTAAAGGGAACAGGAGTTGTAGAAAAATGACTATTGGGATAATATGCATATGTTTCTTAACAGCGATCATATCGATCGATGATTAACACAGCATTCAATAGAAACACTTTTATTATATACGCACCTCTTTACTTACTGCCCGATATTTGTCAAAGTTCAGTGGGACAATGACTAGATTGGGGCACAACTTCTTGGCAATAAATCCAGGCATAGCTGCACGTACACCGAACCTCCTCGCCAAATAGTTTGATGTGGACTTGAAAAACAAAAGTGGTAAAAGTTTTAAAATCAACTTTAAAGGGACAGAAAACTTTCATATGAAAATGTAATGTCATAAAGACTTTTGCAAAGGCCTAAAACAAGTCTGAGCCAACATTAGTTTATCTTTTGTTAAAAGTAGTGTGCAATACGTGTGTCCCTTAACCTCAAAAAGTGTTTTACCAACGACTGAAATTCACGATCAGCATGCTGATTCATGTGTACACACTTAAATGATTTTACTACAGATCTGTGCTCTTCATCTCTCATAAACATCTACTGAAAAGATTGTGACTCTACACTTTATGGAGATCTGCCCACACTGCTGGTTGTGAGTGCATACACACTGCAGAATATGCCCAGCATCGTTCCATCATTCATAGTGATTTTCAGTCAGTTTATAATATCAATGAAACGATACGATGTGCTTTGCTATCATAAAACATGATTGTGGGAGCGTACACACTAATGCTATATCGGACCCAACAGTCGTTTATCGTGTGACTGGTAAAAACCTGTAGTGTGTACCCAGCTTAACATATTAAGATGATAAAATACCAAATTACCATGGAAGTTTGTTGTAATTTAATCTTTATACTATGCAAATTGTAAGCTTTATCTGTGATGGATAACCATACAGGTGGCAGTGTTGCTATAGCCATCTATAGAATAGTCAAGTAAACAAGAAGAGTGAGGGAGAGCTTTGAGCCACTCTCCAAAGAGAATACGCTACAGCCGCTTGGGAGAATAGATTTCCTAGTAATGCTATTTACCCTGCAGCCCTATGAGTTAATGCATTAGCCGCTGTTTGTTTTTGTTCAATTTTCCCAGGAATGTACAGTAATGACTGTTACTTTTGTTTGAATTGATCTAAAAAAATAATTATGAAATCTGATGTTAGCAATAAACCCTGCTGTACAATACAGTAGAGAGGAAGTTATTTGAATGCTAAAAACCGATCAATAAATAGGACTCACCAACATGCTCATAGAACCCACTGCCATAGGCTTATCCTTCAGTTCAGGGTCGTCTCGCATTTCTACAGCTGCATAAAATGCGTCCATATCAACATGCACAATAACGCGGTTCAAATCACGGCTCCGTTCAAGTTCTAGAGCGAGCTTGTCCACCTGTTCAAAATAATAATTAAGAAAAAGGTAGGATTATAAACTTATCAATCAGGGATTGACACAACATCATTAAAATGAACACTGTGGGGCATATTCAATTAGGTTTCCGGTCCACGGTAACGCGCGTTACCTGAACAGTATTGATGGTAATACGGTACCACAATAACGCAGATTTTCCTACACAACCCTATGGGGTGCGCACGAAAATCCACCTTATTGTGGTACCGTGGACTGACTTTGCAGCCCGTTCAGGCGTGTTCCCGATGTCCGGAAACCTAATTGAATATGCCCCTGTGAGTTTAATGACCGGATAAGTTGCAGCTAATTTATTTTTTCAGTACAAGCTGTAATTTCATTATGCATCATCAAGTAAAGGATTGTTCACCAGTATAAAAAAAGGAGATAAATAAAATGCAGAATGCTATTTTCTCAATGAAGACAAGGTTCGATCAATATCACCCGTAACAGTACATCCATACATTTTAGGATAAAGATTTCCTATGACCTTTCAGTAGATACTAAACATCTCCATGTTATTTATCAGTAAGGCAGAAGGATTTCAGTGTGTGATGCCCGCTAAAGTGAACCACTACATGAACTGCGATATCCCTGATCGGAAGGCATTGCAAATGATGTCCCCTGCTGTTCCCCCGATTGGCAGAATCTGTTCAGTTGCTAGGAGACACCATGGCTTAATTGTTGAAGTGGTAGCTTTTTCAATTTCTTAATTTCACATATTTATTTCCTCTGTTAACATTTTTGAGGATTATTTTGGACTGGTTTCCTCTTGAGACATAAACACAGATGGCTCCAAAGGTTCAAACACACTAAAAAAAAAACACAAAAAAAAACACAACATCGCACAGGGACATACTGGGTCCAATGGGCAACTTCCGACACAAAACTATCGGAGATTGCTGAACAGTAGAGTTAAAAGCCATAGGGGTATATTCGATTATCTGTGAACCTCGCGGCTGCGCATTTTTCATGTTAATACGGTACCGCAACTTTGCAGATCTCCCCTCGCAACCCAAGGGGGTGAACGGAAATCCGCGATGTAACACGGAGTGACTAATGGTCTGTTCCGGAGGCACTACACGCTTTATTGAATATGCCCAAAAACAATCACCTCCTAAATGAACGGAACCACTGCCTATCACTGAACAGTTTGTACAACATGCTTCCATGCTTGGCTTTCTAAATGTGAAACTTTCATAATCAGCAGGAGGAAAATATCACAGACATATTCTGGGACTCCTGTTTTATTTTGTCTGCTCCTACCTGTGCATCCCTGTATCATCTTGTATGTTCTATATGACACTTGTTTGTTATATACCTTACCAATTATGTCTTATGTACAGTATCCATGTCTTGCTAGTGTTACATTTTTGCTTCTTGAATGTCCATCAATGCCTCTGCTTGTTCAAAGTTTTGTATTTTACCTGTATTTCCCCTGTGTATCGTGCCATATAAACAATACTTCTAACACATCAAAACAACATCAACAGTAGCAGAAACATGTTTCAGACAAACACAAATGTAACCATAACCCCAAATTGTAGCACAAATGTGATAATTACACAGCCTGCATTCAAAATCAAAGTGTTTAACATTCTTAACTTGTTTTTTGATAACCACTCATTTCTTCACACTGCGTAGTAACAACTGTTTGTTCCAGCTCTGTCCCATGATTGCCAAGTCACATACAACTCTTGATCTAAGCATGACCAGAGCCTATGACTGGCTTAGAACACACTCCTCTGATGAACAATAGGAGGTCTATCTGAGAACTTCAGACAAGCATTGTTCAACCTTGACTTTCAGGATTGTCAGCGAGCCAGACACAAAACCAAATATAAACTCAGGGAAGTATCCAAGAACAATCCTATCCAAGACGGTTTTATTTAGAATTAAAACAACAGTATGCTTCACTTAAAAATGAGTAATGTTGCTTTCAAGATAAAAGGAACTCAATGACATGTTTATTTATATTAAATACTTATAAGCAACACCCAGAAATACGTCTAGTGAAGTTTTAGGAAGCTGACAGAACTGAATATATACAATTTTTTCCTGTGGGAGAAAAAATTTGTTCCCGTCAGTGCACACTAGACTACTAGAAGTCCTATTGGTACGACACAGCACTAAAAGTGACTAATGGGAAATTATAGAACACAACTCCTTGCACCTGCCTTGCTGATATTAAGGGTTATATATGTCATGTTATTAGTTTATTTTTACTGTGCAATTGGCTCAGAGTTGTTTAATTTAGAATCCTACCCATAAAATCATTGAGCGATGTGAGAAACTCTCTCGCAACTAATTACATCCACATCCAAATGGATCAGGTATATGGAGGGATTTTATCCCAATTGGAATCTGTGTGTTGACTATTTAGAGTCTCAATGAGTGGAAGGTTTTGCACACTGACCTTAGGGCTATTTATCTCACCATAAACAGACTTAAACAACTGAAACGTCTTTTTTTGTTCATTCACTGTCTGCAAATATGACCAGGAGGAGCATTTATGACATACCGTGTTTCCCCGATAATAAGACCTACCCCTACTTTCCACGAACGGTTCAAATTAAGCCCTACCCCGAAAATAAGCCCTACCTAAATCCCCATTTTGTCCGGTCCCTGCGCTTCAATCCAATGCCCCAAGCTCCGCCCCCCCCCACATGAAATGGATGCCGCTGTTAAACATTTAACAGTGGCATCCAATCACAGCTGCAGCGCTCACTGTCTCACAGTGAGCACACACCCTCCCCCGTGCGTGCCATCGTCATTTACAGCCACGTCGCGGAGGAGAGACAGTAATAACTAAAAAAAACAAGATCTGTTTTTAAAAACCTTCCACTGATATCATTGAACGCTCACGAATTGCACCAACAGAGAAGTGAAGTACCTGAATTTGAGCTTTCTTTATTTGTGAACTGGTCAACAGAGATTTTTGTTGTAGCATTTTCTCGATGCGTTGGTTAACTTGCTGGTCTTTCTTGAGTTCATTGTCATAAAACCTGGAACCCTGTAATACAGAGAATTTCATATACTCTCTACAGCCACTAAAGACACAATGACACATTGTCACAGACAGTCCACTTCCAAGGCATCCAATGTCTCACACAATAAAAAGCAATCTCAGATAAAACAAGCCAAACTTCAATGGTCATGAATCATCGTTGCTGAAAAATATTGATAGGAACTCTACTATTAAATTATATTTTTATTACACCACGTTGTTATGGGCATTCCCTCTGAAAAGTAAACCCAGCCAGGAATCAGCTGATGGTTACATGATGAATCAACATGTTACATATGCAGCAATATAGTAAACTGTCTGTGGTTCACACAAAATCGCACTAACGAGTATCATCACCCGCTAGAATCCAGCTAGTTATCTAGTGACACCGCGTGTAATGGGTGAATCTATACAATTTGCCCAACCACATGTATCGCTCAAATGACCTTATTTAGGACAAAGAAGCCAACATTAGGCCACTCCTAACGGACATAACGCATTAATACATGGCTAAGTATATTAATAACGTCTTCCAAAAATATGCTTTCTTTAGTTTTTTGTATTTAAATGCAAGGACCACTTGAAAGTAACAGATTTTTAATGTCCAAGTAACCTAGTTTTTACTATAAAGGAAACATAATGGAAGTCTGATTACATCGAGATTAATACTCCATAATAAAAGTAAAATCTTCACCATATAGAATCCACTCACTTTTGTTACATCCATAATGATTTTATTGATCTTGTCCTTATCCAGACCCTCCATTCCAGCCTTGTTGTCATTAAGGCCCATTCTGAACTGAAAAGCCTCATTGCTGGGGGCAATCTCTTTGTCTTCTTGGTGATCCATTATTCTTTTAGTTTGCAGCTCACGACTTGTGATAAAAAAAAATAAAATATCACAATTAATAAACAATTATTTGCATGCATCTAATAGCAGTTTACTTTTATTATTGCAACAGTGATACCAAGTGATTGGAACATTTCAAGCTCCTGGCTAACTATAAAGCCTATTAGTATAGGCACAACTAGAAGAAGACTGGCTACAACCATAACCATGCTTCCCTAGAGAGCAGGGCCTTTGAAATAGTAAGAGAAACAGATGGCTTTAAAATATTTTGTAAAAATAAATATAAATTAAAAAATCTGACCGAAAGCAAAAAAAATCAATGCAGTTACTACACTAGACACAAGACTTCACATGTAAGGTTATCAGAATGGTCACGCAGGGACAATATTTCTTTACTATTCAGCCCCATTCAGTTCTTCTCTTGGTACTACCATAATTATCAGGCCATCAGCTGACAAGTCTACACTGTACTCATGTATCCAGACACCTCCGTGACACGGACACATGGGCTGGGGGCTGCATGTCTGTACGCTGGTCCTTCCTAACCCTGGCATTGCCCACTGTGACACTTACCAATATATATGTTTCTTATAAAAGGTTACCAATACTATATTGTATAGCTGTACAAGTTAGTTCCATGTTACTAGTCATCATCATTTATTTATATAACGCCACCAATTCTGCAGCGCTGTACAGAGAACTCACTCACATCAGTCCCTGCCCCATTGAAGCTTACAGTCTAAACTCCCTAACACACACACACACACACACAAAGACAGAGAGACTAGTGTCAATCTGTTAGCATTTCTACATATAAAATATATCCTAATGTGTACAAATGAGCCTTTTTTTAAGTTACACCGGTAAAAGAGAAAGAGCATTTCTCATGACAGAGCAGTAAGTGTAATATTATATAAATTACGTCTACATTTGTCAGTTATTATCATCATTATTAATAATAATAATAATAATAATAATAATAAAGTTTTGAAAGCTGTTAAGGATGCAAGTGAAATATTGAGCAAACAGTTACATTCATTATTTCATCTGCTTCCATTACATCAGTCAAAACACTTTGGAGGGGTTAATATGTGAAATAGTAGATATAATTATAATGTCACATGTTATTGAAATATACAAGCTTGATTCTTAGGGGCACATTCAATTCTTGGCGGAAACGCAGAGAATCTCGTGGTCCGTGCACTAATCGTGTGCGGAAAAAAATGTTAATACGGTAATTTACTCGCTGGATTTCAGCTCGCAGCTCCCTGAACCGCGAGCTGAAATCCAGCTATCTATTACCGTATTAACGGTAATAGTTTTTCCGCGGCGCGGAAAAAAAAGATTTGAATATGCCCCTTAGAGTAAAAACTTTGCAAAGGACAATGACTGGTATAATTAGGGTTTAAGTACTATTTTTATTCCTATGTTTTTTCATATGCAAAAAAACATGTTTCAGTGTTAACTAAAAATATATCATAAAAATTGAAAAACACCATATAATTTGGTGTCTATTTTGTTTCTATTTTAAATAAGGGACAGGGAAGGGTGTCTGGGGACAGCAGAGGAGGGGACAATTCGCCAGCAGGGAGAGAAGTACACCAGTGACTTACAGTTAGTTAGTAAACTCTGTATGCTTCTCAGCATACATAAGAATGAGTGTTCCATATTGTCTATCTCTACAGGGCATTCATGTGTCTATCAGGAGAATTCCTCAAGCACAAGTCAATCTGATTGCTCTTTGAAAAAGGAAAAAAGGATTTCTTTGATATGCGCACACACACTGCAGGGAAATTCGTTTTAGCAGCAGAATTACATGTCAGGAACAATTTAGACACACTACATCCTCCACAGATCATGTGCACTTCTCTGCTCAGCTCTCACAGCAGCCAGACTCTCTGCAATCAGATCCCGTCACTACAGTCATATCTTACTTGAAAAAAGTCCTTCTTAATGCACAATATTTTAGTCCACAACATAATCTGTGTATATGGACTATTTCACGACAATGCAGTGAGAAGAGGAAACTGATATGATCTTAATGTGTACCTGTAGATTACTAAACAGGAGAGGTTGTCAATTTAGGGGCCCAACCAATATACATTACGATACAGCTCATCAATCCCCTGGAACTAGTGATAACACTGGGCAGCATGGTGGCTAAAAGGTTAGCACGTCTGCCTTACAGCACTGGGGTCATGAGTTCAATTCCAAACCATGGCCTTATCTGTGTGGAGTTTGTATATTCTCCCCGTGTTTCCGTGGGTTTCCTCTTGGTGCTCCGGTTTCCTCCCACACTCCAAAAACATACTAGTAGGTTAATTGGTGTGTTTGTGTGTGTCTGTGTGTGTTAGGGAATTTAAACTGTAAGCCCCAATTGGGGCAGGGACTGATGTCAGTGAGTTCTCTCTCTCTGCTGTACAGCGCTGCAGAATTAGTGGCGCTATATAAATAAATGGTAATAATAATAACACTGGGGCATGCAGTCATATCTCACAGATGTCTCTCGTTCACAGGCAGTCAATCGAGGCTGCATTCTTATGAATACTGGTTCAGCCCATAATACTGTTGCCTCCATGTGTTTAGAGCAGTCATGGCCAACTTGGCACAGCTACTGGGCGTCTTGCCTTCAAAAGAGCTACACAGAGGAAGGAGAGCACAGTGCACTCCCTCCCACTCCGGGTATGCTGCGTGACCTCCCTGCACCATGCAGAGGTCACATAACACAGAAATTGACTGCCTCCGTTCTGCCTCAATCTATGTTTATTAAACAGAAAATAAGACGAGGAGCAGCCGGCTGGGGGGACGGGACGCAGGTTAAGGTTTAGAGTATGGGAATAATTTAAATGGTAACTTTTATATTAAAATAAGAAAAAATATAAAGCACATTATAATTCTTCAAATATTATGTAAACATCAATGCAGATGAACAACTATATTTAATACATAAAAAAAGCATGGCTTTGATTAGGTTTTAAAACGTCTCCTCTTATTGCCCTCTGTAGACATAGTCTAAGGTTATATATACACAGGTGTTTTGTGTTTCTTCAGTTCAAACAGCATCTTGAGCTTCTGAAATGAGTAAGATAACAGATCGGCTTATGGTCTCGGGGTAAATACCGCAAAGTAATCCTTCTTTTAGCTTCTTCCTTTGCGTTGAGGTTTTATTGTTGTTTTAAATGTAATCTTCACTATTTTCCTTTGTTTGATTGTTCTTTATTTAAAACATGTGGGAAATATCAAAATGTATTTGTAATAAATGCATTTAATAATGCATCAGCAGAGTTTGTGAAATCACAGTCATGTGTGCAGTAGCCATTCAGTTGCGTTCACCAGTTTAGAAGTCATCAAAGTAATAGCTGCAATAGGGATATACCAACACAGGTAAAGAGCAGTGTATTCGAACGCCCCCCATCCAAAAAATAAGTTCTTTAGTCGATTACTGTGCTCTCAATTAAGCAGTCGATCTGACATTATTCTTCTAAACCTTTGCTAGTTTAAAATGATGAGGTCATTAATAGTAGTTACTTAAAAATAAAAAGTCAGTAAAATATTCTCCATTGTTCAATTAGACACTAGTCCATCTTTCACAACTGTAAACAACACAGACTTAGAAATTATTGAGTACATAAAAAGAGAGTAAGAAAAAGCAATGTAGCCAGATATCTCCTATGGGAAAAAGAATACAACACAACACATATCTACGCTTCTACTTTGCTTAATGGTATCTAGTAAGGGGGGGTTGTACATACATACTTTTAGTGTACCCTTTTGTAGAGACTATCAACAAACTTATCTAGAAGCACGCATAGCCCACTTGCTTTTTGATATATTTGAACCTTAACAAACATAGACATGTCCCCAACCACTACTACTAGGCCAAGACCTCAGACCATTGTGTTATGAGAGAAGTATCACACGTAAATAAAGATTGACGGGTGGAGTCTGGGACAAGATGTAACAATTCTACATCGTTTAATGCTTCTTTGCTTCTGATTAATTTAAAGATAGTGACAGCTGAAGAGTCTGCTGATGCAGGCGTTCCATAGACAAGCTGCATACGACAACTTTTGCAGCCATACGTGGGGAGAGGTTCTGAGAGAAACAGAAGATTATGAAGTGTCCGGAGGAGCACAGTGGGCAGAGGCTGGGCTGACAACAAGTAACCTTGGTGGCTAACCCAAATTAGTGGCACATGACACCACAGCACCACTAAAAAAACAGGCTATTGTAGTAAGGAAAACAAACGTTTTATTTTCATTAATAATCCTTGTCGCAAACTTTTCCTCTTCTGAACCTTACAATTCATTACTCTTCGAAGTGCAGTAAATTAAAGGCTACACTCAAGATTAAAACTTCCTGAAAGAGAGATTAACGTGGCATGTGCGAAGGACGTGGTGGTACGATTTGCACCATCGTATGATGACGTGATTCACTGCAAATCACGTCTATAACTCAATCCCTGGCCACTTCATTAGCAAGTGGGCGGGTGGGAGGGCGCCCTGCTCTTCAGGGCGTCTGGGAGAATTCGCTGAAATTGGGGAGTGTCCCAGATTTTCCAGGAGAGGATTCAAGTATGGATTAAAAACAAGAGAGGCCATAGGGAAATGTCTTTACTTTAATTTCAAATTGACATTCTACAGTTATAAAAGTACAAACAAATGCCAAACTTAATATCTACCTGTACCTGCCAAGGAGGCAGCTAAATTGAAGAAGGTTAAGCTAGATAACATATAATGAGTAGATTCAAGTTCTTGAAAAGCAAAAACGACTTCCTAATTGTTCCCGCTTTTATATACTCAGCTTATGTCAATCTAGTATTTTCCAGGATCATAATCAGATAATCAAATTTAAACCACTGTCAGCATGTTACTAATCACTGAACATAAAGGGAAAAAAGAAATCTGTCTTCACAGGGAAACCTTTTCTGCTACATGTTTTCTTCTACATAAATGCAATATTTAATGGCCTGGGATTTCAGAATAGCTGTGATGCACTATAACCATTACACCCAATACATTAGCACAGAGTAAAAGCCAAGAGGAGTGAAAATTACAAATACTCTTTCATCTACACATGTCCTTAAATTATACTAATTAGGGTTTGATATGATTTGAGTTTTCAAGTAATCATTTGCAAAAAAAAACAAAAACACAGATTTGGTGTAATGTGCTCTAACCCTTGTGCCATAGATTTGTGGGTGGTCCAAAAAAGGTAACAGAGTTATTAAATGCCACAGGATATAATAAAACCTAATTCCGTTTTATATTAATAAATACCAAATAGTTGATTGGACGAGAGGGGGTTCAGACAAACAATGGGTCTTGATAGAGGGATACACACTATGCACACAGATTAATCTTACACTCTGTCATCACTTCCCATTACCAAACATTCGACAATTTCTCCTACCCTGACCAAATTGTCTAGACTGCGAACTGTTCCACACATCACACAGTACTTACCCCTGACTCCACTCTTTGACAACCCAGACTTCCCTCCTGATTTCCCAAAACAGGCTTTTGAACACTGGACGTGGGCTGGTGACCCCAGCCCACATCCAGCCCGCGCAGACCACAGCTGGTCGGCGTATCGGGAGCCATACCCTTTGCTGACTTAGAGTCAAAATAGGAATTTACCTAATGCACAAATGTGGAGGGGCACTTACAACTAAGGCATATGCTCCCCTGGTGTCCGCAAGACGACAGGGAGGACACTCATGAAAATTGCGTCCTTATGCACTGCCCCCGCGTATCCTAGGCACACCTTATTCACAATATATAGAATCCTGATCGAATATTTCTTTAATAAACTATCCAAATTCTCTAGCGATTGGGAGCATGAGTTGGGATCTGTTAGACCCAAACAAGATTGGGGCGACATATTCCAGCGTACTCAAGCTAACTCAATCAGCGTGTGAGTGATTGAAACACAATATAAAGTGTTGACTCAGTGGTACCGGTGTCCCAGCCTACTAGACCTCTGTTGGAGATGTCAGATGGTATCGGGCACTCACTACATATCTGGTGGAAACGCTTACCTCTCAGACCCTTCTGGGACACAGTTTTACTTATCTCCAAAGCAATCGTGGGAACTGAATTATCTAACTGTCCGAAATACTTGACTACTTAATGATATCAAATTGCCTATTTCCCAATATAATTTTTTTTTTACTGTGAAATACCTCAGCAGCGCAGCAAAGGCTGTGATACCGGCCAACTGGAGATCCCTAACAGCCCCTTCTACCAAAGCATGGTGTGAACATTTGGACTTTTATATGTCTATAGATGACATGATTTACTCCTCAGCTGATAAATATAGAGTATACTACCTACTATGGTATGAGTGGATGGAATTCAAAGATACTACATTGTACACCCAATGGAATAACTGAGACCCAAATCAACCCCCCTCCTTCCCTTTCTCCTTTTCCCTTCTTATGTTTATCCCCTATCCAACAAAGTAGTTAAGCAACTACACACCTCTTGGCGTGTTCATTTATACTGTCCACAGCTCTGCTTGCGAAACCTGTTGTTAATCTTCTCGGTTCAAAAATTGAGCTGCCTTACAGGTGTTGTAAACTATATGAATGTTATTCAAACAAACAGCAAACAATAATGTTCAATCGTGTTTATACTGTTGCATGCATGCATATATATATATATATATATATATATATATATATATATATATATATATATATATATATATATATATATATATATATAGTTCCATTTTCAATAAAAACAGTCTATATTAAAAAAAAAAATAATAATTGTATATTACCCATTCCTATGTGTTCCTGTACTTGGTCTTTTTGCCAAGATTGAAACAGATCTTCAGGTCAATAATCATGTGTCCGGGCAGGATTTATTTAAAAAAAATTGTTACAAAAGTGTGGAGGCAGATGATATTAATTTATTACTGGTCTGTCAAACCAAGACAGAATACAGCCACAGTCACCCCTGCCTCCTCACTGTCCTGGGTAGATATACAGGAAAGTACCACTAACTGTTCACTCTAGTATCTGGGGTCTCCCCTAACAATACAGACTGAAGTATGAAATCTTCTCTTCTCACTTCCATGTCAGGTCTCCAAATACAGCTGGACCTTCCTCCTCTGTAACCTCCTCTAAGAGGAGGATAAACATTTTGTGAAATTATCATTCCACATGCTAGCTGCAGCTAAATGCCTCATCGCTAAGTCTTGGAAACAACTAGATCAACCCTGTATTTCTTCCTTGTCATCTTACATATAGTTTATATGCTGAATGGAGAAAACACTAACAAATACATGACAAAGATAAAACTTTCAGCAAACGACTTTGCCAGCATAATCGGCTGTCCCCATCATCTAATCATGAGTTTACACACTACTCACAACCCCACAGTGCAGAGATTTCCTCCGCTAACCAATAATGTCCCTACTATCTACTATTTAACATAACTCCTACACATCTCAAGATATCAATGTGGTGACTCCGTTTTCAGAACCTCCTTTCCTATTCTTCTTACTGCTGCAACCTGTGTGCATGTATGTTAGGGAAGTTAGACTGTAAGCTCCAATGAGGCAGGGACTGATGTGATAGAGTTCTCTGTACAGCGCAGCGGAATTAGTGGCGCTATATAAATAGCGGATGATAAGGATGATGACTATCTGTGTGCCTAGCCTTCTTACATTGCAGTATTTGCTACTTCAAACAACCAGCTTATATTTGAAAACTTCTGAATTGCTTCGGTACACTGACTCTGTTTGAAATTAGCTCTATTGGCCTTTGGACTTTAGCTAAACACACCAGTATTGTGGCAGGATACTCAAGCAGTAATAATGGAGACAGCTGAAGCGATATCTATTAAGAGGTGTGTTGTAAGTTTAAGCATTGTGCCAGTGGAATGCCAGAGAAGGTTAAAATTCCTGAAAGATCGCCTCATAGCTCTTGAGTTACAGCTGAAGTAGGAAGCTCAAGTCATTTCACAAAAGGCACGAGACTGACATCAGGGTTTTCAGAAATGTATAATTAATATGTCCAAGCAAGTGAGCCATATATGTCAGCTTAGCAGAGTCTATCAACAGCTTTAGCATCTCCTACTACTCTCCCTCATTCGTGGATGACAGGTGGACCTATCCTGTTAGGAGAGGTTCCTCAAATGTTCATTATTCAGTGTCAGATGCACTTTCAGCTCTACGATTCTCCTTTCAAATCTGAAAAGATTAAAGCCATGGTGAATACTTTTGCTCCTTAAACATGACACTTTGCATTGGGACTCTCCCAATATTGAAACTACTAGTCCAATATTTCCTTTTCAACTTAATCAAAACAATGACATACACAATGATCCAAATCAGAAAGATGCTTAGAAAGCAATACGGAGGTAGTGTCAGGGGAGATGCTCAATAGCAGAATATATAAGATTGTTATGGAATACTTGGAAAAAGGCCTCAGCAAAGGGTTTTATCTGTGCTTCTACATTCCCAGCAGGTGCACCATCTTTTGGTGAAGAAAAAGGTTCATTACTATCCTGCAATGATTATAGAGAATGGAATAATAATTAAGAACATTTATCCTATCACCACTAACCTCAGAATTGCTGGAGAGGCTTTGTTTTTTATATATATTTTGTTGAAGAAGATTTACAAAAGATATACAAAGCAAAAAGACACTTGTTAAACAAAGTTATCTAAGAATTACAAAGCATCAAGACAAAGGAGTGTATTTAGTTATTTCTGATACACTTTCAGTTCCTTATTGTATAATATTAGTTATATAAATTGTTCTCAACATTCAAAATTACAGCTCACATTAACAACCAGTAGAGTACTTCCTATGAGCATGTGTAATGCTTCTTCAAGCGCAACATAACAAATGGTTTGGTGGAAGCACTCCCAAATATGTTTGCCAATATTGAAAGAATATATGATTATGTTTTTCTTAATTAGTCTGATGAAGTGCAGACAATGTAATAGGATTCCACTCATCGCTGGAAACGACATGTCGATCAATGGAAGACCGCCTTGTGAACCAAATACAAACATTATAATATCTGGTGATCTTCTAGATTTACTTTTTGGGGGGGGATTTACTCAACCAATTTGTCTCAATAACATTAATGTTCCCAAATTCTTTAGAACAGCATCAAACTGTCCAGGATTGTCTTTGTAAACATAACATCGCTTCAAGGTCTAGAAATGGATCCCAACAAGGGATGTTGGGATCCCCAGAAGTTGAGGGAATTGCTTTCCTTGGCCAGACAATACACTAATCATTTCGGAAATTGAGCTTATGTCCATATTTAGGGAGTGACTGTGACAGGATGGACTAGTCTCTACTAGTTTACTTCCTGGTGCACCTGGGCTCATACCCCTGACCTCTTCCTATATATCAGGGTTGCTGTGGATCCCTCATGGCCTACCACACTTGCCAGAGCTGCTGTGTAGCGAGCGGGCAGAGCGGTGGTACCGGAATCCTGGGTCCAAACCTCAGTACAGCCAGGAACGGATTAGAGTTGGGTCTAATCTGTAGGTCACAAGAATTTCAGCGTGGAAGAAGTTGTCAAGCAGGTCTTTGAAGCAAGTGATGTTTATTTGCTTTCACACTGGTTTAAGGTACCAAGAGGTCAGAAGAAACAAGAATGATACATTTCAGTACAAACCAGAGTTGTTTTATACAGTTTTGGACACAGCTTCACAGGGGGTAAGCCAACCCCCTGAAGTCTGAGTTATTTTTAGTATCAGGATGCAATAGATTTCCCCAAACATGGATTTAAATGCAATTCATACTTACCAAAATTTACACTTATCTGTGATATCCTACATCACGTGCTGTTTACAATGTTAGGTTTTCTGTCTGTCTAACAAGACATGCACACCGGTCCCCTGCCGGGCCTTCAGCCAGAGCAGGCATTTGACACTTCACATCAAAAGACTAAGTTAGCATTTCCTGCTATCAGCCAAAGAGACTTCCTCCCCACATATGCCTAATTAGATTTCCTCTAGCAAAGTTACAAAACCCCAAACAAGACATTTCTTATACTAAAATACACACAATATCAAAAATAAGTAAATTTGCAATCATATAAAAAAGTACCCTGCGCTATTTCTGTTAAATAAATTTATACCCATAAGTTATTTATAAGTGATCCAGCCACAGTGACCTTAAAGTATAATTTCAATGTCCAGAGGGTTACTTTTCTACAACACATGGGGGGTATATTTACTAAACTGCGGGTTTGAAAAAGTGGAGATGTTGCCTATAGCAACCAATCAGATTCTAGCTGTCAGAATGATACCTAGAATCTGATTGGTTGCTATAAGCAACATCTCCACTTTTTCAAACCCACAGTTTAGTAAATATACCCCATGGTCCAAAAAGCAAAAACAAAAGACTGAATCGCCAGCAGCGAGGAGCATGTGACAGACATCTCTGCAATCTTCTTACTCTCTCTAACTGACCTGGCTCAGGCAAGCAACACGTTGTCCAAAGAACATGTGGAGAGAGCAGAGTAATTGTGGGTCTACTTCTGGACATCCTGAACACTGGAAACCAGGTAAGTAACTTGTTGGGATCAAGTTGTGCTAGTTTTATATCCCCCCACACTAACTACAAAACCAACTACTCCTACTTCCTTCACCATCAGCACATTACTCTGCAGTGTTCGTTGTACCTCCTATATGTTAAGCTCTTTGGCAGGACTAACTGTACCTACTGTTGTAACGTAAATGTATGTAATCTGTCCTTTACCTGTTACACTGTTGTATGGTACTGCAGTATTATGACGGTGCTTTACACAAAAATAATGTGCTAGGTCATGGAACCCTCTGGTCTCCCTCTGAGGCCCATTCCAGGAGAGCATCAGGAAAGTGATTATTAATGCTTTTATTTTATTTTTTACTTCTCTGTCCTACACCAACCAGGTAGAGGGGGTAGTGCCCCTGGTAATACTACCCGAGAGGCTGTAAGTATCCAACCTCATTTAGACGCTGAATATGTGCTGGTGGTTTCCACATGGCCATTGGTTGTGGTCCGCACACTCATGCCCATATTGCTGCATATTATTCCTTTCTTACTACTGGGCACTGCTGGATTATAATTATCCTCTATACTTCTCTAAGCATATTTATGGGGAGTACTGTAATTACTGGGTGATACTACTACTGCTGCCATTTAATTGGGCATGACTATTAATGGTGGCATAATACTGTTACTAGAGGATTATTGCTGTGCATTACTTCAATTACAATTGAAATGTTAGCATGAATTATTACTACTGGTGGCTATTTAATGGGCATTACTACAGCCATATTACTGGACAGTATCCACACAGGTGTTTTAAACAGGATAATTACTGCTACTTATGACATTTTATGGGTCATTACGACTAATGGTGTTATTTTATTAGGAGGTTCATAATAACACCATTAAGTACCAGTTCACTCCAGTGTGGATCTTGAATCAATTGCAGGTGAAGTATTAAATATAAAATGTACAATTCAAGATTTAAAGCTATATGCATACCTTGGGGGGAGAACATTTTTGTTCATTCATTAACATGGTCGGAGGATGATGATGTTGCGGGGGTCATTCTACATCAAATCAACAGAGGGTTTCAAACTGACAGTTTTAGATTGTAAAGAAATTTGGTATAATAAATGCTGTCATAGGTGTAGAGAAAACCCCCAAAATCTTAGGCTGATATGTGCACTGGTGTTGAAGTTATACACCTTTAAAACTGCACCTTTTTAACGTAAAACTTGCTTTAAACGTTTTTTTAAAATTGCATTTGTAGTTCACCTGATTGAGCTAGAGAGTTGGGCACGTTTTCATTTAAAACCTCTTTTTATGGGCTTTCATATGATATATATATAACACAGCTCATGTTTCAATAAAAATATTACATTTTTCAAAATCAAGATTTAGATTTTCTCAAAAAGCCCTATTTTAAATTTTTTGAAAAAACATCTCAAAAATTGTTCATACTGTTGTTAATAAATCCCCAAAGTTTTATTTAACCAGTGCATATATCAGCCTAAGATTTGGGGGATTTTCTCTACAACTATGACAGCATTTATACCAAATTTCAATGAAATTAGAGAATGTAAGGTAGAATTTTTTCTAAAATTGTGTTGATTTGATGTGGAATGATCAGGGGGAAGCGATGAGAAGAACAAAGTCCACTATTAGTCCTACCCCCTCCAAAGCCTCACAAAAAACATCACACAAACCCAGGCCTGAGAGACTAATCACGGAGCTGGATAAAAATAAAAATGGCATCACGGAGCAGTTCCCTGGTCTTTAGGGAGTGCCTGGGGATAGAATGCTCCTCTCCATCCACAAGTGGTAGTGCAGCTAGAATATATCTATTGTATTAGCTAGAACAGAGCATTAATATTGGGGTATTTGATGTCAAAGCAATTTGGATAAAGTCTTCAGCGTCCAATCGATTTCTCTGCTTTGTTTTTATGTTCGTTAGAGTGGAAAATCCTTGTTCACAAAAGGTAGGTTGTTACAAAAAACAAAGATAGAGAATTGCGCAGAGTCACCGAATCAATGTTTAATAAAATTATAACAAATATAGTAAAAGCAATAAAAACCAATATAAATGTATATAGACAAAATGGTAGGTATATACACATAGATTTACCTTGGAATGGCAATTTTTATAAAATTAATTAAAATATGGCAGAAAAGTAAAGTAAAAAATTGCCATTCCAAGGTAATATACCGTATATACTCGTGTATAAGCCGAGTTTTTCAGCACATTTTTTGTGCTGAAAAAAGCCCCCCTCGGCTTATACTCGAGTCCCACTTACCTGGTCTCCGTTTTCCAGTCTCCCCCGCTCATCTGCAGGCATCTGCAGCCTCTGTGGATCACTGTCAGCCACCATTTTATTGTAGCCCGTTTTTGTGTGTTCATTGCACATGGAACAATAAAGTTAAATGAAAAGGAGCCTGTCAGTCAAAGCTAAAGACCGGGACATTTCCATCTAGCCCCGCTGGTCAGAGACACATGTGAGTACCCTGACTTGTCCACTGCAATTATTTGCAGCAGTTTTATAAAGTCCAATATTTTCATTTTGTGTCACCTATTAATAAGTGTCTGAAGATTCTTTTGCATAACTGTGAAATCATTGAAAAGTCTAAAAACATCCCAAACTTCAAGTATAATAAGGGTTAAATCACACAAAGCAAATTGTATTGTTCTGTTAAAATGTTTCTTCCAGCAAACAAAATATGGATATGGGTATATATTATGTACTTATAAAATTTTATTGATGTTTAATAACAATAAATTTTGATATATTCATTTACAACCTCACGTTTGTATTATTGGGAGCCCAGTGTTAACGATATCCAGCACTGTTTTTATTTTTGAAACTTACCAGTAGCTGCTGCATTTCCCACCCTAGGCTTATACTCGAGTCAATAAGTTTTCCCAGTTTTTTGTGGTAAAATTAAGTGCCTCGGCTTATATTCGGGTCGACTTATACTCGAGTATATACGGTATGTGTATATACCTACCATTTTGTCTATATGCATTTATATTGGTTTTTATTGCTTTTACTATATTTGTTATAATTTTATTAAACATTGATTCGGTGACTCTGCGCAATTCTCTATCTTTGCTTTTGTTTTATATATGGAGGTTTAACACTGCCTCTTTTTGAGTTACTGCATTCGATACCGAGGTTTTTTTAACTATACCAGATATACATGGTCTATATTAGCGCCAGAGATTAAAGTTGTTTGATTGTTACAAAAAGCAGCAACTTTTTGACTGCAATTTTGAATGCCTTTTATCTGTTGACATCCAAAAATATGACAGATCTGCCTTGTTTTCAAATGCAATACGTGCTTCATTATTGCATCGAAGCTCAAGAAGTGCCTCTGCCAACCCTTGAGGCTCTTCTGGTACAACAGCAATTTCACATTCAAAGGGGTCTACAATCCAACTGACAGCATGTGAATCAGCAGCATTAACCCCAGGAATTTCATTTTTACCCCATTTGGGGTAATTTACCCCTGTTCCCTGACCACTGAGCTAGAATATGCACCTATAAGATGGAACATATGCAGCACATTGACATCATAGCTACCCCTATGAAAAAATGTCATATTACATAAAATAATGCTATAAGACAAATGTTAACAATAACAAGGAAGAGAAGTCCTGCACTGAGACTTCTAACAAACAAGGATATTTTTTTCAGTTTCTCATTAATAGGTAATTTCACACGCTTCCATTAACTCCAAACAAAACTAATTTCACACCATTAGAATTGTTATTACTAGATGAAATCTTGCAAAGTGCTTGGTTTTAGTAGCTTCCCATCAGAGGACTGATGTTTAACCACTTCATGAATACATAGTCACCACCCATTCATTCATTTATTGATCAAAATGACCCAACATTAAATTTCTTTGTTGGAAAAAGTATATGTGAACCTCTAGGATTATCAGACCAGTTAAGGGGACAATTAGAGTCATGAGTGTCAATCAACGGGCTGACATTCAAGTGTGAGTTTGAGTGGCTTATTAAAAAACATAAACCGGAGTTTTCACTACAAAAGATTGGTCTTCACCACACAGGTTTGTGAACGTACGCCATGCCTTGATCAAAGGAGATTTCAGAGGATCTCAAACAGAGTTGTCAATGTTCATCAGACTGGAAAAGGTCACAAAACTGTTTATAAAAAGTTGGGCTTCACCAATCTACTGTCAGGAAGATATTGGATCATTCTGACTACACATTTAGGGGCATATTCAATTCTTTGTTTTCCGCGCCACGGAAAAACTATTACAGCTGGATTTCAGCTGCGAGCTGAAATCCAGCGAGAAAATTACAGTATTAACTGTTGTTCCGCGCATTATTACTGTAATGACGGTAATAATGCGCGCACCGCAAGATATTGTGCGTTTCCGCCGAGAATTGAATATGCCCCTTACAGTCACATTTATCCAGAAAAATCGAAAAAGAGTTCACAAACTCTAGCTCCACTGTGTGAGATATTATATAAGCTGATCACATTTATATTAAATACACATATTACGAACACTCAAGTGTCCCAATATTACAGTCCAGGACCATTCCGCTCTCTTCCTTCTGTTTACTACGCAACTTCCAGGTTTTGTGGTTATTGCTGGATTGTGAAAGGAGCAGCATATCCACTGAAAGGAACGTATACTATATGTATACTAGTTATACATGATAATATATTATAATACATAGGTGAGGAATGGACTTAACCAACTCAATACCAACGTTAAAACAATTAATAAAAAGTCCACTAAAATAAATACACATGAAAACAGTTCCAATAGATCTGCTGCTCCTCTCCTAGACCCTCAGCCAATAAAATATCAACCTGTAGATTAAGAACATAAAAGGAGAGTGCAGATAGCGCAGTATGTTAAAATATCAGCAGCTGGTTAATGGCGTACATTTATACAAGGGTATTAATGCTTATCTGGCTGAAAATATAGTCTTTGGTGACAACCATATGTGTTTCGCTATTCTACTTCATCAAGGGTGTGGATTCCCTTATCCGTAAAGTGCTACGGGGCCTATTTATCAAAGATCTCTCCCCTCTAATTTAGAGGTAAATCCCCGAAAACAGCAGTTTTCGGGGACTTACCACTAAATTACTATGTATTATTGCAGCATCGCAGCAGATATCTCAGATATCTGCTGCTTTGCTTCTCTCATCGGTTTACTGAGCACTCCCCATAACAGTGTATGGGAAGTGCTCAGTAACGCTATGTATCAATGACTGATACTTAGTTTTCAATCATGGTAATGTACGCCATCTGAAGCTGGCGTACATTACCATAATTGAAAAGTTTCACTGAAAACAGCGCTGCTCTGACGAGCAGGGCTGCACAGCGCATGTGTGGAGGGATCATGTGATCCCACACTTGCCTCAGGTTCCGTCAGACAGGGATCTCTGTGCGCATGCCCGAGTTTACTGGTCGGCGCATGCGCACAGGGGTTGAAAGAGGGGCGAGCAGCTCCGCAGAGGGAGGAGAAGAGAAGACTTCAGTGACAGGTAAGTGTTAATCTTCACAGGAGCAGCCGTTTTTCGGAACGGCTGTTCCTGTGTTGATTTTTTAATACATATGAGAAACTTTTCAATCCGCATCTATGCGATGAGGATTGAAAAGTTTCATTCATATTATGCGGTCATTGGTAAATAGACCCCTAAATGTTATACAATACACAACATTCCTTTGAGAAAATGGACTAGTCACATGCTGATGTCTCATTACAGCACACGGCAATGACAATATTGCAACCCTTGATTACATCATCTAATATACTTTTATCTGATAGTCACCCTGATAAGCACGGCATTTCCAATGTAATAACAGCGCGCAGGCATTCCATGGCCCAGGAAACAGTCTTATCACTAAAGAAATGAGAAAGCATCGAAAGCATTTATGGGCAGAGAGCCATGTGTTTTATAAGGGACTGACCTAGAGGAAACAAATGTGGAGGCTAATTTATATGACAATGCAGACCATGCTGCTCTTACTGTGCTTCAGGTGCCTGAATTGATGAACCTATTAGGCCAGGAGAACACAGTGACATAGTTTACTTAATAGATTATTTTATCTCCAATTTTCTACAGTCTCAGTCATTCTGCCAAAGACACTTAAAGAGCAAATGAAACCACTATTTGACATTAATATAAATGAAAGGCTGGGTATTACGGAGATGAATAATATATAGGAAATAACTGTAGTGTGTATCCTAGCTGAATATGTCCACGTTCAGTTCTCTGTGGCAGGCTGCCACGTTAGTAGGGATGAACTTCTCTAACAGAGACAGCGGAAACAACAGCCTAGAAGACTCTCTTGGCTAAACTGCGGAAATGGATGAATGCACATACAGGGGCACAGCCAGTTATGTCACAGCAGCTCAAATGACTGCAGTGTCCACTTTTTGGCATGTATCAAATCCCTTCAGGACACAGTGCTAAAGATGCGGGAGCATTGGGTGACTAAAATTTGTCTCAGATCAGCACCTCTTTCGTCAACCTTGTATGTACTTGTTCTGTTTTCATGTGGTATTTATATTCTGTATGATTTGTCATTCTTAGTTCCCAGTGCTGCTTAGTATAGGGGCACCTTACAAACATATGACGATGATGGTAAAATGGAATGGGGAGATACTACTGTACATTTGGAAAGAGCATTTAGTGCGTGTCAGGTCAGCCATAAAGGATAATGTTGGGGTTTAGTGATACTTAAGTAACATTGATCATGCCTCATTTCATCTAGCCCATTGCTTTTGAGATGTGCACCATATATTTATAGAACATTATGTATGGCTTTAGATGCTGTCTAAACAACTACAAACAAGTGAAGTGTATTAACTTTAATTGATACCGTATCATTATGACAGGAGCCTCAAATGACTCCTCTGTGCGGTCACTATAGCTTCTTAATTGCCTCATTTCCCTTCTCCACATTGTGACACTGCTTCCGTCACATGAAGTCCTGCCATCACCTTCACAATCCCACTAGTGGAAACATCACTGCCTCCCACAAGATCAACACACTGAACTCCTGCTGCTGTAACCATACTGATGATCTCATTGGCTACAGCTTGTTTTAGCCCGTCCTCTTCAATACTAATGATATTCCAGACTACAGCAGGCAAGGATTGACTTAAGGGCAGTGCCCCCTTACTGACCTGTCATGGGCGACATATGATGGCTCCCCCATCGGATGTCGGTCATAATTGGCTGTCTGTTTGGGCTCCTACACAAGGAACTGTAGAACAAATATCTTGTCCTTCCGGTGCAATTTTCAATTCTACCACACCTTTAACACATGGGATTCCCGCTCTCTAAATAATTTGCCCACAAGAGGGCACTGAACACATAGGTGTTTTGTACAGTATGCAAATAGAAAATGGATATGAGCAAATTAAGTCAATGAGAAGGTAGGGGTCTGTTACAGAGACATCTGTGTGTTAAGCCAATGGGAGTGTAGGAGGAAGGGGCTGTTGTAGAGGTGTCTTGCACAAGATAATACGGAGGTCATTCTACCACTATGCTCTTGATTGTTGATGGGAGCGCTGCTCGGTCACAACATGGGGGCTCTTCTTAGTCTTCCTCATGGGGTTTTACCTCTTGTTTTATTGGCCTTCTCAGTAAGTCATACTTTACGAAACAAGCACTTTTTTTGCTTTGATCATGTTAAAATCTGGATACATTTACTTATTATATTGTCATGATCTCATCTTATGGTTCTCCAATGATAAGCCTACACTGTATACCAATACATGCACCATATACCACCCGCACTGTTCCTCATTTACAAATAAAACAGAACATTGCTTTTCTACTGTGTGGAGCTAGTCACAAATTGGGTTTTTTTGCAAAAAAATAAAATAAATTAAAATTATAATTTTGACTAAAAAATGAGCCACCTAAGAGAGAACTCTGTACAGGTTATTAAGAGTACAATGTAACAGTGTGCAACACCTATCTATGTTAGAGAGGTATCCTTTTGTGGATTAATAACTGCTCTGCAGACCCTCAGCTACACATGGAACACCCTCTAAATGACCTCCCTCCACCCCTTTAGTGTCATTAAAGGAATTATGTTCTGGAAAGCAAAAATGTGCTTTCTACATGTGGGTGCAGAACTAGGAGCATTCATGCACCCAGCAATGAACATTTTATCTGCCTAGTTACTCATCAGCTACTACATGAGAAAAATTTTGCAGCCCAGCCGATTACCACCAAAAACACCATCACAAAATAGCATTTGCACTTTAGTAAGTACACAGAAATAGTCAACAAGCCGGTATAATGTTATACAGGACAGCCTGGAAATTACTACAGAACTAAACACAGAAACCATTACCCTGGATGTGGGGGACTAGCAGTTCTGCTACCAATAAAGGTTACACTGAATAACCACTATATGGGAACAGAAAGCATATTACAAAAATAGGGTGTCTGTGTCAGTACACAATAACAGAGCTGTAAAATATCTGATTAAAAACCAACCTGAGCAGGAGTTTTAAACAAACGTTTAGTAGTAAGTGGCATCCTGCACAGTTTCATAAACACACATATCCTATGCTTCAATGCCAGGAAAGTATCTTTACGTGCCTGGGAATACTGCCTGACTCCTGTGAACCTTGGCCTTGCAGACTTTTGTGAAGCACAGAATGAAATATTAAAATGAACATGTCAGAGTTTATCTCACAGATTCTAATAGTAACATGAAAGCTTGAAATAAACAAAGTGATCCAATTATAACTTTTCAACGTTAGAAAAAAAACCTGACATCTGAAAGTGACAAATTATTTCATTAAGAGGTTTACACAACTGTGGGGCTCATTTCCATTCACACTTTTCAGCGCAGACACATGGATTCACAATGTAGCACCATTCTCTCACTTATTACTTGGTGAACCCATGTAATCACCGAGAGGAACTGGGCCAGTCTCTCCGAGTATGGATGCATCTTGTGCTCAGTGGTAGAAAATAAGAGATCTGGTGCTCGACATTGGTTGGCCCTAAAAATATTACAATTATAGGCTGTCCGATATGAGCAACAAATTCACAATTCCAAATCAGAAAAACAATTCCAACTTCACTCACCAGCGCACCACTAGAGGTAACCAACACAAAGACCCAAATGGGAAAGGAGTCAGTGGAAGGTAAGTAATGGCAAAACAGTGCAGTCCATAGCTTGTTTCCTTCATTATAGAAGTTGGATATCAGTTCTTGTACAGTTCCTGTATTTTTGAGTTATCAAAAGGAAATGTCAGACAAGTGCCATATTTTAAATGTTTCTAAAACATCTTTCACGGTTGAATTACCATTTAATTATGGACTTTTAGGGGGGGAAAAAAATAGAAGAATCTGGTTCAAATAATTTACCACAAACAGATATTTGGTTGATGTCATACGAGGATATTTACAATCAGTACTTATGCTTGCTTGGTATATAAAGTTTCCTGAAAGTGCTGAGTTTTAATAAAGATTTAACATTTTGAAGACAAGTCCTTAAATGCCAGCACACATTTACAAGGATTTGAGGCAATGCTGTCAATATCTCCACATTCTTAGGATTTACTGTCCCACTCAGGAATCAAGACAATCCACTTATCAGAATACAAAGGTTATAACCTTGGACAGAGCAGTTCATGCAACTGCGATTGGGAACAGCAGCACAGGCGACCCTACATGACTTTATGATGTTACATACACAATGTTATTATAGGGCCCAACATTTCTAGTAGCTCCCCTGATGGAATGCATCTATCAGTAACTAGAAATGTAAACTATTATAAACACATGCTATCTGACCGTTACAAGTCTCAGCCTCATGAAAAAGACATGTACCTCCTATATACCAATACAAAAAGTAATAAAGGAATAGGCTACACTATCTCTGGGGCACACACTAGTGGCTGGGTGGGTGCTTCTTACAGACATATGTTCACATGACAATTTGGATGCTCCTGATTGGCACTTTGCGCCTATGTCATAGGAGCTGGTCCCTGCAATCACTATCTGTTATAGGTTCAAATTTACACCAGTGCCAACTTTTTTTTTAATTGCTGGTTCCCAATATTGGAAAACACAGTAGTATGCCCACAACAGCTTGCCTACGTGGCTGCATTTCTGTTCACAGACAACTTTTTCACAAAAAAAAAATAATGAAAAAACAACACATATTTATGTACATTGCACAATGTACCAGATCTCATTCTGAACAAATGTATGCGACAAATTACCAATAACAAAATACTTATACACTGGTAAATGATGATTACAAGGCTAATTACAATGTATGGGTCAGTTCCATTAGCTTCCTTGACAAGATTTAACATCATATAGCTCCAAGATGGGATGTAAGCACTCACAGGGCTTGAATAAGTAATTCTGTATGAGAACTTTTCATTGAGCCAGGTGCGAACCACACCATACAGATGAATACACAGGTATGAATTTTACAAGCGTATTTTTGAAACTGTCTGCAATGGCTCAAAAAATGACATGGAATGTCTAAGAAGGAGTGGATAGGTGGCCCGGGATTTTTGTGTGAAAATATTTTTTTACAAATGAAATTGACAATAATAATAATTCTTTGTTTATATAGTAACTTTCTCCAAATTCCACTGTCAGCACTGTACATTGTTGCAGAGGGTGAGGCAGCCATCTTGGGTGGGCTCAGCTGTAACTCTATGCAATCCTTCACATCAGTATGTTTTTGGACTGTGTAGTAGGAAACCGGAAAACCCAGAGGAAATCCATGCAAATGCAGGGAAAACATATGAACTCCATATAGCGCTGTGAGGCCGCACTGCTAACCACTGTGCTACAATGCTGCACTATAAAAATATGAAATAGACTGGCCAAGCAGCATACATACTTTAACGCATACACATTTACAAACTTTAGACACATATTCAGTAACCCTGCATTTCAGGACAGAAAAGGACTACCATTACATTTACATAAAGATACTACAAAAAAATTGTTCCTTTTTACCGTTTCACACCAAACATAATAATTTTAACCTGCTGAATTCACGTGGATGCAAAACTGTTACTTGTTTCAGAGAGAAAACGGAAAAAAATAAAAATGTTATGGGAGTAACTTTAACCTTCTGCAAGATCAAGGGCACAACTTACCAGAAGGAATAAAAAGCTCTCAGAAATGTCTCTTTCATTTTCTCCAGAATACTCTGGGGATTATCTCTTCCGTTACAGACACAGACACAGCTTCTATTATAGAATGTCTGCAATTCAATATATCTAAAACATGTCAAAAACACTTTTTGGGTCCAGTTTTTAACATGGCTACAAAAATTAGGTATCCATTTTGTATGCTAAATCTCTCAGGATGTTTTTCCTTAAATTAGAACAAAATAAAGCATATACATGAAGAAGAGACTTGTGAAAAAGGGCTTAAACCAATAATATACATGCACCAAAATCAATGATACAGTGTGTACCACTGCCAATCAATGGCTTGTGCTTAATGGAACTTTACACGATCATTCTACAACCCAGGGGTATAAAACAGCAGCTGAAGACATCCAGCACATGTTACACTCTAATTGGGAGACTTGTTGTTGAGTGAATTTAATTTATTTTTCTGTGACATCCACACTCCCCAATTACGGGGCACAGAAGCAATAGTATCTATACTGGCTAGAAAATGTGCCTCGTCGAGACTCTGTTATTTGTATTCTCTGGTGGTCTATAAGATATTATCAGAGAACAAATACATAACCACAAAGAATCGATTAAGGCAATTTATGAGAATGAACAGCTGACAAGCTGTCTTCACTGCATGTTAATTGATCCGCTCTCCTCTTCACCAACTTTGGGAGGGGGACAAACATTGAGTACAGTGTACAGTATGGTAGGTTTACAAACTCCAGACTGCCGAACCCCCATGGCCTTAATGAACAAATGTCTTATTCTTGCTTTGATTTTTGCTCACCTGTGAACCACACACTCCTCACACACACCTGGATTATTTGGCATTATTATAACATTGATGTGGCTACATGGGTTTTATTTGTGGGTTCATCTTGCTGGTTGTCCTTTATAACGGTACTTCCTTAAGTAGGCTGCATGTTCTCCATGGGTATTATCAAATTACCAGTGTTCTGGTATATAGCCCTCTGTACTGTAGAGATATATATGATTTTTTATGACCTTATATATTATCGATTTTATATTCTCGTGATTACATTTGCTGGATTTTATGTCTAAGTGAGGCCAATCCCCTTATTTCAGATCAACCGTGCCTTATTATATAAATGTTTATAATACTTAAGCAATATTAATACATGCACATTCTAATTTATTCGGCCTTTTTAGTGCTATTATAATAGTTTATAACACAAATATAAATCAAATATCACCTCTTTGCCTTTTTATTTTAGGAACAGAAAGACTGCTGTGATTTTTCACCTCCAGGCAAGAGTGACCTTGTGGTTAAAAAAAGATTTTTAACACAATTTGCAAAGACTAACAGACAACCTACGTTCAGTCAACTGTGAGTGTTATACAACAGCTATATAACAGAATGTGTCAGTTAGGTAGCACATGCTTCACGTGGACGTCCAAACATCTCACTTCAAGACTATGGAAAATTAATATGCAGTTGGTCCCCCTTTTGTTGCTGTAACAGCCTCTACTCTTCTAGGCAGGACATCAGTTAGATTTTGGAACATGGCTGCGGGAATTTGTATCCATTCAGCCACAAGAGTAAGGCGGGTGACGGATGTGGAGCCTGGCTCGCTTTGTGCATGGGGGCACTGCCATGCTGAAACAGAAAAGGGCCTTCCCCAAACTGATGCCACAGAGTTGGAAGCACACAATTCTCGAAACTGTCACTGTATTCTGTAGCATTAAGATTTTCTTTCACTAGAATTATGAAGCCCAGGCCAACCCATGAAAAACAGCCCCAGGCCATTATTCCTTCTCCACCAAATTTTACAGTTGTCAGAAAATATATTCGGATACTTGTTGGAAAGGTGGCACCATATGACAGAGCCACGTTGAAAGTCATTGAGCTTGTCAATACGACCCGCTCTACTGCTAATGTTTGACTATGGAGACTGCATGGCTGTATGCACCTGTTAGCAATGGGTGTGGCTGAAGTGGCCAAACGCACTAACTAGAAAGGGTGCCCGCATAATGTTGTCCATGAATTAATCATCTCCTCATGTTAAGTTTAGAGAGGAGTGCAAGTAGTTGTCGGGTAGCAAGTCAGAAAAGTTACAAAAATATCACTTAATTAAAAGAGTTATACCGCCATGGCCAAAAATATTGGCACCCTTAAAGTTGTTTCAAATACCTCACAATTTCCGCTAAACTTAACATGAAGTTAACATCAGTATTTTGTCAAAACAGTTATTTCTTAATTATTAAAGACCATTTTTATTCTGAATACTGTATACCCTTTTAAATCCGAAAATGAGTAGAAATGACACCAGCATTAAATTATTAACACCCTAGACCGGCGGTTCCCAAAGTGTGTGCCACGGCGTTGTCACAGGGGTTCCGCGGGCCAGGAATTGAAAAAACAAACAACACAAAAACTTACCAATCCGCGCGGCGTCGGGACCCAGCATCCTCTTCTCTCACGCAGTAACAGCTGCATGGGAGAGGAGGACGCTGGGTCCCGACGCCGCGCGTATTGGTAAGTTTTTATGTTGTTTGTTCTATGGCTGGCACGCAGCAGAGGGGGACAGCGTGACAGAGAAGGAGGACAGCATGAGAGGGGCAGTGGAGTGGGACACAGCGTGAGAGGGTCAGTGGAGTGGGGACACAGCGTGGCAGGGGAGGGGGACACAGCGTGACAGGGGCAGGGGAGGGGGACACAGCGTGACAGGGGCAGGGGAGGGGGACACAGCGTGACAGGGGCAGGGGAGGGGGACACAGCGTGACAGTGTAGGGGGACACAGCGTGAGAGGGTCAGTGGAGGGGGACACAGCGTGAGAGGGGCAGTGGAGGGGGACACAGCGTGAGAGGGGCAGTGGAGGGGGACACAGCGTGACAGAGGGCAGAGGAGGGGGGACAGCGTGACAGAGGGCAGAGGAGGGGGGACAGCGTGACAGAGGGCAGAGGAGGGGGGACAGCGTGACAGAGGGCAGAGGAGGGGGGGACAGCGTGACAGAGGGCAGAGGAGGGGGGACAGCGTGACAGAGGGCAGAGAAGGGGGGACAGCGTGACAGAGGGCAGGGGGGACAGCGTGAGAGAGGGCAAAGGGGGCAGCATGAGAGAGGGCAGAGGGGGCAGCGTGAGAGAGGGCAGAGGGGGCAGCGTGAGAGAGGGCAGAGTGTCTGGGGGCAGAGTGTCTGGGGGCAGAGTGGGCATTTTTGCATACAACTAAATAAGTATTTCTGTCCTGACCTAAATACTTATTACAATTTTTTGACCCAACTACTTCTAAAACAGGACTGCTCTGTAATTATTTTGGAGGGATGCCTTGAAAAAATTATGGAGACTCTAAGGGCTAGATTTACTAAGCTGCGGGTTTTAAAAAGTGGGGATGTTGCCTATAGCAACCAATCAGATTCTAGGCTTCATTTATTTAGTACCTTCTACAAAATGACAGCTAGAATCTGATTGGTTGCCATAGACAACATCCCCACTTTCTCAAACCCGCAGCTTAGTAAATCTAGCCCTAAGGGTGCCGTAAACTGCAAAAGTTTGGGAACCACTGACCTACACTTAATATTTGAGAGCACAACCTTTGGTCAAATAAATGCAATCAATCACTTCCTATAGCCATGGATGAGCTTCCTGCATCTCTCCACTGGCAGTGCAGTCACTGGTCTTCTGCAAACTTCTCTAGTGCCCCCAGATTTGAAAGTTCCTTATCTCAGCTGCTGTTTTCAGATCTCTCCACAAGTGTTCTATGGGATTTAGATCTGGACTCATTGGTGGTCACTTAACAGCGCAGCGTTTTGTCTTGAGACATTTCTGGGTGCTTTATGAAGTATGTCTGGAGAATCAGCTTTCTGACACTGGGTTCAGTTCCAAAATGGCATGGTAATCTCCAGGTTCGTAGTGCCAGGCATAAAGTGACAGGTGGAGCACAACAACCCCAAAAACATCACTGAGCTTCCTCCATGTTTGACTGTAGGGAAGGTGTTCTTATCATTTTGCTTTCTGTAAACATAGGGATGTTGTGCTTTACCATAAAGCTGTAATCCCATCCATCCAAAGCTGTAATCCCATCCACCCACAGCTGTAATCTCATCCATCCACAGGACATTGCCCTAGAAGAAATTTGGCTTGTTCAGTTGTTTTGTCATATTTCAATTGGGCTTTCTTATGTCTCTCTATCAGCAGTGGGGCCCCCATACTACCTTTTATTGAGTTGACGATGGATGGTGAGAGTTGAAACTGTTGTACCGTGTTTCTGAAGGTCAGCTTGTATTTGTTTGACAGTTCATCACGGTGCTTCTCCAACATTTGAACAATCCTGCACTGCAATCTTCAATGTGGGCAGCACAGTGGCTTAGTGGTTAGCACATCTGCCTCACAGCACTGGGGTAACGAGTTCAATTCCCGACCATGGTCTAATTTGTGTGAAGTTTGTATTTTTCCCCCCAGTTTGCGTGGGTTTCCTCTGGGTGCTCCGTGTTTCCTCCCACACTCCAAAAACATACTAGTAGGTTAATTGACTGCTTTCAAATTCACTCTAATCTCTCTGTCTATGTGTGTGTATGTTAGGGAATTTAGACTGTAAGCTCCAATGGGGCAGGGACTGATGTGAGCGAGTTCTTTGCACATCACTGCGGAATTAGTGGCGCTATATATGTAGCTGTTGATGATGATGATAAAGCATTCTCTTTGGCTACATTGCCATAGCCCTTACACTTACACTGAATAACATTACTGTGACTGGATCACTATTAAATAACTTTTGGTAAAAATGTATTTAAAGCAAATAGCGCAGGGCACTTATTTATGTAATTGCACGTGCACATATTTTTTGATATTGTGAGATAGGAAATCGCTATTTCTGAGACCAGGGGAAGAAATGTGTCTCTTGTTTAACCTTGCTATAGGATATGCCCATTCCTGATGTATGTTAGACTGTTCTTAATGTCTACTGTACATAAAAAAAATCATTTTAACAGTTGCGTCTGATTGCAAACACATATTCTAGCATGCATACACAGCTGTCATCACTTATTTTCAGCACTTACACCAGACCTGTAGCTGGTATCCTTGAGAAAAAACTTTAAGGGTGTCAATATGTTTGACTATAGGTGGCTAATACAAATTTCCAGCATATACAGTTGAAAAGTGAGAACAGTAAAGGGATTTAAACATGTTTTGGAGGGGGGAAAGGGGACCCACAGGTCAGTTTGGAGAATGAACCATTAATAAATAAAACAGGCAGACTAGATGGGTAGATAGTATCTGCTGACAACTTTCTGTATATCACATCTGTATGAGACTTCAGATAACCAAATCTGTTGTCCAACCTTTTTCCAATAACACTTCTCCAAACACAAGTAAATAAAAAGCATGAATACTATACAAGACCTTGATAAGCACCTGATACACATCAGACCTTCAAATGGGCACACATTGCCCTTAAGCTCAGTAATAAGTGAAAAACAATACATTTAATTAAAGAAAGGGACACCTATCTGTAGTAACATATCAGCAGGCAACTTAAACAAGTGTTACAAGCTACAACAAACAAATCGGACAATAAAGCAGGAAAGAGCATGGAGACGGAGGTGTAGGGTTGGAGGATCGCATACGGCCAGGGCTGGATTAACCCGGGGGCTTTCTGGGCCCAGGGCCCTCAGGCATCTGGGGGAGGGGGGGGGCAATGAAACTATTTTAAGTTGATTTTTTATATTTCTGTGTACCGCCAGCATTCATCGGGTCGGGGTGTCCCCACCCCCAACTGTCACGTCATGGAGAATGGCAAGCAGCTAACAGCAAATGTTATGCTGTTAGCTGCCTGCTGACACTGTAGTGTTTCCGCAGTGCGCAGTAATCTCCTTACTGAGGAGATCTTGTGAGAGTGAGACTATGGGGCATATTCAATTGTCTGCGTTTCCCGCGGCGTTAAGTATTACCGGTATTACGGTAATTCTAAGCCGGATTTCAGCTTGCAAAAGCCGGCGTTAAAGGTACAGTCATAACGGTAATTACGCGCACTATTACCGTAAGAACAGTAATAGTGCACAAGTCGCGTTACTTTTGCGAGTAACGCTGACAATTGAATATGCCCCTATGAGTCATAGGAACGGAGCAGAGCTATTATATTATGCTATTATATTATGCTATTATATTATGCTGTATTATATATAGGGGTAGGGGGGGGCTCACTGTACCCTTAGCCAGGGGACTTCCATTCCCTTAATCCGCCCCTAGTTGTTCATCACTGATATAAGGGGCATATTTGGCATTTGCCAAAACATCGCTGTAATTCTGATTTTGCTGCTTTTACAGTTTTATCTTAATGTCCCACTGTAACGATGGGCGACAGAAAGGGGTGGTGAGTAGCAAGACCATTAGCTGCTCAAACACCCCACTCAGTTTCTAGCAGTGGCTGCAATTAGAAGCATTTTACAGTGGGTGGTAGTGCAGCTTTAAGGAAAAATTTAACTATGAACCCACTTTTTCTTAAATTATAAACCACCAGTTGTAATGTATTTAAAAACAGAAGACATAGTCTGGTTCACTTATGGCCAAACAACAGAGTAAATATAAGTGAAAGATGGGGGAGAGGGAGAGATAAATACATTGTAAATATATCGATCATGCACAACATGTGAAGAAGAAAAACAAAATATAACCCACAAATGTCTTTTTTGACTCAAGCACAAAATTATCACAGAAAACTGGTTAATGCAAATAAATGAGACAAGGACATGTTTGGACATAGCTCTAACATCCTGTCAGACACAGAGACTAATGCACAAGCGGTTTCTTCAAGACTTTCAGACATCAACACACCTGCAGAATAACCTTGGTTTGGAAACAATGCACAAATTAACTTAAGTCAAAGTAAACAGCAAGCACAGTTATAATACATACGATCTCCCTGCCAGTCTCAGCTTAGCTGCTGTCACACTGAGGTTATCTATCAGCCTTTTTGTATAGATACTGAGCTTGACATTCCATTAAATGAATTTATAAACATTTACCAGGATCGACTGTACTTTGTCAGTTCCAGAATTATCTCACTTTCGTTTTGCCTCCATTCAAATAGAGCACTGGCTTCCCTTCTGCAGCAATGTACAGTCAGCTCCTTCTGTTTCCTGAAAGAAGCTTGATCCTCCCCCATAGGAAGCTATGTCCGCCATCTTAGATAAGGGCAAGACATACAAAACAGTTTACCAGAACAAGAACAGTCAGATGTGACCATTTAATAACATTGCTGAAAGGTGACAATCTCCACTAAAACTCTAGTCACATTTGCCTTTTCTTTGTTTAAATTTGCACTAGACAAAATAAAGCTAATTGCATATAGGTTGCTATCAGGGGCTTAAATAAACATTTGTGGGTTCCTTTACAAAAATGTGTAAGGGCTCTGTACATGATAAAGACCCCATCCCCACATCATTATTCTGTTACTACTGCTATATTTCCCCACTCTCCAAGCCTGTACCTCCCACTACCACTGCACAACCACTTGTAATTTACTATAAATGGAAAAAACAACAACATTAAATTCATAGACAATCATAGACATACCTCTCAACTGTACTGACTTAGGTGGGATAGGTGCTTGTGGCAATGCATGTGAGTTTTAGGAAGAAGTGAAGGGAAAAAGATGCCAAGCACCTTTCGTGTAGACAAAATATCTATATACTATTCAGAGCTGAGCGGGCTCGGATTTGCTGTATCCGAACAGCCCCGAACAGTGCGGATCCGAGCCCGATCCGAGCACTGTTCGGGTATTCCCGGCGGACTCCAAACTTAAAACGAGGCATTTAGTCATAATCCCGCCGTCGGATCTCGCGAGATTCGGATTCTTTATATTCCCCGCTTGCCGCCGCCATCTTCACTAGGGCATTGATCAGGGAAGAGGTAGGTCGTGTTAGTTAGTGGTATCCTCTGTCCTGGTCATTCCTGGTGTGTTAGTTAGTGGTGTCCTCTGTCCTGGTCATTACTGTGGTTCTATCCTGGTCAGTCCAGTGGTGGTGTCCTGTGCTCTGTCCTGCTGAGTCCAGTGGTGCTGTCCTGTACTCTGTCCTGCTCAGTCCAGTGGTGGTGTCCTTTGCTTTGTCCTGCTCAGTCCAGTGGTGCAGTCCTGTGCTCTGTCCTGCTCAGTCCAGTGGTGGTGCTGCCATTATTCCAGTGGTGCTGTCCTGTGTCCAGTACAGTGGTACTGCTATAGAAGTTCACTGATCCTGCAGTATAAATCCATTGGTACTGCAATATAAAGAACTACGTTCACTGATCCTGCAGTATAAGTCCATTGGTACTGCAATATAATAACTACGTTCACTGATCCTGCAGTATAAGTCCATTGGTAATGCAATATAATAACTACATTCACTGATCCTGCAGTATAAGACTATAAGTCCTGCAATATAATAACTACGTTCACTGATCCTGCAGTATAAGACTATAAGTCCTGCAATATAATAACTACGTTCACTGATCCTGCAGTATAAGTCCATTGGAACTGCTGTATAACTCCAGTCCAGTGGTACTCTCCTGTGACGCATAAAATTTTTAAAGGCTTTGCCGAGTGTGTGTGGTTTAGGGGTACGCTCTCTTGTGCTGCATATAATGGAGAACCAAAATTTGGAGGATAAAGTAGGGAAAGATCAAGAACCACTTCCTCCTAATGCTGAAGCTGCTGCCACTAGTCATGACATAGACGATGAAATGCCATCAACGTCGTCTGCCAAGGCCGATGCCCAATTTCATAGTAGAGGGCATGTAAAATCCAAAAAGCCAAAGGTCACTAAAATGATCAAAAAAAAGAAATTGAAATCATCTGAGGTGAAACGTAAACTTGCCAATATGCCATTAACGACTCGGAGTGGCAAGGAACGGCTTAGGCCCTGGCCCGTGTTCATGACTAGTGGTCCAGCTTTACCCAAGGATCTAAGCCCCCCCCCCCCCCCTCTAAAAAATTTAAGAGAGTTAAGCTGTCATCAACAACACAGCAAACAACTCTGCCTTCTAAAGAGATGTCATCACAAATCCCCAAGGTGAGTCCAAGGGTGTTGGTGGTTGCGATGTCTGACCTTCCCATCACTGTACGGGAAGAGGTGGCTCCTTCCACCATTTGCAGCACGCCCTCTGCATATGCTGGAAGGTTCACCCACAGTGCAGTTACAGATTTGGATAATGAAGGTGTCAATGTTGTACACTGGGATGAGGATATTGATGTAGCTGGCGCTGAGGAGGAACTTGACGAGGAGGATGCTGATGTGGTTATCTTAAATGAGGCACCAGGGGGGGAAACAGTTGTTGTCCATGGGATGAAAAAGCCCATCGTCATGCCCGGGCAGAAGACCAAAAAATCCACCTCTTCAGTCTGGAATTATTTCTATCCCAATCCGGACAACAATTGTATTGCCATATGTAGTTTATGTAAAGCTGCAATAAGCAGGGGTAAGGATCTTGGCCACCTAGGGACATCCTCCCTTCTCTGTCACCTGAAGACCCTTTCCGTGTCGTTTAGGAAATCTCAGCTGTTTCCTCGCAGCCACAGGTGTGGAATAAAATGAAGGAGGAGCTGTTGCCATGTCACGGTCCTCTTCAGATGACAATATCCTGATCAGCAGGTCTTTGCACCGCTATAGACTTGTGTCCGCCGGAAACAGAGACACAACATACGCTTTAAACCTATGATCGAGCACGGTGGCCAGAATGTTTTCCTCTGACTTTAAAAGAGTGACCACCCTCGGATCCTGGCAAAGCGTACGAAGGGCTTCATCCACAAGAGCTACATGCTTTGTGGAATTGCAATGCTTTACCAGCTCCTCCCTCACTTTCTCCGGCTGCTTCTGCAACAGCCTGATCAGGGGAATCACCTGACTCAAGCTGGCAGTGTCGGAACTGACTTTTCGTGTGGCAAGTTCAAACGGCTGGGGAACCTTGCACAACACGGAAATCAGTCTCCACTGCGCTTGACTCAGACGCATCCCCACTCCTTTGCCTATGTCGTAGGTAGCTGTATAGGCTTGAATGGCCTTTTGCTGCTCCTCCATCCTCTGCAGCATATAGAGGGTGGAGTTCCAGCGCGTCACAACCTCTTGTTTGAGGTGATGGCAGGGCAGGTTCAGGCTTTTTTGATGGTGCTCCAGTCTTCGGTAGGCAGTGGCAGAATGGCGAAAGTGTCCCGCAATTTTGCGGGCCACCGCAAGCATATCCTGCACACCCCTGTCACTTTTAAGATAATGCTGCATCACCAAATTTATTGTTTGGGGAAAACATGGCACGTGCTGGAAATTGCCCATATGTAATGCCCGCACAATGTTACTGGCGTTGTCCGACACCACAAATCCCCAGGAGAGTCTAAGTGGGGTAAGCCACTGCAAGATGACTTCCCTCAGTTTCTCTAAGAGGTTGTCGGCGTTGTGCCTCTTACTGAAACCGGTGATACACAACGTTCCCTGCCTTGGAATGAGCAGGCGTTTCGGAGATGCTGCTACTGATGCTGCTGTTGCTGCGGAAGGCGATGCATCTACCCAGTGGGCTGTCACAGTCATATAGTCCTTAGTTTGCCCTGAACCACTTGTCCACATGTCCGTGGTTAAGTGGACAGTGGGTACAACCGAATTTTTCAGAGCACTGAGGACACTTTTTCGTACTTCTCTGTACATCCCGGGTATTTCCTGCCTAGTGAAGTGGAATCTAGACGAGATTTGGTACCGGGGACACAATACCTCCATCAACCGTCTAAATCCCACTCCACTGATGGCGGACACCGGATGCACGTCTAACACCAACATAGCTGTCAAGGCCGCAGTTATCCGCTTTGCCATAGGATGACTGCTGTCGTACTTCGTGCTCATGGCAAACGACTGTTGTACGGTCAATTGCTTAGTGAAAGATGTAGCGGTCTTACGACTTCCCCTCTGGGAAGATGACCGACTCCCAGCAGCAACAGCGGCAGTGGCAGTAGTAAGTGTACCGCTGCAGGATCCTCTGGAAGAATCCTGGATTGAAAAGGACTCAGTCATGCCGGTGACATGGCCTGCAGGACTATCTCCGATCCAGATCGAGGAGGAAATTGACGAGGAGGGTGTTGCTGGTGTGGATACAACGGCACCAAGGGATTTAGGTGTCCCTGGACTGCTGACGGTCCTAGCCACAGGTTCTGAACTAAACACAGAATTATGAAGGGTCTTCAGGTGATGTATAAGGGAGGATGTCGCTAGGTGGCCAAGATCCTTACCCCTGCTTATTGCAGCTTTACATAAGCTACATATGGCAATACATTTGTTGTCCAGATTGGGATAGAAATAATTCCAGACCGAAGAGGTGGATTTATTGGTCTTCTGCCCAGGCATGACGATGGGATTTTTCATCCCATGGACAACAACTGTTTCCCCCCTGGTGCCTCATTTAAGAAAACCACATCAGCATCCTCCTCATCAACTTCCTCCTCAGCGCCAGCTACATCAATATCCTCCTCCCGGTGTACAACATTGACACCTTCATTATCCAAATCTGTAACTGCACTGTGGGTGATCCTTCCAGAATATGCAGAGGGTGTGCTGCAAATTGTGGAAGGAGCCATCTCTTCCCATACAGTGCTGGGAAGGTCAGACATCGCAACCACCAACACCCTTGGACTCTCCTTGGGGATTTGTGATGACATCTCTTTAGAAGGCAGAGTTGTTTGCTGTGTTTTTGATGACAGCTTAACTCTCTTAAATTTTCTAGAGGGGGGGGGAGGAGGAGGGCTTAGATCATTGGGTGAAGCTGAACCCCTAGTCATGAACACGGGCCAGGGCCTAAGCCGTTCCTTGCCACTCCGTGTCGTAAATGGCATATTGGCAAGTTTTACGTTTCTCCTCAGATGATTTTAATTTCTTTTTTTGGATCATTTTAGTGAACTTTGGCTTTTTGGATTTTACATGCCCTCTATTATGACATTGGGCATCGGCCTTGGCAGACGACGTTGATGGCATTTCATTGTCTATGTCATGACTAGTGGCAGCAGCTTCAGCATTAGGAGGAAGTGGTTCTTGATCTTTCCTTAATTTATCCTCCAAATTTTTGTTCTCCATTATATGCAGCACAAGAGAGAGTACCCCTAAACCACACACACTCGGCAAAGCCTTTAAAAGTTATATGCGGCACAGGAGAGTACCACTGGACTGGTGTTATACGGCTGTACCACCTGACTTATACGGCAGGATCAGTGGACTTATACAGCAGTACCACTGGACTTATACGGCAGTACCACTGGACTTATACGGCAGTACCACTGGACTTATAGGCAGGATCAGTGGACTTATACGGCAGGATCAGTGGACTTATACAGCAGTACCACTGGACTTATACGGCAGGATCAGTGGACTTATACGGCAGTACCACTGGACTTATACGGCAGTACCACTGGACTGGACTTAAGCAGCACAGGACAGCACCACTGGATTTAAATGGCTGTACCACTGGACTGGACACAGGACAGCACCACTGGACTGGACTTATATAGCAGTACCACTAGACTGGACTTAAGCAGCACAGGACAGCACCACTGGATTTAAATGGCTGTACCACTGGACTGGACACAGGACAGCACCACTGGACTGGACTTATATGGCAGTGCCACTGGACTGGACTTAAGCAGCACAGGACAGCACCACTGGAATTATGGCAGCACCACCACTGGACTGAGCAGGACAGAGCACAGGACAGCACCACTGGACTGAGCAGGACAGCACCACTGGACTAAGCAGGACAGAGCACAGGACACCACCACTGGACTGAGCAGGACAGAGCACAGGACACCACCACTGGACTGAGCAGGACAGAGCACAGGACACCACCACTGGACTGAGCAGGACAGAGGACACCACAAAAACACCCTCCCTCTTCCCTCTCCAATGCCCGAGTGAAGATGGCGGCAGGAAGCGGGGAATAATAAGAATCCGGATCTCGCGAGATCCGACGGCGGTATGATGATGTTTTGCCTCGTTCTGAGTTTTGCGTCGGACGGGAATCCCCGAACAGTGCTCGGATCCGGGCTCGGATCGGCACTGTTCGGGGGTGTTCGGATTTCAAAAATCCGAACCCGCTCACCCCTAGTTAGGAGGTACCGAGGTACCCATCCTCCAGGTTTCCAATTAAAATATTTCTTTACACTTCCTAGAGCATCATCATTTTAGTAAATTCCACTTGCCTCTTCCACTGAACATTCCAACAGGATTCTAGCTAAAGCCCCTGTTTACAATAATACTATTATGGGGGTAAAGTGTTTTGGAAAATTGTGTACAGTGCTGGAGGGTGAGTGTACACAGGTGGTTTACACCTGCTGCGGACTCGTAGCTGCGGCGGCCCCTGCTGCTACGGGTTTTCCACCTTGTGGAAGAAGAGTTGAGCAACTCTGATATAAGAAAATATCTCATCATTAGAAATACTAGTAGAAATACTATACTCGATAACAGATTTAGGTAAAGACCTTATAGATGCTTGATTCGAGCAGCAGCAGCGGTAAATGTATAATGATTCAGCTGTATCAGGCAGCAGGTCTATAACAGTTTATTATTTGTAGGTTAAAGTGAAAATATTTGTAAATTATAGTGTATAGTATGGGCAAGGAGAGCCACTGGGTGGTCTTGTACCCATGTATAGAAATCTTGTACTATATCTTTTTTCCTGTACCTGAGGTCTCCCTCAGATGCAGGAACGCTGGTGTGCAGAGGGGCTTGTTAATATAAGTGAGGGAAGGTCTGCAGCAAGCAGGAACTATAACCATCAGGGGAGGATTGCCCCTCCCTGCCTTATAAATACAAGCTGGCCAAAAAGGAAAGACTGGGGGCAGGACCTGAAATTAGCCCTCTGACTGGGGTATAGATTAGCGTGCACGCCTGGCTTCCCTGCACGCCGGGACGCGACGCTGCAGCTAACTAGCGTCCCGACCGTTTCCTTGACAACGGCCGGGGTAGGCCGAGAGTGACGTCCCGGTCGTCATGACGACGGCCGGGACACAGGAGGACCGAGGGGAGCGATTTGCGGCGGTGCCCAGAGCCGCCGCGGCTCGTAACAGTACCCCCCCTTGAGGAGGGGTCAAGGAACCCCGACAACCTGGTTTTCTGGGAAATTTTTAAAAAAACTCAGTAAGTAATTTGTCAGAATGTAAATTTCTTTGTGGCACCCAAAAACGTTCCTCGGGACCATAGCCTTTCCAATGGATGAGGAAGTGAACTTTACCCCGAACTTTTTTTGAATCAAGGATCTTCTCGACTACAAATTCTTGATGTTCATCCACCGAAACTGGTTTAGGCCTAGAGGACTGTCGAGGTCTGAACCTCTGGGAAGACCGGGCAGGTTTCAGCAAGGAACAGTGGAACGTACTGGGAATTTTAAGAGATTCCGGAAGCTTCAGTTTGAAAGCTACTGGGTTAAATTGTTTTATGATGGAAAATGGACCAATAAATTTGGGTCCTAATTTCTTGCAGGGTTGACGGAGTCTTATGTCCCAAGTAGAGAGCCACACTAAATCCCCTACTTTAAAGGAACACGCAGAGCAATGTAGGTCGGCAAACACTTTTGATCTAAAAGATGCTCGGAGTAAAGATTGATGAACTGATTTCCAGATCTTCCTAAGCCGTGTGGCCGTGGTCCTGGTTTCGGGTGACCTATCAGTAGATAGAGAGGACAAAGAGTTGGCTCTGGGATGGTACCCAAGGTTGCAATAAAAAGGAGAGTACCGGGAAGAAGTATGGCATGCGTTGTTGTACGCAAATTCGGCCATGGAAGTAGATCAGCCCAGTTGTCGTGATTTTTGGATATATATAGCCGTAGATATTGCTCCAGGGATTGGTTCACCCTTTCGGTTTGCCCGTTAGACTGTGGAAGGTAGGCCGATGATAGGCTAAGACTGATACCTAAGAGGGAGCAAAAAGCCTTCCAAAAAGCTGCAATAAACTGTGACCCTCGATCTGATACTATATCCTCCAGCAGACCATGATGACGAAATACATGTTTAATAAACAAGGTGGACAGAGAGCGTGCAGAGGGTAATTTGGTCAAAGGGATAAAATGAGCCATTTTACTGAATCGATCCACAGTGACCCACATGGTGTTGCATCCGGAAGATGGAGGCAAATCAACAATGAAATCCATGGACAAGTGGGTCCAAGGTCTAATCGGGGCTGGTAATGGCAGTAATAACCCAGAAGGGGAGTTTAGAGAAATCTTATTCTTGGAACACAGATCACAGGACGATACATATTCTTTAACATCCACAGATAATGATGGCCACCAGACAACACGGGAAAGGATTTCAATGGTCTTTGCAACACCGGGATGTCCAGAAGTCCTGTGGTCATGACATTCTGAGAGGACCGACTTCCTGAGATGCACAGGCACGAAGAGTTTGTTTGCTGGGGTTTCAGGAGGTGCCAGTGGTTGAAATTGTTGAAGGGTCTTGCCTAGTTCCTGTGTGAAGGCAATCAAGACAGATGAAGCGGGAATGATGGAACAGGGTTCAGAGAGTGGAGTTTGAGAAGAGATAAAACTGCGAGACAAGGCATCAGCTCTGAGGTTCTTTGAACCAGGTCGGTAGGTGATGAGGAAGCGAAAACGGGAGAAGAAGAGGGACCACCGTGCTTGCCTAGAATTTAGCCTTTTAGCCGATTCTATGTAGGACAAGTTCTTGTGTATACTGTAATTACATGTTTAGCACCTTCAAGCCAGTGGTGCCATTCTTCCAGTGCCCACTTGAAGGCCAACAATTCCCGATTGCCCACATCGTAATGTCCTTTGGCAGAAGAAAATCTCGGAAATAGGTAGGCACAGGCAGGGGCGGATTGGCCATACAACCTACCGGGACTTTTGCCGGTAGGCCGCTGGCCTCAGGAGGCCGCTGCATGTATTTTTTGTCTTTTTAAAAAAAAAAAAATTGTAAGTGCGCCCCCGGAACGGGTGCTAGCGGAGGGGGTCTGTTGGTAGTGGATGGCTGGCCCCTCCTTCGGGACCAGCCACCTTCCTGAATGTGGCCGCGGCGCGGATCGCTGTGTCTGGCTGCTTCCTCCTATCAGAACAATAGACAGGAGTCACATGGGACGCCACCTGTCACGTGATGCACATCCCATGTGACTCCTATCTAAAGCACTGATAGGAGGAAGCAGCCAGACATGCAGAGCGGTAGGAGAGGCTGTCTACATCTCTCAGACAGCGGATGTTACAAGGTAAGTGTAAGTGGGAGGGGAGAGGAGAGGTATGTTAATACAGTGTGTGATTGGGGGGCTTTTAGTATATAGATAGTGTGTGAGGGAAGGAGGGGTATGTTAATATAGTGTGTGAGTGTGATGGGGGCTTTTAAAAAAATAAAATAAATAAAAAAAAATATATATATATATATATATATATATATATATAGTGTGAAGGGGGTTCTTAATATTAAGGGCAAGGAATTGAAGGGAGGGGGGTTCTTAAAAGAGAGTGTGAGGGGGTTTCTTAATATCATTTATGTGGGAGGTAGGCTATTAAATTAATAGTGGTGTTTAGGTGGGGGCTAATTATTTAATGGGTAATATCTTATTTGTGGGATGATGGTGGGGCAATTTCATTTATTGGTGGGGCCTATTAATCTAAGATGGGGAAGCTTGGGGTCTATTAATTGAATGTGGTGTTGAGTTTCGGGAGAGGATGGCTATTTAGTAAATGTATATGCTATTGATTTAATGCCGGGGATGGTTGGAGTTTTCTAAACTTCATGTACCCATTTTTTTTCCAAATAGGTCCTCCAACATTCCAGGATCCAGACAAGCAGCAACTGAGCTAAAGACACCAGCAGCTACAGGAGGTGAAAATGACAAGAACAGGATACACGTATACAGGTACACACACTGGGCACACATACTCTGGGCACACACACGGGCAGACACACTGGGTGCACACACATACTGAGCCGCGCCTACAATTTATTTGGCCCCTCCCACATGAGGCCACTTTCAGACTTTTTTCCAGGGCCACTTTAAGTTCCCAATCCGCCCCTGGGCACAGGGGTGAAGACGATGGTCTGCCAAATCTTTCTGGAAAAGCACTGCTCCCACACCTACATCAGAGGCATCCACTTCGATGATGAATGGAAGGTCTGGATTTGGATGTCTCAGAACAGGTGCTGACACAAAGGCCCGTTTCAAGGCTTCGAAGGCAGAGATAGCGATAGGAAGCCGGATTTTCGTGTCAGCTCCCTTGCGAGTCAAGGCTGTGATAGGAGCAACGAGAGTAGAAAAGGAACTAATAAATTTTCTATAATAGTTAGCGAACCCCAGGAACCTTTGTATAGCTTTGAGATTTGAAGGTCGCACCCAGTCGAGAATGGCCTGCACTTTCTCGGGGTCCATGGCGAATCCTTCCGGGGAAATGACATACCCCAAAAACGTGACTGTGGAAACTTCGAACTTGCATTTTTCTAATTTAGCGTAGAGATGGTGATGGCGGAGTTTCCGAAGAACTTGTTGCACATGTTCACGATGTTGTTTGAGTGGGAGTAGATCAGGATGTCATCTAAGTATATGACTACAAAGGAGCCTAGGAACTCATGAAGGACATCATTAATTAGGTCTTGAAAGACGGCTGGAGCGTTACTGAGGCCGAAAGGCATGACAAAGTATTCGTAGTGGCCTGTTTGGGTATTGAAGGCCGTTTTCCACTCGTCGCCTTTACGGATTCGAATCAGGTTGTATGCTCCCCAGAGATCAATTTTTGAGTAGATACGGGCACCCTTAAGCTGGTCAAAGATGACCGAAATGAGTGGCAAAGGGTAGGTATTTTTTATAGTTATCTTGTTCAACCCCCTGCAGTCAATACAGGGCCTCAGGCTGCCATCTTTCTTGGCCACAATGAAGAAGCCTGCTCCTGCAGATGACTTGGAAGGCCTAATAAACCCTTTCTGCAGATTCTCCTCTACATATGATTCCATAGCTAGCGTCTCCGGAATAGACAGGGCATATAATCTCCCCTTGGGTAGTTTGGAACCTGGGACAAGATCGATAGCACAATCATACTCCCGGTGAGGAGGGAGAATATCTGCTTTCTTCTTGGAAAAAACATCATGAAATTCCCGATAGGGAAAAGGTAGCTGCTTGAGGCAGGTATGAGTAACCCTGAGCGGCAGTGATAAGCAAGAGGAGGAGCACTGAGAACTCCACTTGGTTATCTCACCTGTAGTCCAATCGATACTGGGATTATGTAGGGCCAACCACGGATAACCCAGGATAAGAGGTACCGAAGGACAATGGATTAAGTACAGAGAGATGGTCTCGGAGTGAAGGGCACTCATCTTCAGCAGAAGAGGAGGTGAGTGATGATGGATCTCACCTTTGTTCAAGCGATTCCCATCTAGCCCGTGCACAGCGATAGTAGTTTCCAGAGGAACAGCTGAGAAACCCAGGGACCGGGCAAGCGTCAAGTTTAAAAAGTTTCCAGCGGCTCCACTATCCACAAATGTAGGAATAGAAATTTCCTGTCCACCGTACTGGAGTTGGGCAGGTATTAGTAGGGAATCCTTCGGAGAGATTACCTGTAGGCCTAAGTGTAATCTCCATGTTCACTTGGCCTGGTCTTTTCCCGATCTGACGGGGCAGGAACGGAGCAAATGGCCCTTCTCTCCGCAGTATAAGCTGAGACCCAGATTGCGTCTCCGAGTGCGTTCTTCTGGAGACAACCGATATACTCCCAGTTGCATGGGTTCCACTTGATCAATGGGAGAGGTTGGAAAAGGCACAGGTGAAAAGGCCAAAGGATTTTCCTTCTCCGCTTCCCTTTCTCTGTATCGTCTGTCGATATGAATGGCCAATTGCATGAGTTCCTCTAGTGATCCGGCAGTAGGATACTGGACAAGAGCGTCCTTAATTCGTTCGGACAGACCTAATCGGAACTGGCTATGAAGAGCCGGGTCATTCCATGCACAGTCTGAGGACCAACGCCTGAAGTTGGAGCAGTAATCTTCTGCAGAACGCTGTCCTTGCGATAAGGATCGAAGCTGTGCTTCGGCAGAAGCCACACGGTCCGGGTCATCATAAATCAATCCAAGTGCTTCAAAAAAGGCATCCACAGACTGCAACTGAGGACTGTTAGGATCCAAGCTGAATGCCCAGGATTGAGGATCCCCTTGGAGAAGTGAGATTATAATTCCCACTCTTTGCTGAGGTGATCCAGGCCAAAAGTGGCCTTAATTTGAAATAGAGTTTACAACTCTCACGAAAGTTGCGGAAGAGTCTGCGGTCTCCTGAAAAGCAATCTGGGAGGTTCATTTTAGGTTCTACCACAGAAGGCTGAGCGGCTTGTGAGGCTCTTGATGCTTGTTCTTGGGCTTTGTCGCTGAGACAATTCTTGGACCATTTGAGACAGGGGGTAAATGTATGTAGCTCCGGATTCTTCATCTCCGGCGTGTTCAGCGTGTTCGGCGATTAAATTTAAAGCGGCGCTGCATTGTAAAGGGAAACTTCCCTTTACAATGCAGCGCCGCTTTAAATTTAATCGCCGAACACGCTGAACACGCCGGAGATGAAGATTCCGGAGCTACATACATTTACCCCAGGGTCTGGATTTGTCCCGCCAGTACTTGAGCCGGACTGGGTTCCATAGAACCGAGAAGATTGTTCACTCACTTCAAGAGTAAATCTTTTTGGGCCGGTTAAAATGTTAGGAACCCCCACAGCCAGCAACACAAAACCCGGAATCTACTCAGAAGCCTGGTTTTCGCTTGAGCCCCTAGTGGTGGGGACAGACTTGGCCGCAGGCAACTGAGGGTCGTGAATCGTGCGCTGACTGGGGAGAACCCAGTGATAGAGGATACGAGCAAAAGCAGAGTGAGGTCCAGGCAAGGGTCGAGGCCGGCAGCAAACAGAATGTCCAGTACACAAACTGGGGTCAGGGGTCACAGGCAAATCAGCAGCGTAGGAGTCCAGGCAGAAAGGTCAAAAGGGCACAGGCAAACAAACGAAGTCAGGAATCAGGCAAAAAGGTCGGCAACAAGTAATCAATCCAAAAAGGTACAGCAACCAGGAACAGAGCAGGCTAGACAGCAGCAAGCAGGAACTATAACTGGCAGGGGAGGACTGCCCCTCCCTGCCTTATAAATACAAGCTGGCCAATAAGGAAAGACTGGGGGCAGGACCTGAAATTAGCCCTCTGATTGGGGTATAGATTAGTGCGCGCCCGGCTCCCCTGCACGTCGGGACGCCGCACTGCAGCTAACTAGCATCACGACCATTGAATTGGCAACGGCCGGGGTAGGCCGGAAGTGAACTCCCGGTCGTCATGACGATGGCCGGGACACAGGAGGACCGAGGGGAGCTCTGGGCACCGCCGCGGCTCGTAACAAGGTCTTAAGATAATGTGTGATGAAAGTGAGTGGGGGAGTCTTAATATAGTGTGTGTGAAAGGTAGGCTATTAATTTAATGGCCTGTGGGTGGAGGCTAATTCTATAATGGGTAGTATTTTATTTTATTTGTGGGGTAATGGTCGGGTAATTTAATTTATTGAGGTACCGTATTTCCCCAAGTATAAGACGCACCCCTGTATAAGACGCACCTTAATTTTGGGGCCCAAAATGAAAAAAAAGATGTATTACGGTACATAAAGACTGACAGCTCCAAGACTGTGGGAGGCGCCTGAAGGACCTTAAGGTCCTTTTGCCAATCAGCGGGGACAAGCTGTTCTAAACAGCCAGCGGGGACACAGCCAGCAGGACACGCTGTTCCAAACAGCCAGCGGGGACACAGCCAGCAGGACACGCTGTTCCAAACAGCCAGCGGGGACACAGCCAGCAGGACACGCTGTTCCAAACAGCCAGCGGGGACACAGCCAGCAGGACACGCTGTTCCAAACAGCCAGCGGGGACACAGCCAGCAGGACACGCTGTTCCAAACAGCCAGCGGGGACACAGCCAGCGGGACATGCTGTTCAACACAGCCAGCAGAGACACAGCCAGCGGGGACTCCTCTCTCACACCAGGTGCCGACTTCTTCATTGAGGTAAGTAGCGCTTGCAGTGTATAAGACGCACCTTTTTTTTAGACCCAAAATTTGGGGGGAAAAGGTGCGTCTTATACATGGGGAAATACGGTAATTAAATTTTATAGTGCTACGTATTAATTTAAGATGGAATGATGTGACCTTTAATTTTAAAGCTGGGGTGGTTTGGGGCTATTGATTGAATGTGGGACTGAGTTTAGGGATGAGGGGTATTTATTAAATGTGAATATGAATTATTTAATGTTAAGGATGGTTGCAGGAAATGTCTATATTTAATAAACATAAATGCTATTAATTTATTGCTGGGGCTGTTTGGAGAGAGGGAAATAAGTTTATTTATTAAATGGAAATACTATTAATTTAATGTTTCAGCTGGTTGGAGGGAAATAGATCTATTTATCATATATGAATACTATTATTTTAATGTTGGGGCTGGAGAGAGGCCTAATTATTAAACTTGGGTGCTATTGATTTAATACCTGGAATGGTTGTAGTTTTCTAAATTTCATGTACTCATTTTTTTTTTTAAAATAGGGCCCCCAACATTCCAGGACCCACACAAGCAGCAACTGATCTAAAGAGACCAGCAGTCACAGGTAGTGAAAGTGACAAGAACAGGTAGGAGAGAGCAGGACAGTCTGCCAACTGTCCTGAATCTGGTGGGCCAGTCTTGAATTTCGGTGACTGTCTCACTTAGTCAGGATTTGGTCCGACTACAAGGACAGTTGGGAGATATGTCCTGCTTTACACTGTACTGCTTGTGAAGGCAGAGCTGCATGCACGTAACAGTAGCGCACACAGTATTGCCTGTGTAATTGTCTACAATTTGTCTAAAATGATAACAGTGTTACATCATAGGGCCCCCTGTCGTAAGTGCCCTGGGCCCCCCCAGAGCCTTAATCCAGCTCTGGTTAGCAGGAGGGAGCGGATAGCTTCTCCCAGTCCCCGGACAGGACACAGCCTGCAGAGCAAGCCTGAGGAGCTCTAAGTGTCATGAGATTTTGTAATCTCGTGAGACTTAGAGCTTTCCTGTTTATTCTATAGGAAGTTCCCACCCTGATGGATGTCAGCAGCACCAGAAGCATAGATAAGTACAGTGGACGGGGAGTGGTGTGGTATTGCTGGGGAGGGCGTGATAATTGTCATTTTTTATTATAATGTATGTATCAATGCCCCATTTTGAACACCCCCCCAACACAATGTGGCCACGCCATTGGCAGCGTTTATTTCCTACCCATCTTCAGATGTGGACCTGTGTGCTTTAAATGCCAGGGACAATTTACAGCCCCAGTCCGGCCCTGGTGGGCAGTGTCACACAGTCACTGTATATGACGACGGTGTCAATGCAGAGCCATGGACAGCCCTCTTTGCTGCAATTCCCAACTGCACACATACCCACTATGGTGAGAGTTCATAAATCAGAGAGTTCATTGTTTTTTGTAACTTTCACAGGGAGCTAGGCCCTGTCTGCTGTCAGACGCATAGCAATCAAACTCCCTGCAACCACTATAGTTCTAACCATTTACATGTTTGAGTAATGCTAGTAAATAATTAAGAACATGTAGAAATTTGTTATTTCTTGTCGTGGTGCTCCCAGAAAATAGCTGCTTCATTAAATGAATTTTTTCTTTAAAAAACAGTCATTTAGTTTATCACTATTCATCCTTGCCAACATTTAAATGGCTAAAATGAAGAATAGAATATGCACTGCAGATCAAAGGGTGTGGTCACACCATATTAGGGGTGTGGCCACATTACATGAAGTGCTTCTGAAGGACTAAGTGGCTAGTGCTAAGACACATCCCTAGTCCTCCTGTCGAAGTCGTATAATTGGATGAACGAAAGTATATTGGTTAATATTGTTTTATTGGCCGATTGCACTCAGTATGCCACGCTACACGTGGCATACGGCGATCGCACGGCAAAATACGCACGCACACACTCGTATGACAACATTTAGTTATTTATGTAATTCATATTCATATTGGATCCATTACACAGTAATTTATGAGTAGACAGTATTTGGTTTATTATTAGTTTATATATTATGATTATATGTACACTTTAGTGTTATCTAAGGTTCAGGTTATTGGAAATGTTTCATGTCTGATATCATACTAATCCCCTATTCATCAGCAGCTGTCCGGTTCCATCGCCGAAGAGATCGCATATTGCATACTCTAGTTATTGATGTTAGGGAATAAATAGCCAGAGTGATATCAGAATGTGAAATGCTAATGAATTCATTGTAACTGGAGCACATCCCCTGGAGAGACGACCCCCACCTTTGGATTCCTTATATTGAATCAGCCTATGACCTGTTTACCCTGGAACCACCCTTGTCTGGACCTATAGAAGCAAGCTACGTCATCTCTATTGTTCACTGTGTAACACTGTACTGTATATAATCATAGCTGCACCCCCACCAGCCTCAGACTTCACTGATCACAGTATTCAAAGGTGAATCACTGTCCAGGGGTGCCCGTGGTTAGCGCAGCGAGCGCATGCGATAGCAGCGGTATGTATGTATCTTTTGGTATTGGCTGTACTGTACTGTATCATAATATAATAATGTATTGAATTGTTGACTATTTACATCTGCTAAAATAAATCACTTTGTGCGTTAGAAACACAATACAATCACCTATGCAATGCTTATTTGAAAACGATAGAATTACTTTAATACTCCAACATATACCCTTTAATTCTCACACACCATCATCTTCCACCTGTCCTGGTATTTGGCACAAAAGTCTTGGCTGGTGGGGCGGCGGGACAATCCCCTCAAACCAAAACTGTCCCATCTAAATCAGGACAGATGGGAGGTATGATAATTAATCATAGTTGACTACTCTCCTAGACTGTCCGAAGAGTTCAGAACTCTAGACACGCCCTCTGAGGACATAGCACGCTCGATTGTGAGCCACGCCCAACCATGGTGTGGCCACCCCATTCATGAGTGGGTCCTGAATTCAAAGATAAAAAATGTTGTAAGGTATAAGAATGGCAAAATTACCATAGGAAATAATATGATAACTACAGAGCAGTGAATATCAAAAGTAGAGAACTTATTGTAATTATTTATAATAAACAAAAAAGGATTTGTTGACAATTTAGTCCAAGGCAGCATGGATTTGCTCCTGGACGATCTCGTCACACAAATCTGGTGGTAACTATATTGAGAGATAAGGGTGGATCAATGGTTATAACTAACTGAGATTTTAGCAAGGCATTTGCTAATAATTTCATTCAGAAACTGAAAATTCTTGTATTTCACTCAAAGGTACACTAGTGTAATAATTACATTTTAGCTAAAGGACAGGATACAGAGTGTTGGCTGGTAACAAGTGGTTTACCTTAGATCAGTTCTAAGTCCTATTTTCTTTAATGTATTCATTATTGATACTACTTGTAGTCTACAAGGGAAGATATGTGTTTTTTGCAGATGATGAAAATATTTGTAACAGCGGTCATTTGAATCAATGGCAGAGCCATGCATGCAGTCAGCTGTTCGAACTTTGAAGCCTAATTAAAATTCAGGTGGTTGATCAGAGTTGGATTAGTTAGTTAGTTAATTTGGCCCACACAAAGAAAGAAATTTAATAGTTTTAGCCCGGATCTGTCTTTGTTTCGTCAGCTTTATGCTTACTTTAAGGATCTTGCACAAATAAAGCAATAAAACATTACTTTGATTTACTTTCATTTTAGAATATTGATTACATGTTCTAAAATTAATTGAAACACAAACATTTTACTTGGTAATAGTCAATTTAAATTTGAGATATGCTGAAGACTTTCTGAAAATACAGAAAAAATGCTTGTACAAAAAAAGTGTTCCAGGTATAATCTTGTCTAGTATATATAATGAATTTTAGCGCAAGTAGAATATCAGATTCTAAAGCTTTCCTGCCTCTTACACAAGTCAGGCATTTTTGCATCAGATCAGTGATGTCACTGGTTCCTAGTGAATTCTCATAGGCTGCAACCTTATTAGCATTGGTTCAGCCCACAAAATGGCTTTTCCCCGTGTGTAAGTGACAAGTGCACTTTATCAAACACATATAAATCCCACTCATAACTAGGATTTATGAAGATTTAGAAGATTTATCCCTGAAAATGTTTAGCTATGTCAGCATTACACAGGAACTCTGGATTCGAACAGTCAGTCTGATTTAACTTTACCTATAATGGAGGTGCAGAGTTTAGCGTAAGGTAGATATTCACCAGGGAGCCCTGCAAGGTGGTGTGGGATTTCCCTATCTCGGCACAAGTAAATCATGGCAAAACTTGGCAACTCTCCTGGAATGTCTGGGAGACTCCCGCATTTCGGGTGAGTCTCACGAGGCAAAACGTCATTGTGACGTCGTCGGATCTCGGATCTTGCAATTTTTAGACTGAATAAATATCCGCCTCCACAGTGATCCAGCGCCATTTGAGAGAGGGAGAGAGAAGGGTTAGGTCGCAGGAATAGAGTAGGAAGAGAGCAGTAATAGAGCAGGAAAAAGAGTAGTAGGAGACATTTTTCCTAATTTACACTACAAGTGTTTGGGGTGTCAGATATTCCCCTCTTGTAGAAAAGCTATTTTCTGGTGCTCAAATTCTAATATACGAGCACTATATATTTCTGATTTTTCAGTACAAGTGTTTGGGGTGTCACATACTCCCCTCTTGAAAAAAAGCTATTTTCTGGTGTTGAAATACAAATATACCAGCGCTATATATTTCTGTATTTGCAATACAAGTGTTTGGGGTGTCAGATATTCCCCTCTTGCAAAAAAGCAGGGATGATGCAGGTGGCAGACCACAACAGTTTGACATCTGGGCTGGTTTGAAAGATTTTACCAAAAAATGTGTGACCTTGCCCATAACTCCATCGAATCTTACTATTAACATGCAAAGGATCGTGGAGGATTATTTTCAAGAGTTAATTGATATGGAAATGTCAGACAGTCCCTTTCCATACTGGGAGGAAAAACAAGCCATTTGGAAACCCATGTACAAACTTGCTTTGCAATACCTATGCTGCCCACCCTCCAGTGTGTACTCAGAAAGAGTATTCAGCACAGCCGAGAACCTTGTCAATGATCGACGTAGGATGTTACTTCCGAAAAATGTGGAAAAGATGATGTTCATCAAAATTAACTACATCTTCCACGAGGAAGGCCTTTACCAGCAAATACATCCAAGTACTGACACTTCTCTAATGGCGGATTCCAGTAGAGATGAATTAATAGTCTGTGATGATGATGCACACACTGATGAGGGTGAGGATGATGTTAAAGATGATGACGACAACATCTTTTTGAAACTTTCACTATAAGTTTAGGGTGTAATCTACCCCCAAAGAGAAAAGGGGCTTGGGGCATTTCTATTGATCAGGCTGCTTCTTTTTCTATTTCACTTTTAATGTATGGGAATAATATAGACCCAAACAGAAAAGCTGCTTTGGGCATTTCTATTTATCGTACAGTCTTTGCAGGCTGATTTTTTTTCTATTTCACTATAAGTGTAGGGTGTAATCTAGCCCCAAACACAAAAGCTGCTTTGGGCATTTCTATTTATCGTACAGTCTTTGCAGGCTGCTTTTTTTTCTATTTCACTATAAATGTAGGGTGTAATATACAGTTAGACACCCAACTGCCTTTTTGCTATGAATTTCAATCACTCTTTTTAGTGTGTTGTCTGGCACCCAGGATTGGTGTGTGTCTGATAAAAGCACACATCTCGGGGGGGCTATAAAATTACCTCACTTATCCAAGAAACAGGTGGAGCACTAGTTGCCATATATTAGTTGTAGAATTACCTAATTTATCCAAGAAACAGGTTCAGTGATCGATCGTTGCCATGTATTACCTGTAATATTACCTCACTTATCTAAGAAACAGGTGGAGCGGTCATAAAAAATGTTTCCTAGATGTGGTAGAACCTGTCGTGTGTTTGAGTCATTGCTCTGTCGCTTACCATCCAGCCAGATCGCTGCAGTATTTGTCTGAAAGTGTATGAAAATAATAATGTGACCTGTGAGATGGTCAAATTTGAATGGAAATGACTGCAAATTAATGTTAGTGAGGTTAATAATAATGTGGGTACACAGTAATACCTAAATTATGTTATTTTAGCCCCAAAAAAATTAATTTTTTCAAAAATTGCAAAACAAAACCAAACCAAACAAAAACAAAAACACGCAAGGGCGGTTTTGATAAAAACCAAAACCAAGACACGAAGGTAATCCAGATCCAAAACCAAAACCAGGGTCAGTGAGCATCTCTACCAGGAACACACTGGAACAGAAGATTATCACCTGGAACACACAGGAACCAGATGTGGAACTAGTGAGCTGTGGGCCCCGAGCAGGGAAGTGAGGAGGATGGAAGAGAGGCCCACAGCTCACTAGTTCCCCGTTCCCCGTTCTGCGGGTCCCATTATCTCGATGGGCCCCATTGCACCACACCTGCTGCACTAATGGTAGTTTCAACACTGACTGGAACAAATTATTTCCAGGAACACACTTGAACAGAAGCCAAACTTGGTAAAGAGATCTGCTAGGCAAAGCAAAAAAACTTCATAATCTGGCACCATAGTGCAGCCTCAGTTGCTTTACATAGTATGGGATAATTACGAGTCATGTAGGCAATGGCCAATAGGAGCAGGATGTAGGGTACCAAAACCAAGATGGCGGCAGTCATCACTAATTACATCAGCAACACCCATGATGTTGCTACCCTGGGGTGCCACCTGGAAGAATTGTGGGAGCAAACCTGACCCCGATAACTGCATTTGATGGTCCAGCACATGACAACCTTGTTTTTCTTCAATATTTGCCAAATGTACTGGAGAATTTCTCTTATTCTATATAAGAGGTGTTATTCTTACTATATGTTCTTAAACTGATTTATAACTTAATATGTATTAAATAAGATAATTTAAATCATCACTTCCATGAAAACAATTTGATGTACTTTCTATTGTAAATCACTGTCACACATTGCACCAGCTTACCTGTTTCACTTGGTTCTCACTCCCTGCATTCACTTGCTGATGTGAACTGAGCATGCGCACACCTGGGGGTAAATGTATCAATCTGCGGGTTCTTCAACACCCTCGTGTTCAGCCTCTTCCGCGATTAAATTTCAAGCGGCGCTGCATTGTAAAGGGTTAACAATCACTTTGGAAAGCTATAAGAAGAATGTTGGTATTTACTTTTTTCCAAGTGTCATGGACTATCATGGTAGCCACAATCACATGGCACATGATGTAGTGATCAGAGAGGCTTTAGAATGCTGTTCTGAGCTATGTGTACCTACCCTTCCTCCTCTCCCCTCTGCCTTCATATGACATGCTGAGAAGCAAGGCTCTGTCTACCTTCTGTAACTGGCTGTATCTGTATGAATCATCCCATGTATCCCATTATTGTCCATACTAGAGAATATGTTTGCACTATATAAATAAAATTATTATTATTATTATTATTATTATTATTATCATCACAACACACCATACCTCAATAATTACTGCACACCTCTTTCCATACTGAAAATCACAACTCTATTGCATAATATATGGGTTTATATGAGTTTGGGTTGATAGGGTATGTGAGGTTCGTAGTATTAGTGTTTACTATGAACTTAATAGCTTCATGGTCTCCAGTTATTAGATGCCGTCCCCGCGCCTCCTCGCTAGCCGCGGACGGACGTCTGATCTCCACGGAGCGCCCCGTTACTAGGCAACGGGGACGCTCCTTCCGGCGGCGCCAGGGCGCATGCGCGCCCATTGCCATAGCAACGGGACGTGCATCCCGGCTTCCTGTCGTCGGTCAGCGCATCTGACCGCCGAACCACTACCCACCAATGAGGATAGATTACTTCCTATATATATCTTGCTCTGACACCACTAGGGTGCCAGAGCAACTAGTTTATTTGTAGATCTAGCCTCCAGCGTTTATATCAGTGTATCCTGATTGATCCCAGTGTACCAGCCCGGCTCTCCCCTGACTTTGATTTGGATTCTCCCTTGGCTCAGCACTATACTCTCCGGATTGACCTTAGCTTGTTTGACTACTCTCTGCATCATGATTTGGTAATTCATCTGCCCGCACAGCTCCAGATCTCTGCTAGTATGACCACGGTTACCACCGCCATCTCGCAGGTAGCTTCCTGGGAGGGCCGCAACCTGCACGTCGTTTGCCGCGAAGTCCAAACTTCCTTGCGGGTGTCCCTGATGAAGACCGGCGCCGTGTTAGGCTCCGCGCCTCCTTGAGTAGCAGTGCCAATACCCGCAGGTGCCGCAATCTTACTTCGTGACACAAGTTCTATGTGTATTCAACACATACTGTATTTGAAGATTAATTCATTAAAAAATAAGTATATAAGAACCAGAGCTCTGCCCAATATCAATTTTACAGATCATTAAAAGACAGATTCCTCCAAATACAATAATGATGAATATTCCTTAATTATAATGACTAAAATGTCAATTTCTTTTTTTATTGCTAATACATATATGATATACTTTTTCTATAAAATGTTTCACTAGGAAATCTGACTGCATATTATAATCATATTGTGTAGTGCATTTTTTCTTAACTTTGATAAGCTGACTTTTTTAATCCTATATCTTTATGACCACTAGTAGCGTGTACATATGTATTTTGATCTATTGCATTAAAGTGTGTGTTAAACATTCTAGTATTTAATCTATTAGCTGTGATATTAACTTTAATATTTAAATCAAGCAAGGAAATGATCAGATCAGTATACTTGTAATTCCTGAAGCCTGTGGTAGAGGTGGGGCCTCAAAAACACATTGCCTAGGTTATACAGGATTTCTGTCTGGCAGTGTTATATGGGGCATATTCAATTGTCTGCGGTTTCCGGCGTGGAAAAACTATTACCGGTATTACGGTAATAGTAAGCCGGATTTCAGCTCGCAGCTCCCTGAGCCGTGAGCTGAAATCCAGCAAGAAATGTACCGTAATAACGATATTTACGTGCACTATTACCGTAATGACGGTAATGGTGCGCGGGGCGCGTTACTTTTGGCTGTAACACCAACAATTGAATATGCCCCTATATGTACTTGATGTGGTGGAAGCAAGTTATTCTTTACTGCTCCATTCTATGCGATTTCTTTATTCACTTTACTGTGAATAGCTTTTAAGACTTTATCGATTAATAAATACATTTGATCTATGTGAAGCTGTTTCTTTTGATACCTTTTGTCCAATGCCCTTCTATTTCATGCACCAAAATTTAAATATAAAACAAAATTTTAAGTAACGTGTGTGCCTCATTCCCAGGATAGATCTTAGGCCAAGGATCACACCAGGGGATAAATGTATTAACTAGCGATTCTAGCAAATCGCCGATATCCAGCGATTTTGCCATCATAAAACGGCAATGGGTTTAAAGGGGATTTGCTAGAATCACTAGTTAATACATTTACCCCTAGGTGTCTTTCCATTATTGAATGTTTGCAAAGGTGACTGCTGGTTCTTGAATGGAAGAGCCTAAAACCGGTTGAAGGTGACTGTTTTGACTCCTGGCACAATGCTACTGCATATAGCAATGACATGTAATTTTAGAAAGTTTGATATCAAAGTACACTACACGTGGTCATAATAGTTTGGTAGCAACCTCTCCACTTCCTACTTGAGCTAAGAGAAGTGAAGTAGTCAATGGCAACTGTACTATGCTGAAAATAACTTCAATTGGTGGCTAAACGAGATAATAGTCATCAGCCCTGTACCTTCATTGCATAGTGATTCGCAGATCTCCCTTCTTTGTTGGCTACCAAATTAATGCAAGCCAACTACTAGTCTTAGGGTTATATTTACTAAACTGCGGGTTTGAAAAAGAATCTAGCTGTCATTTTGTAGAATACACTAAATAAATGAAAGCTAGAATCTGATTGGTTGCTATAAGCAACATCTCCACTTTTCAAACCCGCCGTTTAGTAAACATACCCCTTAGACATTTTCTATCAATGGATTCAGTTCATAAACCTAAGATTAGTCTAAATTTTAGACAAAAAACCCAATTCATTTATGTCACATGAAGTTCAAAACAGCCACAGGCTTAGTTTTGTTTGAGTGCCAAATGAAATACAAACACAGATTGTTAGAAAATGTATATTATGTTTATAGGACAGCATAGATTTCTAGGGAAAGTTTTTCTGTCTAACTACCCTTAACTTAATATTTGGCTCGTGTGAATGGATAAAAATCTGTTTAAAAAATTATTTTTATTATACATAGTGTTTTTACTGTTGTAACACCCTTTTTAGAGACCATTGTTTAGTAGATTGTGAGCCATGGTTGACTTAATTAATAAATAGTGCCACCCCTCTGTGTGTGGAGCGATCCTTTGTAGGATTGGAGGACTTAAATACCTTTTCTGATGCATAGAAAAGGGTTGGTTGGTTATCAGGAGTCATCATGAGTTAGAGATCAAGGTCCCATTGAGCTGATTTTTCCAGTCCGATTAAGTGTTGATGTCTGGGTGCTGAGTCATGTGATCCATTGAAGCTAAAGCCATTCCAGATAGCCTTGACTTTGCCGGTAGTCAAGTAGAGACAGAGTACTAACCTACATATTGTCTTTGTATCTGAGGACAGACTAGCCTGACATCTGAAAGGGAGGCCCGGGTTTGAGTGGGTGCTATGAGGAGTTGAGTGGACAATGGATGTATTAGCAGGCTTGCTGAGCTCTATAGTTCGCCGAGTCTGACATTACTAAGTTGACTTACCAAGAGTGCAGGTACAAGTTAAGAGTAAAGTGACAAAAGCCCAAATACCCGGGAATTGTGTTGCTCACCTGAACAAAGAGATACCAGGTGACGGAGAAAGAGAGAGACATTGTAGAGGTCAGGAGGCAGAGGGACAATTCCAAAGGTGATTGATTGATAGCTCTGATGTGAACCACTGTCTATAGCATTTATTATCTGCAGCTAAGTGAAGTCCTGGAGAAGTAAATAAAGGAGTGTGATTTCGTCATGAGATGGTTTGGTGTCCAATCTACTAATGTCTGTATTTGTACAGCACAACTACACCTGTGTTAACTGTTTTTTTTATACCTTCATGTACAGAGACTATTTTACACTTTATATCACACGAAGCCTGAGAGAGATTAGAGGACTTAGCTAGCCCAAAACGAACAAGAAAAAGAGGTAGGTGCATATGTGAGAAGCAACTACACCACGCTGCGCCATTGTAAATAGGGCGACATGGTGTCTTCACTTTGGTAACTTGATAGAATTCAAATAACAAATATTATATCGGTTATTTTCTTATTGTGTTTTGCATGCACCTCCTCTTCACTTTGGTGAATATTTTTTGTATATATTTACATTGTTTGGACACACATCAATGTAGGTGTCAGAGATTGATGGTGATGTCACTGGCTAGGGGATCTTGCTCCATTGTGACAATTACCTGAGTCATGGAGTATGTTTACTAAACGGTGGGTTTGAAAGGGTTACTTACTTATCTTACTATGACCTTCTTTCCTTCTCTTGATCTGTCTTCTTCTCTTCTTTGCTAGGTGTGCGGCTCCTCTCTGGGCGCTCCTCACTGACAGTGTCGGAACGTGATGACACCACGCCTGTCACTGTCAGTGGGAAGGGAGCAGAAAGGAGGGGGAGGAGGGCGCCGTGTGCCGATTGTTTTTTTTTTCAATTTTTTTTTGTGATGGCAGACACGCAGCGATGGCAGGTGGGGGGAGCGGCCCTCAGTCTTCATGCCCCCCACCTTGTTTACCCCGCTTATACGTTCTGCCGGCCCTGTGATGGGTGCGCGGTTATTTAGCTAAAGAGTCTGCATCCCTTTGAAATGTGGCTTTAGGTTCGGGTACAGGCACCGCCCTTGGGGGCAGGTTTGTTGTTGCAAGTCTTGGGATGTATATAGAGAGAGTGGGTGACGCTCATTGTAGTATTCTGATATTGATTCTAACCCACTTCTTAGGCTTTCTCCTCCACCAAATGTTATTCAGTTAATAAAACTGACTTTCATTTGTCAAATCTTGGTGTCTGTGTATTTATTTTATGCTTAGAGGAATAATGATTTTGTGAGTCATGGCATGTTTGGGCATCAACCGTTAAGCCTTTTATTTATTTATTTTGCTGGTAGTATATGATTTATTAGGAGGCAGTGTGTGCTTATAGGTGGTTTTTTTTCAACAATTTATAAAAACAAAACTAAAAACAAACCAACCAGGAAATGTTACTCTAACGGAATATTCAAGACAATTGCCAGTACTCTTGTTTGCACAGGCAAAGCTTTCCAATGTTAATAGATTACATAAATATAGAAAACAAGAAAACCGGAGAGAATTTTTTTTATTAGGTCCCATTCATTACAACCTGTTTTACAGGACTCTTTTGTTGTAGTGAGTAAAATCTCATCTAACATTTATTTGTACTGTACCTCTTATATTTTTCTGTGCTAGCACGCACTAGAGAAATGTAGATGGTTATGTAACATTCTACCTTTATTTGTAGTGCAAGTTAACTTGTCACGTCAGGGGTTTTATTTAAAAAATATTGAAGAAAAAAGAAAGTTTTTTTGAAAAATGAATAATAGATATTCAATGCTAACAGTTCAATGAATATACAGGTTTAGGTTATGGCTCTTTTATCAGGTAATCCATCATAACGGACGTTAGGAAAAGTTGAAAAACTAAAAAAGGGAAATAACAGCATCTGCTCAGTGATTACGCCATAAGCACAGGCATAATCTCTGAACACTGCCCCCTACAGTCACCGTCAGGAGCTGTTACTAAACCTAATGAAGAGGATGATGTCATACACAGACATGATGCCAAATACCTATATTAAACAGTATAATAGAATGGTGCTGCTACACAAGGTAATGCTGAGGGGAGTACCAGTGGTAGTGTTTGTAAAGACAGGTCATTTATATAAGTGGTTTACTACATTTTAGTAAAATATAGTCAACTTCTAGTCTAGAAAAAAATCTCAAAAAATCTCGAAAAGTCTCAATTAGCCAGGATAATAAGCTGCAACTGTGTTAGAAATAAATAGTATATATAAAATATACTATATATAACATATATATAAAATATTATATAATATAAATACATATATAAAAAATATTTTTTATTTTTACATTGACAGGATCTTGGTGGCATTAGTCGAAGACAAGTACTGCAAAACAAAATAACGGATCATATTAAAATAGCAATTATGTTTATGCCAATAAATGACCCATTTACCAAATATAAAAATATATAACCTATGGAACCAAATACTATCCAAGTAACAATATTCTGTAAAGAAACTAGCAACAAGGGGATAAAATGCTAAGCAAATGAATGGCTAACCAAATCCCAACAACAGGGGCTGGCAAATTTCAGCCATAGGGCAAGGACAAGACTCAGCAGCCTATTAGGAACATTTTAAAGGGGAAAAAATGCAGGTAGCTCAGTACCCCAGCTCAAAGTAGCCCACTGTGGGACAGGCCCAGGGGGCAGATGTCCCCCTGCCCAGCCTGCCCCTGCCTAACAATCTATTGATCAAACTCTCAATCCCTACAGTAATATAGGCTGCCCTCTATGGAGAGAGATCACCAGTACACGCTACAGTGCTATCCAATAATATATCTAGAAAATAAAAATACTTATATTATTCCCGTGAACTTCAGATACACTTGGTTCTGTTCCAGGATATCTTCATTAACCAGTATTAATCCATCATATTGTATGTAATACAAAATACAAGAACATACGCCATAAAATTATTAGTGGGAATCAACATGGATTTGTGAGGGATAGGTCATGTCAAACTAATATAATTAGTTTCTACGAGGAAGTTAGTGGAAACTTAGACCAGGGCAGCACAGTAGATGTGGTCTACTTAGATTTTGCAAAGGCCTTTGATACAGTGCCACACAAGAGGTTGGTTTACAAAATTAGGGAACTGGGTCTAGGAATCAACATTTGTACTTGGATCGAAAACTGGTTAGAGAATAGGGAACAGAGAGTTGTGATAAATGGAACATTTTCTAATTGGTCAAAAGTCTTAAGTGGAGTACCTCAAGGTTCCGTGCTGGGGCCACTCCTTTTTAATATATTTATTAATGACCTTGGTGATGGTTTAGAGAGTAAAGTTTCTATTTTTGCAGATGACACTAAACTCTGTAAGGTAATAAAATCAGAGCAAGATGTAGCTTCTCTACAGAGGGACTTAAATAAACTGGAGGATTGGGCGGCCAAATAGAATATGAGGTTTAACACAGATAAATGTAAGGTTATGCATTCAGGGATCAAAAACAAGAACGCAATCTATAAATTAAATGGAATTAATTTAGGAGAATCTATAATGGAAAAGGATTTGGGAGTGCTCGTAGACAGTAGACTTAGCAATAGTGCTCAATGTCAAGCAGCAGTTGCAAGGGCAAACAAAGTATTGGCATGCATAAAAAGGGGCATAGATGCAAGGAAAGACAGTGTAATTTTGCCACTGTATAAATCGTTGGAAAGACCTCATCTTGAATATGCAGTACAGTTCTGGGCACCACTCTATAAAAAAAGATAATTTAGAACTAGGAAGGGTTCAGAGAAGGGCGACAAAATTTATAAAGGGTATGGAGTCATTAAGTTATGAGGAAAGGTTAGCCAGTTTAGGCATGTTTACTTTAGAAAAGAGGCGTCTAAGGGGAGATATGATTACTATGTACAAATACATTAGGGGTCAATACAGAGAACTTTCATGGGAACTTTTTACCCCAAGGACTACACACAGGACATGTGGTCACCCCCTAAGGTTAGAGGAGAGAAAATTTCACAACCAGCAAAGGAAGGGGTTCTTTACAGTAAGTGCAGTCAAGATATGGAATTCATTGCCAGGGAAGGTTGTAATGGCAGATTCAATAGATATGTTTAAGAAAGGGTTAGACAAATTTTTAGCGGAAAGGTCTATCCAGGGATACGACCGTTAATTAAAATGTAGGATAGTAGTGGATATAGGGTAAAAATAGGACTGCAATATTGAGTCTGGGGGGATTTTCACAATTGAAACAGATTGGCGGTTGCTTACTCTGGATCAATTTCAAATATAAGTGCAAGATCGCAGGAGATCCATAATAGGTTGAACTTGATGGACTGGTGTCTTTTTTCAACCTCATCAACTATGTTACTAGGTTACTATGTTACATCGTATAATCTGTTTCTAATTGTAAAAACGTTCTAATCCTAAATAAAATGAAATAATGTTCCAGAAATCCAAAGTGATTTTAGATGTGCCCTTACCAAACAATGTCTTTTAAGAGTGCCCAAAAACAATATCTTTGTCCAAGATACTTGGTGAAATAATTTTTACCATGCAAAACTACACCATGTATTCACACCAACATCCCCTTCTGGTGGAATGCCTACCAGAAATTTAATAAAAGTAGGCCCTCAGAGAGGTCTTTGTCCTTCCAATTCGTTTTTTTGGAAGTATCTCTCGCAGTAAAAACCAAATATAAGAAAAAAAAGGGGAAAGTCTGAGCGTATTATTGTTTATATATGTAATGTTTAATATTCCAAATTCAGATAAAAACAAAAAAATAACATAAAAAACCCCCCATAAAAAGCATCAATGGTATACAGAGATACTCCTACCAGAAATAATATAAAACAGGCATTTGTCCAATAACTCATAGGTGGTATTATAATTTTGGTCCTTCTGTCTGTTTGATAAGTTTCCTGATGTTCCTGGAAAAGTCCAGGAACCTCTATCTTGAGACTACTTACCCCCGTGTCCTAGCAGGACATTAAACTCCAGCCCTTGAACACAACTATTCACAAGCCATTCTTAAGCCCATTACAATTACACTTAATAAGCATAAGTTGTTTGATTTGATCCTTTATCCCTCTAGGCTTACCTTTTGAAATCTTGGATAATGCTGAATAATGTTTTTTCTTTCCTTGTGCTTTCCATTGTGCTCATATTTGGTGATCATTTTGGAGTACATGTCTGCCACATTGACTGTGTATTGCAGGAAAAAAATTTGATGAGGTCCACAAACATTACTTCCAGATTATCATAGCACAAATACTTATAGAGAATCCTTATGATCCACCTTTCTTGTCCCTTTGTTTCAACGTTCTTTATTGATTTCAAGTATTATCAAAGAGCGATTACAAGAGAAATGGAGAAAAGCACCATACATGAAACATGAGAATATCAATGAGTTTGTGTAAGAGTCCACATAATCACATATCAAGTAATTACAGCGGTTATGATGATAGTTGTAATGATAACATGTGCACATAAATTATAGAGTGATTTAAGCCCCCTGTCGAGCCAGCTGATACCTAACAAATAGGCCCTGGAAGATTAGATTGTAGAGGAGGAGGAATGGAGAGCTTCCATTTAGAGCAAAAGTGGATCCTAAGGATTATATTTGTGTGTGTTGGGAGTAGGGGGGGCATTGGGGGTTTGATTTCCATGAATTTGTAATAATTATCTTAGTGGCGAGAAGGACATAACCAATTGCTAACTTGGGCTTCCACCTCCATGTGAATCTGTGGAGAACCGCAATAGATGGAGACGGGCAGATTTGGTGTCCATTCATTTGGAATCCAACTGAAATGTTGTGGTTCAAGGTGGGATGCAATCACAAAATGTTGAGCTAACCCAGTTCCATATTATCTCTGGGCAGTTGGTATGTAGAGGGTTTTACAAAGAATAATAGAAGTTAGTAAATTTATAGGCTATATTTGTGGGATTAGTCTCACATGCTCCCTTAATAAGATACAAGAATGGTCTTATTGATAGTGTAGTGTGTTAGCTAGCATTTTGCCAGCCTTGTTGCCTTCAGTGTAAAATGTGTGGCAAGTATTTTGTTATATTTTATTCTGGCTGTTCCCACAGGTGTAGTTTTCTTTTTTGGTATACATTCAACAGCTTTATTTATAACATATGAGCTAATGCTGCCACTGTGGTCTGGCTTGCATAGCATCAATTCCAAAGTGGGTCTGCTTTGTCCTATATTTTAACCAGAGGCAGATTAAAAATAATCAGGAGTTTTCAAGTGGGCCCACGTTTTACCTCTGACAAACATTCTCCAGACCAGTGTTAGTTATGACTGCTGCTGGCAATTTCATCTCACAATGCAGTACACACACAATATATTATATAGCAGACACAGAGCAGCATACAAAGGCAGAACGTGACTTGCATAGGCTTTATACATAGAGTAAAATTGAAAAGAAAACAAATCTAAAAATATGATTCCTAAATAAGCAATATAGCCATAAAATTGCCTGCTGACTTTGGAGAGTCAGTGATTTATTTTAATGTTGAATATTCTTTGTAAGCAAATTAAATGTCCAAGGGCCTGATTCATTAAGGAAAGTTAAGCAAAGGTAAGTAAGGCAAAACCATGTTGCATTGGAGGGGGAGGTAAATTTAAAATGTGATGGCAGATTTATAGTTGGGGTAGGGCATGTCCTAGATCAACTTTAAATTTCAGTGTATAAATAAGCTCTCAAGAATTTGTGTGCTACATGAAAAAACAGCTAGTATTTTCCTAATGTGCAAAATTATAAACTAATTTGCACCCCTTGCATTGCAACATGGTTTTGTCCAGAAAATTTGAGTAAGAAAACTTACTACATTTTTTGCTTAGCTTTCCTTAATGAATGAGGCCCCAAGACATTTCTGGCACTGCAAGTACAAGCCACAGTAATAGAGTTGGAACCTAATCATTACCAGAGACATTAGTCAGTTTCTCATAGACATTTTAAACATGCAGCAAGCCCATAGTTGGCAGCCTTTAACGATTGGCCTCCGGGAGTCTCGGGGTCATGTTGGCCCCGCCCCCTGTGACATAATGACGTAAATGCGTCATTTTAGCCCAGGGGCGGCCAAAATTATGCAATTCCTGGAGAATCACATCATGGAGGCTTCAAATCTGCCCACTTAGGAAGTGGGCAGATGTGGGAGAATTGTCAGCTCTCCTGGGAGTTTGGGAGACCTACCCGGAATTCGGGAGTCTCCCGGGCATTCTGGGAGAGTTGGCAAGTATGAGCAAGCCGCTATATGCAAGAGACAGAGGGCCTGATTAATGTTTGGACGCAGCTGGTGTAGTTAAAAAGACAGCAGCCTTTATGGCCCTCTCATCTGAAACCCTGTGCTGTGTATGGGAGATTTGAATAATCGATCACCACCTTGACAAGTGGAAAAAGTCCACGGCCCAGTTATCTTCCTGCCATACCCCATTCTCCAGACTCATTGAGGAAATGGGTTTTTTTGACATCTGGACACTTAGACACCCACATACCCAACAATTTTCCTGTCATCCTACCTCCTACCACAAGCTGTCTTGAATAGACCTTATTTGCCTGTCGAATAGATTGGCGCCCGTTGTGTCTGATATAGAATACTTGGCGAGAGGAATATCACAACATTCTACACTGATGGTTAAGATTGATATTGCAGCAGACTGTCAGGATTCCTAGCATGAATCCCAGAGAGCATGGTAATGTAAAAGTAAAGTGTCTTTATTAAGCAGAGAATTGCAGGCAGAGACTGGTACAGTAAATGATAAACGGCAACACATTTCAAGGCAGCAGATACAAGCACAGGACTGGCAATATAACTTGAATAACTCAGGAAGTCACAAATGGTAAACAGTTCGTAGAGGCAGAACAGAGTAGCAGGATACCAGACCTAGGATTTTCCTACGTAACCCTATGGGGTGCGCACGAAAATCCACGTTATTGCGGTACCGTCGATTGACTCTGCGGCCTGTTCCGGCGCGTTCCCGCGGACCGGAAACCTAATTGAATATGCCCCATAGGCTCTTATTTTTAAAACATTCACAATACACTGTGGCAGACATGGGAAGGAGTTATTTGTCCTGCTTTTAGATAATTAGATAATGAACTATTAGATAATTATAGCTGTTGGGACACACTACCCCCATCAATGTCGGAAGCCTTGATTAATTGTACTACCTAAACCTGGGAAGGATCCTCTACTTCTACCCTCCTAGCCTCCTATTTCCCTTTTGGGTTCTGATGTAAAGATACTAGGCTTAACTCTGTAATAAGTCAAATAGTGCACCCAGACCAGACAGGATTCATGCCAGGGAAATCTTTGACTAACTTACGCCGCCTGTTTACGCATCTACAGATGGTCCTTGGAGCCGAGTCAAAGGCAGTGGTGGTGTTTCTTCAGGCTGCCAATGTCTTTAATTTGGTTGAGTGGATCTGCTGGAGGGAGGTGCTACGGTGACTTGGACTTGGTTCCAATTTTATTTGAAAGATTAAATTGTTATAATTCGCCCCAGCGGTGAGGGTATGTATTAACGGCTACACAATGGCTGTTTGGTCTGGGTAGGGGCCCTCGCCGGGGGTCCCATTGTCACCTGCAATGTTTGCGCTTGTAAGTTTGATTTGTGCACATTCTATTATTCGCAGTCTCACCGCAGAGAGGATCGTGGATACTATTGCTCTTTACGTGGATGACATGCAATTTTTTTCACCAGACGTGGAACATTCCCTGATTAGCCTTCTTGATGTGGTAGATAACTTTGGGTGGTTCTCAGTTTTCAAAATCAATTGGGATAATCCAGCATCTTTCCAGTCCATGGTATTGTCCCTGTTGAATTGATTCCACGTCACTCCCTGTGTCACAAATTCCGAGGATGATCTAAGGATCCCCTGAATCTGCCAGGTTTGACTCACTCAAGGGTGCAGTGTCTAACGGGTAGGTGGTATTCACCAGGAACCACCGCAAGGAGGTATGGTCTTAGCAGCCCCTATCCTGCAGGTCGCGGTCCCCTGAGAGAGTACTGGGCAGAGTGGTAGGAGGAGCCGGAAGCAGAGGAAACAGGCAAGAGCTGGACACAAGGAGGAAGTCAGGATAGTAGCAATGGAGTCCCTGGAACAGTGGTAGTTCAATATAGGCCGTGGCATGGAGATGTAGAACCGTAGCTGACACAATGGTGGTAACTCAGGATAGTAGTAATGTATTCACTGGAACAGTCGTGGTTCAATATAGGCAGCGGAGAGCCAGGTCCTTACTGCTGCAGGAGTCAGCGCGAAAAACAGGCATCTGACAGGAGAAACCAGGTGGTTTAAATACCCATCCATGATTCTTTTTCCAATGAGAAGCGAGTGGGCGGTCTCAAGGAGGAAGAGCGGATCTGCGCATGCGCAGACCCGACGGCAAGATGACGGCCGCCATTGGAGGATTCGGCCGAAACTCCATGATTACCGTCTGCAGGAAGAAGGTAGGCGCGCCGGTGCCCGTTTGCGGGGCCGGCCTGTGACACCCTGCAGTGGACCCTGTCTTTTAAGCACCTGGGAATCTGGATTTTTCATATATCCATGGAATTCATTACCCTGAATATTGACCCTATAACAGACTCTTTAAGCTTTAGTCCCACTTATGGAAGCGAATTCCTCTTATTATGTCGAGGGAAAAATCTTTTTAAAATGATTGTGCAACCTAAATATCTTTAAGTTTTGCAACACTCTCCTACACCTATTCCAAACAGAGTATTTCAATATATCAATAAATATATCTCTTACTTTATTTGGGGTAATAAAAGGACCAGAATTAAAGCACCCTTTGCAGATCCAAAGCATCTGGCGGTCTGACTCTTCCTAATCTTAAATTGTATTATTTGCCACTGGAACTGTCCCACTTAATTGAATGGCCGAGAGCTTCAGGGAAGAGTGCTCTCTTGGGGTTCCTTGGTGAGCAGATGGGATCTCTGGCTAATCCACTTCAGGTTCTTCTGGTCGGCAGGAAGGCCAAAAAGATAGCCCCTATTATTAAGCAGGCGATTGAGGTATATATACAGTTCACAGTATTTTGGGTGAGGAGTGCGGTGATCCAGACACTCCTTCCTGAAATAATGGTCGCTCCACAAACTGCATAAATTGACTATTGATAAAATATGGGGTGTTTGCTTGTAGTTATCTTTATTGTAATGGTGTATTTAAATCCTTTAACCAATTGCGACAGGAATTTGGCCTTCCCAATTTACCCCTTTTACCGTTACTTGCAGTTGAGACATGCTATTATTTCCCAGGTCAGTGACTCCCCTCCTCAGCTTTCTGTCTCCCCAATTAAGAAATTGTTACTAACTATAGGTAACAGAAGAGTCATATCTACATTTTATTCTGAGCTTAACTTTCATTTCGCACCCAATGAACTATTGAAACTTTAATCTAAATGGGAGGATGACTTGGCTCCACTCTATGACGTGGAGTGTAATCATATTCTTATGAGTACTAGAGATGTTACGTCATGTATTCGGTTCCAGCAACTACATTTATATTTACTCCATAGGGTAAATCACTTTTCAGTTTCTCTATTTAAAATTTTTAGTAGACATAATTCCGACTGCTCGGAATGTGGTTAAGTGATAGCACATTTTGGCACATATTATGGGAGTGTTGAGTAGTGAATGTACTCTGAACTGACATGTGCGGATGTGTGTGTGATACGATACCCGCAGCCAACCTCCCCCATACCCCCCCCCCCTTCCCCAGACCCTAAAGTATGTCTTTTTGGTACCACTCTGGAGGACAATTTGAACAAAACACTTTATAAATATATGTTTAATCTTGTGACTCTGGCTAAAGTTATTGTAGCACGCACATAGCTTGTTGCTGACTCTCCTGATTTTCAGAAATGGAGATTACTTGTGAATGATACAATGAACCATAAACAATACATGTACACTAATAGAAATGCAAAGCATAAATACCACAAGATCTTCTCCTGTTGTATACATCACGTTATATTCTACGCTCAGGAGACTTGGAAGTTTGCTGAATGCCCCCTAGTCCATGAGTACAATGTCATTTTGTCACTGGACACCTGGGAAGCCTGGCCCTGCTTGCCTTGTTATTTGCATTGTTTTGTAAACTATTACGGCCGTTGCAACCTGTTTTGAGTCATTGTCTAAGCGCACTGGCTGTCACCGTTGATATACAGTACATTTGATTGCTTGTTTACTTATGTGTGATGATTGCATGTTTAGGAAAATGCTATGCCTCTTTACTTGACAACAAGATACCTTGTGGGTTATTTATTATATTTGGTTTAATTTATTTTCTTTTTGTTTTTGTTTCTGTTTGTCTTTAAAACCAATAAAAATTACATGATTCAAAATACTGTAAATACGATGCGTTTATATAGTCAAACTTCCTTGCATACACATGTTCTGTGCTAGCCAGTCTCATGCATACATGTCGTTTTAAAATAAAGAATATGCCATGTCAGTTGTCACTATCAGTCGGCATTTACACCTACCCTGTAGCTGGTGTAAGTGATACGGCTGAAACCAGGTGCACTTACGAGAAACCCAGGACTTGAATCGTTCGCATCCGCATCAGCATGCCCTTACTGTACATGGCCTACATTCATACTCTCATCACACTTTGAAAAAGTTAATGTCTGAACGAAACGCATCAGAAGTGGCAGGTCTATGTTGCTTTGGATATCCCACTATCAGATACACTTTGTGGTATAGATGTCTCTACAGGCTTTTATTCAAGAGCTTGGAAAATGCGACTTACTTAAAGTGGACTCTAGAGATCGAAATAAGATTCATTACGTTGTGGGTGGCCACCCAATTAGTCTCCCTACGCAGTGTCGGACTGGGGCATGAAGGGCCCACCGGGGGAATGCAACACTAGGGGCCCACCAGAGGGGATGTGGTCAGCCATCATAGAGGCGGGACCAGACACTAGAGGGGGAGTGGTCAGTCCACGAAGGACAGCTAGCACCCTAGTGCAGTATATAAAGAATGCAGTGTGTGTATAAAGAATATACAGTCTTGACCTGCCCCTTAGATTGGGCAGAACAGTCACCAAAAATCAGGATTGTCCCACTAGACCAGGATTGGCTAACCTGTGGCACTCCAGGTGTTGTGAAACTACAAGCCCCAGCATGCTTTGCCAATATATAGCAGTTTATTGCTGGTAGGGTATGCTGGGACTTATAGTTTCACAACACCTGGAGTACCACAGGTTAGCCAAGCCTGCACTAGACTCAGATCATTTGACAGACTGTCCTACCTGTTGTTGTCACTTTTACCACCTGTGGCTGCTGGTTTCTTTAGTTGCGGCTTGTCTGGATCCTGGAATGTTGAGGGCCCTATTTGGAAAAAATAATGGGTACATTTAGAAACGTCAACCATCCCTGCCATTAAATAAACAGCACCCACATTTAATAATTAGGCCTCTCTCCAGCCTCAACATTAAAGTAATAGTGCTCACATTTTATGAATAGATCTATTTCCCTCCAACCAACCCCAACATTAAAGTAATAGTCTTCCCATTTAATAAATAAACCTATTACCCTCCCTCCAAACAGCCCCAGCAATAAATTGATAGCATTTACGTTTAATACATCCATTTCCTACGACCATTCCTAGCATTAAATAATTAATTTTCACATTTAATAGATAGCCCTCCTCTCCACACTCAGCCCCACATTCAATTATAAACGGAATGGTCCACAGGGCGCTCAAGTACAATAGGGTGAGATGAAGTTGGTGGTAGCTGTTAGATGCAAAAACTTGTATATGCTCTCGGTGGGATATGTGTGGTGACTGGGATTAAGTAAACAAGTGTGAGGGAACAGATTATTGAATAAACAAAATACACATTAACAGTCACAAAAGATAAGTGATAGCTGCACAGAAATGCAATGGATGTTGGTAAACGTCCCAGAAGACTGGAATATGATGCCAATGTTTTGGATATCAGCTGGTGTGTGCCTGGGATGGCTGCGTAGCAGCGGTGCTGCTCTGATCCTCTGATCTTATTTGAGGTTACAATTACCTTATTAGAAAGGTGTGTGCGCTCGGTAGTGGATTCTGTGGTGCAGTCGGCTGCAGTCTGAACTCCGTGGTCTCCCTCTGTATGACTGTGGCTGCTTGGAACAGGTCGTGGTGTAGGCTGTAAGAGGTGTCCGAAGGCGGCTGTGTGAAGTTGGCGATGTGCGCTCGATATGCCGGTGGATATACGCTGCAACTTCCATGACTTCCTCTTGACCGGGTGTCTGTGTGCAGCTAATTACCGCGCTTGCGCAGAGCTGGGTGCTCGGATGAGGCCTCCAGATAAGCTCCGCCCACGGGTAAAAGGGGGTGTGGTCATAAGGTAGCCGGGCCTACCGGTGATTTTACCGGTAGCCCGCTAGGCCAGTCCGACGCTGTCCCTACGTCTCTACTCTGCTGAATCATGTAATTAGTCCCATTCTATTGGAACTTCCAGAAGTTGGGTAAGATCGTTTTTTTGTACTGAGGGACTCAAAGTGTTTCATAGGTACAGAGACTATCTTTTATATGTGCTTCATACCTGCTAATTTGGTGACTTTGTTTCATCTGCATATATTTTTCAAGTATTGGGTAAGAGGATCCTTTTCATGGGCTGGATTGAGAGACTTAATATAACCAGAATAGACTGACTGTATTATAACTTTTCGAGACAGGTGTTTTGTTTGATATTTTCTGCAATTCATATTATAGAGTTCACACATGGACTGAGAGATCACTGAAAGCCATTATTGAAAGTCTGCATTATGATACGATTTTTTATGGAGATTCCCTTCTATTGGTACTAATATGATATTTTTTTTGATAATACACTTCTATATATTTAAATTGACTATGTGTGTGCTTGCAGCTCAATATTCTGTTACTTCTTTCACTGTACACTACCTCTTTGGGTGATCTCATCACTTCTTTCGGTCTCCAGTATCACCTTTATGTTGATGACATTCAACTCTACATCTCTTCTCCTGATCTCTCCCTCCCCTCCCCCTCATCTCTCATGTATCTGACTGACTTTCCGCCGTTTCCTTAAAATCAACATTTCCAAAACCGAATTCATTGTCTTCCCTCCTTCTAAATCTTCATCCCACCTTGATCTCTATATCACTGTTAACAAAACCGCCATCTCTTCTGTTCCCCAACTCCACTGCCTGGGCGTCACCCTTGACTCCTCCCTCTCTTTTGCCCCCAACATTCAATATCTTGCTTAATCCTGTTGCTTCTAACTCTGCTACATCGCCCGCATCCAGCCCTTCCTATCTCAGGATGCCACCAAAACCATTATCAATGTACTCATCATTTCAAGTCTTGATTACTGCAACCTTCTCCTTACTGGCCTCCCCCGCTCCCACCTTGCCACCCTTCACTTTATACTCAACATGGCTGCAAGACTTATCTTCATTTCACACCACACTTCTTCTGTCTCCCCTCTCTGCCTTGCCTTACACTGGCTCCCCTTCCCCTACAGAATCCTTTTCAAACTCCTCACCCTCACCTTCAAGGCCCTCTCCCACTCCACTGTCCCTTATAACACCAAACTCTTCTCCATTTACACTCCCTCCCTCTCCCTGCAATCGGCCAATGACCGTCACCTTTCCTCTACTCTGATCACATCATCCCACAACAGAATTCAAGATTTCTCCTGGGCTGCCTCCATCCACTGGAATGACCTCCTTCTATCCAACTGTCCTCTAATCTGAGCTCCTTCAATCGGACACTTAAAACATATCTGTTCTTCAAAGCCTACCAGCCATCCATGTAAGCATCTCCATGCTTGATCTCCTCTCTCTTCCCCTGTCCCTGTACTTTCTCCTCTTGCATGTGATCCCTTCCACTGACTCCCCTTGTGCCTGCTGTCTGTTTGCCCTCCCTTAGTATGTAAACTCTTACTAGCAGGGCCCTCTTCCCTTCTGTCTCAATTCCACTACTTCTCCTCCAACTCCACTGTATTAGCTATGCTTGGAGCTACTGAAGTCTTGATTTTATTCATTTATTGTTCTGTAGTTTTGCCACGTATGGTCAACTGTAGTCTGTATGGTGCTGCGGAAATCTTGTGGCGCCTTATTCATAAAGGACAATAATAAATATCTTGGTACAGTAATGTGTATAAGTAGGCATGGCTCAAAAACAATTAATGTACACTCTCAAACGCTAGATGTGTGTGACTTACATCTTTGCAGCTTTTATGTTCTAGTGAATGTTTTCAACATTTGTAGTATGTTCAATTGTCAATTGCCGACGGGAACTACTACCTTGGTCTGAAAGGGGTAGATCTTATCAAGCTTTATGTGTGTAAGCAATATTCCATGTATTATTAAAAATATACTGCTTCAGTCTATACATCTGGAATGATAATTTCAAATGCCCTAAAAATAGTCCTTTTACCTCATCTACAATTTATCTTTTTAGTATATGTATGTAAAAACTTTCAGGTATAACAGGTTGGCTATCTTGGGAAGATGGTTGGTAATGCATCTTGTTTCAGTTGACGAGTGTTACCATAGGTGACGTTTTATGCTAAAGTGCGCCGAGCATTCTAGGCTTTCTAAAGAACATTGTACAGCCGGTGCCTCCCTAAATTAGCAGCTGAACAGCACGAATCATAGTGGGGATCTTGAAACTAGTCATTGTAGGATGCCGGGATCATTCCTCTGAACTGTTTTAAGTCTCCTTTTCAAGCTGTCACTATTACCACATTGTCGTGCAAGACACCTTCGGTCTAATCTTGTCGCAGTTCTTCCATGTCGGCATCTGGAGCATCAGGATAAGGTACCCAACCCCATCAAGCACTAGCTTACCATTTCATTATACAGTGTTTCAATTCATTTTGAAGTCTCACTTGCCATGTTATGCTTCTTGTCACATGGTCTAATAGATGGCAGTAATGTCACAATCAGCACTTTGGAATCCATAGTTTATATTTAGCTGTGTTTTATGTCCTGATGAATCATTGGAATAAAAAGCAAAGAAACATTTTTATAGCTATTGCAAAATCACCTGTGCAGTCAGCTATTTTGGATTAGATAGACAAAAATACCATAAAAATGCATATGAATTATATATATGATAGATATAGAGATGAGTTTGTGCAGGAACTTCAGCAAGAACAAGGGAGAACAAAGAAGATCTCGAAACGTGTAAGATGCACAGTACCTCCCATGGATGACTCTCGGTTTCTCAGAACAAAGTAATCTAATTTATATGTAGGGTGCCAGATTGGCCACAATTCGAATTGTCAGGATGAAGTTAGTTTTTTTTATTTACCGGTAAATGTTATCTCAAAAGTGACATGTTCTCTTTAAACAGTAACCCCAACCCAAAAAGTTTTTTTCCCCAGAACACTCCCCCCACCGACTAGTAGAAAGTGACCAAACCATAAGCCCAAAATTGTTCAGCGGGTAATCACTTAGCTACATCTCCAGTCAGCTGCCACCTGACCCTGGCACTGAGCCTTTTATATTTGACTGTCTCCAGGTTGTGAGTCTGGAGGATCATGGAAGTGCTGGAGCCAGGAACAGATTCCTGTCTCATGAATGAAGAAACTCCTGAGCTCGACCAAACCCTGCATTTCTGCTTGATGGAACCAGGGAAAAGTGGGAGTTCTTCTTTAAATGGTGTTTTTCAAATAAAGAACAGAAAAATTGTGTAATAATGTATGAAAACAATCTATAAAAATGTTTTTGCATAAGGGAATATGAAATTGAGGGAACATCTCGAAGACTTAATATGGGAATCTTTTGTATGATCGACTCTATTAAAATTGTGGACTATTAATGCAAAATAGAGCTCTTATACCTATATATGAAGGGGAAATGTAAGGAATTGATGTCAGCAGATTGCAATATTCAACATATAATGTGTGAATCAAGTTATTGGCTCAATTTATTGTGCAGCAGAAAATGAAATATAATAAAACACCAATTTGAGATGGTTCCATTAAAACATGGCCTCCTCACTGAGATATCCGCTATCATTACTCTTTTGAGTTGAGGGGAAATTTCTTGGAATGCTGAAATGATGTGAATTGTAAATGAGACTATGATGACACAAACACAGTACCATACCTACTAGAGGATATTTCTTTGGGCTGTACCCCAGATAATCACCGCTAGAAAGTGCAGTTGCACCCGTTTCTGTATGCCTTCAACAGTACCCTGCCATCATTATTGTGAAATCGTTGACATGGCAAGAAACATGGAAAGACCACAATTCCCACAGCATCATGTGCCAACTGAGACAAATAGCCAAAGACAAGCTCGCTGACCCCAACACTACACTCCTTGGGTAGCAATATGGACATTGGGGAAGAGCTGTGAAACAATGTGATTGTTATTTATCTAATGTTCCTGGTGGAGCTCCACCTTCTCCTGTTATCTTCATCTGTCTGTCTTGTTTCCGATTGACCTCTGGCTCTCTGCTACTCGCTTCACTTGCTCTCTACTCAGTTACTAGTTATCTTGTCCCCTCTGTATGTTCTACTTAGTGCACCTGTGCAATACTACAGTTTCTTTGGTGAGCCTACGTCCTGTTGCAGGCTCTTTGATAACAAAGGGTCACCCAGATATGACCTTATTATAGTATTGTCACAGGTTATTTTGGGGAGGATGAAGGGGGCCTGGGGGCAATAAGAAATACTGCGTGGAAATTGACAGTTTAAAAAACTTCAGTTCCAAACCATTATTAAAGTGCTTACTTAGTAGAGAATTTCAGTGAGTTGTCAACTATTTTAAGGAAAAATTTATTTACTGTAGATTGCAAACATAAATGTGGAATAATCCCCCATATTTCTATACAATTTACAGAGACACATTTTATACAGTACTGGCATGTTCACATAAAATGCTGTGCACTCTCCATTCTTTAGAACATGGTATCTCCAACACGGCATGATCACTTTATATAATCATAATTGTATTATTTTGAATTATAATACTGTTTTATAGAATATAATATCGCCATGGCCTTGATTAATGAACTTTGTTATTTTGGCAGGTCAGTAAAATATGAAAACCCCATCATTTTTTTGTCCTATGTATATCCCTCAAGCTTTATGCCAAGGGGCAGACTTTTGATTACAATGGAAAAGAAGAATATAATCCATAAAGAATCAGGGGCATTTTTTGAAAGAGATCGAGCAGTCTCCTTTGTGGCTGACATTGTTATAAAAAGTCTGGGGAGCCTTGCAGTAGATAATTCTGTATATTTCTTCCTTATTGCATTAGAAAATAAATGGTGTTCGAGTGCCTTTACAGAAGAAAAAGAAGCAGAAGCAACTTGGGAATTAGGGACAGGTGCCAGCTACTATATATTTGTACTGCTTCATAATACTTTTCAACTAAATATATATTTGGAAGTGACTGCCCCACTGTCCTCTCCTATAGTTCTTTTTAATTCTGGTGCACAGATCCATATGAACTCGGCAACTCATCCATTCGCTCCCAAAGTCTTTTTGTTTCCTATGGATATAGTAACATTGTATTGATTTGAACAATTTGAGGCTGTATATGGTAAAAATGATTATCTCTGCTGAGGTGCTTTGCACGTGTCCATAAACACATGACATTTAACTTATTCCATTTATTAACAATGTGAACTGACAGGAATGCATGATGTCCATACTATGCACTGACACAACTATGACAAATGGCAATTTTCTTTTAATTGAGGTAAGGGAACCATTCTCCATCACGGCCAAATCATAGGCTTACAACATACTATTATATAAAATAAGGGAGTCAGGATGCCACTCAGGAGTGTCAGTAACCTTCTTATACATCACACCTAGCGGATACTGGGAAAGTAACCGGGCATGGTGCCAATGTCCAACATGGCCGATCACATCCACCTCCCCGGAACAAGGAGAACCTCGATCCGCAGGCGGAGTCTCCCAGTTACTATAATTCACCGTGACTGGGTGGGTGGGCATTGTAATATAGGCGTGGCCACGTCTAAATATGTCAGCTCACCTTCCACGCCTTCACTCAGGCTGGTGACGTCATAGGAGTAACATGGCGACTGTTTGAGCTGGACAATCGGCTGCTGCTGCTTCTTCTGTGATCCGTCGTCTGTTTATTTACATCCGGGTCTCTCAGGAGTGAAGTTGGGCGCAGCGCGAGGTGTCGGTGACCGCAGCTCGCCCCGTGCTGTCAGCTGACCTGCGGAGTCTCGGGCTCCCGCTGATGTCGGATAATCAGAGCTGGAACTCCTCGGGCTCAGAGGAAGACCTGGAGACCGAGCCCGGGCCACCCGTGGAGCTCTGCGGGGTCCTCTCTAAGGTGGGTGCCCTGATGGTCTCTGGCAGGGGCTGAGTCTCATTGACCGAAACGTATAATGTCTCCGCAGTCACTTCTACAGCAGGGTTATTGGTTGTGGAACTACAAGTCCCAGCAGTCTGGCCGGGCATTATGTCCCTGCTGGTTCTTGAAAAGCTGGAGCGTTACTGGTTGTCTTCCTCTTTCTTAGAGATGGTCCCCAGTGGCTTGTACTCTGGGGTACTGGCGAGTTCTGTAAATGTATTTATTAAAATCACATCCACGCAGTAACAGGTATCTGATCAGTTGCTGTCACCTACAAGTATGTTTTCCTGCATCCAATTCACGCAGATGTGAACTCATTCATACGTGTATGTACAGAGCAGCTTATCTGTCAGTGTAACTTGTGATTACATATAATCTCATTATATTTCTTAAGAAAATACTTATCCTATTACTCGTATTGATTGTGACGTGGTGTTGGTGCTTACTCTACTATACAGTGTTACTAAATGTGGAAGCTTGCACACTAAATCCAAGGAGATGCTTCCATCAACTACCTTGGTCAGCAGCACCTAAAATCTGTTTTAATACTCAGTTTGTTTTGTTTGTCTATCACCCAGACTGTATCTGGGTCCTTTGTGCCACACAGTTCTGGTTTTAATGACTTATTTGTTATTGTTTTAATGTTGTCTATTTATATATTGTATTGTAATACATAATGTCTGTACTTAACAAATTGGGAATTTGTGCACAAAAAAGTACTTTATAGTGTAGAAAGTAAAGGTCTTAGTGATCTTGCTTATAGGACATTAACACCCTGGTCTAAATGGCTATTGTCCATTTGTACTAAAGTAGATATTGTAAAGTAACTTTGTATGTTTTGTTGCTACGTTGGATCTGTTAGTAAAATGGTTGTACATATAAGAATAAAAACAAACACAAGGCATATCAATGTGTAAGCCCATTCATCTGAGCAGAGTACTTCTAGACCAGGCAGCTCTATATAATATAGAGATGTGCAGATCTTCTGTAAGATTAATATACCATTTGAAATAGTAAATGCTATGCTTAAAAGGATGTTGTGAGATGCACACTTGTTGGCTTCACCTTCTACAGTTGGAAATAATCAACTGACTTAATAGAAGTCTTTGGAATTTCTTAAGTCCACTTGGGTGTGTCTGTAATAGTAACTCATTACACATGCTTCGAACATCTTTCAGATAGTCTAGAACATTTCAACACAAATATAAATTCTAATTTACTGGAATTCTTAAGACAAGTATTGTGGTTTGATTTGTGTCTTCGAGAGAGCTGTATCAATGACAATTTTCATTAGACACAAGCAAAACTTAGGTTTGTATCCTCTGTAGACAATGTTTTCTAACTGTCCAGGAATACTGGTTGCAATGGGAAAAGCTACTTTCACAAAAATTACCTGGTTATTATAATAGACTTTTTCGATGACCTCTGCACAGTGAGTTGGAAATTATTCCCACATGTATTTTCTTTCCAGCTACAAGTCATGTAAAGCTTTAATTATAGCGTCTAATCTCAATCTGTGCATTCTGCACTAAAAGCTGTTATATGTTTGCCGAACCAGTGAATATCTGAATTCACACAGGATATTTCTGTTTAGAGTAGAAGAGTGGATCACCAGGAAGTGGTCACTTCCTTCCTGGCTTTTGCCTTCTAATCTATTCCACCTGATTACTTACCCAATAATGCTGTAAATGTTTAGTCAACCTTTTATTACGTTTTTGTTGATACCGTCATTAATGTTCTGTAACCTACGTTTGGAGGATCTCTAAGTCCTCTGCTATGGCTTGTTCTTGCTTCACTTCAACTGTAATTCCGGTTGCTTTATCGGTCACAAGTTTTGATTTTATAATTAAGAGCTTGGCATTCACTGCTAATTTTCTGCTATCATAATGGGAACCAGCAATGAGATGAGTGTTCTTAATCTCTATCCAAAATTTGTGTAGTAGGGAAGCTTTTACATTTTTTTTTTTTTTAATAGCATGTTTACAGCCACTTTAGATACATGACCTTATTTCCAGTGGTGAGTGCATCTTTAGGTACCAGTGAATGACAAAAAAATGCATTGTTAAGAGAAATTAAATTAATATTCGTTTATTGGAGAGGTTTTAATTAGGTTACATATAGTTTTAGCCATGATTACTAATTTTGTCATCTCCTTTATGCTTCAGAACAGTAGTGAGCATGAGGTCCTCCAAGTCTTCACCAGTGGCCCCAGCGTCTTCCTGCTTTGTCAGATTTGTTGTAGCTTGTACCACTTGTTTAAAATGCTTCCTTATTTTATTATAGATGGGTGTCTTTCATTAAATGTATCTTTACCTTACTCCTGAGATTGAGTAATATGCAGCCTCTTGAAGGTTAGAGGGCCACTCGTCTGGCCCCTGAGGTGGGTCAGGTTGCTGAACCGCTGCTTTAGTCTGGATGGAACTATGTTGCTTGTTTGGTCCTGGTCAAAAACAGAAGGATTTTTGAGGCATATACACTCCATGATTGACTCTAATTCTCTTTAACCTTGGCAGAAACCTTTGGAGGTCCTCCTTAACAAAAATATTTAATGTGAAAATCAATTGCGTCTCATTGTTAGTTAAAGCATGGTAATGATGTTCTACAACAACTAATACTCTGTTTAGTAGGACACATTATCTATGCCTACCTCCTTATTGCTCATCATTGAGATGGCTAATGGTAGTGAAGGATGATGTATTTTTTTTCTACCCTAATTATTGTCTGAGACCAATGGAGAGACCTGGTATGATTTTACTGTAATGTCTGGTAGACAAATGTGGTTTATCATGTGTATAAAGGACTCCTGCCTATATAGGATCCATGGGGGTGTTTCAGACATATATAATCATCAAATGGTTGATTGGGTTGGCTTCTATCAATTATAGGCAATGGGCTGTTGTACCTCTTATAAAATGTGCATAATCTCTTGGTGTGCTTGCTAAGCCAAGGGATAGTGTAATTCAGAAGGGCCATTGATGGGGTCAGTACACTAGGTGCCTGATTCATTAAGAATCTTAACTTGAGAAACTTCTTATTTCAGTCTCCTGGACAAAACCATGTTACAATGCAAGGGGTGCAAATTAGTATTCTGTTTTGCACATAAGTTAAATACGGACTGTTTTTTTTCATGTAGCACACAAATACTTGATAGCTTATTTGTACACTGAAATTTAAAGTTGATATTTGTGTGCTACATGAAAAAACAGTCAGTATTTAACTTATGTGCAAAACGGAATACTAATTTGCACCCCTTGCATTGTAACATGGTTTTGTCCAGGATACTGAAATAAGAAGTTTCTCAAGTTAAGATCCTTAATGAATCAGGCACCTAGTGTTCAAGCTTGGCCTGGACACACTTTGTTTTAAGGAGGACAACTATACTGTATGTTTTATCTTTAGTATTTATTCATGTGTCTACTCTCTGTGGCCTATTGTAAGAGATTCAGCAATGATTGAAATACATGTTTTAATATGTGCATTTTGATTATTTTTTTACTTTGATATTAATCTTTGTGAGTATTTGGTCTGTCAAAAGGTTTGATTCAGAAATGGTTACATCTGGGATTATATGCAAGTCACAGAAAATAACATAGAGCCTGAATCTGGTCCTGGACACAATCTTAGTTAGGTACACACTACAGAATATTTCTCTCAATGCGATATTTTTAATGATTTTACAAACCTGCATACTGATTCGTGTGTACACACTATGCACAACCTACCATCCGATCTGTTCTTTTATTTACTGAAAAGATTGTGACTCTAAACTCTATGGAGATCTGCCTACACTGCTGGTCGTAGTGCATACACACTGCAGAATTTGACCAACATAGTTCCATTGTGGTTATAAATTCAAATAAAACAATACATTATGCTTTGGTACAATAAAACATAAAACTACGCACTAATGTGATATCAGAACAAACAGTTGTTGTTGGGTGAAAAACTTGTAGTGTGTACCCAGCTTAAGACAGTCTACAGTTTACAAGGGTGTCCGTATAAAATGCACTAAAACTGCCATAAAATAGTACTTATCAGCTTTTCTGGCATCCCTAAGCATTGTTACATGTTTGCAGCACATGCATTTTGGCACTGAGATGTAACTTCAACATTTTCTGAACAGTTTTCTTGCATTGGCTTCCATTTGAGCACAACACAAAAAAGAACGTGTGTTCTTTTTGTAGAAAGCACTGGCTGGTTGGTTGTAACGATGAGACTTTTGGGAGAATTCCAAGCTATACTCTGGGAAATGTATGCAACTTATTCCCTCCAATAGGAAAGTGGACTTCTGAGTATAAATATGCCAAGCCCTAATATACATAATTTATGTGCAGTATCCAGACTGTATATTTAGTAGATTGTATGTAGTCTACATGACTGCTATTACAGCTGTATCCTCCATCTAGACATTCTGGAATGTGTTCATAAAAGGTTATTTAAGATGGCTGTTTTGAGGCTACTATCACTTTCTACACTTTTATTACTATGTTTTGAAATATTCAATACCTTTTTTTTATTTTTGTATAGTGGACCAACTATATACATGGCTGGCAGGACCGATGGGTTGTCCTAAAAAACAATACCTTAAGCTACTACAAATCAGAGGATGAGACGGAGTATGGCTGCAGGGGATCCATCTGTCTCAGTAAGGCTGTTATCACGGTAAGCTTTACTTATCCTAATCTGTGTGTGATAGACTGCTTTATTCATTAGTTTATTATTTGACTGGAATTGCACCCTTTTCCTCTAACATAATGTTTAGGAAATTGGAATGCACTGGATAAATAGCAATAAAATAATGTCTTTAATAGATCCAGATGTACTTTTATTTCAAACATTAAGAAGCATATTCAATTGACGGCGGGATCGCCGAAAATCCAGCGCTCCAAAAATATTACCATTTATACGGTAATCCTGCACGTAAAAACCGTTTACTCCCTGAGCTGCGAGCTGAAATCCAGCGAGATATTATCGTATTAACGGTAATATTTTTGGAGCGCGGGATTTTCGGCGATCCCGCCGTCAATTGAATATGCCCCTAAATGAGTAAGTAAAAATGTTGCACTTAAAACCAGTGGTCATGCATTTCACATGGACACTTGCAACTGGCCTCCACCATGTGTCTTCATATCGGCCTGTAGAAATGTGTAGGTGCTGACATTCGGGTCAACCTGTCCTGATAAGCTGCTGATTTGAAGCAGTCTTAAGTGTCTATGTGAAATACATTGGTATTTGTAAATGCAACGCCTTTACTTAATCTTATCTTTGTAATATATCTGCATCTAGTGGATGCGTTCTTCATTTCATTGTTTATCCAGCAACCTCCAATGTTCCGACTTATCACGTTTACACCTGTGTATGGGAGAAATGCTCTGCAGAATCCGCCCTGATGGAGGTGCAGCAGATGTGAAATATTGGAATCATTCATGGATGTACTGTGCACAGTTTGTACTTTGAGAAGTGCTGAGCTTTTCTCAGTATTTTTGAGAGCGGTTTTTGTGAGGTTTATTTTATATAGCAAATACAACTGGAAATTTGTCTTTAAAACTGGATTGTTTAATAGCTTATTTCCACCCCCTTCCCCTCTAGAACTTTAATTTTATGCAAGTTGAAATGATTTGTCTGTAACACTGTCTCTTGCAAAGCATTCACTTACTCCAAGATCTGATAAAGCTTTCTCCCTAAAGATGCATTCTAAGTTTGTACATTTTATACTTATCTGGTCATTGAGACCCGATGAAGTATACAAAACACAAGTTGTTTATTTTACTGATAGATTAGTCTTATTCATAAGGTGTGTGTGAAAGGGTTATTGCAGACTATACTGCATAACATAATACTGCACATACATAACAGCACTTTGTGGCTGCTTGACACACATCTGGTAACTACAGGTAGGGTTCAGGTGATATTTACCAGCAAGTTCAAATTACTTTGGCTACCGTCTGCAGGTTATTGGATGGCTGCTGACAGAGGGCTGTGAGAAGTGGTTTCAGGTCTTGGTTAGCACTTATTAAAAACAGATTGATCCTGAACAAACACTTAAATAAATTGAGTTTTAAGACTCGTATTGCAGTCTGTTCAGAACCAAAACGTGTAGCTGTGGAACACAGGCAGAATCTGGCAGCATGCAAGTGGTTATAACACAAAATAAATAATGAATTTAGACCTATGACTAGAGCAAATTGCAGAAAAAATACATCCCATTACTTAACAATTTATTCCTTGGAAGGCTGGCGATTCAGCCTTGGTACAACTCTGTAAAATATCACTTTCCTCTGTCTTACATGGTGAGAACTGTTTGGTGGACTTAGGCAGGGAGAAGCTAGCTGGGCAAGGTTTGGTCTGCCCACATGAGTGCATAAACTTTAAGGCAAGGCCTGGATTTAACAAGGCATTATTAGAGGATTATGGCAAATATGGTCAGTTGAAAGTGGTGTTAACCCTTTTTTTTGCTGCAAATATCATATAGATCACAATCCGATATAGACTTCATTTATTTTCTTCTTGCACCAATGCATGCTCCGATATGACCAGTTAGGTCTTAAACAACTTCATTGACATTTAAAATCCCAACATTTATGGGCACCTTAACTCGGACTGGATGGTAAAAGCGTATATTTTATTTTTCTTGTACATGTTACAGTAAGAGAAATCACGTTTTAGTAAATGTTGTGGAAACCAATAAGTATGTGGGCCGCCTTACCATTCACCAAGGCTCCCATCTTCAACATGAAAGCAAATACCCATCTTGGCAACTGACTTTTAAAAGATGTTAGTGCGAGGTTGGCGTACAGCAGCTGTTGCTGACTCTTGTCTTGCAGTGTTAGCTCTGCTCTTTCTCATGACCAGTAACACAAATAATTTTCTCCCTTCATTTAATAACCTGTCACGACTGTTCTAAGTTTAGTTTTTGTTCTCTGTTTTAATAGGTTGTTATCTCTTTATCTTCAAACAAGTGTGTGGACAGCGCTATATTTGCCTGTTCATTTATACAGTGATGTCTCTACGTGGCACCGTGTCTTGACCTTGAACACGGCTCTCTCTGTGCTTCTCTCCTGATTAAACATACAGAAGCTATCTTTAAGGTTATCCTACAAGATGCATACTCCCCTAAAGTTAATAGCGACCTTCTTTTAATCCGTTTGTTGGGTCAACAATTGTCAAGAAATTATTCTCTATAAGCTGTTAAAGACAATCCACCCTTTGAGTGTGTTAGGAAAATAAAGCAGCTTTTTCCTGTCAAATAAGTGTCATTCATTTCCATCAAAGCACAAAACATGGCATGCTGCTTAGAAAACAATGGATCCTATTTTTCAGCCATAAAAAAAATCTGTTCCTTGGTCATTTGGGAATGTGTTTCTTTGCTTATGACTGTGGCCATTGTGTAAACAATTTTTTTTAAAGCCATATTGAGAACATTTATAGATTGTGTGTATTTAATTTCCCTGTTACAAATGACACTATGTAGCTCACCTGTTATGATTTTTAGTGGTATCATTATAAGTGAGCTCCAAGGAATTGTTTCCATTACTTACTGGACTGGAAGCAGTTAATTGTTTCCCATTCATTGGTATTACTTCAGGACACTTCTGACTGTAAAAGCCATACATTCTAGTACCCCTGTGTGACTTCAGTCTTTGGTTGCTATAGAACTGTTGTGAAAGTAGTGGCATATATGTATGCTTAGGTTACAAGTGTACAAGTGTGTTTCTATTCCGTAGTATAAAAAAGTAGCTTTAGAAACTGACTTTTTGTTTATGCGTTTGTGATTTACGTAAATCTGACTTTGTATGTTAACTTGTATATGGACAACATGTTCTTAATAAATTGGCAGAATGTGCTGTATGGAGTTGAACTCCGCCATCTGCACGTGACTAATGGATAAAGGATGTAACGGGTTGTACTAATGCGCATGATGAGCAAATAAGCTGCTCTTGTATCAGGAGATTGTCCCTTTTGTGAGAACAACTGGTTGTTCAGATGTATATAATAAAATAATAATTTGGATTGTGGAGTGCTTGTCACATGAGGTCCAGCTGACTTTGGTCATGTCTGAATTCTCTTTCATAGCACAGATAAGAACCATAAATATATATATATATATATATATATATATATTTTTTTTTTTTTATTCACTTGGAATTCTTTGCCTTTCTAGAATGGTGCACTCTTTACTTGCAATCTTGACCAAGCAGCAGCTACAGTGTGTCCATGTCTAAGTTGTACATAGAGCACACATTCACTGACTGATTCATGGGTGTTGCATTTCTTCATCCCTGTGCTTGTACAATTCATAGGGCCAATGCTTTTTGGCAAAGTGCATTTGCATAATTATGTTGGGAGACATAACCAGCACATGCACAACATTTCTGTGCAACTGTAGAATAGGATACAGTGCTCATTCAACTTAAATCACATTCATTTTCTGCTAAGGAGAATAATAATTGTATGGACTGTTAGACTGCTGGCTGGTGAATGAACAGATTTATTCTTGAATTATTTCTGCTCGGCATAAAACTGAACTAGATAACAAGTGCAAATATGTTGCTCAGATCCTCAGTAAAAAGCCACAATTGTCACAAGCTGTGTCTGGCAAAATATAGATTGTTTTTCACAATTGTAACCTGCCAGCAGTTAATGATGCATATCAAGTCCTCAGGTGACTGCTGCATGCAGCATGTTGTAACACTTGGGTATAGCTGAGCCGACAGGTCAGTAGGACAAAACTAGGATATGGAGGGGGGTGCGAGAGATCCCATTAGGGTGATGCTTGTCTTAATGTAGACAGTGGCTTAAATATGGCAGTAGTGTCACACTACATGAGTAAATAGAAATTGATGCTAGTGTCCCTTTTCAATTTTATAGTCTCTACAGAGCCCTCCAGTATAAATCCTTCAAACATGTATTCCTACTCTTATAGCTTGTACCTGTCACTAACTGGGCGCATGTGCCAGTTGGCAGGTCTGCCCTATCCATTGATCTCACACATGGGGTCAATGTACAGTAAGGCCTTATTTATTTCTGTAGGCCAGATGTCCTCCATATAAGCATCCCTACATTGACATATTTAGTTTAAGGAAAATCCGCTGAACATTGATATAGCGCAATACATCTGTTGCAATGAATGTGTGGTCTTTGCAGGCTTTGCTTGTCTTTTTAAATGATGCAAATTAAATATTCCAGTTAAAAGCAGAAGCTCTTTTCCAAATAGCATGCTGGTTTCCAGCGCCCCCTTTGTAGATGACACCAGATTGCTGTGTGCTGCCAAGATCCATGTTTTCTGTGCTGATCCAGTGTATATGCTTGAACTAGCTAAATGTTCAGTCCTTTTCAATCTCCATTTTCCCCAGTCATATTCCAATAAATGTAATTCATGTCCCCAGCCATACACCTTTTTGTGTAACTCCTTGTAATCCCAATTGGTAAAAGGTCAGTGACCTGTCAGGAGATGCTCCTTCCCTGGTGATTCAATATAGATCGCTTACCTGATGTAGGAGTGTTCTGAATTTCAGCAAATTCAATTGAATGGAAAACCACAGCATTCAATAAGCACAGGGATCCTAACTTCTACCATCTTCAGCATTTATTCATCATTCAGTAGGTGAATAAATGTTAAACTGAATAAGGCAGTGGTCCCGGATAGTTACCTTTTTCCTAGTTGCAGGAGGTGGATTTTATATTTTTGTTTATTAGGAAAGTGGTTCCCAAATGGTGTGCCTAGACTACCTGGGGGGTGCCTTGGCCAGAGCCAGTGGTAAGCAAGGTGGGGGGACTCCTTGGTAATTATTTTGGCTTAAGGGTGCCTTGAAAAATTTATGGAGACCCTAAGGGTGCTTTGATTTGAAAAAGTTTGGGATCCACTGTATTAGGGGATTAAATTCAGCGTGAGGTGTCTTCAATGTCTGAAGACACCTCAGTGAGTGCACCAAAGTCCCCCTTCCAACCCTTCTCTTCACTGCCTGTGTGTTTCATCTAATGGTACAGCCAGTATAGGAAATAAGACATTTTATTTTTATTTTTTTTCTAGGACTCTTTACACAAGCACTGGGAACTGTATTAAAAACAATGTGCTCTTTTGACACGTGTGTATGTATATATCTATAATTATAGAATATATTTTTTTTTTACCAACTCTTTTTAATTTGTACTGGTAAAATATGAGGGGATTTTAGACACTGTTTAAATTTTAGAATGCAGAGAGCAGCATCGTTCACACCTATTTGTCCTACTGTATGCTTTTCATGCGTTAATGTGTGAATGAGCCATTGAGGAACTTCAGCTGCTTGTGACATCTAAGGAGGATATCAGGCCAGTGGCATTCATCTTTTCTCTTAAAACATGTGAAAACACAAACTATCAATGTTTGATGGGTTTGGTTTGGGAACATCATAGTTTTCGCAACTCCAATCATGCTTCTTCTAGCATTTGTAAACCAGTGTAGAATATGATGTAATTTAGTGTGGTAATCTTTGACACTATGTGGCTTGCTGCTCCTCTACAACAGCTTGGGAACATGCTGAAACTTGGTTTACAGCTGCAGTGCCACAGGGCACTGCACGATACCCTTGCTAGTTGCTTAAGACAACCTGTGGAACGACACCCAGCCAGGTTGCTTACATCTGCTTTGCACAAACTGGTTTCCCAGCTACTTTTGTGTGATCTTATTTTAATGTCTATCAACCTTGAGAAAGCAAAAAAATTATAATGTGGCATTTTTTTCCAACAAATATTGTAAAACTACTTTTTTTTTTTTTAAACTGTCGTTGTGTACAGTATGCCACAACTGTTTACGCAGAACTGTGACCAGAACAGCACATTAAAGTGAACTTGGAATCGCCAGCAGGACATACAATGTATGTAGCTGTTTGCTGCTTTGCTTTCCTGCACAGTACTGCCTGTATTGTAGTAATATAAAGTGCCCCAGAACAGTTTTCGTGGGAGAGCATCTTGTTCAGTGTATTCTCTCTCCCAGACAGACTTAAGTTTGCATAGGTGAGGTATGTAGAAAGTCCACCCGGGAGCAAGTCTGAAAGCTCGACAGGTGAACTGGGTTGTAAGAGCTGCTCCTTGTTTGGCTTCCTTTATAGCTCCTCCTGCTGTATGGGCCAGAGTATAGTATAGAACAGTTTTGGCTAACCTGTGACACTCCAGGTGTTGTGAAACTACAAGTCCCAGCATACCCTTCCAGCAATAAGCTGCTATATATTGGCCTTGCTATATATTGGGACTTGTAGTTTCACAACACCTGGAGTGTCACAGGTTAGCCAACAATGGTATAGAACATAAACAGTGCTTAGACTTTAAATGGCTCCTTCTAAAGAACTTTTTTTTTTTCTTGTGCATTATGTAGTTAGTATTTAGTGAAGCAGAAAAATGCATTGATAGGGAGTATGTTACAACAAAGGTTGTCTGTTTTTTTGTTTTTAAACATCCCATAAATGCCAAGTGTTTAAGAGTGTCACATTCTGGTACCTTGCCCCAGATTCATGAACTCCCTACCTCCTTGATTAAAAGTTCAAACATTTGGAGAATCAGACTAATACATGGTAAGGTACTTTATGGGAATGCTCTGAATACGTAAAAGTAGTTATTTGAAAAGTTATGTTTATATGGATGTTTTGGTGTGTTTTTGTTTTTTTCCCCCCTCAAAGGAGGGCCAACCTAGACAATTTTAGGAGCAGGGGTTAAACTGGCCACAGGGGTTCAAGACTTGTACATGTGTCTTAATTGGGAAACTTCTGGCAACAAGTTGTTTGAGCAGTTTGAGATAAACGGTAGAAAGAGAAACATTGCAGCTGTAAGTTATGCCATCACCATACAGAATGTTGTAATGAAGTGTTGTGCAAATATGAAATCGTAAATAAAGCAAATCACATGTCAAATACCTCAATTTAAAACTACAGGCAGTTTTGACCTTACAAATACATTCAAGATGAACTAATTGGATATACACAACATTGTGTAAAGTTGCATAGATTTACGATTTTACTGATCAACATTGCAATTGTGATGGGGATTATTTTTTATGTCTGCTTATGAGATGTGCATATGACATTCATGTGTAATTTGCACCCTATGTAAAGTAACTTGAGGGTCAGTGGTGAAGTTCCTGTGCGAACAGTCAACTTATTAAGGGCAGAAAAGGACAGGAGTGAAGTTGTCAGCATGTCGCAAAGAACCCATTTAAGAAAGAGTGGTCTGCGGTGTCCTTCAGTGTTATTACTGAATAAAGCCCAAGTGTGTTACCTAATCTTTGTAGCAGCTTGTTGTATCAGCAAACAGTAATACAGAAGTACTTTTCCTTGTGTGAATACATAGCCATTGTATGCATGTTCCATAATGTTTTAATGACATCCATATCCTCTACTGGGGTTTTCAATGGCAAACAAATAGTGGTTATATCAGTATGATAACACACAACTAATAGCAAAGACAAATACATTATTCTCAGGGCACAGAGGGAGGACAGATTTCAAATGAGGATATCAGACACCTGGTATTTGTGAGACTCACCCACAGCACCTCATCAATGGTTCATTCTCCTGCTGCAGGAGAACCTAAGGCACTACCAATGCCTCTTGTGTCAGGAGCACCAGTCAGATGACCGAGCCAGGAAAGGATGAAGTGTTGGAAGGAGTCACAAGTGTCAGGTTCTGCTACCAGAAGAGTCTTACTGGTAGAAAATCTACCATGGCAGCAAACAGTGTATTAGAAGTTATCCCCAAAAAATTAGACACAAACACAAAGCCAGAATACATTATCAAGCTATCTGGTTTGTGAATGGAGTTTTAAAATTGACTAGAATAAAAATAGAGGGGGGGGGGGGGGGTTAAAACAACTCGCCTTGTTCATTAAAATAAGTAACCAAACACATTCTATCACAGAAGAAGCATTTAAACAAGTGATGGGCACCAGCCGCCCTACAAGCCTTTATCTGCAGTCCCCATCTTCCTGCTTTATTGCAAGATTTGTTATAGCTTTTAATACTTGTTTAAGATGCCTGCTGACACATTACTACATTAAAGGTGTCTTATTAAATTAATTGTTTTAACAATTCTACTGATATTAAAAGGGTAATCTGCGGCCCTTTTGAAGGCTAAACGGCTGCCCTTGTGGCCCCTGAAGTACATCAGGTTGGCTATCACAACGCATATATCTGACTGTAGCAATGCAACAGGATTGACCGCCTATGACACCTTGTCTGATGTTGCTGGGAACTGGCTGGGCTTACTTTGCCACCATTGTCTTTCGTTATCCCAAATACGCCCTCTAACCGCAGTAGGAGAGGCTTACGAATGCTGCCACCACTGGACTTCTTACTGGCATCCAGCACCGGGTTGCTTCTGGGTAACTGACACTGCTCGTGTACCCCGTTACTGGTGTACCTGGGCTGACACCCCTGACCCCTTCCTATGGATCAGGGTTGCTGTGGATGGATCCCCCCTGGCCTATCACACTGGCCAGAGCTGCTGGGTAGGAGGCAGAGTTGTGGTACAGGAAAGCTGGGTCCAAACCTCAACGGATTAGAGTTGGGCCTAATCCGTAGGTCACAGGGATAGAGAAGTTTCCAAGCAGGTCTTTGAAGCAAGTAATGTTTATTTGCTCACCCAGGTTAAGAGGTACCAGTGAGCAGGAAACGAGAACAATTTTCATTACAAAACAGTGCTTTTTTTTTTTTATACAGTTGGACACAGCCTCAAAAGGTAAGCCTGAGGTCTGAGCTATTTTTAGAATCAGGATGAAATATGTTTACCAAAACATGGATTTACATGCAATGCTAACAATATTTACAATTATCTGTGATATCCTAAAACTTGTTGCGATTTCCTGCATCTTGTTTTAGACTTGCTGTTAGGTTTAATTAGACAGGAAATCTTTCTGTGCCTTCATATGCCGGACCCTCACACATCAAAGGGTCTAATTAACATGAGATTAACATGGGTCCTTTCTTCAGACAGTTGCAGAATACACATTCCCAAAGAGAAGTTACAAAACACCAAACAAGTCATTTCCCCACACCAAAATACACAAAAGACTTCCCCAACAAATGCTTTTTGCATCAGGTATACACCTCACAAATAATGCATTTCCTTTAGCAAAGTTAAAACAAAAATGAATTTCCTCCCCTGGTCCCAGAAATAAAGATATTTCCTTTACCAAAATATACACAAATATCAAAAATAAGAACATTTGCAATTCTATAAATAAGCGCCCAGCACTATTTCCTTTTAATATATTTATATCATAAGTTATTTATAAGTGATCCAGGCACAAGTAACTTCTAACCTGCAGTCTTTGGAAGGATGTAACCCACTAAACAGAAAGTGGTGACAACAGAAATTTTAAAAAAAAAAATTAAAAAAATATTTAAAAAACTAGGTCGGTGGATTCATCAGCCATCCTCATCAAGAAAGCTAGTAATGCCATATCATGCCCATGTCTCCAAGCATGGTATCTATGCTGTACTTAATATAAAGGCAAAGCCATCTCAATTCAGTGTTGTACAGAGAAGCAGAGCTGGGAAGACCTAATGAATTCTACAGCTCCAGTGTTGACAAGACTGGCAAAGTGCCTTTCTTTTGAAGGCACAATGAGGGCATGGTGTCAAGCTTTCAGAGGATTGGCATCAGCAGTTAAAGGATTGTATTCGGGGCACAATACCATCACTTCTCTTCCAAGCTGCCTAAGCAAATATTTACATCAGCAACATATTAAATCTCTACTACAGATTAGAGAAGATATATAGACATTTATACTGTTATTTTATAGGTTTTAAACAGTAGCCTGCAATAAATATTTAACCACTCATGTAATGGGCTTGAAAGAAATTATATAAAACTCTAAAATGTGTAGGGCAGCACAGTGGCCTAGTGGTTAGCACATCTGCCTCACAGCACTGGGGTCATGAGTTCGATTCCCGACCATGGCCTTATCTGTGTGGAGTTTGTATGTTCTCCCTGTGTTTTGCGTGGGTTTCCTCCGGGTGCTCCGGTTTCCTCCCACACTCCAAAAACATACTGGTAGGTTAATTGGCTGCAATCAAAAATTGACCCTAGTCTCTGTCTGTCTCCCTCTCTGTCTGTCTTTGTGTGAGTGTGTGTATATATTAGGGAATTTAGACTGTAAGCTCCAATGGGGCAGGGACTGATGTGAATGAGTTCTCTGTACAGCGCTGCGGAATTAGTGGCGCTATATAAATAAATGATGATGATGATGATGATGATGATGTAAAACACAAGCCTCTTAACCACTTTCATACTGGAGGTTTCAAGTGACCAAATAAATTTTCTTGTTGTTTTCTCAGTCTACCCAAGTAAGTTAATTTTTTTTTTTGGCGGGACATAAAGGGATTTTTGTAAGATATGCAAAATAGGATTACTCCTAATGTTCACTACTGTGAAACGTTGTTTTTTTTTATGATCATAGAATAGGTCCTTTTTTTAGACCAGTGTTTTTTAATTCTTGTCCTCAGGACCCGTAACAGTGCATGTTTTCAATATCACCTTGCTTTAGCACAGGTGCATTCATTGCTGACTGACACATTGTAATAGATCCACAGGTGGTATAATTTTCCTTGTCATCTGGAAAACCTGCACTGTTAGGGGTTCTGAGGACTGGGTTTAAGAGACTGCTTTACAATGGGCACCTTTATTAGTTAGGGTTTTGTTTTGCCATAATTCCCCTTTTATGCTTTGTTCATTAATAAGCATTCCAGAGACTATGAGCAGCTGTGTTTTCTGCCTACCCCCAACCTCCCTGCCCTCCCCTGAAATACCCCTGGAAATGCCACTTATCAGCAGGTGACGCCTGGTCCAACAGTAACTGGGGCATACCTCCTGACAATCCCATGCAGTCGGAACAACTACCTGTCTGTGAGGGAGAGTCTCTATAAATGGGAACTATACCATCAGGACGACAGTTGGGGAGTTATACCATAGTGGTTACTCAAAATGTGTTGTCTGTGTAATAATAATGGATGATGCAGGTATTGTTACAGAAGAATCAAGCATAATGGCTTTGCAAAACAGTGTTCTATACTGGCAGCATTCTCAAAACCTCTCGGGTACAACAGATCCTTGAAATTATATTACCCACAGGATGGAGGTCACTAAAAAAAATTAGGTAATTCAATGTAAGCAATGCAAGTTTTGTTGTAATGCCAAGAATCTGCTTCCTATCTTATTGACCAATGTTCCACATGAAAATGGCATCACACTTTTGTAATGGTCTCTTTTCTGTTTTCATGGTAAAGCCAACTTAATCAAATGCCGTGGTATCGTCTCATAATATAGCATGGGGGTTTGTAGTCGTCTGCCCGAGATATGCTCTTACTTGGTGGTATTTAGCTATGAATGGTAGTTTGTATGTAATGTCAGATTATAAGACTGTGTTCAAGTTGGTGGAAACCTGTTCTCACTAGTCTAATGTAAAAGTTTCCATAGCCCGTTGTAACGTTCCTACTATATTTGTTGTGTAGCAAGATGAAGGGTGTATCTTAACAATTCTATTATAATGTTAAACTGCTAATATAAGTAAATGGTTCATGATTGTGGTTTTTGTGTTTGTTTTTTCAGCCACATGAATTTGATGAATGCCGTTTTGATATCAGTGTTAATGACAGTGTATGGTACCTGCGTGCTCAGGATCCGGACCACCGGCAGCGATGGATAGATGCAATTGAACAGCACAAGGTAGAACGGACCTGTATTTATTTGTGTGTAAAATGAAAGAAAGTCTGGTGTTCACAGGCAGCAGATAACTCTTTTTTGATATGTCCTTTTCCTTTGAACACTTTTTTTTTGTTTTGTTTTTTGTCCCCCCCATTAGTAGTTTATCGGTTAACGTGAATTGTTTACTACAAACTTTTTTTTTTTTTCCTTAAACTGTACTGTATGTCATGCCTTTTTTTGTGTTGCCTTTTGATGGCTAAACAATAATAGACATGCGGTATATTTAATTACAAATTAAACAGATTGACTTGTACATGCAGGCCATGGGGGATTGGATGTAGCTATGGTAGTGATTTGGGACAGTAAGAAAAAATTGTTCAGGAGCAAAAATATTATGTGTATGTGTATTTAGATTTTTATATTTATTTATTATATTATATCTTTTTTCCCTCTCTATCAACCAGTACTGGAAATGGTGCCACTTGGTAAAAACGTAATGGAATGCTTGGGGTATGTGGCTTGGCCAAGGTTATCGGCCTTTATCAGAAAGACCATATTTAAGATGTCTCCAATACTGTGGGATCCTGCTACTGCTCAGCCTGGGAAGCGGGAACACTGTCTGATTTGGGGGGGTGGGGGGCAGGGGGGGGTAATACACATTTCACTAATTATAGTCCCTTAGAAGGATTGTCGTATTAAAAGGCACATCTGTTCATTAGATTGTTAGCTGTGGCATGTTTTGGTTTTTACTTCCATTCAAGTGTTAAAGGTATTTTACATAGCAGATCTTTGGTGTAAATGCCTCTTACTGACTGTGACCAGTACAGCAAGACAATGCTGTTCTCGGCATTCTCCGCTATTAAAGGAGAATTTCTCTATCCAACAAGTAGCTACCATCAATTCCTTCCTGACCACCCTGTAGTAGATTGACTTCCTGTTTCGCTGGGACTTACTGTAATTGGTATGTCTTACAGCTGTTCTCCTCATCTTCCCCACGTCCGCTGTTATGTTTGGGGCTCTCGTTGACCAATAAAAGGTTGCTCAATGTGTGTTATGTTCCCCAATTTAGAAGTGGAACTTGCAGAGGTTCCTATTGTAGGCCAAATCAAGATCCATTGGATTCTATAAAAGGAAAAATTGCATATATTTAGATATTTAGTTGGCACCTGGAGCTTATTCAGACTAGGATGGATTCACCCTGCAAGCTACTGAAATTCTCCCTCTTTCCGAGTGAGAATATTCTGGTATTTATAGCATGATTCTGTGTAATGAAAGCAAAAACTTTATCATGCTGTACATGGGCAAGTCTGGAGTAGAAACTTGACGAACCAGAATATTCAGCTCTGTACGGATTTTCTACACATAAGCTCACATATCGAATTATGCAATTTCCCTTTAGGAAATTATTTCTTATAGAGACAAGTATTTACAAATGCCTTTTATATTTCTGGTACAACTTGAAAGTCTTATACAGAAATCCCTTTTAACTCATGAAGGTCCATGCTATTAAGGCCTACTTTCTACAGTATGAATACCTGGTTGTCGTTATAACCTTACCGGAGACACTCTAAGGGGGTGACCCAATCTGTTACCCTTGAAGTCAAGCAATAAGATTATGTGCATAATAGTCATATAATGATAGATTTTATTTTTTCTTTTGAAAAATCCATATGACTTTTTTGCAAAAAAAAAAAAAAAAACTAAACAAAACATTAAATTAATGTTCATTATCTCCAACTCTGTTCCCCCACACTTTAATACTGTCACTCAGAGTGACACAATTCATATAGGTGTTGGGCAGAATGTATGTCACATAGTACATACATAAATTTTGTTATCCTCTCTTGCCTTACACCAACCTTAAAGAAATTTGCACACTGGGACTTTATAACGGGGGCAGTGACAGCATTTTATAATCATTAAAAAACTTTGTGCATATATTCCTAACCCTATAACTCTTAGCTTACATAAAGTACACCTTTCCAGGGAGAATAGACTGCCCACCCACGTCCCGTCATGACTATTTTCGAATAGTCATCAAGACTTTGCCCCCACTGTGCAATGATGCAGATTGTCACTGTGATGCCGCAAAACGTGTTATCGCCCCGTGTACTTATCAATAGTATTGGACATTTTTTATTATAAGTGCACATTGCATGCTTAAAAATACTTTATTTAGTTTATTGGGCAGCATGGTGGCCTAGTGGTTAGCACTTCTGCCTCAGCACTGGGGTTATAAGTTTGATTCCCGACCATGGCCTTATCTGTGTGGAGTATGTTCTCCCTGTGTTTGTGTGGGTTTCCTCTGGACGCTCCGGTTTCCTCCCACACTCCAAAAACATACTAGTAGGTTAATTGGTTGCTATCAATTTGACCATAGTCTGTGTGTGTGTGTTGGGGAATTTAGACTGTAAGCTCCAACTGATGTGAGTGAGTTCTCTGTACAGCGCTGCGGAATTAGTGGTGCTGTATAAATTAATGGTGGTGAATTTAACCACTGGGACTTATTTACTAGCAGATGGAAGAATACTGTAACAGGGTAAGGAAGGCTAGAAACTATTCTTACTTGAAAATTCTATGAACAGCCTTTTTCTTATTGCAATAGCTTGGACATGGAAATACCATCACACATTTGCAACTTTTTTCGTCTTTGTTCATTTTTCACTTCTAACCTATGCGATTACTTTTCAGTTCTATTTGAGGCCGTATATAAGCTGTTTAAACATTTAGTCATAGTGACCCATAGTTTGACCATTCTACATATTATGATGTACTTTGCAGTTCTTGCAGAGCTAACACTGAAGAGAAATATCTTCCGTTTATTGATAACTGTTGCCAGACATAAGAAGCCAAGGGTTCCTGTGTATGCCTTGTTGCTAGTAAATGGTCACGTATTGAATACAAGATGTTTGACAGAACAATCACTGACTTTCCTCCTGGAAACAACACAAGATCATTGTGGACTTTCAAACGTCTTTCTCTGCATGAGCATGGTGTAAATTTGTGTTTTAAGAGAGCGGTCTTTTGGCAGCCTTCCCAGGGCTTTGCAAACTGGATGAGCAGGATAGTCTGGTGGGGATTAAGTAGATGAGAATAAACTGGTGTTAATAAGAAATAAAATGATTTTAGTCTATTTTTCACAAATCCTGTTGTGTCCTCGAGTTTATTGACAAAAATAGGCAAGATCTCTATTAAACACTTGTGGCCTTTTGTTCTTCCCAGTTTTATAACTGGATTATTTTGATGTGCCTAAACTTAGTTTACTTGGCCCTGGGAGTCGAGAATCAAATGATTTTGAATGTTTTAAACCAGTAAATGAAAATGTTGTGCCAGTTGTATTAACAAGGATATATGTAAAAATGCAGAATTTACTATTTTTGGCAGACAAGTGTGAACGTTCACATAGCCTCTGACTATTATTGTAAGAACTTTAAATTATGATGAATCTGTTTTATATAGTGTAGAAACGTTCTATCCCACCAGTCGTGTACCTTATCCACCATAAAATATAATAATAATAAAAAAATTCTAAACTTTTAATTGCCCAATTTTATCCTTTTACATTTTTTCTTTTCCTTAAGGTCGATCCAAAGTGGTTAAAGAAACTTGTAGATCAACCAATAGGTTGCCTTTCTGTATTGAACAGTACCTCTCTTTTACACTTGTGTTTCTGACCCATAAAGTCTCAAGAGGATAAAATAATTTACTGCCGTTTGCTAATATCATGCACACAGATGTGATGACCAAGCATTTCTTCCTATAGTACATGTGAGAGGTACTGATACACTTACGGAGGACCAGGGACCATGTGGTAAAGGCTACTAATTTTTAAAGGAAATGTAGTATATTTGAGACATGCTGCTGCTTCACAGTAAATGCATGCAAACCTGTGCCAGAGAACCTGACGTTCATAGCCTTCCACATAATAGATGCTGAAATATATACTGAACAGGTATGATGTGTTGCTAACCTTCAATACATCATCACCATTTATTTATATGGCGTCACTGATTCTGCAGCGCTGTACAGAGAACTCTCATCAGTGCCTGCCTAATTGGAGCTTACAGTCTAAATTCCCTAACATAGACACAGACAGAGAGAGACTAGGGTCAATTTTGATAGCAACCAATTACCTACAAGTATGTTTTTGGAGTGTGGGAGGAAACCGGAGCACCCGGAGGAAACCCACGCAAACACAGGGAGAACATACAAACTCCACACAGATATGGCCATGGTCGGGAATTGAACTCATGACCCTAGTGCTGTGAGGCAAAAGTGCTAACCACTGAGCCACCGTGCTGCCCATAAATGTATTTATTATAAATCCTATATGAAGACGTATGTTTTGAAACGTTATGTAGTTGTGCCTTCATAACGTGTCTTTTCTAAACACTAAATAATAGTAAATGTTGGTACATATTTAGGTTTAATGGTTGATGTTTTGACAATCAGTCAGACCTGCTGGAGCCCATGTGCAAGTATGTTCTTTACAGCCAGGTCAACCAAGGGAGCAGTTGTTGCGGTGCTGCCCCCATCGTTTAGCTTAAACTAACAAAAACATTTGAGTAATATAAAAATCTAAAGGTAGAGTTGACCCATTCAAGTACTATATAACAGTAGAGTGAGGTCTTGTAAAACTTTTTCTGATACTATACAAAGCCAGATAAAATGACCAATGCTATATTTACTGTTCCTAGACAGTAACTGGGTACACTGTAATCTATTTGGGTAGTGAAGGGAATTTGTTTTTGTTTAAAATCGTGCACATGTGGCCTATGCGGAAACCTCCACAGATGAGAAAAATATGTGGCATTTTAACATACCAGCAGCTACAAGACCATTTTCTGGCTGTTGCAAGAAGACCGTGTCTGTCCTTAGTTTAGTTTTTCATACAAACACACGAGCAGTATTGATCTGTAATCTGCAATGTCATCCTGCGCCATAAACGGCTGAGAGTTCTGTAATGGAACAAATGGCTTCTAAAATGTCAGCAATCAATACGCTACAGATCTGCCTGTTGTGATCACATTCTGGGTTACCAGAAATGAATACAAAGTATTGTGTGACCATCCATTACAATATCCACATCCAGAAATTGTATTAGCGCTTGTACAGGCTTCTCTGCAATGCCCTGGCACAGTTCAAAAGCAGTCCCTTTGTGCACACAAGCCTGATGGTCTGTAGGGAAAACAATACATTAGAGACCTGCTCTGGAGCCTGTTGCTATAGAACAGTTATGGGCAACAGTTGGCCCCCAGCTCTCTGTCCCTGCTCTGACTTACTCCCTGCTTTTATGGTGAGTCAGAGAAGAAGATAGAAGCAACTGGCTTCTGCATCATATGACCACATCTGCACAGCATCGGAGGTCATGCAGTACATCTAATCAGGATCTCGCACCTTTAGCGTGTTCCGGACTGAACGACTACCGCGTGTCTGTTGCTAGGGGCAGCTACATATCTAAGGGGGGGTGGTGGTGGCGGTGGCCCTCCCACTTAACACTGCACTCTATGTGAGTGGACTCTTACTGCACCAGCATGCTACTAAATTACTAATTGCAAATAAGGAGCTAGATAAGCACCAAGGGTTTTGTGGGATGGGGAAGAGCTATTGAACGGCAGTCTCTGAAGTCTGCAATGTATATTTTTGGTTTAGAGGATCTATATCCAGTTGTGTAAAATGCATCATATAAATTGGAACATGGGTGCATCATACACTTTACATGATTAGATTGCTGCTGTAAAAATTAAATTGTCAAAAACATATTTGCTATTGTGTATTTTTAATTATATCTATATAAAACATGTATTTGTTGCAATGGTGTCCTGCTTGTATGTTGCATTTTGAAATCCTAAACCAATTTACTATGTGTTGAATTACTGATATGCTGCAGTACTACATGTTAAGAGATGTACATTTACTCCACAAAGGAATTGCAGCTACAGTCTATGCTATATATGGCTGGATACTGTGTATTTATGGTTCTTGTCTTTATAGAGGTTAACAATGGCTAGTGAGTATGAAGTGGTGCACATAAAGTAAACAGGGCATGGTAAAGATCATCTTCCAGGACTTTTCCACAAGTTGAACTAAAACAACACTTTCACAGGAGATTTTCCTTCCACCTCAGACTTGCTGTCCAAAGTGCATGACTGATACCTTATTGACCAAAGGTCTGTACCTGTCCAAATTTTGCTAATGTCACTAGATCTAATCCTTGATGTATAAAAGCTCCTTCCTTAGGTACTGATACACACTGTGATACTGCTCTTCAGTTAGGTCATCTAGGACTTAATTGGATACAAATGGCAACTTGTGTGGACCCAATAACTGATCATTTATTGGAGATTTTTTTCAGATGACTCTTTAGTATTGCTGGAAAATTTGTTTGGTTATGGCCACATCTCCCCCTGTGTGCACTCGTCATACTAATATAACCCTGACAATGGCTACATCAGGTATAGCACAACTGCTCAGTGCTTGGGTCATATGGCCTGTGTATGAGCACTAGTAGCTGGTGCTTATTGGCTATTGGTTTTGTATATTACCCCTTTATCATTGGAAATTACCATAATCTCCTTTCACCTCTGTTTTATAATTATTTATAATTGCAGTGTGTGTATATGTGTGTGTATGTGTGTGTGTGTATATATATATATATATATATATATCTCAATTTACAAAATATAGCCCAATTGATTTAACTCCATGCTAATCTGTTATCTGTATAATCTGCTAAAGACACTAAACTTAATCCTGGCTAGTCACTTCTGCTGAGGCAGCCTGTTTACAGTTTCAGTGCTATGTGCTGAAAATCCTGAATTCAGGCCTGTTCAAAGCAGCTACAACACATTAAATTGGCAGCATGTACTCAATGTTTATAGCATTAAACTGTTTTAAATCAAAAGCAGAGGAATATATTTTTTTTGTTATACACCTTTGTTGCTTGCCATAATCTTTTGCAATCACTGATCGTCTAGCATGCTTCCATAGCCTGAATTTATAACCTGTACTAGTGCATCCTTCCAGTAATTGTCTAGAGTGGCCGTCCAATGATTGAGCACACGTAGTCTGAGTGACAGAGGTTGGAGCCAGGATGAGAAGGGTTAAGGTACTGACTTGGTCTTTCCATCATCCCTACTTTTCACTCACTGTGAGCCAGAAAACTGTTGTAAAGGGACAGCAGGTGGACTGGTGTGATTCACACAAAGCGATCAGTGGGCATTCCTTGCAGTCTGCTGTGGCTGCGTTTGGCTATCTCTGTGATGACTGTACAGCTTTAATATATATTGGAGATTTTGATTTTTATGGCTTCTACCCTCCAATCTCCATGTAGTGGTTTCAATGTTTCTGTAATATAGAACCGGCAATACTAACTTCACTAGTCTTAGAATGACTGGAGGGCACAGTACTTAAACCATCTGCATTTGGTCCCATGTGTTTTTTGAAAGGCATAACTTGAATTACTAAACACTTCATAACAGGAAGGCTGCTGATTGCTAAATTGTGTTTAAGAGTTGGGTTTTAATGTTTGATCATTTATGTCCTGCATGTCAATGTTGCCTATTTTTGAAGTCTGTGCGAATAGAACAACCTGTAGCTAGCAGGATAGTCGCAACATTCACCACCGCACATGGTAACTTAGGAGTGATCTGTCCACTTGTGTGATTGAGAACGAGCTGCATGTGACTGGGCTGCATCAGCATGTGAGAAAAGGTATGGAGGCAAGCATGAAGCCAAAACCTGAGACTTAATGGATAGAGCAGGGTACCCCAACAGCACCAAGCAGGGTACCCCAACAGCACCGAGCAGGGTACCCCAACAGCACCGAGCAGTTCTACTGCTGTAGAAAGATTGTGGGAGTTGGCAGCACCTTAGAGTGAAACATTCATTCATACATTCATATATCAGACTTCTTATTCTAGCACTTGTAAATTGGCTTCTACTGTTTGTCTATTCATATACACAAGCTTTCTACATGAATTGCTGTGAAGAAACCCACATTCAGATGCATAAATAACATTCCTGTGTTAATAGTCAGCTCTTTCCAATTGTTTTGGACTATGTTGTTCTTGTGACTAATGAGGTTGTGAGATCTGGAAAGGGTGTAAATAAAACAATCCCTTGTCTAATCCTACATGAGCTCGCTAGTGAGTTTAGTTACAGGATTTACCATCCTGTGATTCATACTGAACACATGACACCATGAGGGAAGATTGCTCAATGTTCATGTGCTTTGCTTTAACAAGTAGCACTAGGACCCTGATGGGAGAGCCAGGGGTCAGGAGAGCTTCTGTGGATGAGGGGGCTGAATGAATATCTAAATACAGTGTTCTAGATGGGTTTGTTTCTGTGTGTTTTGTGATTGGTCAGTATATATAACCCTTTCACTTTACCTTTTTATATTTGGCTGTAAGATTAATGTGTAATTAAACCAAGTGGATGTGCAACAAGAGAACTATGTGTGATATATTGCTAATAGGTTGCTCTCTTTTGTTTGTGCTCATAAATGCCAAGGAAATACACTAACTTTTCTTTCCTGCCGATGGCACTTTTCGTTTCCACTGACTCTCTAGCATGTATTACCTGCATTAGTGCACCCCTCCTCCCAACCTCAGGGGTGGTGGAGTCCTTGATTGGAAAGAAGGTTGGTGGGAGAAGTACAGAAATCATGATGTGTGCATCATTTTATAGCGAATTGCTCAATTTCAAATTTAATCGCAACAAACTTGAAAGTTTCCTTCTCTCGCATGTATAGCTATTTCTTGTGTCCTTAATAAACCACACACACCTAGCCCTACCCTCAATGACCTTAAGACTTGCCACTAGACAACATCTTCAGGCTCTTGTGATTTCAGAGGATTATCACACATCAGTAAATTTGACTTTGGACGGAGATAAAGAGCTTAAGTGACTGTCTAAAAACAAATGCTCTAAACTTGCGGAATTTGGACTTTAGTTTAAGTAGAGCTAGTAACCTCTTTTCTTGTAGAAGCTGGTTAAAATGGTTTTCATTAATACCTTCATCTCCCCAGCCCTCCCTGTCGAAAAAGAAAAATATATGTTTTCCCCTTAACTGGATCTAGCAGGACTGAAACAAACACTGCTCCAACGTGTCTTTAAAGTTATACCCGCAGTTTAGTAAATACACCCCCAAGTCTCTTTAATCTTCTTGTTTTAAATGTACTTGGCCACCAAGATCAGATTGGCCACAAATTACAGTGTATTTGGGCCCAAAAAGATCTCTCATGGGGGAACCTTCAGTTGACGCTTGGGATGGTAACATCACTCAGTTGATGACCATGTCTGACTGTATGTGTATAGTTGTAATTTCTACTGTACTTGTTTGGGCCCTGTGTCACTAGATGTTTCATATTGGCCAGTGTGTGGCTAGTATTACGGTCCTTTGCATTCTGCATAATATACTGGGTGGCACAGTGGTTAACAGTGCTGCCTTGCAATGCCGCGGACGTTGGATAATGCCCTGGTCAGAATTGAACCATTTGGAGTTCTCTTGTTCTCACAGTATTTTGTGTGGGTTTCCCCACAGTTTCAAAATAAACTGATAGGTTAATCCAGTGATGGCAAACTACGGCCCGCGGGCCAGATCCGGCCCACTTAGAGGTTCTATCCGGCCCCCCCAATATTTTAAAAAATTTCATTAAAATATGTATAAAATTATTAAGGCTGACCCTGTGTGTCAGAAGCTTCATTTTTATGCCTTCACAGCTATTTCCTCCATTACACTCCATCCTCCTTCCTAAAAGGACACTTTGTATGTCAATCACTCAAACACCTGCCCGCCCCCTAATGGCTGAAAGTCATGTGAGAAGAGATGGGCTGGGCCGTATACTAAGGCGGATTTCGATTGGCTGCTGTGTTGTCAGTTAGTGGCTCACCAGAAAGACGGATCTGCAACAACCTGCTGAAATATGTGCTGTCTGTACGATCGCTGCACTTATAGAGGTAACACTGCTATATAACACCCTCCTGTCCCATTCAAAAAATTTGTATTATATATTTTGATATTTGAGTTTTTTAATAAATTATATTGGCCCGCCTAAAGTTTCTTTTTTAGTTGGCCCGCTCCTGAAAAAGTTTGCCCATCACTGGTTTAATCGATGGCTGAAAAAAATAAATAAAAATAAAATAAACTAGTTTGTGCTTGTGAAAGAGAATTTAGACAGTGCTGGATAATATGGTGGTGCTATATGAATAAGCCATGATAGATTTCATATCTCTGCATAATCTTTTGAGAAAAGTATATCTGAATCTGCTTCTCAACTCATGGTTAATCTGAGTCATAATTTTTTTTTTTTTTTTTATATATAACTATAAATCTGAGCTTCTGTCTTTTGTGCACTTGAAAAATCCTAAATGTCAGTTTCTGTACCACATATATTACCAGTCTTATGTCTGCTTGTGCGTCATTCTTCCATCTGACTGTTTCTTAATCTGCTTTCCTCCAGAACATCTGATCCTGACTGACTTCCTTTTACAAGATAGATTCACTGTAATACTGAAGTGCTAATGAATAAACCAGCTAGCAAGTGACTTCTAGGACTGAGTCATGCATTCGTTTAGAATGTGTAAATGTGTGGAGGAATGTTAGACTTTGCCTGTCACAAAATAGGGATAGTTCTTGTAACACCATCTAAATCACAGTGGGAAAGCATCTGTAAATCAGAGAACCTGTCCTAGACGGCTACCATGGCATGTCTTGGTGTACATTGGAGCTGTGCTGGTGGGGCTTCCTCCGTACCTGTGCTGTGCTAATGGAACTTTTCATACAAATTTTAGCCTTATACTGGTCTTACTGCTCAGAATTACTAGTAGTAATTTACCAACTGGTTACATAGCAGATACTCCATTGTAGTTAAGATAGCAGGTGTAACAATTAGTACGTTCAGTTCCATGCTAACTGTAGATTGCATTGATTGAAGTATACCTTGCTCATTGCATGACATCTATGTTAACAAGGTTATTTGCCTCTGTAGCTGGATCGTGTAGAAATTTATTTTAATTAGTGGCGCAGGCACAAATTTATTTAATTTCAAATGAAATAAATCTTTTGGCGTGTGTTTTGTATGGAAATGTATATATTTCGGATACAGTATTTCATATTTGGATTTTGTAAATTTGGAAATCCCAGGTATGAGATTACCTGTCTCCAGACAGTTGCAAAATATGCCTGTTAATTAGACATTTTCATCGCTGAGTGGCCAACACATATGAGTCTGAAAGCGCAAGAGGAGGTAATTAGACTTGCATCCAGAGTCTTACAAACATAGGAAGTCTACCAGAAAGTGATCACAGATTATTGTGACTTTTCGTTAAATTGCATTAGAGGCAAGATTAGAGAAATTTATATCCTGATGGTAAACATTCAATATAAAAACTTAAACATTGTGGTGCTGTTAGCAGCAATGTAAAAAGGTGTTCAACCCCTCCAGGCTGATCATGGACAGGTTGCATGAAGCACTTCAAATGGTTAGAGGGGCAGGAGGCTGGAATACCTCCTGCCAGGGTATCTCTGTAAAAGTTCTATTAAAAACTGCACTGCTTGACCATGTAATGTAGTAGTATTGTACAATCTGTAACTTTTGACAATCACTAGTACCACAAACTAGTGTAGCTATCCTTATGAGGACACTTGAGCTAACAAACATCACTGCTTCAAGTTCCGGCATTGACACCTGCTTACCTGCGACAATTGTTGTGACTTCAGACTAGACCAATTTAACCCGTTATCTGGCCGTTCTGTGGTTGGGACCCAGTGTCTAGACCAACTCTCTGCCTGCTACCTTGCAGCTCTCGCTAGTGTGATAGGGTTGCTGTGGATGTTCCCCGCTGGCCTGATTTAAGTGAAGAGGTTATGGGTACCAGCCTAGGTGCCCAGCTAGTGGGTACACTAGACACAAAAGTTACCTAGAAGGAAGCGGTTCTAGGTACCGACAAAGGAGCCTAGCGGTGGTAGCAGCAAGCTCCTCTTACTGCGTGTTAGAGGGACGCAGTTTGGGATACAGAAAAGGGATGGTGGCAAGTCAAGCGCAGCCAGTCCCCTGCAACAACTGACAGGGTGGCATAGGCGGTCCATCCTATTACAGGCTCCTCCTATAAGTCTCTTCACATAAAGCTGGTCAATCCAGCTGCAGTATTCCATTGAAGTTTTCATTTTTAAACATTTGTTTCCATAACTTTTGTATTTGATTTTTGAATGTTTAGGTCTTTTATTTATTTTTTTGAGTAGTTTAAAATGTTCACCTTTTACATTGGAAAATAAAATATAGATTTATCTTTTACAAAGTACTTTATTGGTAATTAAGGTTGCATGTGCTGTATTTTAAGTGGGTTAATAAAATTCTCATATTGATGCATTTCACTTGGAAGTGTTTTTTGACCGATAGTACACTGCACTGTATTTTGCCGTTGTCCTCCTCACCAGCGCCATCTAGTGTTCTGCATGTGGTTGTCAGATCCTTGTGAATCATACTTTTTTTTTTTTTTTTTTTTTAAATCTGCTTTTAATTGATTTCTCAGTGCTGATTGATCTACAATATGCTTGCTTTCATGGCCCTACCTCACAGCTGCACAACATTTAACTGTATGTTAATTGAGTAACAATGGTGAGTCCCAGTTTCTGTGGGCCGGTGCTTCCCAGCTACTGTCATTTTATTACACCTATTTTGTTCAGTTATGGGGTGACTTTTATTTATCCTTTAATACCACTTTCATACTGCCGCCCCGGCAATATCCCGGGATATTGCCGGGGCACAGGGCAGTATAGATAAGAAGATTCCCGGGTCGGGCGGGTTCATACTGCACCTGCCCGACCCGGGTTTTAGAAAAAAAAGAAGTGTAAAAAATGTTTTAATTAACTTATTTTCAGCCAGCGGTGTCTCCGGTGGGTTGCCGGCTGTCAGGGGGACCTCTGGGTGATAAAATTACGTCATTTCTAGTCCATTAGAAATGATGTCATTTTAGTACCCAGAGGTCCCCCTGACAGCCGGCAACGCACCGGAGACACCGCTGGCTGAAAATAAGTTAAGTAAACATTTGTTATGTATTTTTTATTAAAATATTTTTCTTTTTTTTACAGTATGGATGGTGAGACCTGGGAATTACACGGGTTGCACCTTCATACTGCAGGCGAGCGGGGTCCAACCTGGGAATTACCCCCTGGTCTAAGTCCCGGGATTTTAGACCCGGGATTTTGTGGTTGGACTATTCATACTGCACCAAGACCCGGGTTTTTCAGCGTGCCTCTGCAAAAACCCGGGTTTTTGGTGCAGTATGAATGGGGTATTACAGATTTTAGTTTACTAAATTGATAAACTCGTGCTTGGAAGAAATTGATTTTAAAATGACTAATTGTAAAGTAGTCGCAGTAAGAAATGTATATGATGAATTGGAAAATCAAACTTTCTATTTGAGTTCAACTGTACTGTAAAGGGTTAACGTTCCCAGTGATGACAATGGCGAGTTTGAGCCCAGCACTGGAAACAGATTTCAGTATTCTTAGATCCTCAGTGTTTGAGGGCAAAAAAGTAATATTACTCATGTTATTTGCTTTGAATTAAAATATAAACTTGTAGTTGTCACTTTTCATGGCAAGTACAGAACCCATCAACAGATAGGGGGGTAAAATTCCAAATTATAAACAATAGTTGGTGTGAATGTTCCCAGCATCAAACTAAGTTCATTCGCCACCTCCAACTCAGTTGGATCCCATAAATTGGGATCCTTAATTATACTAGGATACTTCTCTCCAGACCCTCACCTAGACAGATATTTTCTTCTTCTTTAAAGCCAGCACTGGATAATTTATTTAACTCCAGGGGGCAAGTGTGCCATCACCGCTTTAAATTTCCCCTGCAAAGTTGCCGATTTGAGCTCCTGATGATAAAATCTGTACCTGGTGATATGGGATATTTTTCCTTTTTTGTTTTTTAATTTTGTCTTTTTATGTGGTGCATGCCATGTTCCAATCTGATGTCAGTCCTGATAAACTTGTGTTAAGCTATGCAAATCATATTAGGTTTTCACTTTGGGAGTTATCTGTTCCCTTTTTTTGTACCCATTACCTTATTTTAAAAAAACATGCAAAATAATAAATATAGAAGTAGTTAATCCTAAGTGGATAGTAAATGCCTGCTGTTTAACACTCCCAATAAATGTACATTTAAGTGACATTTAGGTCCCTGCACTAGAGAACTGGCCAGATTGTCAGTACATACCACTGCAGATTATTTAATTGTATGGAGGTAATGCAATCGGCACCATTGGTCCAAGTGGAAATTTAGAAGTGATGGTATGGAAAATGTAAGTGAATGGAACTTGATAGTTTTACAATGAAGGCAGTACAAGTGGCGTTATGGCATACAACAGTATACACCACTACTTCACTAGTGGTCTGCACCATAATGACCTACTGATGCCATGTTGTACATGGTACTGGCTGCCAGTCTAGCGATCTCTGCCGTATACACATACCTTTTTATATGCTGAATGCTAAAGCCAGTAACCGTGTGATTTCCCCCGGACATATGTAGGTCTACACTCAGATACCATTGGAGTTCAGACATGTCTTCTATATAAACAGTGGATTCTAATGTATTTACTTCTGTATGAGGAACAAGACATTTGTGTATTAACCTTTACAGGACACCACATGAGTTCCACAGTGCAGTACAATGGGCAAACTGCAAGACTGTACATGGTATAACTGTACAGTACTCAAAACAAACACTACAATGCAACACGGTGTTAGGAACCCCTCCAGCCGGCACAACACAACCCGGAGTCTACTCTGCCAGTCAGGTGTTCACTGGAGCCCCTGATGGTGGGGACAGACTGGGCTGCAGACTGACAGAGGGTCGTGAAGTGTGTACCGGCTGGGGAGAACCCAGGCAAGAAGAGTCAGGTCCACGCAGAGGTCAAAAGGTCGGCAGCAGGTAACAGTAACAATGAACAAGCTGAGGTCAGAGGTCACAGGCAAAGTAGCAGAACGGGTAAACGAGCCAAGGATCAGGGTCACAGGAAACACAAGCGAAGTCAAATACGAAGCCAAGGGTCATACACGGGAAGTCAAAACGTAGATACAGGAACAGGAACTGGAACAAGCAGGTCAGCAGACTGGAGCACAGAAGCTATAACCGGCAATGAGGCAGCAGACCTCATTGCCTTAAATACAACCCATAACCAATCAGAACCTGCCCCTAGACAAGGCCACACTTGTAGGCTAATTGCCAGCACCTAGCAAGACCAATCAGGGCTTAGCCCTGAAATCCACACCTGCAGGCTAATGCCTGCTAATTCAGCCACAGGCTAAATCTGCCTGATTGTCCCTAGAGCGCATGCGCGCCTGGCTGCCAGGACACGGCGCTGAGGAAGCGTCCGACCGTTGCCTTGGCAACGGTCGGGAGTTGGAAGGAAATGACGTCCCGGTCGTCATGGTGACGGCCGGGACGTTGGGACCGTCAGGAAGCGAGCCGCGGCGGCTGTGAGTACCGCCGCGGCTCGTGACACACGGCTACTGATAGCCTAGTTGGGTAATAGGGTGCAAGGGGTGTACTCTGTGCAAGCTGAAGCCTTTGCCCATTAGCATGGGGGCAAGAAACCTGTTTAGAGCCACAGAAAGAGGTGCGTAGACTATGGAGGAGTGGAGTCCAGGGGCAGAGAGACCAAGGAAGTGGTGCACAGTGTAGCAGGTGGGCACACGTTATGGGTAAGGAGAACAGGAGGGAAGAGGGCCCTGGCTATTAGAGCTTCCATTCTAAAGTCTGTAAGCTTCTAGTCACCTTGGGTTTCTGTTATATGTGTGACTCGCACTTGCTAACTTCTCATATGCAGAATACAATAACATGCTATCATTTACAGTAGGCAGTGATGAATATCATTTTTATGTATTTATATGATCCTGACTGGATTAAGGATGTACTTCCTGGGAGCAGTGGAGCAGGGTGACCTTGAATAAAGTGTTTATATTTTTAATCAAGCATTAAATTTCCTTTTATGTGGTAAATCGGTCTTTGGCAGACATCTAGTATGTTCTGGTGAACCATGAAGAGGCTTTGGAGATCCTATTTGTTTATAGACTATATAGACTGCGTGTAATACAACTGCATTTCCTATATAGTTGGCACAAATGGTTCTGTACTGTGGACCTATAAATATAGCTATAAGATATAACATTCCCATAACTTATGAACAAGCTATACATTGTTAGGAGTAATACCTCTTCTATCATGTCATGTACAATCTGTCCCGTTAAGTGGTGCCTGCACTGTGTGGTCTATCAGGACTGGTCACCTGTTCCTGACTGACCGGAGGGCTGGCGCTCACATTTGCTGTCTCTGGGTGTGCCAAATACATTGCCTGCCAAGAGAAGCACAGATGCTGAAGCGTATGGCTGTTAGAAGCACGCAGTGCATGTGTAAAGCCTTTAGTATGCTGAGTGTTGTCCGTGTGCGGGAGGGGCAGAACCACAATACATGCTGCTGAAGACTCCAGTTGTGTACATCATTCATTCACACAGATTTAAGAGCTGAACAACATTCACACTTACAAAATATACAGCAACTGTATATCTACCACACACACTTTGTTTTCACTCATTGCAAAGGTAAAACATAGGTTACGGACCGGTGTATAATTATTATTTTTGTCAGTCGTTTCACCCTGTATTGTGTATGTGTTGGCTTTTGTTTGTGAGATTTATTTATACTTTAAACCCTTACAAACACAGTTGCTGAGAATTTTCACAACTGATTTTAATACTTTGCATTTCTAATGGGTACATTCTAGTGGGTACAGAGCTTTACTTAGAGCTTTCTGATCACAACAGTCCTATATAGTTTCCTGTGTTACACAGGATATTAGCGGATTGCCAGCAGTAGAATTCAGATCTATGTGTGAATAATTAACATGTTCTCTAAAAGACCCAAAGTTCCACAAATTAGTTTATTCTGTTCAGATGATTGGCTCTGGGGACTGTTTATATCATACAGCATATGGCTTGGCTAAATATTTCCATTAGACAAAATTTCAGCTGTTATTAAAAGGCCGTCCTATCTAATCATGGTTGTATTGTCCCTTGTATGAAAGTGTAATAGGCAGTGTTATATAGGTGTGTGTGGACTGTCACATGAGCAGTGAGTAATAACTTTTTACAGGTTCTTTTATGTATGAAATAGTGATATACTACTTGGATGTAACTGGAGGGGGGTGTAAACCTTTCCTTCCCCAACCACCTCTTGGCACAACAAGACTATATGTAATGATTATGCACTTACACAGAATAAAGAAGGCTTCAAGTGCCTGAAAATGTCCAGGCACTTGTATGGACCAGGGATGAGCGGACTCGGATTATCGCAATCCGAGCCCACCCGAACAGTGCGGATCCGAGGGCGATCCGAGCACTGTTCGGGTATTTTCGGCGCTGAGAAACTGAAAACGAGGCTATGAGTCCAAATCCCGCCGTCGGATCTCGCGATACTCTGATTCTATAAATTCCCCGCTTGCCGTCGCCATCTTCACTCGGACATTGATCAGGGATCTTGTGCTGTGTCCTGCTCAGTCCAGTGGTGCTGTGTCCTGTGCTCTGTCCTGCTGACTCCATTGGTATAAAAAAATTATTAAAAAAAAGTATAAAAAAAATTAGTACTGCGATATCTAACTACGTTCACTGTTCCTGCAGTATAAAAAAATACTCCTGCAATATAGAACCACGTTCACTGTTCCTGTAGTATAAAAAAATACTACTGCAATATATAACTACGTTCACTGTTCCTGCAGTATAAAAAAATACTCCTGCAATATAGAACCACGTTCACTGTTCCTGTAGTATAAAAAAATACTACTGCAATATATAACTACGTTCACTGTTCCTGTAGTATAAAAAAATACTACTGCAATATATAACTACGTTCACTGTTCCTGTAGTATAAAAAAAATACTACTGCAATATATAACTACGTTCACTGTTCCTGTAGTATAAAAAAATACTACTGCAATATATAACTACGTTCACTGTTCCTGTAGTATAAAAAAATACTACTGCAATATATAACTACGTTCACTGTTCCTGCAGTATAAAGGAATTTGTACTGCTGTATAACTCAAGTTCAGTGGTACTGTCCTGTGCCGCATATAAATTTTAAAGCCTTTGCCGGGTGTGTGTGGCTTAGGGGTACGCTCTCTTGTGCTGCATATAATGGAGTACAAAAATTTGGAGGATAAATTAGGGAAAGATCAAGAACCACTTCCTCCTAATGCTGAAGCTGCTGCCACTAGTCATGACATAGACGATGAAATGCCATCAACGTCGTCTGCCAAGGCCGATGCCCAATCTCCTAGTAGAGGGCATGTAAAATCCAAAAAGCCAAAGTTCACTAAAATTGGCAAAAAACAAAACCTTTTGGCCTAAAAACAATATTGTGAGGTGTTCAGAATAGACTGGAAATGAGTGGAAATGAATGTTATTGAGGTTAATAATAGTGTAGGAGTGAAAAAAAACAACCAAAAATATGGATTTTAGCACTTTTTATGCTTGAGTGGGGTGTTTTGGCAAAACCAATCAGAACCCAAAACCTGAAGCTAATCAAAACCCAAAACCCGAAAAGTGGCCGGTGCACACCCCTAGTATGGACCATGTTGTAATGACTAGAAGAAAAATATATATCTATCTTGTATCCAGTCACTTTATCCCACACGAAACAATAAGAAAAGTGCGCCAAAGGCTGGAAAGAATCTTCAGAAATTTGACGGAAACTGTGTGCTTCTATATAAGAGATTTTTTTTTTTTTTTTATATCCCCAATAAAATTTAAAAAAACTTTATAAACAGATATCGATAGCTTGAAAAATAACTTCTAATAAACAATTAGATTTAAATACTGCTGAATAGATACAAGAGTCAACAAACGGATTCAGAAACTACAACATAATCATGCATGCACCTTTAGCAAAAATATATCTTCGTTTTCAAAACAATAACACAATGACTTTATTCCATATCGATTGGTGCGCCAACCTACTTGGATCTATACAGCTATATTCAAGGAATTGTTCGTTTTTTTTTTTCTTTTGTTTTCATTTCTATCTTGGCTATTAGGGAAAAGAAATCCCCTCTTCTGGCAAACCTTTCTTATTGTTTCAGGTTTTGTTTCCATTCTAGGGAACGGCACCCCTAAGATAGGTAGCGACAATAGGTCCTTATATTATATAGTATGAGCGCCTGAGAGAATTTTTATTGACTTTATCCCACATCTGTGGTAAGAGACCTTCATGTGAATTATTTCTGTGTAAAAATAGGTATATGCCTCTCCTCTCCCTGGATTGTCTGAGCTCTGCATAAAACTGTTTGCTGGTTTTGAAGGGAATTAAACAGAAAAGACTACATGGTGCTTTCAAATGGCTATATTTTATGTGGTGGAATACTACATAAACCCTGGTATGGCCATTATCTGTCTGCAGTTTGTATTTTGCTACATAAAATGTTGTGCTGAAATAAAGCAATGTAGAAGTCACTGAACAGAGGACAACCAAAATCTTTGTCTGTTCAGTTTCTGTTCTGAGGAGTTATCGGATATGAGTAAATTCACCTTTATGACTGTCTTCTGCCACTTACTCTGGTGTCACACAAGCCCTGCATAGATGGCGATGGTTTTGAAACGTAGAGTCACACAAGCTGCTTTCTAAACTCTACCAGCATGGAAAGTGTAAAGCAAAATTACTATTTTATTAGTTGCCATTACAGAACATCAGAGACACTATCTGTGACTCATTTGTTACATTTTCTTGTCTGCGTATAAGCACAGTATTTCTTGTTTCAATCATGTTACCAAAGGCAAAGCTGGTAAGCAGATACAAGGCCACTTACCCTACTTTCAAACTCGGTGAAACATTTTATATAACCTAATGTAGAAAACTCCTCTAACGGCTGTTAGTCGCAAGTCTAGCATAGGTTATACCTGCGTCTATTTACATTGGTTGATCTTCGATTCCAATAGAACCTGTTTTTGAATAGTAAACCTGCTGGTTACTTTGTCATGGCCTTTGATCTACAGTGCAGAGTATAAAAGTAAACCAATGAGATGGTCTCTTGGTTATATTTTTTTAAAATGCTTTACAGATTTTCAGAGAACAAGCTTGTGAAAAGTAACATTGGGTGTCCCAATCAGGGAAATGCTGTGAAGCAGCTTGTTGGAAAGATGGCCTCAAAGATTTAAGTTTGAGGTCATGATATGAAGCTGCTCTCCCTAAGAACTGACCTTTGTATAATCTCTCATGTACATGCTATAGGTCACAACGCCCAGATATATTTTTAATGTATTTTGATTCAATGTTGTGCTATATAATCACCTATTCATGAATTCCTTGTGTTTTTATAATTAAAGTTATCTGTATCAGATAGCCTTTAGGATGTCCTCATTAGTTAACTACTTCCCCATGTAGTGCTGCTCTGCCTCACTCCACCATTGGTCCTTCCATTGTCCTCCTTTTTAAACACGAGAATTACCCAAATCTGTACATGTGACAGACCACCTCCACCTGCCCATGTCCTGAGATCCCATTTAGTCTTATCTCCCTTATGCCAAATCTGTGATTAAAAGGCAGGTTTTTCTAAATTCATAAATTCATTTTATGTATCTCTACACAGGCTGCTGCCAGCTTCAGAGTGCTCTGGGTTTTCTAGCTTATTATATTAAACCGTGTTCAGAGCAGCAGTGTTCATTGTAATCATACAGGACTGGGAACAAGATTCCATAATAGTTTACATTCCTCTTTATAGCATGGATTTGTATTTTGACCTTAATGTGAACTTTATTTTACTTGTCTTGCCACATTCAAGTAACTAAAAGGCTGTATGTATATAGTGCAGGAGACTGCCAAGTACTCATGCTGGGTGCTGTGTACCAGTGATGTGCAACCCAATATACTTCAAGAGCCACGTGTGCTATCCCACCTTCAACAGGGCTGCATATTGAGCTTTTTTTTATTTTTTTATTCTTGAAATGAAGGACAAACTACCTCAGCACTCCCATATCACTTGTCCCAAAATGCCCCGACATGCCCTTCACTGGCTCCAAAACTACACCACATGCCACTCAGAACTCCCTCTTGCCATAAAATTCCTCTACATGCAGGCAGCCCTCCACTTGACATTACATATCCTCAGACCTTGTAAGCCAATCGCACCTTGTCCCACATATCTAAAAACGCTTAACTGCACAGCCAGAGCCCTGATGATGGAGGGAGCGTATGTTAAGCAATGTTGCATGACCTGCACGTCTTCCTCTGGGTGTGCTATGACCTCCATGCATGTGGTGCATGATCAGGGATAAAAAGAACTGCGAATAAGTCAGTGGGGCACAGAGCTGAGGGCCACCTGTTGCCCTCTACTGCTGTATACTATCTGCTCTGAAGAGTTGCAGCGGTGATGTCCAGTCTAAAATTTTCTCAGTATGGCTTCCTCACTTCTCTTCTAACATCCCCACCATCATCATGGGTGATTTCAACATCCCTATTGCTAATCCAGATTCCAAAGCTACTTCCTATAATATCCTCACTTGGCCTCTCAGTGGATTGAATCTACTTCTCATCAGGATGGCCACTGTCTTGATCTTGTTTTCTCTAGACTATGCTCAGTTTCTAATCACCTTAACACTCCTTTCCCCCTCTCTGATCATCACCTTATTAGTTACTCGTTCCCTCCCAGTTCTTTAACCTCCCTGCTGTCAAACTCTTCCAAGCCCACAGGAATATTAACTATAGATTTTCAACAGTCTTCCACCTCTATAACCACCTTTCCCCAATTTCTACATTCTCTTCCCCTAATATGGCAGTTGCTCATTTACACCATATCCTAGCAACTGCCCTTGATCAAGTGGCTCCAGCACTCTTCACACTTCGCATGGACTTTGTTCTCATCCATGGCACACTAAAGTTACATGAAATCTACAAAGACTCTTGTTAAGCAAAACATCACTGGAGTAAATCTTGTACCTCTAATGATTTTTAGCTCATGTACTACTATCTAGCACTCCTATCGAAATGATCTGGATACTGCTAAACATGCTTTCAATCTCATCAATGCTTGGGTTTCTAGCTCAAAATGCCTTTAACACATTTTAATCTCTTCTAAACCTTCCAAATACTATCGGTGCCAAGAATCTTGCTTCCTATTTCAAGGACAAGTTTGATGAGATCTGACTTTGAAATGGAATTCTCTCCCTTGACAAGCAATCTGTTCAATTCCTTCCCAGCATCCTCTGACACCCTCTCCATTTGACCCCACAAATGAAGTTTCTACTCTTATCTTCCTACTTAACCTTTTATCCTCTCGATCCCATACCCTCACAAATTGGTAGGTCCATGTCTCCTGTGCTCATTCCACATCTAACTAAAATCTGTAATCTATCTCTACTGGTATCTTTCCATCACTATTCAAACACAGTGATTACTCCTATTCTGAAAAAAACCCAAAAAACTAAATGATCACCCAGGCTCTCAAGTTAACACCCCATCTCTCAGCTCCCATGCCCCTCCAAACTTCTTGAGATAATTGCCGACACACGCTTTCTTTCTGCAAACATATTGGATCCTCTTCAGTTAGGCTTTCCCTCTCAACACTCCAGAGACTGTGCTGTTCAACGTTGTCAATGATTTGATAACGGCTAAAACTAAAGAACATTACTCTCTTCTAATTCTTCTGGATCTCTCTGGTGCATTCAACACTGACCACTCTCTCGTCATACAAACACTACAATCCCTAGGTCTTCTAGGCACTGTCCTATCCTGGTTCTCATCCTACCGATCTAATTGCTCTTTCAGTGTTTAGTTTCTCTGGAATAACCTCCACTCTGCTTCCTTTATCAGTTTGAGTACCACTAGGATGTCATAGGTCCTCTGCTATTCTCTATCTACACAACTTCTCTTGGAAAATGAATAAGTTCCTTTTTGAATCTCAATATAATATCTATGCAGATTTTTCACTAATCTATCTATCCCCTCCTGATCTCTCGCCATCTGTATTGTCTCGCGTTACTGACTGTCTTTCTGCCATTTCATCTTGTATGTTCTCTCGCAAACTCAATCTTTTTTTAAAAACAGAATTATTATTCCCACCCATCAATATAAGCGTCCTGTCTAACATTTTTTTTATTTCTGTTGACATGACCATAAATCCCACCCCACAAGCTCACTGCGTAGGTGTAATCATTGACTCTCAACTGTCCTTTATTTCCTACATCGGCTCTATATTTAATCAGGCTACATACATATTAAAAACATTTACAGAATACGTACATCTTGAACGCTGCAAAAACGTTAATTCATGCACTCATCTCCCGTATCGACTATTATAATTTCCTCCTTACTGGTCTTCCCAAAATCGACTTGAGCCCATACATTCTATTTTGAATGCAGCAGCTAAATTGATTTTCTTTGCAAATAGTTCTTACTCTGCTGAGCCATGATGTCAGTCTCTATATTGGTTGCCTGTTTTACAATGAATCCAATATAAAATTCTTCTACTTACATAAGGCCATCAACAAAATTGCACCAACATACATCTCCTCACCTGTCTCAAATTATCTCCCAACTCTACACCTCCGTTCTGCACAAGATCTGCGTCTCTTCTGCTCCCAAAAGATCCTCCCATTCCCAGTTAGAAGATTTTTTTTCGGGCTGCACCCACTTTGTGGAATTCACTCCCTTGCACAATAAGACTTTACCCTAGTCTTCAAACCCTCAACCCACCTCTTCAGACAAGTTTATGATATTCCTCAACCATCCACTTAATCTTCCTAGGTTACCCTATTACCACCGTCTACACAGCTAACGAAAGACAACAACCCCCTGACCAACATAGTTTTGAATTGAACATACAGCCCACTAAATACTTTGCAACGTTTGCATTCTAGCTGGACAGAGATGCTTTATGATGTAGCACTTATCCTTGTGTATCAAACCATTGTCCCATATATTGTAAGCTTGCGAGCAGGGCCTTCTTACCTGTATGTATTACCCAGTATTGTTTTATTACTGTTTGTTTCTAATTGTAAAGCACTACAGAATCTGCCTGTGATATATAAACGATGATGAAAATCTCCGTTTATTTTTGCCCATCTCCCAGGCTAATCTTGTCTAAATCTGAAATCTCTTGTATGCACTTAGTGTTTTGTTTTTTTTGTCCTACACAGCCTGTTCACTTCTACATGGGTTAGTGTTGGGATTTTTATTTTTGATCTTTAGTCAAAATAACAGTAGTGTAACAGCCCGATTCCTTAGTATAGGATGGTTATAGCTCTAGTCACCAGTTTGACCCATGTATCCTCTTCCTGATAGTCTGGATGGGTCATGATTGTGCAATATTGAATGCTGGGTGTGACGAGCTGTCTGAAATGTGACCTCCTAGTGGAAAGTAGAACAGTCTGATTTTCCAAAAATGAAACTAAACTGTTGATCAAACATGTTTTTGCTGCAATTATGTTCTATATGGAACTCTTTATCTTGGCAATCAGTTTACAGTAATCAAATACTGAAACCTCCTGACTATGTCCCTGGTTTAACTGCAGTTGCTATTACTTTGTTTTTTGGTTTAAATCTTTATTTGCATTGTATATGAATAATCTGAGGCCTATGTAATGATGCAAAGTTTGATTTATGACTTGTGCAGAAATGTAGCCGAGTATTTTCCCATGAGGCTATTCCATGGTTTGCATTATTGAACCATTTCATCTTGCCGAGGGAGCAAGTCCTGCATGTTTCATTCGTGTCCTCAGATTGCGTGTTAGCGAGGCTGGACCTCCTTCACTTCCGAGCATCAGAAGAGGCTGGGCAGGGCTTATGTGCAGTCTCATCTTCGTTTGTCTGAAAATACTATTGGAAAGGAAGCCATAATATGGATGCTGCATGGATTTCTAAAGTGCTGGAGAAGGTGACGCAGTGCAGCAGGTTTTAGACCGGTAACGAGATTTGCAGGACATTGCTGAATTTGTGTGCCCACTGCCTGTGCTGTTGGCATTAGGCAGTGGCCAGGTAACTGCTGGTAACATCCAAGCTATGTCCTAAATCAGATGTTGTGCAGTTTGGTGTAACATCTTTGCATAAGATGTAAGGGAGTTTATGCTGGTAGTGGATTGCATGGTTTGCTTTCTCATGGGGTGTTTTTTTTTTTTTTTTTAATTGATTTTAGTTTCTAAGAGTGCTATCCTGAGGGATGTAGCTAATGCTCTGCTACAAATCATAAGTGCTGCTGTAAAAATCTCTCGTATACATGTGTTTATAGTAAATGCATTTTGATGTCAGTGATGATTTAGTAGACATGCAGTTGTAATGTAGACCCTGCACATCCACTGGTTTCTTGATATGAAGGGTTAACGCCTGGCCTTGCTTAATATAGTCTCAAATCTTTTAGGTTACTGGTTCCTGTCATCAGAAAACACTGCCATGAGTTTTATATTAAGCTCAGTAGTTCTAGATCTCTGAGAGCAAGGTGCATCGCTGGTTAAAATATTGGTGACAGAATTCTCTGTTTATTGGGGGGGGGGACGGGGGGGGGGGACCTATGCTTTAAAACTCTTTTCTGCCTCATAATTTCAGTACGAAAAGAAGTGGCAAAAAATTAATAAACCAGGGAATGTTGGTTAGTAATGCTGTGTAAGACTTATTATAAATGTGTTTTTGAATCCTGTAATGAAGTTTCTTTAAGCTAATTAGTGCGGTTATAATGAATTCTAGCAGCCTGCTTATTTTCCATAACTTTACACCTGCTAAGTGGCACCAGTTCCATTTTGATAGTGCACTCTTCAAATTCTCACTATTGATTCACCTATTCACGGGTAGTAGTTATTGACTGGGGTTGGTTTGTACTGGCCAGTACTTATCACCTCCAATACATTGGACTTCACTACCGGTTATAACAAGCGCAAAATCTTTGAGCATCTGTTAAGACATGCAAGATTCTGTATTCAATGCAGTGCTCCAGTAACACTAGAAAAGGAATGTTTGCCATGTGAAATTATTATTAATAATAATATAATTTCAAAGTCTCAGCAAATGCATATATTGGGTGCCTGCAAAGAACTTGATCAGTTAAATGTCCAGTTGTTGGTGATGTAGAGTAACCTGTATAATTAACTTGGAATAGCTGAGAGGCTTCCACTCTGCAGTACTTACTTCAGTTTCCTATTATAGAAGTGACATCACCCATTAAGCTCCGGGATACTGTGTGCTGAATAAGGGAACTGCAGGATGCTCTGGTCTCTTTGATTCTTTTATTTAGTTTTTTACCTAGTCTTTTTATTTTTTTAAATCCTGGACTTCTGTAGAGGTTACATGTAATACATTATTTATGTTTTTTACAGATCAACCTTTATTCATTAAGTAGCATTTCCTTAGCAATAGTCTTTTACTTTCCGATGTCCTCATTTTGTTGATGGGATGTGTGCTGTAAACCACTTGATATCCACTTACTGTTGTCCCCAATGCAGAGGGGACAATGTGTAGTTGTTGTTGTTGTAGAGTTCGGTAATATTGTGCATGTGTCTAGACATATTCTTCCAATGTCCATTCAATAACAATTTTGTTTGTATTATAAACCATTTTAAGTATTGTATGTTCATATGAGGTGGTCAGAATATTCAGGTTGATTGACAGTAATATAGGCTCATAGGAAATAAAAACTAATTGCACCCAAACTTCAGGGATAACTGTTTTGTATGAGAAATGGGTCTGCGCTCACATTATTTTCATATGCTTTTTAATCGTGACTTCCCCCAGTGACCTAATAAACTCCCCCTTCTAAAGGTCCTGTTTTATCCACCTTTTTATCTCCTGCTTTACTGTAATACTGACAGTTATTGGCAGGATCAGGTTAGTCTGCTTACTTTGAAGTATATATTCTTATTCATGGCTCATGTTCATGCTGCTATTGCTAGTGTAGAGAATGTGAATCCAGCATTTCAATTTATTTATCTTGTCTTATTATCCTACTGTACTTGTATTCTACAAGCTTTTCTTGTACTGTTTTATTTCATTTGGGATTATATATTTTTTTTTCCCACCTGCTCAACAATTTTCCTTTTGTCAATCTTTGTTTAATCTATAAAAACTCTTTATCATTTTTTTTGTTAGTCTGAATCTGGTTATGGATCGGAGTCTAGCTTACGGCGGCATGGCTCAATGGTCTCCCTCGTGTCTGGAGCAAGTGGCTATTCAGCTACATCCACATCATCATTCAAGGTCAGATCAAATGGTTTTTTCCTTCTAACTTTAGACTTCTGTAGTCTAACTCAATAAAAATATATTTTGACAATAATATAAAAGCATGTTTTTAGATATACATGTAGAGATGTGTTTTTTAGTAAATTTGTTTGGACACAGATGACATTCCTTTGGTTGTCTTTTAGTCAACTTTAAAACATGTCTTCGTATTCCATCAGTCCTCTTGTTTGTGACAATGTAGTCATCCTGATCTTTATTTATAACCTTCACATATTTGACTTTCGTCACTTAATGGGGACCATTGCAATGTTTAAGTTTTATTGACACCACTCAAACGAGCTGCCTGGAAAATGCTTCGGTCTTAGTTTATGGAGGTGGCTTTTAGTGTTGAGGGCTTTAGCCAGTAGAATCAATACCACACTAGGTCTAGTAGAAATAGACGTTGCAGTGCTCTCCAACTGCAGTGGGCCCTGGGGTAAGATCGTTCAACCTACTTATAAGTGTACATTTTGGATAATCCAGTAAAACCTGTCTTTGTGCCATATTAAGCATATCAGATGCATAGCTTATAGATTCACATGCCACTTGATGTTTACCATTATTGTAATACAGTATCTACATTTTGTCTTTCTGTGTATTTCTCTTTCTGTGCAGAAAGGACACAGCCTGCGAGAGAAACTTGCTGAGATGGAGACGTTCCGGGACATTTTGTGTAGACAGGTTGACACGTTACAGAAGTACTTTGATGCGTGTGCGGATTCAGTCTGTAAAGATGATCTTGAGAGGGATAAAGGTACAGCATTACTGTGAATTATCAATAACCCCCTTTTAAGATGAACTGTGCATAGAAAATAAACTTGTTTTTTTGCACAATATAAAACAATGATTGCCATTATGGCCAGGTTAGTCTTTTGCAATCCCTATTTTTATTGTATCCTTAAAGTAACTTGCAGTGTGTGGAGTTTGTAATAGAAGACGGATGTCAAATAGTTTTTTTTTTTTTTGTTTTTTTTAGTGCGTCTCTGCCATAGATTTTTAAAAAGGCTTCTAAGCAAACACAAGACAAAGAACAGGCTTTATAAAAATATTTCTATTAGTGCATGGAAATGTGTCCATGTAAGAAGTTATCAAAACAGCCTCATGTTCTATTTCCTAGGTTCTGTTTTATTTTGGGGTGTAAAGGCATTGACACCAATAGCATTTGTCATACTTTGTGAGACCAGAACAGCTGATGTTTTGGTTTTTGGCATAAGTAGCCAAATTATATCTTCCTCCAAATTAGCATGTATTGCTCTGTTTGGTTTGCAAGCTGCTAAATGAACAACCTGCATAATTTCACTTATCACATTTTGACCAAATTTGCCAAGAACCTTTTTGGGAGAAGGGGGCGTTGTTGTTTTTTTTTTTTTTTTTTTATATCGTTCAAAGCTAGTGGTTCTTGCATGTAGAGTGCATAGTAATATGCATATTGCCATACATTGCAGTCACCTTCAAATCATTAACAGAACCATAGTGGTATTATCAATGGTACAGGTTTTAAATGGTGGACTGGTCAAAAATGTGGCCTGACGTATTAATTGTCCATCCAGCTTTAGATGTCTGTATCCATGCACATTGGCTGTCCAGTCGTCCTAGTAATCAATAGGTAACGTAAACTAGTGTGTGATGACCAAAAATAGAAAACAGACTTCTGAGATAAAAGCGTCCTCCATAAACTCTAAAGGTCTGGATGCATTTAGAACACTGCCTGCTCTATTTCTGGTGCACCCAGCACCTCATTAATTCTTGCACTAAGTTCATCTTCCATACTAGATTACCTGGGGGTGGATGCAGCCAACTGCAGCATACAGATATACCATGGGGCTTGAGGCATGCTGTCCCCCCACCCCCATTTCTTTTAATGAGGTGTCTAGTCCATGTGCAGATCGGCTGCATTAGTATGACATCTTGTGGTAGCAAAAATTTACTGCATGTGTTTAAAAAATTAAAATTGAGGCTTAATACTTTGGGAAATGTTTTGCATGCAGGTCACCTAGTAAGTACACTATGGGTGTATGAGGCTCAAGTCTTTGCAAGAAATTTCAGCTTATTTAGATTGATAATTAGAAGTGCCCTCAGCCGCTTTCTTTATTTGTCTTTTTTTCTTTCTTTTTTTTTTCTTGTTTAAATCTGCCCATGGCGAGTACATTAGTCTGTCCAGTCAAATGAACCAGTGTACAGTGTTGTAGCCCAATTTCTAAACCATCATGTTCTCATTAGATGTAATCCAGCAGGATAGATTTTTATGACTGGCCCCCATTTTGTGCATGTATTGTAACTGGCTGACCCTGGAGTACTAGGGTATTGTATGTGGTCTGTTTCTCATTCTGCTATTAGTGTAGTGGAACTATTGAATCAAGTTGGATACATTCCAACTTGGCCCTTGGTGTGCAAAGCTCCTGCTGAGTAGTAAGGTTATGCCAAAGAACTAAACCAGGACACAACTCCACCATCATTGGTGTTGCACACCAAGGGCCAATTTGGAACATATCCGTCTTGTTTAGTTCTCTGGCATAACCTTACTGCTCTCAGCAACAGCCTTAAACAAGAAACCTTGTTTTTCGGAGGCAACCGTTTTGTGATATATTCATGAGAATGCAGCCTACCAAATGACTAATTTTACATGTATTCAGATATATGATTACATTTGACCAGAATATTTATATTTCACTCCCATGAAGTACTAATAAATGACCAAATTCTCACTCCTCAAATGGGAGCAGCCAGGCATAGGGACACTCCACTATTCTCGTGAGTATTACCCCCTGGCGCTCAACGAATATATTGTAATATGCCCTGGTACTCCACTATTTATGTACCAGATTTTGTGTGAAACAGTATTATGTATAGAGTATTTAGAATCGTTAATACATTGCAATGGTTCCATTCAGAATTTCACCTATAAAAACATGCATTTACAAAACGGTTATATGGTGTCAATGGTAAAAATGTAACCAAATGAATTGTCCCTTTTGGCTCAAGGTAAAAGTCCAAGGTCCAATATGGTATAAGTAGTAAGTCCGTATATAAGGCGATGACCTTCGGTATATTACTTTCTAATGTCAGATCAGGACAATGGACATTTGTATCTTGACATTATCTGACATTAGAAAATATTATACCTATTAGCGTTTTTATGTTTATGTAAAAGCTCTGGCCAGAGGCATTGCAATGTATTCGTGATTCTAAATAGTGTGTGTGTGTTATGATACATGTATATTATGATACTGTTTCACACAAATTCTGGTAGATAAATAGTGGAGTACGAAGGAATATTACAAATATATTATCTCTATGATAATCCCCATAGGCAGCACTACGATATATTACAAGTAAACCTGTTAACCTCAACAATACCTGCAACATAGGACAGCGCTGGGTTCACTCTTCAATACTCCATTATCAATTAAAATGGAAATATTGGACTAGTATATTCTTTCTAGCACACTAAAAAATAATTGATCCAAATTCTTTTACCTCTGGTGGAGCTTTTAGGCCCTCTGACACAGCCATTCAGAACATGTTCTTCCACTCTAGTGAGTTTTACCCTTCTCTAAATCCTATTGTGGTCACGTTGGCAGACTTGATATTTTATTTATTTTTTATGACCTGCATATGAGAACTGGCAATGTGACCAAAAACTACAGTACACAACTTTAATTTTCTTTTTGATGGGAGAAATTGTTTTGGGCTCAGAGTAAATTGAGGAAGGATCACGATAGACACCAAGCAATGACGCATCATATGTCTCTTGATGGCCACAAATGTGATAAATTCTCAGCTCGTCCATCTGTCAAAGTAGGGCGAGAGAGCAGGCAGTCTTCTGGGCCTCATCCTTATAGAATCACCCATTGATGTGGCAGATTTTGATGTTTAGTCTCTGCTAAGTGTACTTCTTGCCCAGCCAGGGGTAGAAGGAGCTGTTTTCGAAGACCCCACTTTGTATCCAAAGCAAAGATAGATAAATGGTCAGTGGGTAAACTTGTAATGGTTATATTTGGATATTTAATTGTCTTCACTGTAGTCAGTAGCACATGCCCTACCTGTGTTATAAAACCTGTATTGGAGACCATCGGAAAACGGAGCATACACCATAGTATAGCATTTTCCTTGTTCGAATGCTGTGTGAGGAAGAGGAGTCTGGGAGGGACTGAGAATCTAACATCCTGGCAGTGCTAGCCTCATAGTACACGTTCACACAAGGGCTGTCTGTATGATCCTGTAACAGGATTGGTGATTAGTTAATAACTGAAGTAGAATGACATGTTTGTTTGCTGGTTGTTTCTATGCTATTGTCTTGTATACAGTGTACTCTGCGTTTTATACAGTACATTAGTCACCTCATTGCCATTGTGTACCTAACATGACAGTGTAATAATTCTCTGCTGCTTGTTTAGTGGTTGAAGACGATGAGGAAGATTTCCTCCAGAACCACGCAGATGGGGAATACATTCACAACAGTAATGGCAATAAAGAAAAAGGTAAGCTGTTTCCTTAAGTGTGTTGTTTTTTTTTGTTTATAAAAAAAAATGGTCATTATCTCATTCTATTTGCAACATTTGCCTTTTTAGTAATGTTTTATGCAGTGCTTTCACAGGCATTGTGCTTAACTATAACAAGGTATATGATCATTTTATAATGCTTTTGTTCCTTGCTAGGAGCGTCCTACACAAATTCTGTTTAGCTCATATGCTCCCAGTGACTAAAGGCCACGCCCCTTGTTGACTTACTGGACATTTAACTGCTAACCCTTTAAAGATCTCTAGTCAGTGTACATCATTGTAAATTATTAATTTTCTATTCGTTTTATATTCTGTGCTGATGTTGACCCCTCTTTTTTTAAAGTGAGAATATCGTGGGAAGTCACATTCTTTTAAAAGCCTAGATTAAGCTATTTTACAGTTTTACTAGCGCTCAATATTTGTAATTGTACTTGAATTACTAATGTGGGAAGAAGTGCCATAAGTATTGTACATTATGATGGAATGTAACATCAGAAATTCAATTGCATCCATCAACCGAGGTTTTTCTTGATGACTCCTACTTATAGGGATTAATGGTATAGATTTTAAAGGTGAAGCCATCACTTTCATAGCTACTGCTGGAATACTAGCCACTCACATGCTCTTGTATGGTTAAGTGGGGGGACTGCTGGCAGAAGAGGTTTGATAAGGCATTTCGGCTCCAGTTTTGTATTGGACATGGTCTAAGGGTATAATCCAAATAGTGCAAACCTGCTAAAGATCCTGGGATTTGTTACCATACACATACCCTTCTCCCCCATGTCCCCCCCCCCTATATGCATTAGTAAAAATAGCTTTTTTTTTTTTTTTTTTTTTTTTTTTTTTTTTATCCTTTTAGATTCAAGAGTCAGTTTCATTGCTGTGTAACTCATGATTCCTGCACTCTTAATTTCTAAAGCATATCATAATTCAATGTTATTCATAGGGAATCTTGCTGTATTTTAGACAGTTATTGGACAGTTGAACAAGACTTGGTTTATTTTTGGGTTTGCATTCTCTTTCCAGTAACATCACTGCTTGTAGCAGATGCAAATGTACTTTCTGTGCTAAATACAATTGGTGTTTCTGTATTTCAGTGTTCCCACATGTGACTCCTAAAGGAATTAATGGTATAGATTTTAAAGGAGAAGCCATCACCTTCAAAGCTACCACTGCTGGAATACTAGCCACTCTCTCACACTGCATTGAACTAATGGTTAAGCGGGAGGACAGCTGGCAGAAAAGGCTTGATAAGGTAAAGGTGACTCCCCACCCGTTATCAGTGTTCTATACATGTAACATCAGACTGTACAGAAAAGGGCACCTTGGGAGGATGTCCATAGTGCCCAACACAAGCTTCCCCAATCCCAATGTTTCATTACATTTTTAATAATTGAAATCGCTCTTTCCATTTCCTACCTCTGCCGGATCTCCCCAGTCTCCACTTCATATAATTGACCTTCTATCTCTTCCTATGTAATGCACATTGTGGCAGAAGGGTGGAGTCTTAAGCTGGGTACACACTACACGGTTTTCGTCCAATAATCGGCTCAATCAGCCGACATACGACCGCTCGTTCAAAAGTCGGGTCAGTGTGTGCAGTGACACGATGGTCGAAAGTCTGCCCAAATGGACGATTGTCGCCTCATTTGGTTGGTCGTACCGTTTAATATTTTCGTTCCAATCTCGTTTCCGCTGTGTAGTGTGTATAAACTTCCGACCGATCCACAACAGGGAGAACGAAATTAGTCATTGCTCACAACAACATGGCTGTAAAGTCGCTAAAGGGACGTCCGCTCTTCCCTTTATCGTCCTAAACAAGGCTAGTGTGTATGCAGTCCATGGACCGAGCGATCGGAACATCGATCGCAAGTAAAAATGTTCGGCATAAAAAGTTGCTGTAGAATTCTGTAGTGTGTACCTAGCTTTATTGGCATTGCTACAAGGTTCATTAGAGAATGAGAACCAGGCCTTAAAACCACAAAATATCTGTCTGAAGGGAAGAGCTGTGTTTGAGCTTTAATCTGCCAAGGTTGCAATTGATATTTCAGGTGAAGACTTTGTTTAAAGTACAGTATGTACGGTGTATCTGATCCATAGTGGCCACAGGCTGGCAGGAATGGAACCTGGTGTGGTCTTCTGGTGAAATCCACCCCAAAGTTCAATATGCTGTGCGTTCAGAGATGCCCTTCTGCATACCACTGTTGTAACACATGGTTATTTGAGTTAGTGTCTCCAGTCTGGACATTCTCCCCTGACGTCTCATTAACAAGGTGTACTGCTTTCTGGATGTGTTCTGTTTTGCGCACCATTCTCTGTAAACTCTAGAGACTGTTGTGCATGAAAATTCCAGGAGATCAGCAGTTTCTGACGTACTTAAACCACCCATATTCATTCCAGGATCAAAATCCCTTTGATCACATTTCTTCTCTATTCTGGTGTTTGGTCTGAGCAACAACTGAACCTCTCCACCATATCTGCATGCTTTTATTCATTGAGTTGCTGCCACATGATTGGCTGACTAGATATTTTCATTATCTAGCTGGTGTCCCTAATAGTGTCCACTGAGTGAGTGCTTATTGAATAGTTATACATACACACTTATTAGCATTGCCAATATTGTTGAGGTATTAGGAGTTGTGATGACTAATTAGGTGAATTAATATTTACATCTTTCGCATGTAGGAAATTGAGAAGAGGAGGCGAGTAGAAGAAGCCTACAGAAATGCAATGACAGAATTAAAGAAAAAATCCCACTTTGGAGGACCGGACTATGAAGTATGTGATCTGTTCCTGCTGTTCCCCAGTCTTTTCTTTCTTTCCTAAATAAATGACGACCCCTCTTTAAATTTCTAGCAATATGGTGAGAATGTAGCCACTCCATTGTAACCAGTAGACTATATTCCTTCTACATGTAACTCCTCAGTGATGTGATCCGGTAGTGGTGACTATTATGTCACCCAGAAAGCCTATCCCTGTTTTTATATACTGGTTTCCATGAATAGACTGATGTGATTCATAGATGGATAAAATGTGACATACAAAGGCTTAAACTGCAAGTCCCATGATGTCTGGCCTGCCAGAGATGCTGACCATTTATGGTGGGACTTGTAGTGCCACAACAGCTGAGGATTATAATGTATATCTTTGCTGTCTAAATGTACAGGTTTTTCATGTATTTAAATATCCTGTATATGTGGGTCAGTTTAGATTTTTATACATGTGCATTCTATATTTGGTAAAGAGAGAAATGTATGGCATAAAGTTTCTGTGGGAACACTAGTTTAGTTTTTGCAATGTACTGTCTTCCAAGGTACATCATTGGCATGAATCCTTCACCAAATACCGTATATACTCGTGTATAAGCCGAGTTTTTCAGCACATTTTTTTTTATGCTGAAAAAGCCCCCCTCGGCTTATACACGGGTGAACTTACCTGGTCTCCGTTTCCTCAGCTCTTCAGTTCCGCAGTGGAACGCATGTGCGTTCCACCGACAGGAAGTTCGGCACAAATGCCGAACTTCCTGTCATTGGAACGCACATGCGTTCCACTGCGGAACTGAAGAGCTGAGGAAACGGAGACCAGGTAAGTTCGTTCTCTCTCCCTCACTCGCTCCCTCCCTCCCTCTCTCCCCCTCCAATATTAACATAACGTGATTTCCCTATTCTTTGGGGGTGAATTTGGGGGTGAATTTCAGATATGGCATTTGCTGGGTCTCATAATACATTATTATTCAGGATACCGTACATTGATGGTTCTAATTTATACGATTCATTTATAAAACAGTTTTTTCAAATTAAATCAATAAAGTAGAGTAACAAATCAGGGGGTGTGGAAATATTAAAGCACACATATATAAAGATATTTATTGACAGTGTCCCCCTGCACCCCATTTTGAAATGTCAGGGCTTCACTAAAATGGCAAGCTTATATCAGTAGCTAATCAATCAAAAACACACATGATATAAAAATGTGTAAAATAAAAATGCATATACAGATGTAAATAAAAAACATAATAATGAATAAATCTACAAAAATTACCAGTAGCTGCTGCATTTCCCACCCTAGGCTTATACTCGAGTCAATAAGTTTTCCCAGTTTTTTGAGGTAAAATTAGGTGCCTCGGCTTATATTCGGGTCGACTTATACTCGAGTATATACGGTAGTTCCATTTATAAAGTGGTATTTGTGCTGTAAACCATTACATTAAATGTAATGATTCAAAGTTAATTTGTAAACTAATCTTTATTTCCCTGAGTTGAAGAATCCCAACACTTGCTGTACTAAATGGCTGCAGTGTCTTAGTCCTTCTTACCATGACTTTGCACACGAAACATGAAAGTGAAATAAAGAAAAAACATGACAGCAGAGTATAAAGATCACTTATTGTCTACACGTGTAAGAACGTTGCCAGAGCAGAATCTGACTTCAGGAAAATGAACGCAAATGATCTCAACTCAATACCTTAATATAACATGTACTTAGTCATTTGATTTATGGACTTAGGGATGTTATAGGAACGCATGTACTAAAATGCAACAGTCTTTAATTTTGGACACCCAAAGAATCTAAGCACACTCGCTGGAAAAGAATAAATGGGCCTACTGTATTAACCTATATACTGTTAACTCTGTCCTCTTGGGAATAAGTGTGTGTTCATGGTGTGTGCAAAAATCATTCTTTCCTATTTTGATAGGAGGGACCCAACAGCCTGATTAATGAGGAAGAGTTCTTTGATGCTGTTGAAGCTGCTTTGGACCGACAGGACAAAATTGAGCAGGTATCTGTCACCATATATATGTCGGTAACTAGGGGGTTATATTCTGTAAGTAGGGCATACATTCCTCTACGCTCCGTCTAGTCTCATCTATCGCATGCGCACACACCTGCCCACATTCTCTGTTCTGCCAGTGTCTGCCGCCTCTCCTACTCTCATCACTACCTCTAACTCTCTCTCCAAGACTTCTCCTGTGCTGTTTCCCACCTCGGAAACTCCCTCTCCCTTGTTTCAAACGGACTCTCAAAACTCACTTCATCAAAACCTACCAGCTCTCCTCCTAACCCATCATTACTGGCTCTACCACACTGACTCTTAACCTTTCTCACCACAATTGATCTGCCCCTCCCCTCTAGATTGTAAGCTCTCACGAGCAGGTCCCTCTTCCCTCATGTCCATCATTATATTTGCCACAACACACTTGTGCCTTTCCTCAATCAGTGGCTCTGTTTTTGTTTGCTGCACCCATCCTTCTGGGCACAAGATCAACTTGTCCCAATTAGCTCTCTTCTGCCCCCCTAGTCCCCCACGTCTCATGCTGCTTTCCTTCTTCAATTAGAGGTTATACACCGCCTAGCACTTCATTGCTTCATTGCTGTCTACTGTACTTTTCTGCCTATATTTTATTGCACTGTTATGTCATGTACTATTTTACCGTATACACTCTGGTGCTGTGCGCCCTTTGGTGTCTTAGAAGTAAGATAATAACTCCCCAACCTGAGTTAATGTATACCAAGCCATTCCTTGTGCATTTAAATATTTAAAAATGCTTAATTCTAGACTGATGTACCACTTGCGGCACACACACCACAGGTTAAGGACCTAGGGTTCAGATGTCTCAGGTGCAAATCAGAGGAGTTCTAGCAATGCCTCAGCTTTGTGTTTTAATGTTTCATTTAATTTATCTGATATACCTTTACTAAAGCACTGAGGCATATAACCAGTGTAAAATGCTAGTCAGCAGTGTTAGAATTTGCATAATTTTTAGGCCCCAGCCAAAATATAAGGAGGTAACCAGCCAAGAGTGATATACAGTGAAATGGCTTTCCCTCTCACCTCTTTCCGTATCATCCACAATGTCACTAATATTAAACAATCAGATTAAACTATACATGCTGGTAGCTGGAGTCACTAACCTTTGCTACATCAATCACCTAATGACAAGTAATGCAACAAGACTGATCCAAATACGTTTGTTACCTGATGATGGGTATAGTGTGGTAGGGAGCAACCTCTCAATCTCCCAGAAGTCTAAAGTAGATTACAGTTATAGGTACCTAATCATTACCTGTTAGAATCCCCCACCTGACTCGGTTATGTTTCAACTAATAGAAGAACTGCTTGTTGAGTTATGGCGAAAACAGGAAAAGGGAGTTAGCTTTGACCTGCATCTAATGAGATGCTGTAATCCAGGCTGGAACACACTGCAGTCTGTAAACTCGGGTGTTCAAGCCAATAGGTGACAAACGTTGAGCAGCTGAGCAAGGGGAAATAGTGGTTCTCCGAAAGGGTGGAATATTTAGTTATATAAACTTATTTCCCCTGGAATAAATAGTGTTAGCAGAGGGCATGTAAATGAATATAATATGGAAACCATTATTTTCAGTAATCTGACCAACTTTCCTTTTTTCTTCAGTCTCAGTCAGAAAAGACCAGAACACATTTGTCTTCATCTTTATCAACAAGTGATGCATTCACAGGGGTGGGAACTCACAGATATGTCCGATCGGTAAGTCCAGACTTATTGCTTAATGTGCTATAGAATGCTTTGTTTTTCTGTGCCGAATTTAGTGGAATTAAATCTATGTGCTCTATTTTAGCCATGATGAGATCACACAAATTAAATCAGAGAACGTTATATTAAAGCTAAGCCTTACAAAGATTGCAAATATTGTTGACGGTGAACTGAAAGTGCCCTTTAACAAATTCATTGACTTAGATCAATATATTAAAACTCCTGTTAGTAGCAGTATATGCCGTGCTTCTGTTAACAGATGTTAATTCCCAATCAAGTTTTTATGTAGTTTTTCTATGGTGCTGCCCATAGGGAGAACTAGTTGTGGCAACAAAATAGGCCCAACTATGGTTTTCTTTAAAAAAAAAAATATAAAAAACCCTTTTATTTGGGGTCTGTGGCACGGTTTACAGGCACCGTGCGCAGGTCCTGAGTCTAGTATAAATAATTGTGCTGCTCCTTTCTCCTTACCTGATTTTTCTTTTGTCTATGGTAGTCCCCTTGTCATTCTTCTCCAAATGATCTAGTCAGTACTTCTGATGGGCACAGATTCCAGAGTGAGGTACTGTATTGTTGCACAAGTGGGACACTGCTTGCTCTCGTGTTCTTTCTAAACCGTTTTCTGACTCTCGTGTTAAATTGCATCCAAGTGTCCCTAACCATTAACACAGTACTAATACTGAACTGTTATGAACCTTTAACACTAATCAAAATTAGACTGCAGCATTAACAAACTAGCAAAAAATAGTAATGGTAAGTATATTTGGCATTAAGTGAGTTTTTCAGAGTGAGAACTGTACATGCAATTTGTGTAGGAAACTTCACGGTACTGAACTCTTAAAAACCTTGAATATTTTAGTGGGTAACTTGTAACATTAGGTATTTATGTTTTGCATTTGTTGAAGAGGTACTCCTAATACGTTAATATATGTTTGTCTTCTAAAACATTGTTTTGATTGTCATTGTGCATTGTTACATGTCCTCTAAGTCCATTCAAACTTCCCTCTACCTGCCAACCAGGTGTGCCTGGAATGAGGACCATTAGGAAGCATGCTCAGGATGCTAACTGCATACCAAGCAGTGCTCGGCAAAATGTAGGGCCAGTTTCACTACCATGCCTCTCCTTGGTGACAGTGCTGGGAAGCAGTGGCAGTCATTAGCCTAGTGGCCAGGCTGGCTAACAAGTTGGGTAAATTTTAAGACAAATAGCATGCACCTCAGTTTTATTAATATAGTGAACACAGAGCCAACTATAAACATGTGAAATCACCTTTTCTCTTCATATATTAGTGCTTGGTAAAACACATAAAATATTTAATACATTTTCAATGTTTTTTTTTGGGTTTTTTTTTTGTTTTCTTTCTTTGAAATAATAAGCACTATATAAAGTGTGATTAGGTAGTGGTATAGAGCATATGGTTAAATATTTATTTAATGCCTTCATATTACACAGCAGTTTTATAGATAATTAATCATTCACATCAATCTATGCTCCAGCAGAGCTTAGAGCAAGTTAACGTACTAGTATGTATTTTTTGTGTGGGGCCAGTGCACCCGGATGAAACCTGCATGAACACGGAGAGAATGTACCATCTGTATATCTAGTGCCCTGGTAGGAATCAAACCCAGGATCCCAGCATTGAGAGGCAACTGTGCTAACCACTATGCCACTCTGCTTCCCATAAATAGCTAAATTGCCATCTTTACGCCAATATCTTCAAATGTATTTGTAAGATCTATGTATTCCATATGAAGAATGGATGTGCAGCCCAGTGTGCACATATCTTGAATGTATGTGTTATCTTGTAGGTGGAAGAGATGGTACAGAACCATATGACTTACTCACTACAAGATGTAGGGGGAGACGCCAACTGGCAACTAGTTGTGGAGGAAGGAGAAATGAAGGTGAGAGAACGATATACCTTTCACCTAAGTTATAGGAGCTGATGTGGACTTTAACCTAGTAGGTTGCTTGGTTTTCTTATAATCTCTTGGGACCTGTCTGTAGTCTTCTATCTGCAAATGATGGTAAGATAATAAATTTCGTTGCAGGTTTATAGAAGAGAAGTGGAAGAAAATGGCATTGTACTTGACCCACTAAAGGCCACTCATTCTGTGAAAGGAGTCACAGGACATGAGGTCTGCCAGCACTTCTGGAATGTCGACGTACGCAACGACTGGGAGAGTAAGACCCTTTTCCAGTGCTAACTGTTACATTTGTCCTCTTCTGTATTGTATTATTTTTACTTATTTTATTTGTTCCCGTGTTCTAACAGCTACCATTGAAAACTTCCATCTCGTTGAGAAATTGTCCCCAAATGCAATCATTGTATACCAGACACACAAGGTATGCCACATTTACGTGTGTATTCAATGAATTAACTCTCCGCAGGCTTATACTTTATGGTGGGTTAGATGTATGGGTGAGTCAGACATCGGCACCCTTTTAATGGGAACAAACGCCATCAAAATGATCTGTAAATGTGAGATCCCTCTGTAAATAATGGACATTAAAAAAGATAAAAGTAAAATGTTCTGCACAATTTTATAGATAATAGCCCTTAATGCTTTGTGAAACTATATAAAAATAAGTGCTGGACCTGTCTAATTGCCTATAATTGGCTAGATGATGCAGCTAATCAGAAGGGTCATCTAAGCCATTCTAATGTGCTCTGCGTGCAAGGAAATGGATGGTAAATGGATACTTGTGGTTGTTTTGCAGAGAGTGTGGCCGGCTTCTCAACGTGATGTCTTGTACTTATCTGCAATCAGAATGATACCAGCTGCTAGCGAGAATGAAACGGACACTTGGATTGTGTGCAACTTTTCAGTGGACCATGACAGTGCTCCCGTAAGTATACTGCTTTTCACGGCATGCTTTTGCGCACATGTGGTTAACATGCTGTTGAACTAGAGTTCCCATCAGCCATGTTGCTGCAAGTTGCTAATGCCTATTTTAAAGATAAATTTAATTGTTGGTGCAATGTATGGATTTTGCCATCCTCTGGTTGTATTGAATACTAAATGGGGAAAAATAGGACTAAACGGGAACAGCATTTATTGTGGTCTACTTTGTCTGATGTGCCACATTGTAACTTTTGTGTTTGTATTAGCTTAACAACCGGTGTGTTCGTGCCAAAATCAATATTGCCTTGATCTGTCAAACATTGGTTAGTCCACCGGAAGGCAACAAAGAAATTAGTAGAGACAACATTCAATGCAAGATCACATATGTTGCGAATGGTAAGGCTCATTTAATTTCTGCTTGTTACGTATACAGTTCCACTTCTTTTTGGTCATAATTCGGACATTTGTGTCTGAGCGCAATAGTTGTGAAGTATTACTCGTAAGAAAGTATATTTTCTTTCCACTATTATAACACATTTCAGATACATATATTTGTTAAAAAAAATCTTGTCCTGAGAAGTATATTTTCTTAGTCTACCCAAGTGCGTTCTGGTTGGGGAAACTGGTTTGGTTATGAAAGTACAAACCTTGCAATCTATAGAACACTGAGGTTATGGTGTAAGTACAGGAGGTTGTGTAATCGGCAGCTTAAAACTACTTTAAATGCTATAGGTCTATACTGTAAACACTTGAAGCCATTAAATAAATGTTTGCTGCATGTATATTTTCTGACTACAGAGTGTTTACTTACCAAACCTGCTGCTTTGGGCTCTAGCTAGATCCTGCTTGTGTGGGATAGAGCAAAGGGCCATTTTCACATTTTGTATGTCATTTTAAATATGTCATTGATATTTTGTTACATCATTGTAAGAATGTGTTCTCTTAAGTAAAGCAGTGTGTAATACATGTAATTGGCTGCATGTTAAGATGCACGCTCCTGTTTTGACTAATCTGCTTTGTTTCTTTTTAGTGAATCCGGGAGGGTGGGCTCCTGCATCAGTACTCCGGGCAGTGGCCAAACGGGAATACCCCAAATTTCTTAAAAGGTTTACTACATACGTGCAGGAGAAAACCTCAGGGAAATCTATATTTTTCTAACAATTGTCAGGTGAGAACAGCTTCTATCATTGTAAAGTGGGAAGGTTACCTACAGTGGAGGCAGCTCAACCAATATTCAGTCTCTAAACTTACCAGAGTATAGTGACCTCACTGAGTCATGAAGTTGGTGGTAATAAACACCTAACATTGTGTGCTACACCAACCCGCATGAGACAAGACCTTCCTTCAAGATAATTATTTATATGGAAAGTAATGTAATTTAGGTATTGATTAACCTTGCAGGGCACAGGCCAGATGAGGTCATCAGGTTTTTTTTAAACCAAAAGGACAAATTGTAACTGTCCTTGGAAATATAACGTTTACATAAATACATATTTTGGAGAGAATATTTTAGAAAAATTTAAAGTTGGTATCTCCAATAATCTGCGATTCCCTTGGATCTATTTCATTGATGGTTTTATATAGGATAGTGATGTGTTAGATCCATATCGGCAAGAGGCTGTTCTGAAGGGCCCCAGGTGACCTCAAAGCCGTTTCACATGGTCAGCCAGAGGTTAGCCTTCAGTCAGGCCCCTCAGTGTGTGGCCCCTTAGAGCAAGAGCCCCTTTTTACTGTGCCTGCAAACGTTACCCACCCCTGTTCTAAAGAATAACATAATCTCTTGTGTGCTTTATTAAACAATCTTTGCCGTGCAGTGAAATGAAGAGGCGGTTAAGAACATTCCACATTGGATGACAATGAATTACACCTCCAAGATGGAACCCGGGGTCTTCAGCCTTTTTACATATTGTCCTGAGGAGAATGAGGAGTCTACCACAAGACTGAATTTCAAACACTAGCTGTCTTCTGCTAGGCCTTCTTGCTGAATTAGTGTGTAAATTATAACTCCGTTCTGAAGAAAAGATTTATATATATTTTTTTTTCTTTCCCTTTTTCTATTTGCTTGCTTCGGAGGGTCATGGGAAACAATTACTGTAAGGGATCGAGGCTTTAATTTTCTACAACTGTAAACGGCTTACATACCATAGGCCTGTAAAAGTAATGAAGCCATAACTGTCCTGTGTTTCTGTGCATGTTCTGTTGTGATATTCATGAACAGAAACACGGGTGTTTTTAAAACTTGTCTGAAAACAGTTGTTAAAAGGATGTTGGTGTTTGATTTTTTTTTTTTGCTTTTTTTGCTTTCTATATAAATTGTTTTTTTTGCTAGCTTCTTTGCTAGCTTTTGTGATGGTAATAACTGAGGGCTGTTATAAGCTATGGCTTTGCATTTCCTCATGAAACTCCAATGAAGATGTAAAACATCTGAAGGAGTTCTACAGTCTAAGAAAGCTTTATTTTTATTTTTCTTCTATAAATCTATATATTTCTATTTGTATTTTTGTTGTGTTAATAACTTGTAGCAGAAATTCTGTTCTATAACTGGGTTCTCACTACACCATTCTTTTGAACAAGCCCTTAATGTGTGTTCAGTTGAATGGCTGCTGTGTTTTGCACTAGCCCAGGGTTTCCCAAACCCAGTCCTCAGGGCTCCCCAAACTGCAGGTTTTCCATATCTCCTTCTGGAGCACAGGTGTATTCATTACTGACTGACACATTGTAACAGATCCACAGGTGGTCCTAATTATGTCACATGTGATCCGGAAAACCTGCACTGTTAGGGAGCCCTGAGGACTGGGTTTGGGAAACCCTGCACTAGCCTCTTGCTCTGGTGTGACTTGAGCATTCATACTTATGTTGGCTCTGTTGCCTACACACAGTAGAGACGATATGTGGGCCGAACCAATATTCCGCAGATCAATCCACTGAACTTCAACGACGTTGCTAGCTTCAGTGAATGTATAAGCTGACTATTGGTTCAGTCCACAAAATGACTGCTTCCACTGTGTAGGTAATATGTACACTAAATGTTGTGCAAGGACAGTCTATAGACCAAGGGAAAGAGTAACCCTAGCACTGGAAGTTACTAAACTGCAAGTCTTTTCATGCCCGAAACTTGTTTATATAGTGTGGTCCACAATAATTCCAATCAAAGGCTGAAATTTGTTTATGCCAAATCATGAATTAACAGCAAATATTCTGCTCTAAATATCATAAAAAAAATAGATTTAAAATGTTATTTGCAATCTGTAGAACATTCACCAATATAAAGTGTCAGATGCAGGGAACATGTGTCATTGTTGGCTAGCTGTGTGCGAGTCTTTGTTAGACATCCCCTCAATTGTCGGCTTTTTCTGAAATATATAATTGTTTCGGGAGGACATTTAAGTTTAAAAGAAATGTTGACATATATTTGTGAATGTTATTTTAGGTTTAGTGGCAATTTAAAAGGGAGAGCTGTCAACGTTGCATATTAAAGTTTGGTTATTCTTTGTTCGATTCTTGTTCATTGACAATCTTGGTTTTTTGTTTTTTTTTTTGTTTTTTTTTTTACATACTATGGATAACTAAAATGTTTGAAAGAAAGTTGAGTCTTCATGTTTGCAATGCTAGCTTCCTACTGAGCCTCTGTGCAGGTAATCTCCAGTCATTTTACCGCTGGACAGTGGCTGTACTGTACCACGGTCTTACATTTTATTTTTGCACCCGTCTGTATTTTAGAGCAATGTTTTTTGGAAATTCTACTTAGGTGGTATTTCAAATCTGATATGTGATCTTGTTTGAAATTTGGCACAAATAAAAATGCTCATGACCAAGCGGTTGTTGCAATCAATAATAATCCTCAAACTAATCATGAAAACAATGTTTGCATCAGTAAATGTTGCCGTCCATCTTCAGTTTCTCTCTCCTTAAAGTGAGGCAATTGGGGATCCTGGATTAACTCCTTTGTTCCATTGACATCAGTCTCGTGCATCCGTAAGAGTTTGTTTAGATTTGCAATAACTTTATAAACAAGTGCCGATTTGGCGTTTTCTGCTTAGAGTGATTATCAGTGGCAGCTCTATCTGGGGCTGTTTTATTGCTTCTATATCTAACGATGCACATATAAACATAGTTGCCTTACCACTACAAAGCTCTGTTCAAGGATTGATCTAGAAGTGCCTACGTGGTAATGTGCAGGTGACCAGAACCCAGAAATCTATTGCATAAACCTTTTTTGACGAAAAGAAAAAATATTCAAAAACCAAAACATGAAGTAGCCACTTATCGGTTATGGAAAACAGTTATAAATATGAATGTTGGTTATTTTTGGTTATTATCGTGATGCAAGTAACTGTGGCACTTGCAGTGGTGGAGAAGCCTGCAGTGCATTCAGCCACAATGCATTGGAAAGCTGCTCAACATTTTGAAGTGCTGAATTTGAAAGCTTTATTTTGAGAAGGCTTATGAAAAGTTTACAAAACCATATATAATTCTTAATATCATTAGTTGCATTTGCACTAAATGTGTTGTAATTTTGCTATTCTGTAAATAAACATATTACACTAACTTGTGTGGTGTTACTGAAATCCATTTATATGATTGGTCTTTAGTGTACATGGTTATAGCTGTACTCTTAAAGCAAATACAAGAATTACCTTAAATGTATAGGAAATGTGTTGTGGACAATGTCAAATTAAAATATACACTATATGGACAAAAGTGCATGGACATCCAAACTTCACATCCTATGTGCTTGTCAGACTTCTCATTACATGGGCATTACTATGAAGTTGCTGTTCCCTCCTTTGGTGCTATTATCCCTGGGAAGTCTTTCCACTAGATTTTGGAACTTTGCTATGGGGATTTGCATAAATTCAATCGCAAGCAATTAGTGTTTTGTGCTTTTTGGGTTTTTTTCCTTCTTCTATTGCTATTTTATTACTTTTCTGCAGTGTCGCATACAGAAATCAGTGCCTGATTTTCTCAGCTGATTATTTGGGGTCCTGAGGAGATGTTCCAACCCCATCCTTTATCTCCAGGTAGTTTTTAGTCTATCTCTCCTGCACCAGCAGTGATTTGTAGGATATAGCAAGAAGTAGTTTATACAGTTTGCAGCACGCTTGCTCCTATCAACAGCCATTATGGGCAAAATATTTCTAAGGATAAAATGTAAGGCTTTATGTCTCCTTATCATATTGCTGAATTGAATTTGGGTACATGTGTATTTGAGTTTTTCGTTCCCCTGTCGTATCGCAAGAAATCACTAGAGGGAGCCAAAGCACTGTAACACGTGTATAATTTGTTTCGACAGAAGGTGTGATTGAATTCAAACAATACATAGTGCTGCTATAATTGAACAAACCTGTTCATGGTAAAGGGGAGAAAATGCAATATTTAACTATATATATTATGTAGTATGTAATGCTGAAAGCAATGCATATCCCATTTCAAATTTAGTGTAGCTTTCCCACTGGGAGCTGGTGACATCACTAAGGTATAATGGCATTTAATGCCTCACTTTTTACTATGAACTAGTAACTGCATTTTCATGAATATTGTTTCAGCCCACTGAATGGATGCCACCAGTTTAATTACCTCTAAGCACTGCGTTTGGTTTTGACTGAGCTTATTACCATAGAATCCCATGGGCTCCTGGCCTGAAAATTATAGCCTTAAGCACTTCTGACCCAACACTCTAATACAGTAGTTGAATCTTTGCCAATCTGACTTTGTTTTGTGTTTTGGGTTAGTTTTATGAGCCTGAGGTGCAATCTGTGTCGGACTGGGGCATGAAGGGCCCACCGGGGGACTGCAACCAAAGGGGCTGTTGCCAGCCATCATAGAGGCGAGGCTAGACACTAGAGGGGCAGTGGTCAGCCCACGAAGGACTGCTAGCACCATATTGTAGTATATAAAGAATGTAGTGCGTGTGTGTATATGTATGTATGTATGTATATATATATATGTGTATGTATGTATGTATGTATGTATATGTCTTGACCTGCCCCAGAGCAATCACCAAAAATCAGGATTGTCCCACTAGAGCAGTCTTGGCTAACCTGTGACACTCCAGGTGTTGTGAAGCTACAAGCCCCAGCATACTGTGCCAATATATAGCTGCTTATTGCTGGAAGGGTATGCTGGGACTTGTAGTTTCACAACACCTGGAGTGCCACAGGTTAGCCAAGACTGCTCTAGACTGAACATTTGACAGACTGTCCTACCTTTTCTTGTCACTTTTAGCACCTGTGGCTGCTGGTTTCTTTAGTTGCGGCTTGTCTGAATGTTGAGGGCCCTATTTAGAATTTTCTAAATGTACCCATTTAGTTTTGTTTTTTTTTAACCAGCCCGGCGTTAAATCAATAGGACCCACAATTAATATGTAGGCCTTCCTCCAGCCCCAACATTAAAGTAATAGGTTTATTAAATGGGAATGTGATTTCCCTCCCTCCAGACAGCCCCTGCATTAAATTAATTGCATTTACGTATAATAAATATACCTATTTCCCCCAACTGTCACTGCCATTATATAATTCATATTCACATTTAATAAATAGACCTCATGCTCCTCAAACTCTGCCCCACATTCAATTAATAGCCCCTAAACCACCCCAACTTAAATTAATAGATCTCAGTATAAAATTAAATTGCCCCACCTTCACCCTACAAACAAAATAGCACCCATTTAGCCAGGGCTGACTAGAGGGGGGAGCGGGTACAAATTACCCAGGCCTAGGCCTGCCTGGGGGCCTCCTGGAGACCCATCTTTCTTTTAAAAAAAAAATAAAAATTTTTTTTTTCTTGCTCGTGGGTGTCGCGCACACACCCACGAGTGCAGGGGTCACATCGGTAGTGGTTAAATCCTCTTCATCTGGGGTACCTTCAGACACCAGGTCATGTGACTGCAGTGGTCACATGGCACTCATTGCGGGCGGGCTGCTGGATATCTTCCCGTCCTGTGTGCTGTGCAGTGGAGAATAATGTAAGAAGGTGGTGTGCTGGAGAGGGGGCATGTGTGATTAAAGCAAGTGAGCAGAGGACATGTGTGAGCAAGCTGCTGGGCAGAGGGGGCATGTGCGAGTAATGCATCTTTCAGTAGGAGGGTGGCCTAGTGCTTTTCACCTGATAGACATGCCCCCAATGAGTGACGCCCCCAATTGCATGACCAATCCAGCGGCAACCTTTAAGATCTGGGGGAATGAAGGGGGCTTAATGACACAATTAATCCCCACCCCCTTTCACACTGCCATGCTGTCTGTGCTCCCCCTTGCTTCTGTTCCTTCACTTGTCTTTTCTATCGGCTGCTCTTCTCTCCTCTTCTATCTTCTTGCCGACTCCTCTCTGCGGCGCTCCTCACTGAACGTCCGGCGTGATGACGTCACGCCCCGGGGGATAGCCTGGTCCCCTGGCGGGCCAGTCCGACCCTGGGTCCAATGCTTATGTGCTAAATTCATGACAAGTGCCCAAAGTGCTTTACAAAAAGCACTGTGTTCTAGGGGTCAGCCGGCCTTTAGGCTCCCTTCTGAAGGGAGTCTGAACAGCTGCTGTCAGTGGGAAACTGATGGCCACACACACCTCCCTAGTACAAGGTAGTGGGGCCCATAAGAGTACAGCCTGCTATCGAAACGTACAACCCAAAACAAGTGAGGGGAATAAAGTAAGTTTGTTCCTGGTAACGTCAGTCTTTTGTGCGGAGTTATATAGATGTATAGAGATAGATATAGCTATATATTATATCTAATATATAGATTGTGTGTGTGTGTGTGTGTATACATACACACCCACCCACGATAGGAGGACTAGAAGTGAGCAATGGCCAGTAACCTTAGTCATTAGTATAATTTATCATCTTGGTCAGTACAGTCTTTGGAGTGTTGGCAATGAAAACTGGTTTGGGTTACAATCCTGCTTCTAGTAGCTGGTGCTATGAGAAGTAGAGAAGATGATTTTAAAATGTAGGTCTCCTTTTATGTCAACAGGTTGAGCGTATCAGTTAATGAATAACTAAAATAAGGAAGTGTGTGTGTATCAAAATAGATGGTGTGATGTGAGGCTGAAGGATGTTGAAATTCTAAATATAACGCTTAATTTAAAAGACAGGTTGTTAAACATTGTGGAATTCAATAGGGGTTTGCAAATGAGTGGCACAAAGATTTATTCGCAAATAGTAGAATAATATGTTCAAGCGAAGTGATAATAAATACAGCCGTTACTTATCGCAGGCGCTCTGGATCCAGTGTGCAGTCATTTAATCCTGAAGTCTGGGGACAAGATGTCTGACCACTAGATGAGAAGCTGCTGCTTATATATACACACAGAAATACAGTAATACAATGGAGATGGTATATCTTGCATCTATGTCGTCGGTCTCGGTTTTAATCTTGTACTTTCTCCGGATTGTGAACTCTCCTGCAGTGGGTGGAATGGACCCAAGTGTCTCTCTCTGCAGCCTTCAGTGATGTAGTACTGGTCAGCAGCACTTGGTACGGGCCTTCCCAACGGTCTGTTAAACAACCTGAACGTAAGAAATTGCGGATCATAACATAGTCTCCAGGTTCAACATCATGACGGTTCGTTTCTGGCATACCAGGTGACAGCATTTTTAGTTTTTGTTGTTGTTGCTTTAGCTGTCTACTCATTCTTATAAGATATTGTACAGTCACTTCATTATTACACTTCAAGTCGTCTTGTGGACTAACGATCAAATGAGGTTGTCGTCCGAACAGTATCTCAAAGGGGGACAGATTAATAGGAGGTCTGGGAGTGGTCCGAATGCTATGGAGGACCAATGGCCAAGCCTCTGGCCATGCCAACCCAGTTTCAGCCATTACCTTACCAAGCTTGTTCTTTATAGTACCATTTACTCTCTCCACCTTACCACTGGCTTGTGGTCGGTAAGGGGTGTGAAGTCTGCTACCGATTCCCATGAGTTTACACATATTTTGGAAGATATCACCAGTAAAGTGGGTACCCCTATCACTTTCAATGATTCTAGGGATACCGAACCTACATACAAAGTCTTGTACAATTTTCTTTGCAGTGAACACAGCAGTATTAGTGGCAGCCGGATATGCTTCTACCCAACCGGAAAACACATCAATACAAACTAACACATACTTTAAATTCCTGCACGGCTGTAATTGGATATAGTCAATTTGTATTACCTGAAAAGGTCCGTCTGTAGGAGGGATGTGGGATGGCTCAGTTGGAATAGTTTTCCCAACATTATTCCTCAAACAAGTAAGACATGACATTGCTTTCTTACCAGCCTGAGAGGAAAATCCGGGAGCACACCAGTATGCTCTCACCAGTTTGCACATACCTTCCTTACCCAGGTGAGTCAGGCCGTGTGCTGCTTCAGCCAGGCTTGGATAGTACGTTTGGGGAGCTACAGGCTTACCTTGTCCATCCTTCCAGAGTCCTGAGGACTCTTGGCCACATTCCTTCGCCTTCCAGACCGCCTTTTCCTGCAGGGAACACAAATCTTGTATTTCAATTAATTTCTGCATGTCTAATGTCTGAAAAACCATCATATTCTCGGTCGATACAGTCATAGGTTGCCCTGCTGCCCATTTAGCAGCTTCGTCTGCCCTGTTGTTGCCCAATGACACTGGGTCTTCTTCAAAGGTATGGGCTTTGCACTTTATGACGGCGACCGTTCTGGGTAACTGTATCGCTGTCAGAAGTCCTTTTATGTGTTGTGAGTGTGCCACTGGTGTACCTGCTGCTGTCGTAAAGTTTCTAAGACGCCAAAGGGCCCCAAAATCGTGCACTACCCCAAAGGCGTACCTAGAGTCAGTGTATATATTGGCTGATTTACCCTCTGCCAATTCACACGCTCTCCTTAGTGCTACTAGTTCCGCCACCTGGGCTGAGTGAGGTGGACCAAGGGGTTCAGCTTCTACCTCATCCTGATCGTCTACAACAGCATAACCAGTACATAGCTCTCCCGTCTCTGTCTATGACAACTTCCATCTGTATAAAACGTAAAATCTACATTTTCTAAGGGGGTGTCACGTATGTCGGGCCTTGCAGTAAAGGTCTGATTCAGGTGTTCCATACAGTCATGCGTGTCAGTATTCTTGCTTAACTCATCATCAACCAGGGTCTCCTCACCTCCCACCCTTTGTGTCTCTAGAGACACATACGGAAGGTATGTAGCTGGATTTAAGGTGCTACATCGTTTGATGGTGATGTTTGAGGGTGCCATCAGGGCTAGTTCCCACTTTGTGAATCTAGCTGAAGAAACATGTCTGGTTTGGGCTGAATTTAACAGAGCTGATACAGCATGGGGTGTATAGATAGTTGAATTATGTCCTAATACTACGTCCTCGCTCTTACCAGAAGAGCCGTTGCTGCTACACTTCTGAGACATGTTGGGAGTGATCTTGCCACATTGTCTAATTGTGCACTGTAGTATGCTACCGGTCTGCTAGCGTCACTATGTTTCTGTGCGAGGACACCTGCTGCACAACCATCAGCTTCTGTACAAAATAGCTCAAAAAGCTTTTCATAATCAGGTATTCCCAATGCAGGTGCTTTAGTCAGACTATCTTTAAGATTAAAGAACGCTTGCTCTGACTCTTCTGTGTGTACAACACGTTCTGGTTTTGCCGAAGAGACTAGCTCCTGCAATGGTAATGCCAGAATAGAAAAACCTGGGATCCAGGATCTACAGTATCCACACATCCCCAGGAAAGTACAAATCTGCTTCAGGCTCTGCGGCAGAGTCATGTGTTGTATGGCCTCAATCCTGTCGGTTGTCAGGTGTCTTAGCCCCTTAGTGACGCAGTGTCCTAAGTATTTGACCTTAGTCTGACATGGCTGTAATTTATCCTTTGCCACCTTGTGCCCTGTTTGTGAAAGATGAAGCAACAATAATTTAGTATCATGTAAACATAACGTAAAAGAATCGGAGCACAACAACAAATCGTCCACATATTGAATTAGAACAGACCTATTGTGGGGTTGAAAGGATTGCAAACAGTCATGTAAGGCTTGGGGGAAAATATTGGGGCTGAATGAACCCCTGGGGTATTCTGGTCCATGTGTATTGCACTCCCCTGTAGGAGAATGCAAAAAGGTATTGGCAGTCAGGGTGAAGAGGGACTGAGAAGAAAGCAGAACATAGATCAATGACAGTAAAATGACTGGTAGACAGTGGAATCTGCATGAGGATGACAGCTGGATTCGGCACTACGGGGAATTGGCTCTCAACAACTTTGTTAATTCCCCTTAAGTCCTGGACTAATCTATAGCCCCTCCCCCCACTTTTCTTCACAGGGAAAATGGGACTATTTGCTGTACTGGCTGTACGAATTAAAATCCCTTGTTGTAACAGCCTCTCAATAACAGGATATACCCCTAGTTCCACCTCCGGTTTTAATGGATACTGTGGGATTTTTGGAGCTATCCTACCACTTTTTAGATTGACCATGACAGGGGCTACGTTTGCCATCAATCCAGTGTCCTGTCCATCTCTGGTCCATAGTGAACCTGGTATTTCCAGCAACATCCCCTTTACTTTAGATGGACTTTGTTCTATAACAGGAGAGTGTAACATTAACCTTTGAGGGGTGTCCAATATATCCTGTACCTCATGTGCGACCTTCTCCGGTATATCTAAGAACACACCATCAGAAGTACAGTATATGACACATCCCATTTTACATAACAAGTCTTTTCCCAGCAAGTTAGTAGGAGCCGCCGCAGCCAAGAGAAACGAATGCTTGGTATGCAGGGGCCCGATAGTAACTTCAGCGGGTTTAGTTAGTGGATAATGCAACACTCTTCCCGTTACCCCGATGGCTTTAATTGTTTTACTGGTCACCTGTAGATTGAAAGGAGAGGTTATTACAGATCAGGCCGCCCCTGTATCTACAAGAAAAGTTTGTTTCCTACCAGCTATGTCAACTATCATTGTTGGTTCTTCTCTCTGACTCTCAGTTAACCTCACTGGCTGTAGACTACAGGTATGACCTGACCCCTAGTGCTGACTATCATTTTCCCGTGCAATATTTGTTGTTCTAATATGTGCGGGTAGATGTGAGTCTTCGATTCTATGTGAGTTTTTCCTTGGAGGATATCTATGTGTCCCACCTCTAGGGCTGTATCTGTCTTTTTTACAATCCCTTCTAATGTTTCCTTCTTCATTACAATTGAAACATCTGATCACTCTATGTTTCTTGTTATGTGGGTTGTATGCTGGTGGTCGTGTATGCATCCCCTCTAGAGCCTGTATACTCACCGTCATTAACCTATCACCTTTCTCCTCCTTCTGTCTAAAAAGGTTTTTGTCATGCTCCACAGCAGACTCCCTAAGAGAATCTACTGTGATGCCTCTCCAATTAGGTAATGTGGTTTGTACTCTGGTTTTTACATTTTCTCTAAGGCCATCCATTAATACTCCTACAGCTACTTCCCTATGATGTGGGTCCTCCCCTATGTTGGATATCCCAGTAAACCGTGTTATCGCTGCTATAGCTCTAATGAAGTAATCTGCTGCTGTTTCACTATCCTTTTGTTTAATGGTGAAAATCTTACTCCAATTTACTACTACTTGAAAATAGATGGCTAAGTGTTTGACAATTTGTTCTATATTTTTTTGGTTAATCTCATCAGTCAAGGTGTCATCTTCCTCCAACAAACAATCTTCAATAAATTTTTGTATGTCAGTATTGGGAGGAAGACACGCCCTCAACACTACACGCCAATCCTTATTGGTTGGTTCGTGGGCATTTCCTAAGTCTTTAACAAATTTCTGACATTTAGCCAACTCCTTTCTAGGATCTGGGAATTCAGTCATAATGGAACGTAATTCTGATCTAGCCCAGGGACAATGCATTGTAACATTTCTTAAAGGAAGTACACCATCCTTATCCGGTTTCCCATTTGGAACTGATATTGTGCGGACTGGGTACGCACCCACTGGTTCACTGTCTTCAAGGGACACTACAGGATTTGCTGGTTCAAGATTTAGAACGCTTTCACTCCTAGTGATCACGTTACTCTCACCTATCTCAGCCATTTTCTCATACTGTGGGCAGCACAGTGGCCTAGTGGTTAGCACGTCTGCCTCACAGCACTGGGGTCATGAGTTCGATTCCCGACCATGGCCTTATCTGTGTGGAGTTTGTATGTTCTCCCTGTGTTTGCGTGGGTTTCCTCCGGGTGCTCCGGTTTCCTCCCACACTCCAAAAACATACTGGTAGGTTAATTGGCTGCAATCAAAAATTGACCCTAGTCTCTGTCTGTCTGTCTTTGTGTGAGTGTGTGTATATATTAGGGAATTTAGACTGTAAGCTCCAATGGGGCAGGGACTGATGTGAATGAGTTCTCTGTACAGCGCTGCGGAATTAGTGGCGCTATATAAATAAATGATGATGATGATGATGATGATACTTACGCTGAGCCTCTAGTACACTAACTGCATGGGCAATGGCCGAAATCACAGTGGGTTCATCTTCATCTTCTGATACACTTGCTTTAAACTGGCTTAAAACAGGATACAACTTAGCAATTTTTCTTTTTTCAGTTTTAATAACGGCTGTACTTACCGCTCCCGCCACAGAAGGTGGCGGGGGCGCGCTTGCGCTGAGTTCGCCACGCTTCTCAACGGCTACTTCCGCCGTGCACGCGCTTTTAGCCACGCCTACTTCCGCTGTGCATTCGCTACTCTGCCACGTGTTACCTTCCCTTTGCCACAATTTTAAACAATCATTATTTTTATTTCTCTTTTTCGTTGACTTGATCAACCATACTTTATCTTTTACCGTATTTAGTACCTCTGCATTAAAACTCCCTATTGTTGGGAAAGGCCTATCACAATCTTTGGTCATCTTGACCCACGTGTCGCAATACGCAGTTGCGTATGCACCATATTTCTTACACATGAGAAATCTCGCTGAACCAATAGGACCTTCCTTAGGCAGTACACTGACCATCTCTAGCGTATGCTTAGCACCCATGTTGAACAACACCAATCTATGCAGAACGCTTTCAACAATTTGCTACAAACACTCTACTGCTAGAGATCTCTTACTGGCCGTGGACGTATTTGCTCAAGCCGCGTCCACTCGCTTCCCCTTGTACTAAACAAGGACCCCTAACACAGACAATATCACTGTGGGACCCAAGGGCTATCAGCTCTTCGATACCCTGGCTAAACCACAAAAATCTGTTGAGTTTATTATAACTGGGAGAACAAAGTCAATAAATCAACCAGCCTTTCCAATATAATTCCTCCTAGCTGCTTCACCAATTCGCACTAACAGTGCGGTTAGATCGCACTGCCTACCAATACTAATTATTAGCAAACCTTGCAATCTATTGGTAGCGCTTTTGCGAAAAACCCGGTTTTCGCCTTCGGTATACCTGCCCTGTATACCGGCCTTCAGTTGGGCAACCTGCCTCGTCAAACAGCAACTGAGCACAATAATAGTAAACAGTGTATCTACGTTACAAAATCACACACTATACACCTTTTCTGCGCAGAAAATCAAAAGTTCCCAACAACAGTAATAATGTCTCAGAGGTTTTCACAAGTAATTATACTATATACATATAAAAACTATCAAAACAATTGTTTAACCACGTGGCAAATCTACCGGAAGTTCGCGTTCGCACAGCAGGAAATACACATACGCTAAGCAATGCAATACAGTTAAAACGCACAATGACAGTAAAAAGAAACAGTTTTCTCTTTTGTCCCTAGGTTCTAGTTAGCGTGCCCTAGACAATGCAAAAGGAACATTCAGTTTCACAACACAGAGTAAAATTCAGGTTTTGAACACATTGCGTTCTTACCCGTATATGACGCGTCTCCACCTTTTGTTGCGGAACCGAAATCCGTTGGTCTTGCGTATCATCGGCAATGAAACCTCCAAAGCTCACAAGCCCCCAAATTGTTATGTGCGTATTGTCGCTAACCAATAACGATTGTCGAACCTCGATTTGTGTTTCCAACGCACAAAGATTTATTCGCAAATAGTAGAATAATATGTTCAAGCGAAGTGATAATAAATACAGCCGTTACTTATCGCAGGCGCTCTGGATCCAGTGTGCAGTCATTTAATCCTGAAGTCTGGGGACAAGATGTCTGACCACTAGATGAGAAGCTGCTGCTTATATACACACAGAAATACAGTAATACAATGGAGATGGTATATCTTGCATCTATTGGTCCAGGTCTCAGGAAGGTCCAAGGGCTTGTCAATCATTGGCTAGTTCATCCTAAGAAATCCAAAGGAGGGGGTCACCTCTCCAGGGGGTATGCTCGGCTCTTCCCGCCAAGATTCCTTAGTCTTAAGTAGTTCATAATTCCCTATCATTCATAACTTGTGTATGCACTCTGCGATTCCTTTGCAGAGTAAACCAAACAGTAGGAAATGTAAAGAGGTTTATTATGATACCACTCATGATATGATTCCTTCAACCTGTTCCGTATATTTCACTAATATGCATGTAACTTTAATATAACACATAAATACTACTATATTTCGACATAACTGACTGTGTTGCAACTACCATTAATGTGTACTATTTTATAAGTATGCGTGTTAGTGCGAATGAATGGTAAAAGACCAAATACTGTTGCTGCCACGTGTAGTGGATGCGTACGCCATAGCGTACCGTACGCATCTTTTCAGACAAAGACAACCAAGTTTGCTCGACTTTAATTGAAATGACTTTATCCAATCTGCTGACTTCGACAAACCATAAACAAAATCAGCAAGATGGTTAATAATTTTGCTGGATTTAGCAGATGCGGGCCGGTGCTTGTTTAGTTAGCAGTGACTTCCCACTGGGTATTCATACCCAGACTGACTCCGTTATGCTGTATTGCTGCTGGCCTTGGCTTTCCTTGTGATTCCTTACTTGATAGTGCTTCTGCAACCCCTCATCGCACCAGTCCTTGCTTGTTTTGACCACTCTCTTGGATCCTGTTTTGTTTTTTTAAATACATTTTATTAGTAACATCTTATCTTGAACAATATTACAGAATAGCAAAATTCTTGAAAGGTACATTAGTGAAATAATATATGCACATATAAATTGAACAAAATATACGACACTCCCTCACAATGCTACTACAGTATAAACTCAACTTCATGTCAATATAGTACCATGAAGATGTTATTTCATTTTAAATTGTACAAACGAAGGGGGGAAAAGAAAAAAAAAGGGGGAGGAGGGAATGGTACAAGGTAAGATGGGGGGGGGCAAGAACAGGTTGGGAGGACTGGGGGAAGGGAGAAGGAATTCATGCTTTTAGCACAAGAGAGCAGTCTAATCTGGTGTTTCCAGAAACGAGTCGGGTTCAACTAGAATTGAAGCAGGGGTTGATTGCAATATGAAGCCCAGGGAGACCAGACTTTGTTAAAGGACACAGAGGAGCCCCTAAGCACACTGGTGATGTGTTCCATCTGATAGGTGTGCCAGACCCGACCATAGACCATTTGGAGAGTTTGAGGTATGGGATTTTTCCAGTAGGCAGCTATTTGACAGGTAGCTGCACTGATTATGTGCCGGAGAAGCTTATGAGTATGTGTTGGGACGTCTGGAAGAGGTAGGGGCAATAACACATGCTTGGTATAGGATGGTATGGAGGTGTCAAGAACAGCCGCTGCTAATGCGAGAACGTCTGTCCAGAACGTGCGCAGTTTGAGGCAGTCCCACCAAGTGTGCATGAAAGTGACGATGTGGCCACAGTTTCTCCAGCATGTTGGACTTGTTTGGGGATATATAGAGTGGAGCCTAGAAGGAACATAATACCATCTATGGAGCAATTTATTGGCGTTTTCTTTAATACGGACATTTATGGAACAACGTGCTGTCCATTCGTATATATCTGACCAGTCTTCTGGGTCTAGAGACGCTCCCAAGTCCGCCTCCCACTGCGCCTGGAATCGGTCCCTAACCTCTGTGGAGGTGGGGAGCAGGGCGTTGTACAGCGTGGAGAGAAGTCCTTTTGAAGATGGTCCTGATAGGCATAGATTCTCAAACACCGTGGGAGGCCTAGAAGATAATTGAACCTTAACCTGTTGGTGATAATGTCTGAGGGTCGAACAAATCGGTGAGCCTCCTAGAAGACCTGATTCTATGTCAACCTAGACCCTGGTTCCAGGTGGGGAGTGCCATTGGACACATTGCAACTATTACTATGCAGCACGTTTAGCACAAAGATTAGGTATGCCGAGGCCACCTGCCATGGGAGGACGTTGTAGAATACGAGCAGAGATCCTGGGTCTCTTGTTTGACCAAATGAAGCCCATGATAGTAGCATTTTAAAAGTAGAGGGAGGAATTCTGATAGGGAGGGTATTAAAAAGGTAAAGCAGCCTGGGGAGCAAATTCATCTTCACTAATGTAATCCGCCCCACCCAAGATATTAATTTATCCCAGGAGATCATATCTTTTTTAAGACACGCTATCAGTTGAGGGTAGTTTGCTTGGTAGAGGTCGGATCCTGGTTTTGTACTGCATTATTGCCCGTGTACCAGTTCCTGGCTTGTTGTTGGACTTTCTGTGTAGCCCATACCTGTGAGGTTTATACACTCAGGATCCAGTCTGGAATCATTAATCCACTAACTTTATAAATAAGGAATTTAAAATGGGTAACACCCGAATACACTGTAGCTACAGAACAATTCTCCCTTATGGTTACAAAAGTTTAAGCAAAGAAAAGGAAGGGATACACTTATTTTGCAGGAAGGAACGGATCCTCTAATTCTTTTTTTATTTAAACTTAATTACTTTATGCATTTTTATGTTTAGTTTTGAGACCATGTTAATAAACCATATGGTTTATATTTTCTAATCCATTTTAGTATTTGCATATTGTAGTGCATTGTTTATATAATTTTGTTTTAGTTATTGTAACATTGACAGGCAGCACACACTATATCGTGCAAACCAAAGGGTTTAACCCAGAAATGCATAGAACACTATATAGCTTTAAAAAATGAAGAATGTATAATGTCAAATATTCTTGCATCTTATGAGTTTGGGCAAATCGTACCTTTTTTTTATTTTCTTTTATATAGTTTTTGCTGACTTTTTATTACAGCATATTCAGATACAAGAAAATGCAGGAGACTTGATGAAAAATTAGTAAAAACACTCGAATTTAAATCTAAAATGAAAAGGTGGTTTGGTTTTTTTGGAAGAAAATCGGCACAGGTTTAAAACAAAACCTACTACCACCAAGAGATGTGTGATTAAACACAGACTTTTCCTAGAATATAATGCTAATATATAGAAAATTCCAAAATGTGTTTGACAAATTAAGCCCACACAATCTTGACCCTGTAGTTAAGTGTGTGTGTGTGTGTGTGTGTGTGTGTGTGTGTGTGTGTGTGTGTGTGTGTGTGTGTGTGTGTGTGTGTAGACAGTTTCCAAGCAGAAGTGAGTGATTATCTAAATTTTAATAAAATAAATTGTAAATTTATTGACTTTGACTTATTCAGACTTGTGTAATTTGGTGAAAAATAATGAAAAAGATTTATTGGAATTTAAAATTTATCACATTCAAGAAAGAATTTCATTTTGAGGTAAAACACCTAAAAAGTTTGAAACTCTTAACCTAGAACTCCCTGGACCTGTGTGTATTTACTAATTCTTAATACATTTTTATTTTAGTTTTTCAATCCAAATTATTACATCAGCTACCTTTTTGTTTCTGATTCTGTAATAGGTCATTGAAGAATAATTATTTCCTGTAACAGTGCCCTGGTTATTTGATCTGGAAGTAGTGGCGCTATATAAATAAATGATGATGAGACACTTATCTCCATACCACTAAATCTAGCCACTTTGGACTTGGATGAAGAATTGGGCATGGGTGTAGGAGACATAGCCAAAAGCTAGAGCCCATGCTTTCTCAAATTGAATCCCCAGGCTACAAGAAACCTTATATGGTGAGGCAAAAATGGAAGGATTGCTATTACTTCTGGTATGGAATCTTGACACACCTCTCTTCAATTTTGTTCTGTATTGTGTTTTTCTGCAACCCCATAAACTATGGGATGCAATAATGTTTCACCTTGTCCGCAATCTAGCTATGCTCTTTAAGGAAGGCTATCATGTGAACTGTTTTGTAGTTGATGCACTAAACATATTTTACACAATTAACCTTCATATCTTGCGTCTTTATCTGTCATAACCATTGGCTGAAAAGATTGACTCTGCACACTCCATAGAGCTCTATGGACACTGTTGCCCGTTGGTACATACACACTGCAGAATTGGAACGACATTGCTCCGTCTTTGTGATTATTATTTTTTTTAGTTCGGTTTAAAAATCAAATTAAACAATACAATGTGCTTTGAAACGGTAATCATTCATTGTTGGAGCGTACACACTAATGTGATATCCGGTTGTTTATTGCTTGATTCGGCTGAAACCCCTGCAGTGTGTAGCCAGTCGTAGTCTGATGTCTGAGTAGCAGAATATTAACAATACACAGATTCATACATAGTTACGATACATGATTTTATACATAAAATGTTTAAGAGCAAAATGTGTCTGAGATGTGCTTTAAAACTTATTATACCTGCAGTTTTGTTAGTTAAAGGATGAAAATCATGTTACACATATATGTAACAAGTGATATTAAGCTTAATATTTTAATATCGCTTTATTCATAGGTTTCTGTTAATACCAAATTTCTCCGGTCCCATTCCAACTTTTAGCCCAATACAAAAAAGATAACCAACATTATAATCTCTGGAAAAGCAAAGTATTACTACTGCACCAGCAATTTTTTTTCAAATGTAGATAATTTTTTACTGTTAACTCCCTGAAAATTGCATGAATGATTCTAAATACAGATAAATTCTTACTATTAGGGAGGTGCTACCACGTAACTAGAACCAATGTGCAAGAAAGGAAGAGAGAGATGTGGGTAGTGCACAGTATAAATCAAATTTACTAATGATGCAACCTATTGTCCGATTCCCTAATGAGTTTCCCTACAACAACTTATCTTGAATGATTATATTAAATGAGAACACAGTTGAGTAGTCCTAATATCCTAATAGGTGGCAACAGGTGCATCCATATAGGGTGACTGCATTAATGTAATAATCCCCTGAGTAATATCTTTTGTTTTTTTCCTTTAATAGTGAACGTATTTGATATATCAGACAATCCCTATGTTAAAAAAAAAAAAGTAGGTTCTTGGCTATATCAATATGTTCAACCTGGGTCAAATAATATCATAAAAGGTATTAAAGATATGTATTGCTAAATATGAGAGATTGCATGGGTATATGATAAACTGTATAAGGTATAATGTACATCTGTGATATAAAATATGCTAGATTGGGGACTGAGTATAATATCATAAAAACAATCAAAATTCAATAGAAGAACTGATATACCTCATGTTTTATATTCTTCAGAAATAAAGAGAATACATTATAAATTGATAACACAATTTCTTAGTGTATTGTATGTCCATGGATAAGAAATAAAGACACAAGATGCGCGTTCATCCCAATGAATTTAATATTTTTACACGATCACAATTCTAGCATAGGGATAATAGATTGTTGGAAATATAAATTATATATGATAAATAAACTTATGAGGTCTCAAAAGCAGACCCTATCGTCCGGCCCCATTTAATTGGTGTAAAAAAATTTAACGCCTTTCTTTCTGGTTTCACTCTCTTAATCTTTAAGTGGTTAGTAAGTAAATACAATAGGTAACTATTCCAACCCTTGCAGCTGCTAAGCTGCATTCTAATCTATAGCTTCTAGTTCTAAATATAGATGATTAAAGTTTATATTGATGAACAGCATGGTAGGATTTGCTTTTTTTTTATTTTTTTTGCAATGCCCTGAAAAAGCAGACTGATTACAGTCTTAAAATGTCTTGACGAAGGCACTTGTTTTTGCCAAAATGTTAGCTATGTTTTAATAGCCATGTTCATCTAGTCGCTATCAATAAATATTGTCCGCTGCGATCAATGTGGTTCCAACACACAGAGATTTAATGGCAAGATGTAACAAATAACAATTCAATAAAATAAAGTACAGCCGATACATATGCAGCGCACTGGATCCAGCATATAGTCATTTAATCCTGAAGCCTGTGGTCAAAGTAGACTGAATGATTGTCTCAGTGCCTGGTTTATATACAGTTTGTGGTACGTAAAAAAACAGTGGTGATGTCAGAGCATTTTTCCATTGGTTCAGGATGTATAACAGTCCAGTATAATGCAGGTCGGTTCAAACGATGCCTTCCAAGGGTGGGGGTCAACTCTCCACAGTTGCCTATATGTCTTCCCTCAGGAGCCCGCCGAAATACTGGTTCAAGCCAGCCTATTAGCATTCCAAGCACAATATAATTTTGAGCATTAATCCTTTATCATCCATAACTAGCATATGCAAGGTGCGATCGCTTAGCCGATTGTAGCAGATGTCTGATGGTAAAAAGTGGATTAGAATGACAATGAACATGATACATTTCATATATCCTGAACCTTAGATATCACTAGAGTGGTTTTAACATTATTATAATAAACTATCAAATCTATTACATTTGATTATAAAAGACTATGGGGGGTATTCAATTGTCGGCGGGAACGCCGAACATCCCGCGGGCCGCGCACTATTACCGTCATTACAGTAATGGTGCGCGGAAAAACCGTTACTACCGTAATTTTCTCGCTGGATTTCAGCTCGCAGCTCCCTGAGCCACGAGCTGAAATCCAGCTAACTACTACCGTAATAACGGTAGTAGTTTTTATGCGGCGGGGAAACGGCACAATTGAATATGCCCCTATGTGCTGGAACTTTATTAAGGTGAACTATTTACAAATGAATGTGTGAGTGTAAATGTATGTAGAAGTGTTCGCTAATCTTATTGCGTAATATGCCCTTCCACGCTGTAGCATGCTATTCGCATATTTTCAGATAAAGCCAATTAAATCGATGGTTATTAATTTGAAACGACTTCATCCAATTATTTGACTGTCCCATAATAAATGAGTGATCTAAGCATTATTAGTGTGTTGTGGTCTCCAGTGACGTATAACCTGAAGATGCTGTCATTTACTGTCTGAACCTTGAGATATCCGTTACTGAGCAGGCAGGTTTCTCTTATGTTTATTCATATATTAGTACGGGTCAGAAGACCATTTCCTCTGGTATTCATAGAATGAACTGGTGTTCCACAAGCTTTGAAGGTTCTACAACGTGGTTTCATCATGTAGGGTAGTTCATATTCTGTATCATTTTGTCCTGGGCTAGCCTTGGCTGAAAGGGGGGCAACCTTCCTGATGACTGGCCCTTCTCCAGGGACCAGCATTCTGTACTCTTTGTGAGCACAGGCCCTCAATTCATAAAACACCCCCTTTTTTTTACACATATGAGATGATTATTTTCCCATGAGCTGGATCATGCTTGCTCATATATACTTGCTCGAGGTAGGGACACAATAGGTGCACTTTGTGACAAGTGCAGGATCATGCATCCTTAGAGTCAATCCTATAGACAGTATAAGTCAGTAATGGGCAACCTGATATTCGTCAATGCCCTCCAACCTTCAAAAGGGACACACATTGCCTTTAACTTGTAAAATTAAAAAAACAGCCAGAACGCTACCTTGTCACGTCCACATTACTCATCCTAAAATACCTCCACATGCCCCTCATGTGCTCCAAAATTCCACCACGTGCCCTCCAACCCCCACTTGCCACAAAATACATCCATGTGCACTCAGACTGCCATAAGCCCTCAGATCCCAGCTGCGCTTCCAGTTCATCCGCATGTTGTAGGTTTATGCTGGGTATTGTGAGGAATTGATGGCTGGTCTGTCTTGACATGTGCTTCCTTAAGAATACCTTGTTTTGGTCCTGGAATCTATTCTGCCTTTTGGCTGTAAAGTTAATTGGCTTTAGTAATATAAAATTAATTAACTTTGAATCTTTAAAAGATGCACAAGTTGAAAAGATGCACATATTGCCTTTTGGCTGTAAAGTTAATCAGCTTTAGTTATATAAAATAATATTTTAATTTTATATAACTAAAGCCGATTAACTTTACAGCCAAAAGGCAATATGTGCATCTTTTTTTTTAAAAAAAACTTTTTATTAGAAGTTACATAACAAACAATAAGATCATTTCAACTGTATACTTGTGCATCTGTTAAAGATTTAAAATTAATTAAACTTTAAATCTTTAAAAGATGCACATATTATCTTGTCAATGCAAGTTGTGTGTTTCCCAATAATTGCAAAGCATTAATTGAATATTTTGATCTTTTAATGATTTGTCTTTTCCTTAATTCTAGGTACATTATGTACCTGAAGGACTTATTCTCAGTATCCCACGCGTCTTTGTGATGTGAGGTGTAGATAAGCCACATGTTCTCCAGCTGAGCAGCGATTCAGGTGTACATTATTTCCCTTAGTGCAGTGGTTCCCAAACTTTTGCAGTTCGCGGCACCCTTAGAGTCTCCAAATTTTTTCAAGGCACCCCTCCAAAATAATTACTGAGCAGTCCTGTGTTAGAAGTAGTTGGGTCAAAAATTTTTAATAAGTGTTTAGGTCACAACAGAAATACTTATTTAGTTGTATGCAAAAATGCCCCTCTGCATCCAGGCACACTGCCCCCTCTGCATCCAGGCACACTGCCCTCTCTCACGTTGCCCACTCTGTCACGCTGTCCCCCTCCTCTGCTGTCTGTCACGCTGTCCCCCTCCTCTGCCCTCTGTCCCCCTCCACTGGCCTCTGTCCCTCTCCTCTGCCCTGCGCCAGCCCTAGAAAAAAGAAAGCAAACAGAAACTTACCAATCCGCCGGGCGCCGGGACCCAGCAGACTCCCCTCTCCCGCAGCTTGTAACTGATGTCATTCAGTGACAGCTGCGGGAGAGAGGAGTCTGCTGGGTCCCGGCGCCCGGCGGATTGGTAAGTTTCTGTTTGCTTTCTTTTTTCTAGGGCTGGCCCGCGGCACCCCAGAGACAGCGCCTGGGAGCCGCGGCGCACAGTTTGGGAACCGCCGCCTTAGTGCATTAGACATAGTGTAGAAAAAAAGATGTCTTGGTCACACAAATATCAGTGTGCAGATAAACATAGATGTCAAACTAAACATAGACTTTTATATAGTCTATAGAAAACAATCATGTTGCTTTTAGTTATCACTTCCATTACATCTCCTAATTGTGGAGCCATATTGGCTACGTATATGTAAAGGAAAAGCTGACATAAAGGAATTGGCTACTTACTGGAAAACATAGGAATCTGCAGTGCTGACATTTTCTTAAGTCTACAGCAATGATATCTGTCCATACATCTGATTGTTTTGTAACAGTTGTAGAATATGGATTACTATTAGGGAGCATTGGAATTCTACACGTTTCCCTTCTATTGTTCCAACACAATTAGGAAAACTACGTATTAGTGTAGAAATCATTCCTTACAGCCTATCACATCTCACCAATGGATTTTGGCATGACTTTAGAATTCAAGACCTTCCAAATTGCAGTTCATGTGTCTCTCACTATTTTGCCAATGGTCATTCTACCCAGCAAGAAATAGAAATATATAGCATAAAGAAATAGATTAATATTATAGAATTGTAAAGCGCTACGGAATCTGCTGGCGCTATATAAATAAATTATGATGATGATACTATGACTATACAGTCTCATTTAAAACTAGTTATGCTGTTTCGAATAACCCCTCTTTGATAAAACATAAAACTTATTACAGCAACTAGGAATGATCACAGTAGGGAAACATGTAACAAGTATTGTGTACTGAAAACAATGACACAAAAGGAAAGGTGGACTCCAGGACAGTGTTTGAACATACATCATGTACAAGAAGATAGATATTCCTCAGGGCTGATACTTTGCCTTAGCCGAATGGTCTTCTTAGTCGGCGTAGAACGAAGAAGATTCAACAACTCATCAAATGTTCTGACAGACTTCCAAGTAAACTTGTGGATTTGTCATTGTACTTCCTCATATTCATACACAGAAAATTGAAATGGCCTTTTGTCCAGTCAATGAGAAATCACTGGATGTATCTAATACCTCCTCCTCCTCTTCTGCCTCCACCTCAAAACTCTGCCACTCAGCCTGAACTCTGAAGCCAGACCCCACATTCCATTTCTTTTCAAAGATATGACAGGATATCAAATTGTGGTTAAAAATTATAAGCTCATATTTACAAAATGCAGATTGAACAAGTACGCTTGCATTTTTAACTGGATTCTAAGATGCAATAAAATGCATTTCAAACACCAGTGAGCAAGTATCCTACAACATTGGAGCACAATCTCGCTTTCTACATTCTACCAGGAGATAGTAACTTAGAGATCGGCAGCCTGAAAAGGTCGAGGAAAGGGCTTCTATTCCATGTGAATTGTTTTATCATGTACCTCTTATTTTTTTGTATTGAATTTTTAACTGTGCCTTGATTTCCATATCACAATTTGCTGCAATATATTTGCTTATGGTCCAAGTACCTGTAAGTAATTGTTTAAGATGACAATTGTGTTGATCTTGTGGAGCTGGTGTCCTATAGAGGCAGTGTCATGATGTTAAGAAGAAGATGGAGGCAAGGGAGCGTTAGCTCGTGGAAGGAGTAGGGTAATTCGTACCTCCAACATATATACTTACACAGCCGATGACTTTTCTTTAGAATCAAAATAACATTTTGAAAGTATTAAGCATAACCAACAGCAAATCGTTAGACTATATGCTGCCTGCTAAAAAGCCTCACAAATGGTCCTTTTTTTTATTATTTACATATGCATCTATCCTTCACATTATAAACCTATTGGTCATTAAACATCTACCTTATACATATTTAAGTGACATGTACAATACTGTTCTTGATTTTATTTGTGGCCGTAATATTTTGTTTTGCTTTCTGAACACCAAGAACAAACTGCTGATCTTTTTATATCACACATACACCCTTTTGAAAATATCAAATATCTTGTACCTAACAAACCTGCAAAATTCCTACAATGTTTTACCATGTTCATTGTAACACGAGCATCAGAGCTGCAGGCCTTGCATGCACAGAAACAGTTTCTCCCCAGAATCCAGAGAGTTAAGCACAGCAGTCAGACCATATACTGGGGAGATATGATGTCAGCTGCAGTCATTGGCTGGCAGTGCTCTGCTGAGGAGACATAGGGGATAGTTATTGTGGTAGGAGGGTCTGGTTAGTAGTGTGCACATGACAGGTCATTTCAGCTTAAATACAGTAATTCTTGTGCATGGCAGCATCAGGGCAAAACATTATTATAGTGACACTTGGTACAAAGTATGTAGCAACATGGTATAGTAAAGGACTGTTGGAAATCAGAAACACAAATCTAGTTTAGTTTCATTTAATTAAGTCTTAAATATATTTGCATATTTTCTTTCAGTAAATTTAATTATAACAGATTCACAGTGTATGTTATACTAATATATGGCTGGTTAGATATACTTTCTAGCAGCATGCAGATTTTGATAATGCGCAACTTCCCCACCCTATTATCTCTGATGAGACTATTCCTTTAAATACACTGTTTGATTAACAAGGACAGTGAATGTTATTGAATCAAAATACATTAGTGCCCTGGAAAAGTAATGTGATCTCCTTGTACCCCAGGCCATAAGAAGCTGAGGGTAAGCCTGACTTCAGAGGAATGTCTTAAACTGTGTATAGTGCTATGGAAATATTGTTTGTACTCAAATATAATTGTCTACTTACTAATGAAATTTTGAACAGATTACGCCCAATATCTATGCAACAGCATCATTACACAATCCCAAGACTTTTTTTCCCCCCCTCCACTATGAATTATATAGTTGCAAAACCTGCATCCTGCATGAGGTCCTGGTGATAATTATTTTACTGTCCACAGAAAGCAGTACAAAAATACCAGTCCTATGTCTGTCCTGACAGGCCATTACCCCCTATATTTGCCTGCCCCGCACTTGTGGCTGCAGGGACTTTGACAGGTGCCATCGGACAGCGAATGAGAATTGATCAACTGCACTTTTATTTTCAGCCAGACTGACCATGTACTGTTTAGTTCATGTCTCACTTACAAGAATAATTTATCTCACATATTGTTAAGGCTAAATTTAGCTGCCAGGGAGCCACCTCGTCCTCACGACATAATAGGTAAAGTGATGTTCTGTGCTGTACGGGGTGGATGAGGGCAGATATATATGCTGCAGGGGGGAAAAGTGTAACAGAGGTCAGGTGCTACCAGGGGAGGGCCAGCAAATTTTAGCCCAGGGAGCAAGACTCGACGCAGCAGCCTATTAGGAACATTTTAAAGGGAAAAAAAAAAATGCAGTGACCCAGCCCACGGTAGCCCATTATAGAACCAGCCCAGGGAGCAGATGCCCCCGTGTGCTACAGAGGTGAAAGGACATGGCCACAACTCATCACATTTTTATCCCAATGGGGACTTTGACATGTTGAGAGGTATGCTGTATTTACAAAGAGATCATCTACATCAGGGGTGGGCAAACCAGTCCTCAAGGGCCAACAACAGTTCATGTTTTTAGGATTTCTTTAATCATGCACAGCTGCGTTAATCTATTTGGCTGGGTCAGTAATTATCCCAGCTGTTTCTATAGACAGAAATCCTAAAAACATGAACTGTTGATGGCCCTTGAGGACTGGTTTGCCCACCCCTGATCTACATATTTAATATTTTCAAGCAGATTATTTTATTGAGGCCCTTTAAAATGCGTACAATCGCCCACTGAAGCCCTTACATCAAAAAAGGTTGTACACTTTTGGTGTAATAGTTTACTGGCTTACTTGACAAAAGGCTGAGGGTAATTATCACTTTATCCCCATGTATGTACAATAGTTACAGCATGTGTGCTACACGTAAATTGATCCTATGCAGACAGTAGGAAGCAGATTCAATTAAGAGCGTGGTTCCTCTGCTCCTGGTTGAAATGATTGTTTGCACCTCATAGACGTCTAGATCATAATTGATGGTACAGCACTCACTATAACCTCGCAGGAGGTTCCTACGGGACTTCACTCTTCACACAATCTGCCCCTGTGAGTTGAATACATGTATGCAAGACAGTAGATAGTTTAGAGGATAAGCATTTTATTAAACATGCAGAATATGTAAACCTCAAGTCCATGTAATTGTAACACTTTATATATTTACTGAGAGAGAAATTATTGGTTTCAGGCTCTTGATGTTGGTGCACAGGAAATAGGTACAGTATGGGCCTGCTTGTGTCAAATTATGTGTAGAATATATACGCATACACACTCACCCCCACATCAGCCTGAATTGCTTGTGGCATGGATTGAACCAGGTGCTGAAATTTATTTATTTTTTATTCTGTTCTCTCACATCTCAAAGGTGCTCTATTGTGTTGAGAGCTGGTGATTGTGTAAGCCATTGAAATACACTGACATCAACATGTTCATGGAACCATTTAGTAGATGGCTAAACTTTGGCCATTGATTGATGCACATGACCAACAACAATACTCAGGTAGGCTGTGGCATTTAAACGATGCTCAACTGGTATTAAAAGGGGCCTAATGTGTGCCAAAGCATTACCTACACCATTTCACCACCACCAGCCTGTACCACTGAAACAAGGCACCATGAATTCATGTTGTTCACACCAATTTCTAACCCTACCATCTGCATGTCACAGCAGAAATGGAGATTTGTCAGACTAGGCAACATGTTTCCAGTCTTCAACAGTCCCTGTGTCCACAGTAGCCTCAGTTTCCTGTTCTTTGTGGATAGGAGTGGAACCTGGTGTGGTCTGCTGCTGCACTAGCCCATCCACTTCAAGATTCAAAGTGCTGTGCATTCAGAGATGCTCTTCTGCATACCACTGTGGTAACATGTTCCAAGTTACTGTCACTTTCTCATCAGCTTAAACCAGTCTCGCCATTCTCTTCCAATTTATAATTAAGGTGTTTTCACCCTCAAAACTACTGCTCACTTGATGTCATTTTGGTTTTGCGCACAATTCTCTGTAAACACTAGACACTTGTGTGTGAAAGATACACAGTTTGAGATACTCAAACCACCCTGTCTGGTACAATCTTTTCATGGCCAAAGTTACTTAGATCAAATTACTTTTCAATTAAGGTGTTTAGTCTGGACAAGAACCGAACCTCTTCACCATGTCTGCATGCTTTTATGCATCAAGTTGCTGCCCCATGATTGGCTGATTAGATATTTGCATCAACAAGCAGGTGTACCTACTAAAGTGGCCACTTCTATGTGGAAAATGTTAAGTGAAGCAGAAAGCACATGTTGGGACTGCTTTAATATATCATGCTCTCCCACTACCCACGCTATGATGTACATGGCCGTTAATAACCAAGGTCTGCTTTTTAATTATTTTTTTTAGCACTGGTTCTGGATCCAAGAGTCAGGTCACCAGGAGTTAAAGATATGATTAGTGCTAAAACCTCTTATTCTAACCACTACACACATAGCTTTGATGAACCGATTCAAATCTCTATTGTCCCCAAATACTTAGAGTTGGACGTTGAGACCCAATATGCATCTGCACTTACAACTTTATGTCTGTATTTTGACTAAAATGCACCATGTGACAGCAGAACCTTAAATATAGCAGACAAGTAGTTTGCTCTGCTCACCAGGCTTATACTTTGCACCAGTCTTGTGTACGTACAGAATGAATTTATGCTTTGTACGCAACATTTTAAAAATACATGTTACCCAAAATACAGCATGTGAAAGGGTATAGCCAGAGTGCATGACCGCACCATTACTGTACTTTACTTGCATATTAACACCTCTGATCCACCTCCCAAAAGCACAAGGAGAACTTGTGTTCAACTCTAAGCCAGGCCCTCAGCAGAAGAGAAATCCCTTTATTGGTTGGATAACATATGGATAATACCATAACAAAGGACCCTGGACACCCTCATTGGGCACATTGTTTGATCATACACTGTATTCTGCATTGAAGGAACAATGTTGGTGGATATTTGCCCTAAGATCCTTGTCATCCAAAACGAATATTCAGAGAGGAGGGAAGGAGGAATAATAAAACCTTTCAGTTGTATTAGAGGTTTTCCACGATATGAGAAGCATGCCCTAAAGCCAGTGCATTGAAGAACACAAATCATATTTTTGTCCTTTGTTTGATTGATCTATAAACAGAATACAACCATTTTAAAAACGACCTCACCCGTCCCTTTGTTTACGTGTACAAGGTACTCAACACATTTCTCATTTAATAACTTCTATGGGATGTTTTTTCAAAATAAGACAGGTACCAAATCAAACAGCAAATTTAGAAAAATATGTACATTTATTCCAGTAATTTAAAGATAGCTTATGGTTTAAATTATATACAAATTTGTGACCTTTCAGTTCTTATTCCAATAAATACCACATTTAGAATAAAAATAAACGGAAACAGATGCTTTATTCATCAATGTCAACTCTTTACCATTGTAAAACTGACACGGTACCACCCACCACCTGCTGCAGTTACCTGTACACCTCTGCACCCACTACATGCCGCTGATCAATGCCAAGCAATGTGGTACAAAAAGGGAAAATAAAATTATAAAAATTACAAAATGTAGAAACAAACATCTGTATAAAAGTGTATGGAATTCTGGAGCTTGTGCTCCACACATGGGAAGTGCGATTGGGGCAGTCATGTCACCTCTGGGCTATAATCACAACTATTCTGGATGAGGTAGTGATAGACCCTCCAGAAAACCCCACACTGACTGCCTTCCTTACATTGTTGGATGTTTTTCTAGAATCCCACTGGCACCTGCAGTAACCATTTCAACAAAAATAGGAGGAATTACAATGTAAAGGATGGGACGGTAACACTAATATATATATATAAATAATCAGAACATTGGAAGAAAATCTATACTATCCAAAACTAATTAAAATAAATTGATAATTCAGTCTCATTGCTGGGAAATACTTTCAGGGATGGTCATGCTTGTTTGGTGGATTAAAACAAGCTAAGCAGAATGGCAGCCTTATCCCTTGCAGTATCTTGTAATGCAAGGTTCTCAATTTGTTGTATGCAAGTTGTAGCAAACCTTGCGAGCCAAAGGCTAGTGAGGCATGCTGGGACATATAGTTCCACAATAGCTGGCAAGCCAGAGGTTGCCCATCTATTTCAATCAGAATATATTGCAGGTCTCTGGGAGTAATTTGTCTAAAAATTGTTTTTTCTCTTATGGGCCAACACATTTAATCAATCTCTCTCATAACTGGAGTATTACGCTAAAAATAATATTTCAATACATTTTTTTTAAACAGATATATTACAATTTCTAACATGATTAAATAAAATAAAATCTTTAAACAGAACTGCAAAGTAGCTTTAACATTAATAAACAGTTTGTGAATGGCATCTTTCAAAATATATATATATATTCCAAATTCTCAGTTAATGTGGCTTTTGCCTCAACAGCAAAGCTGGTAGCAATTACTGGCAATTACTGGACCCATAAAGAATTTATACACTGGACATCAGGCACATAGTCTAGGGGTGGACGAGAACATGGAATCAGAGGCCTGTCAGTAAAACCTAGGATCTTTAAATAGTTGACAGCTCTAGAAAGGACTCCCAAGAGTTAGGTACATTAGTCAGCAGGCTCTTGGGATTTGTCCAGCCTTGGTACAGGCTATTGTTTGACACAGTTTACAGCTGGTGTAATTTTTCCTCTTCAGTTGCCTGCATAACATTGTTTCCCACTGCTGACAAAGCACCATCGCTTTAGCGGACAGTTTCCGTAAAATATTCAGATCTTTCCTTTATATTTCTGTTATGGTCCTTATAGGATTCCCAAGAAAAATTCCATTTCTTACAGGTTTAGGCGGATTTCTTTGTGCATGTGCCTGGCAGGTCTTGAAGATTAATTTTTGACCTGGAAAAAACAAATGTTTACATATTAGAGGTGCGCAGATATATCTGTACTGGCTGAGTCTGCAGCATGTTAGAGGGTGCCTAGGTTGTTTGAAAGACCAACTAGACCTGGACACAAACCAGCAGAATTACAGGGGTGGAGATCTGACATTTCTTTCTTTTCCAGCTTCCTGCAATTTGTTTAGGCTTTGTACCTTTACCAAAACATAATGAATATCGAGTAAAATATAGCAAATGGCAACAAGCTGTATAAAAGTTATGAGCGCACCACGACAGCAGTCACCCACTGAGATAGGACGATGGTTTATGGTCAGTATGAAATGTGGCCAATCCTGTCAATAAGGGAATTCTGTCTACAAGGGAATAACCGAATCTTCGTTGTATTTACCTGTTGTGGACCATGTGGCTCTTGACTAGATGCCCAGCTGCCAAGGCCGCCATGAGGGAAAGCTCCCCTGCCATTACTGTGCCGCAGACTATCTGTGCAAGCTGGCACGCGTTTTTACCAGGATATTCTGTGCTTGCTCCCTGAACACCCAGCATCTGGAGAAAAAAAATAAAAAATAAAATGAAGGCTGATTCCACCCAAAGATTTTTTGTCACTGTGCCAGTTCAGGACTGAAGTCAATAAATCAGGGGGAAGAGCCAACATAGGCCTCAGCTTAGGGCCTAACACACACTGGGTCCTCCCGTTGTGGTAACCTGGCAGAATCATGGACCCTAATGGCACAGAGGAGGGGGATGGGAGAAAACTTTATAAAATTTCAATCACTAAAAATTAATTTAGATTTTAAAATAAAATCAGTATGAAATGGAATGTATGCAATTCATTTTTACGTTTTACTACTGCAGTACGACCATCACTTACACACAATGGACACATACATTTTGTGACCTGAACCAATATTCAAATGCAGTCCATCAATTCAGTAAGAACCAGACATAAATGATGCCCCATTATCACTGGTCCCTGGACAGTAGGTATATTGTCATTAATCAGTTTAGCAATGATCTGTTTTACCAAAGAAAGTCAAAGGATATTACACACCTTTAGGCAGGCCTGCTGAGGGGCCAGGTTGGTTCCCCCTCCCACAGTGCCAATCTCTATAGAAGGCATTGTGCAGCTGATGTACAAATCCTCATTTGTGGGACCTGTAGATTCCATCAGTGTGATACAGTTGGAGCTTCCTACATTTTGAGCTGCATCCTGCAAAATTAAATAAAAGGATATTGTAAGATATAAATTTCTGATATTTCACACAATTAAAGCACACATTTAACATATTATAGAACATGCATCATCTCACCTGTCCACAAGCAATGTAAACTGCAGTCACAACATTAGCTGCATGTGCATTGTATCCTCCAATACTGCCAGCCATTGCCGAGCCAATCAAATTCTTGCTTATATTGACCTCCACTAACGCAGCTGTCGATGTTTTCAGCACCTGTAGAGACAACGGTTTAATGCATTTGACTGAACCATTTTAACAATAACTGTATGAAAACAGACAATCACACTTTTTCCATTGGAGTGAGTGGGGATTAGGTGAGACACACATATTGCAGAATGGACAGTGGAGTAAAACAAAAACTGTTTCATTGACCATCTCAACTTCACCTCCACACACTTGTGCTTTTACAACAAAACAAAGACAGTAAACCGCCACTTCTTACTTCTCGTACGACGTTTGCTGGAATGATAGCTTCACACACCACAGATTTTCCTCTTCCCTCCACCCAGTTGATTGCAGCCGGTTTCTTATCTGTACAAAAGTTGCCACTTACAGCTATGACCTGAAGCTCAGGGAATTCTTCTTGTAATCTAGAAAGAGCCTTTTCAGTTCCCTAGAGCAAGAATCAGATTAAACGGTTTAATGCACAAACAAATCAAGAGACAATACAGTTTCACATTTTCAGAAGCTCGCAATTGTACGATTGTAAAGCTGAAAGCTCCTGTATGAACCCCTATTTTCATAAAACATACAGGTATGGTGCTCTTACCCAGAAACTTATACATGTATATAATTGCTGCTGGTTGGTGATAATAAACCTGAAGATATGATCACATGTGCTTCTTTCTACAGTCACTGTGAGGAGCCCTACTACATAACTTACTGAGAGGAGGCAAGTGCAGTGCGCCAAGAAAAGAACAGTTTTCCAGAAGAGTCCAGATAATAGATCCCACACCTACACTCTGCTTCACAAAAGTCCTATTAGTTCTTACATCCTATGGGGAACACTGACAAACGGGTATAAAATGGCCAAGAAAAAAAGTTTGGCACTTTAAATGTCCACGAGATAGAGATATAAATCTCTATTAATTTTTTCCCAAATATTCAAAAAAAACCAGGAATTTTGTACTTCCTTTTTTGTTCCTCTGGATCCATTGAGAGGAACATATCTATATCACTATAGTTGTTTTAGTCAGCATGCAATAAATATAAATCTAATGTCCCATTAAACTCACCTTTGATATCATGTTCATTCCCATAGCATCTCCAGTTTTGGCTTGGAAGCGAATATAAAGATTTCGTCCGGCTACACTGGCCTGAAGTCGCCCAAGTCGAGCAAATCTAATAGACAGGATGTCAAAGAAACCACATAAGCAGTAGAAAGGATTCATAGTCAAGCAATAGCATGAATATCACTGTATCAACTTAATGAAAAAAACAGCCAATAAAGTCACATTCTACAATCTATAAACTGGAATGAAAAGACAAACAATCCTAAAATGCAAGTTGCATTAGATTTAAAAAGGGAAAAAAAAAAAAAAAAAAGTCCAAATAAGTCACACACACTGCAAATTGATAGAATCCCTATTTGGAAAGTTGGCGAATGTGGTTGGAAGAGGACTATTGTCCCGTATGTATGGTCACCTTTTGACTGCACCAAAGTTATGTGATCAAATTGAACAGAAAGCCTGTTGCTCATTATCTAGGCCAGTGGATCCCAAACTTTCAGTTCGTGGTACCCTTAGGGTCTCCATAATATTTGCTGTGAGATCGCAGTGTCGCACAGTTTGGGAACTGATCTAAGCAAAGTGTACAATTTTTTTTTTGTTTTGAGACTTTTAATGAACTTAAAAATCTTATTTATATTTGCTATACAGCGGAGTGCAAACTATTGTCCTCTATTATCAGCCAAATGCACCAAGACTTAGATATATATTTACTTTTCATAATTGCTGAAATAATCATATTCAAAATAAAATGTTAAAGTACCTCTTAAGCAAAGTGTATTTAGGTTTAGTGGTATAATATTAGTTTATCGGTTGTAATATACATTTTCTGAACCTTAGCAAACAGCTAAGGAAAGGGACCAATGTGTCCGAATTAAGAAAAAAAATATCTGATGCCAATTAATGAATAAACATAAGCTGTGGTTAACTCTTAACATATTTATAGCACACACCGCAGCTTCTCTCCCTTATTGTATTAAATGTTACAAGATAGCATGTAAATTGAGTCAGCATTTTTCTGAGAAAGATTATTCATAAACAATCGCATTACTTATCATTGTATACATTAAAAATATTCACACACCAGGAAAGTCCCCACTGGTCAAGTATCTAACACACTTACCTGCTTGTGCTATCAAAGACATCTTTTATGGCTTTAAAGCCCTCAGCACTGTCTATCCAGCTCTTCACCTCGGCTGCCTCACAAGCAGTTGGTAACCGGACAACTGGTCCACGAGTCATCCCATCAGCAAGTATACGGCTGTGAGCTCCTCCGCCCAGCTGAAACAAAGACATAGGCTCAGCACTACTTAATGGCTCATAAAGATAAGCACAGCAGCTGTGCAAAGGGAATACAGGTGCATTAGCAGAGACTTTAGATAAACCTGCGAGATTAATTATATTACATAGCACAAACATCAGAATCCCATCAATAGCTCAATGTAATGAAGCAAGTAGTAAAGGATTACAAATGATTATTTAATAATAAAGCCAGATCTATACCATCTGCTCACAAGATACAAATATGTGAAATATTCCATTAGAAATGATAAAAAACATTTCCAGAGTAAAACTCACCATTATGGCTCTGCAGCCGCGGTTAGTGCTAGCCACAAGGCACCCCTCTGTTGTTGCCATAGGAACCTGAAACTCTTTGTTATTCAAGATGAGAGGTCCTGCTACACCAACAGGGATGGGCACGTACCCAATTACATTCTCACAGCATGCACCCATTACCTGGAAAAGAAGAACAATGCAGGTACAATACATTACTGAGCACCTCACTAGTGACATCCAATGAAATTAAGCTTTTATGGCAACTAACGTTACAGACACGTTACTGCAAGCTGCAGTATATACGGATCTCTACAAAGTTTACGTGGAAAAATACACTACTATGCATTGTAGTTTTTAACAAAATGGTCTCTGCTCTATTTAATGACTTACCAGGGAATAGTCGTAGTTTTTGTAAGGCAGGTTCTGAAGGGCTGTTGACTGAGGCAGTTTCTCAGCTATCATTTGCCTGCGAATAGCAACTCCTCTCTCAGGTGACTCCATCATGGACTCCAGCTTGTAGGATGGGATGTGCTTCGCATTCACCAACCTGATCACCTCGGCATCACTCAGGTACAGAGCCCCTTTCTGGAAAGGAACAGCAGAGAAACTCATGTTAGAGTTTCTCTTCAAAGTCAGCAAATACACAGCTGACCTTGCTACAAAGATTAAAGGACTTCAATAAGAAATTAAATTCCTTTTAAAACATGTGCTTATAATCTACATGGAAAGCGGATATAGTCATTACCTATACACCAACTTGTATAGGCAGGATTTGCTCATTTTGCCTGGTCACGTTCTGTTTCAAGTCTGGCCGCATCCACTTTAGTGGAGCAGCACATCCATGTACTGAATCTGTGTCACTAGATAGAGTGTTGGTGGATACTGCAGTACGTAGTAGCAGGAAGGGGGGGGTTTGGGAACCCAGACGAGCCCAATGTTGCTCTCAAGCACATCAGTCACCCTGACAAATGCCAGGTTGGCAAACAATTGTAAAACTAATGAACAAATATCACCACATTCTTACATCTGGATTCCGGAGAATACGAACACATTCATCAATGGGCCGGGGATCCTCCGGTATATCAAACTTGGTTCCCTTTTCCCCTTCACTTGAGGATGTCGAAGATGGGGAATCTCCCAACACAAAGTTGGGCTTGGATGCACTCTCCAGAGGCAATGGCTTTATAACTGCTTCTAAATATATGGACACACAATTCAGCTATCATAATTCTAACATAAAAGTATTTTACATTATTTAAAAAAAAAAAAAAGAAAATCCCCAAACAGTAAATTAGACTACACCACAAACAACAACTAAAAATATTAATAGGTCAGGTTTGTACCTTTTTCCTCCTTTGACGAGACATCTTCCACTTTACAACCTTTGGTTGCTTTTTCTACCACAGATTCCTTTCTGCAACAACTGTCGACTTGCTTCTTCTTCTGCACAGTGACTGGAGATGTAATGGGGTTCTTCAGGGAGAGTGTAGACTCTGTCTCAGTTTGCTCAAAGAATATGTACTTGACAGCCAAAAGAAAAGCGAGGCCCAGTGTTATGACCTGCTCGATATCCATGGTGACCATTCTATGGAATAAAGATGTCCATGTTAGAGACCTGGTCTTCCAACTTGAGCATCAGCTATCATGCATTACATTTTATGATTGCACTGAGTGTTTATGCATCTGACTTATCAATTGATTGCATAAAAATAAATAAAATATTCTCATTACCTAGAAAGATAGAACTGCCAAAGAGGCATCTTGGGCTCAATTCTCTTCGGTATGGTATCATCCAGGCCAATAGAAACCTTCTGGTCTGGAATAGAAGTAATGTTCTGAGGAGAGGGTTCACTTATCCATCGGCTATGAGCATGAACCAGGACCAAACCTAGGGACTGAAAAAAAAATTGAGGGATGTTTTAATACATCATCTGCACTAAAAAAAAAACAAAAACAAATTTAACGCCAACCTAAAGCTAGTCCTGTGCAGATTTAGTTGGCAAATTGTGTCACAGTGAGAGGACCATTCCTGCTGGGTCAGAATCCAATCTTTTGGGATTGATATTGGAGGCTGGGAAATGGCTTTGTCTTTACATTAGTGAAGTCCATAGCTAACCTAGAAATCAGGAGAGCTGTGCTCACACAACTTGTTCTGCCCGATATGTTTGGACAGATTGCATGCAAATCGTATTTCTCTGGCATCTGGACAAACAGGGGTGCAACATACAATGGCGAAGATTAGATGTTGGACATAAAGAATAAAATGAACGAGTGTAAAAGACCATAACACCAGTCATTACACTCATGTTCAGTAGAGATAAACGCTTAAAAATACTTGCATAGTGGTATAAAGAAACATGGTTTCTATAAGCAAGTAAAAGATGTATGTTTATATATTGAAGTCATTACAAGACATTTCCAGCCCAGTGAATAAGACTCACCATAATCATTTTCACTCTCTGTGTGACAGGATTTGGTTTGTTATCTTCCTCCTCCTCCAATACATTTGCAAACTGGCTCAGCTGCCAGATGGGACGGCCCTCTCGACTCTCCCTGGAAAGCTGTGGGATAGGAAATAAAATATTGATAATATATATATATATATATATATACGTATGCTCCAATTCACCAGACTGACACCTGGTGCTCTGCTGCTTCGCCCAGTACAACCACTCATTATTTGTTATAGGTTAATCCTAAAACAAACAAATAATAAAACCAGTGTTCTCCCCAGAAAATTTTGCCAGCCAGTTAGCATTAAGAAGCAGCCGGATGGGGCAGTGTAATCCTTCGCAGTAATATTGAAAAATGTTGGAGGTTATTGCGCACACCGGCCAGGACTGGTCAGACTGGTGGTCAGTGGTCTAACACACACTGCTGGCTGTAGTGTTCACATAGTGCCTGTTATACCAGGAGAAACAATGGTTTATTCCATTATACTCTGTTGGGCTCCAGGAGCCGGGTGGCAAGTAAAAACAGCCAAGAAAATAGGAGCTGGGGAGAACACCGAACCCTATTATATATAGGAAAAGCAAAAATATCAGGGTTTTAAAGCAAAATGGCATTTTGCTAAATCAACCCGTCTTCAATACTGTAATAAAACATTATAATAATCTATTACTATAATGCAAGAGATAGATAGATAGATATATATATATATATATATATATATATATATATATTCCTCACTGTTAATAGGGCTATTAGAAGTCACAGAGAAGATCAGTGACCATATAAAGATCATGGAGCCCCAATCACTTCTACATCTGCAGTAATTTACTGTGGGCCCTGCATTATTCCTTATACACAAGTTTAACATTAACATATAGATACAGGATATTACCGTTATGCAATAATTTCTCTTTGTTTTTACTTAAAAAAACAAACAAACAAAAAAAAACTATTTGATACCATATTATAAAATAAAAAACAACAATAAGTTTACAAAATTCCAAAAGGGACAAGTTTAACTAAGTTTTGTATTTGAGGGGCTGTTTGACTCTTGACACTCACCTCCAGGACCAAGGACACACAGGCTGGGAAGAATGTCATGAAGGCAAAATAGTTTGCTAGGACGGACATGCATCCAAAACAGCACATTATTTCCAGCTGGCGCACACCTGTATAAGAAGAATCATGGCATATTTGCTATACATACAAAATTACAGATGTACACACAATAGAACAATACCAATACAATGTGCAATTGTATAGCTTCATTGTTCAAGGAATGTAAAGAGAAGTGCAGAAGGCTTAAAGGCGCACTCCCTTTCACTTGAGCCCCGAAGGCTGCTCTGTGCAGCTAGTCTTCCTGGGGCTCCGTGGTTTGTCATACAGCCACGGCTAGAAATTGGGGTTGTGCGAGCGGGAGCTCCAATCAGAAGATGTAATCAGAGATTGTAGCTTCAGATTGGTCCTCCAACTCCAACCTCCACTCTGCAAACATTTAAAAGTGGGTAAAAGATCTTTATGAATTAGTTGGTAATGCAGCTTTAAATAAATACTGCTGAGCCTATTACTATATAAATGATGCACAAATAATTATACAGCACTTTCAATAAAAACAGATATAATGACTCAGTTCCCCGCCTTCATGGTGTCCTGTTCATTCTATTAAAGTTGATTCTGGGAGAGCACTTGTTCCTTATTTCTACACACACCCCTCACAGGACATGCATAGTTAATCATGCTAGGCATTGATTGATTTGGTTAAACACAAGGTAGACAAGTAATAGGCAACACCATTGGTTTTCATACACCAACGGTACATTGCATCATCTTTGTTCAAAAGCAAATTAAGCATTTTCTTGCACCATCATCCATTCAAGTGAGGGTCATGAATTCCATAGGATCTAATGAACCATCATTGTTCATGTATTCAAGTTGTGCCTAAAAAGATCCAAAGAACAGGATCGAAACTAGTCGGTGAATTCAATTGTGTTTCCACCGTGTTTGCCTGCTAAGATAGAAGCCGTCCAGATCCAGACTTCAGCGATCGTCCAGCTTGCAAGTTCTCTGCAGCTAAACATCAGGACGTAACTGATCTTCTGATTAGAACTATCTGTGTACGAATTATCTGTCGGAATGGCTTACATGTGATATACTGACTACCACTTACTCCGCGGTAGGAACACTTATGTTTTTATTTAATAAATGTTTTTACTATTACCTAAAGGATATACCTCTCTGTTTTTTACATCTACCGAGAGGTCTTGAAGAATCAGGGAGGAGCGGAAAGCTTATGTCTACCTAGAAGTGCCAATTTTAAAGAATCTACGGTGTAAGTAGATTGAACTGTGGGGGATCCCACACTACACATCAATTAATTACTTGGAATTTATCTACTATTTATGGTGGAACATTTATTTAACTGTATCGACTTTATGGCTACAAAGCATTAGAATTGGAGAATAATTTTTTTTCATCCATTTATCCTATTATTGATGTAGGAGTATACTTTGTCGAGTTAAACAGTATTACACTATTATTATTTTCTTTCCACATGGTTTGATTGTCATCAGAAAAACTTCATAATCGCTTGACAAGACTTGAACATCATACGATCAGTTGATATAAGTTTTAATTTTTTGTTTTTTACGCTTATAAGATACACTCTATTAGTAGTGTTTTGGGAAACCGTAGCGCAGAAAAGTGATTTTATTATTTTTTTTCTGTAAAATACATATGACTATCACAGCACATTGGGCCAATGAAACACTCTTTCTGGAAGTTAGAATTTAGGAGTTGTCATGCCTGGTATAGACACGATTACCTCTAAATTCTAACTCGCAGCAGGAGTACACCCCATGGTGTCAGTGTCCCCTAATGGTAGAACAAACATAAAATGATATGCAAAAAAAAGTTTCATAGTAAATAACAGTAATGAAGAAAAACTATGAAAACCTGCTGGAATGTGAAACCGTTTAAAATAAAATTGTTTAAGTTGACAGCTGTTGTGTGGAAAGCAAAACTGGTATTACTGACCTGACATTGTGCCCACTCCAATCACTAGACATTCAACAAGAGCATCAAGTGTGAAGGTAGGCCCCAGAATGGCCATGCCACGAGCAATATTGTCTCGAACTTCATCCTGAAAGAGAAGTGTGTTATCTTAGGGAAGAGATAGAAATGGGGTTAAAATATAATGCAACTAAAAAAAACTGCTGAACGTGATTACCTGCGAGTTGGAACTAAGGGCAAACTTGGCTAATGCACTAGCTTTGGAGAGGTCTATTAGTAGTAAGAAAAATGGAAGAGCCTCACTGGAAAACATAAAAAGAAAAAGTAAATTAGTTACATTTCCAGATGTGCCAACTAGATGCAAAAACAAATGGCTGAGCTGAGGTACTATGCACTTACTTCAAACCTGTCAATTCTTTATCTAGAAAGTGAATAACCACAGTGCTGAAGACAAAGCTCGAGAAGATGGTAAATAGCCCAGCAATACCTAAAATACAAATAAGTGAAACTAATGTACTGCAAACACTGGGGCAGAACAATGTAAAAAAACAAAACAAAACACATTAGTGTTGCTGTAACCTACACCCTGTTAAGGCAGCCATTGCATGACCTGCACCAGTATTCATATCAATACACTAAGAACTAGGATGTCACTACATTATTATGAATTGGTCCAGCCACTAGGCAACAGATTAATAATAAATAATAAAAATATGTTACCTAAAATGTATTTAGATCCAAGCTGTCTGAGGTTTTGGAACTGGAAATAGATGTAGAGAATGGCAATGCACCGTGTGATGGTTAAGATTATGATGTCACTGCTTAGCACATCCTGGAACATGAGAGAAACGGTGATTAAGTAAATAGTTTACATTGAGACGCACTGAAAATCCAAAGCTCCTTTCTTAATTAGCAAGAATGATAACTGTTCTATAACTAGAGTTTCACCATAAACTCTCCTACATACATAACTTCTATTCAAATTATGATGCACTGTTGTGATATTCTCTAACTTTCCCCATATGTACATCCTCGATCATCCTGTCAGGTTCACCATACTTACTTGTCACATATATTATTAATGATCTGCTACTAGATGTGCAGCCGAAATTCAAACGGTGCAAGATAAAAAAATAAAACCTGCCTTTATTCTATTAAAAAACAATAAAAAAAATACAATCCCATACATTTAATAACATTGGTTTATTATTAAGCTCCCACCACAATATTTTGGTTAATCCATTTTATAACCTATTACTATAGCTGTTCATGCAAATGCTCAGTCTGATTATCAGTCCTCCAAAATGCTTAAAACTAATAATAAAAATAAAAAACCCACACAAAATTTAAAAAAATATATAATAATTTACACATTTTAGCAAGTAAAAGCTATGTAAATCAACAAGCTCTACAGAAACACATGGCAACTACTTGTTCTCTAGCACATAACTTACTTCTTCAAACTTGGGGCACTCATAGTTCCAGCCACAAATCTTATCATTCCCTGTGAACATGTTCATGGACATCATGCAGATGGTGATGGTCACCGTCCCCACGATGACCTCCCATGGATGAGAAGCCACAAATTGGCCATGCATGCGGAACAGTCGGGACAACATATTTACAGTTTGTGATGACCTGGGAACAGAGCAGAAAATTAATAATTTAATTCCTTCAACAAATATGTGCTCCAAACAAACAGGAGATGCATATTTTAAAAAAAGTATATAGTAACATAATGTCATCTGAGGTCTTAATGAACATTATTTTTATACAGTATTTTATTACCTAGTTCCCCCCCCCCCCCCAAATACTGCAGTTCGTATAGTCAACCATGAAACATGAGAAATATGGATATTGATTATCTTTAACTACAGAAATGACTGCCGTTTTATGACTTAATCAAAAGGTGGCTTATGTTTGTGTCTTAATCAGTATTTAGTAAAGCCGGCTCTGCCCTTGAATACGGTCATTCAGTTGTAGAGCACATTGGCTCACCCAGGACATTTCAGGGATGTAAGGTTACAATCAAAGCTGCATTGCACTGCGTAGCCTTCCTGACTAGCTCATCTAAGTAACGCAATAATTCATAACATCCACCTTAATGATTACCAGGGTTAAATTGGTTAAAGTCACACCACAATCCATATGACCATGTACTCTTCAAATGGTCTTTATGTAAAAGGTTATAATCACCGTTACCCTATGCACACCAAGTTTTTATCAAATCATTATCTTTCTTTTATCGAGGACAGTCCTTGACTTCAGTCTGCATGAAGTTCAAGGACAAGGTTATTCACTGTAAATGCTGCACTTAGTATAATGGAACTAAAAGCAGCTTTATTACAGCAAAATATTTTGTTTCAAATTAATCAATTTAATATATTACAAGGAAATAAATTAAACAAAATTTGGTTAAATATTCCGTAGTCTCAGCATAACCGGCTTTATAATACTAACCTGACACCAACAAGCTGCCTAGGTTTGAGCAGTAATGTAAGTTATGCTGTGCACATACATTTACAGTTTTTCACCAAAATCTGGTTAAAATCTTCTTTTAAAGATATTAAAACAATGGCCACATTAAGGAAAAATTATTTCTTTGCTGTAATACAGCAGTCATTCATGTTTTTTTGAGTTTGGAGATGATAGCGGTCTTTAAAGGAGTTGTTACACAAGTTGATACACACATTTGACTACACATTACCGTTTGCACACAGATTAGCATGCATTTCAGTTTATGAACAGTTTGCCTAACTTCACCTGTCACAAACGTGTTGGATTACATCAATCTGGCAAGTTATCTTGGCAGCCTCAATACCAATAACTCCGCAATGCATAAGGGATCTACAACGCATAAATATTCAAAAAAGGACCACATACTTAATCCACAAGATCAGCTGGAAACTCCCAGTCATGGAAAGTCCAGCTCCAATAACCAACATCTTTGCTGCCTTTCAATCGTTTGTTACACTAACACTATTATTTAAAGCAACAGATGAGAACACATTCGCAGAGTGGAGTGGGGGGATTTTATAAGTATCTGGAGTTTCCCAAATGTCCTTAGCTCATATAACAAGAAACTTGTGAGAAGAAGCCTGATCCCAGTTAGTAACAGTACACTTCCAAAATGAAACATAAAACAGTGTATACAGAGACAGCAAAAAATAAAACCTGTATTTAACAGAAAGTGAAACCATGGCTGAATAATACATTTTTGGACAACCTAAGAGCAAACCTGCTAGAGAAAGGAGTGCAACAAACTGATATCTGCAAGAAACAAGAGAAGCTGGAAAAAATATTTATGTACGGTGGTCATTTCACTGCTTGGATTAGTTCAGGCCTGTACTAGATCATTTCTGTAGGGAGATGCAATATGAAAATGCAACAAAAGATTTAAAATAAGTGAGACCAATAGGGTCAATTAGAAGGGTTATCATTATTACAATGATAGTTTGAAACAGTATTAGTTGAGTTGATCAGATTGACAGATTAAAGTGCAGTCCAGGGTTCTGATGCCATGAACTACCGTGAGAACAATCCTACAACCTTAAATGTCTGTAAAAAAACAAAAAAATCTACTCGACCCAGACATCCAGGTAACTACCATAATACACTACAGACATCCAAACAGACCTGCTGGACTCAAAGTTAAAATTTAAGCGTACTTCTTCACATCACTTTCAAGACTAATTCCTTTATTATCCATATGTTGTAAATAACACATACTTTCCCTCCTTATTGGTTTCTCCCCTTAGACTGCCAACAAACTGTGTGAACAACTTTATGATACTTGAGAACATTTACCCTTTTTGCACTTTCTGGTAGGTTATGCAAAACCCAAGATGTGGCATTATCATTACCTGCAAATCAGATACTTTTTCAGAGAAAACAGGACACTTAGAGTAGATAGCTCATTAACATACATTTAAGAGTATATTTATCAAGCTGCGGGTTTGAAAAAGTGGAGATGACATTGTTAATGATTTTACAAATGACTGAAAGTTCCAATCAGCATGCCGATTCCCGTGTACAAAACTATTGATGCTTTACACGATTTACCATCAGATCTGTCATAACCCTCAGCTAAAAAGATTGTGGCTCTGCACACTCCATAAGGTTTACTGCTGGTCGTTAGTGCATACACACTTTAGAATTGGAATTACATTGTTTCACCGTTGAACAAGATTTAGGGCTAGATTTACTAAGCTGCGGGTTTGAAAAAGTGGGGATGTTGCCTATAGCAACCAATCAGATTCTAGCTGTCATTTTGTAGAAGGTACTAAATAAATGAAAGCTAGAATCTGATTGGTTGCTATAGGCAACATCTCCACTTTTTCAAACCCGCACCTTAGTAAATCTAGCCCTTAGTCTGGTTTAAAAATCAAACGATACAATGGAGCAATAATCATTAATTCTTGGAACGTACACAATGTGATATTGGGCCAAACGGTTGTTTATCGTGTGATTGGCCCGATGATTGGGTGAAAGCCCTGTAGTGTGTACCCAGCCTAATATCCATCTCGGTCTGACTGATAGGACCTGGTTAGGCATATGTAGAGATATAGGCAGGACCTCCATATATGTATGTGTAACAATGAAGGAGAAGGCATTCAAGATATGGTATTGTTGCCATTTTAACACTTTTTCTAAGATAGCTAGAATTTATCAAAGTACTTCTTACTCCAAGTGACTCAAAGGCTGTACTGAAAAAGGCACCCTACTCCAAGTGTGGTGGCCATGTCTAGGCATTGCTTGCTGAAGTCCTATCTCTGTTTTATGGGAGATATATAGGTTTGCCATATACAACGTTAATTTTGGACATGAGAAAAAGTTCTCGACCAAGAACAAAACAATAAATAAAAAAATATATCAAGAAAGCTAGCTGGCCATATCCTCACAGCCAAATACAAATTAAATGGTAATAAAACACAGTAATTACAGGAAAATTATTCCTCTTTATGCCGCCTTCACATATCAAGTGTATTGCCTTAATAAAAGTACATTAACTGACCATTGATATAATGCCACTTATGGTTTGTGCTTTAAGAAGGTTTAATAAAGAGGGATTATTGCATTTTGATACAATATGTTTTTTTTTTATTTAACAATGTAACTTCATTGGTAGATAATATTTAATGTATGATCATTTAGACAGGACCTAAGGATATTAATAAACAAACAAACCAAGTACTTAAATTACTGTATTCAATTGTTCATATAACTATAAATGCAGTGTGTATATACAAAAAAAATGATAATTTACATGCATTTTAAAGGCTAATATACATTAAAAAAGCAATATATTGAAGCAATACACTTACAAATAAGTAACATTGTTCAGAAAAATAAGAATTAAGAAGATTACCAAGCTTTGGCCAGAAAGAACAAACTAGATGCATACATAGGATGCCAAAACACAATACAATAATACAACCCTCCACCAAATAAGTATCCACAAGACCAACACTTTATAAGTTATATAACTAAACAATATTAAAGAAATCCCCCCTACTCGCTCACAAACAGCAATGACTAAACAGAACATTACTCATCACATCTATTAATAACCTGCATTCAAGTAGTGATGTACAAAGTATGCCTAATAAGCCATAAGTAGTTGGTTTGAAAAATTACAATTTCTTTAATTTCATTCATTTTGATGGTCAATACTGAATAGAACTTGTCAGTTAAAAAGCTGAGAATTTGTGGAAAATGGTATCACAGTAAATATATACACCGGTATTATGATTTACTTGATTGATCTCATGAAATAAAATTGCCCTTAAGGGAAATAAAGAAATCAATCAGCCTCCAGTTTTATTTATTTCAATTAGCATTCCCAGTTCATCATCACCAACATCACCTGAATGAGCAATGAATCACTTATCTCTATGGAGATTTATTCAAGAAGTAAAAATGCAGCATAGTGCAACTGAATGAGATCTTTCCGCTACAAGAGCGATAAAAAATTGCTTGTGTAGCAGGGCTTATAGAAAGCAGTGAGTTACATAATGAGCACTGTTTGGCCTAACTACAAAGAGGATTTTTAGGCTCTACAATTATATGTCATGAGATTCATAACTTTTTTTTTTTTGCTTCAGAATCTTTAAAATCTTAGGGGCATATTCAATTAGCTTTCGGATTCGCGGTAACGCGCCGGAACAGCCGCGAAACGTAATACACGTTACCGCAATAACGTGGATTTTCATTCGCAGCCCATAGGGTTGCGAACGAAAATCCGCGTTAATGCGGTACCGTAATACCCGCAAGAACGCGCACTTTTCGAATCCGAAAGCTATTTGAATATGCCCCTTATTGCTCAGATCAACATGCAACATTTCCTTCCCTGAAACACCCAATACAGTGAATAAATGATCAATTAATCACTCGCCACAATATAGTCGATGGTCAAGAATACTTGTTTCAAGCTCACCAGACAATTAAATTGCTACACTACATGATTAAGAGGTGATGGACATGCTACTCATTGATTAAAAATCTTCAAAGCAGATCGCCCACAATGTTCTCCCCAGCACCTATTTCCTGGGTGCTACAACCGGCTATTTATACTTGTCACACGGCTCTTGAGAGCCCAACAGAGTTCTATTATGATAAAATAAACCATTGTTTCTCCTAGTAGAACAGGCACTATGTGAGCACTACAGCAAGCAGAGTGCCTTAGACCACTGACCACCAGTCCTGGCAGGTGTGGGCAATAACCTCCAACATTTTTCATTAATATTGCAAAGTATTACAACTGCCCCCACCCGGGTGCTTCTTAATGCCATCCGTCTGGCCAAATTTCCTGGGGAGAACACTGATCGCATTGGAAACAATCTGTTGTAAATCATTGGTGTAATTTAGTCCTTATGAAACTGAGTGACTAGAAATCACCAGAGCTGTGTTGCTTATCTCTAACAAAATGAAGGCAGATGCCAGGGCATATACAGATGTATATACATTTTGATGAAAACTCAAGACACTTGCCAGAAATAATGCAGTGAAACAAAAACAGATCGATATAAATAATAAATAATAACCATTACTCTCTTCTAATTCTCCTGGATCTCTCTGCTGCATTTGACACTGTTGACCACTCTCCTCATACAAACGCTACAATCCCTAGGTCTTGAAGGCACTGTCCTATCCTGGTTCTCATCCTACCTATCTAATCGCTCTTTCAGTGTTAATTTCTCTGGATCCACCTCTGCTCCGCTTCCTTTATCAGTTGGAGTACCGCAAGGCTCAGTCCTAGGTCCTCTGCAATTCTCTATCTACACCACTTCTCTTGGAAAACAAATAAGCTCCTTTGGATTTCAGTATCATCTCTATGCAGATGATACACAAATTAATCTATCCTCTCCTGATCTTTCACCATCTATGTTGTCTCGCGTTACTGACTGTCTTTCTGCCATTTCATCTTGGATGTCTTCTCGCCAACTCAAACTTTCAAAAACTGAATTAATAATATTCCCACCCAAAAACAGAAGCTTCCTGCCTGACATTTCTATTTCTGTCAATAACATGACCATAAATACCACCCCGCAAGCTAGTTGCCTAGGTGTAATCCTTGATGCACAACTGTCATTTATTCCCCACATCAACTCTATATCTAAATCATGTTACATACACCTAAAGAACATTTCCAGAATACGCACATATCTGACACAAGACACCGCAAAAACATTAATTCATGCACTCATCATCTCCCGCATCGACTATTGCAATTCCCTCCTTACTGGTCTTCCCAAAGTCAAACTTGAACCCCTACAATCTATTTTGCACACAGCGGCTAGACTGATTTTCCTTACAAACCGTTATTCCTCTGCTGAGCCACTCTGTCAGTCTCTACATTGGCTGCCTGTATTTCAACGAATCCAATATAAAATTATTCTACTAACATACAATGCCTTCAACAAAATTGCACTGACATACATTTCCTCACTTGTCTCGAAATATCTCCCTACTCGACACCTCCGATCTGCACAAGATCTACGTCTCTCCTCCACTCTTACCACATCCTCCCATTCTCGGTTACAGGATTTTTTCCGGGCTGCACCTACTTTGTGGAATTCCCTCCCACGCACAGTAAGACTTCCCTCTAGTCTTCAAACCTTCAAGCGTTCACTGAAAACCCACCTCTTCAGACAAGGTTATGATATTCCTCAACCATCATCTTAATATCCCTAGATTACCCTATTACCATCCTCTACACTGCTAACACAAGACAACAACCTTCTGACCAACATTGCAACATACACAGCACACTCAGTACTTTTACCTTTGCAGTCTGGCTTGTCCATTGTGTAATATGATGTAGCACATGCCCTTGTGTTTCTAACTCCCATTGTCCTATAGATTGTAAGCTTTCGAGCAGGGTTCTCTTACCTCTCTGTCTGTATCTATTACCCAGTATTGTCTTATTAATGTTTGTTCCCAATTGTAAAGCGATACGGAATTTGCTGGCGCTATATAAATAAATGTTGATGATGATGATATATAATTTTAGTTTCAGCAAAAAATGGCAAAATGAGTGCAAAACATAAGCAGCTGATAATCCCTATTGTGAAAGGTTCCTGGAAAATAAAGACTGAGCCTGTTTTATGGTGTATGTATGTGTGTATAGTGGGGACATAGCCCTGTTATGGTGTATGTAGGGGTGTATAGTGAGGACATAGCCCTGTTATGGTGTATGTAGGGGTGTATAGTGAGGACATAGCCCTGTTATGGTGTATGTAGGGGGTGTATAGTGGGGACATAGCCCTGTTATGGTGTATGTAGGGGGTGTATAGTGGGGACATAGCCCTGTTATGGTGTATGTAGGGGGTGTATAGTGGGGACATAGCCCTGTTATGGTGTATGTTGGGGGTGTATAGTGGGGACATAGCCCTGTTATGGTGTATGTTGGGGGTGTATAGTGGGGACATAGCCCTGTTATGGTGTATGTAGGGGGTGTATAGTGGGGACATAGCCCTGTTATGGTGTATGTAGGGGGTGTATAGTGGGGACATAGCCCTGTTATGGTGTATGTAGGGGGTGTATAGTGGGGACATAGCCCTGTTATGGTGTATGTAGGGGGTGTATAGTGGGGACATAGCCCTGTTATGGTGTATGTAGGGGGTGTATAGTGGGGACATAGCCCTGTTATGGTGTATGTAGGTGTGTATAGTGGGGACATAGCCCTGTTATGGTGTATGTAGGTGTGTATAGTGGGGACATAGCCCTGTTATGGTGTATGTAGGTGTGTATAGTGGGGACATAGCCCTGTTATGGTGTATGTAGGTGTGTATAGTGGGGACATAGCCCTGTTATGGTGTATGTAGGGGTGTATAGTGGGGACATAGCCCTGTTATGGTGTATGTAGGGGTGTATAGTGGGGACATAGCCCTGTTATGGTGTATGTAGGGGTGTATAGTGGGGACATAGCCCTGTTATGGTGTATGTAGGGGTGTATAGTGGGGACATAGCCCTGTTATGGTGTATGTAGGGGTGTATAGTGGGGACATAGCCCTGTTATGGTGTATGTAGGTGTATAGTGGAGACATAGCCCTGTTATGGTGTATGTAGGTGTGTATAGTGGGGACATAGCACTGTGTCATCTCAGCTACGTGTAAGCTGTCTCTGAGGCACCCTGAGCCCCAGCTCCTGGCTGGAGGGGTTACTTGCCGATTTGACGACCTTTGCCGAAGTCAAGGCGACAGCAGCCGCATGGGTCAGCCGGGAATTAGCAGCGGATAGGGGTCACCTCCTGTCCACGACTTACTCCACCATTACATCATCTCTTATCGACAGGAAGACAGTAACCCAGCTAAGGACCCTTCTATCGCCTCTGCCCGGGGCGTCTAGCACAATGCCTGATTAAAATGAATGAAGCGGATGTTACAGCCGCGCAGAGCACACACTCACCTTCAGGCAGGTGGATCTATCCTGACTGGCTGAGCGGTGGTGATGGCGGCTCGGCAGTTCGTGGCACCGATGTGGGATCACCTCTCCCGTCCGCCGCCGCAAAGCGAGTGAACGCGAACGTCACCTGATCAGCCAATTGACAGCCTGGGAAGGGGGCGGGGCCTGGTTGTGAGAGTCTGCCAGTGGCCTGATCCTTCAGCCAATAGGCGCTTCAACCAGGTGAGCTCGTCATTGTTGTTGTCTTGGTAACGAGCATCTATGTAAGACAAGGAAGGGAACGCGCGATCTCTCCTCACTGTCAGGGAACCAATGACAGTAGAGAGCTGGGAGTGATGGAGACCAGGCAGCCGGGCTGTGCAAACAGGCCATGAACTGTGGGGAGACAGCAGTTCACAGCATCACTAGCACACATAGGAAATACCATTTCAAATAAACTCACATAAGTTTTTCACGTCAGCATCTCAAATAATCGTTACAGTAAACATGTAGGGAAGATTGTATACGTTCAAATGACCCAATTACAAGCCTGTATAACTGGTTTATTTGGATCATGCCATATCATTACATAGGGGTTTTCATTAGTTATATTGTTGATATAGTAGATACTGCATACTATTTTGGAAAAAGCCAAACAAGCTTTTATCCTCCAGGTCAGTAGCCTTCAGTGACTAGGATTTATTCAAAGCAAGGGGCAATGCCACTTGTTTGTATTATGTTATAATAATCAAATGTGAAACATTTTATTTCAAAAGTCTAATGCATTATTATTTTTGTAGTTCACCATCTTTAACAAATATGCATTCAAAGCAGTTACCAGGCCAATTGTACATTGCTCTCTTTATAACATCACCATTGCCCAACTGGCCACAAATGAGGGGACTGTCCCGCTTGTTTGCACCTGGCAGGAAGTTTGGCGGTATGGGGAGAGGGTTAGGCTTGACCATGACCCAATGTGGTGTGTCCATGCACCTTGTTTGGATGTGTGCAGCCTTTGTCCAGATTTGGACTGGGCTCAGTGTTCTTACACACACCAATTATTGACCTAAACTCTCTTTATTTTCCCCTGTGCAATTCCCAGCCCTCTTTCCCCCACCCATGCATTGCCCAGCTCCTTTTTCCTTGTGATTGCACTCTCCTACTGCATTCTTTTCTGCCCATCCAAATCGCAGAGGTTTTCTACCACCGTACACTGCATGTGATGCAGTGGAGTTTTGACGCTGACTGGTGTTATGCACATTTAGTTGCTATCCAATAACGATTGCCGTAATGTGGTTCCAAAGTACAATGTGATTTAATAGCCAAAAGTAGCAGAATAACAATATAGTACAGCCGTTACTTAGCAGGCGCCCTGGATCCAGTATACAGCATTCAATCCAGAAGTCTGTGGTCAAAGAGACTGAATACTGGTCCCAGGACACCTGCTTATATACAGTTAGTGGTGCAGTGAAAACAATACAGATGAGTTAGCTTGCTTCCATAGGTTCAGGCTTCAGGAGGGTCCATTGCAATGCAGGCCAGTTCAAAAGATCACATCCAAAGGTGGAGGTTAGCTCTCTTGGAGATGCATTCCTAATCATCCCGCCAGGAACCTGTTTAAACTGGTCTATTTGCATTACACAGACAATATCATTCTTAACCATTTATTCCCTACAATTCATATCTAGCATACGCAAGGTGCAATCAGTTCGGCGATTAAACCGCACGTCTGTGAATAAATAGGGGATTAGAATGATGCCAGACATGATATGTTTCCTGTGACCTGAACCTTAGATCTCACTAACATGTATATAACCTTATAATATTTAACCATAAACTCTGCTACTTTCTACCTAATTCACTATTTGTTGCAACTACTACTAATGTGTACTAATTACAAATGTGCATGTTCGTGGGTGTGTGTGTAAATGTAAAACCAACAATGTTTGCCACGTGTTGTAGCTGAATAACCTCCTCTACACCGTACCGTGCTATACACATAATTTTAAGACGATGACATATCAAGTTGTTTGATATTAATTGAAATGACTATATATAATTATCTGACTTCGACACTGGCAGACACGTAGACAGTAAATTAGCTTATGCAATTGCCAAAGAACAATATTCACCTACAGATGGGCAGTCTGTCTTACAGACCCTCTGCCTCAAACTCATGGACTCCCAGTTAAGAGCTGTTGCACTACAAAATGCAACAAAAATGGTAGGGTAGAAAAAGTGTTAGGTTAAGATCTGTGTGTTATTAGAAGAGCGATTTTGAATATATAGACAAACTTATATATTAAGTTTAGCAAATATAACAAATATAATTACACTCTGGAGTATTTGTACCTCTCATCACACACATGAAAAGTCACTGTCCTTTTGTAGCAGCTCTATTCCATTACAGAGCTATAGATAACAGCCTAAGTGCATCGCTATGTATAGTTACATCATTATTGACATTGAAAAACTATAAGTTCATCCAGTTCAGTACTTGGCCCTGACAGTCACCCTTATGTTTCTCTGAAGAACGGAAAAAAATCTTTACATCCAGGCAGGTGCCCTGCTCGGGTCTATATAAGTAAATCCGCAGCAACTTTATTCACTTTTTCTACCAAATACGTCACCACGCCCCACCCCACCTGCGAGGCCAAGGTTATGCAAATTGCATCATCATGGCTCCACTTGGCCTTGATAGCTTATTTGTACACTGAAATTTAAAGTTGATATTTGTGTGCTACATGAAAAAACAGTCAGTATTTAACTTATGTGCAAAACATAATACTAATTTGCACCCCTTGCATTGTAACATGGTTTTGTCCAGGAGACTGAAATAAGAAGTTTCTTAAGTTAAGATCCTTAATGAATCAGTCCCCTAGTTCTCATTTTTAATTTTTCTAGTTCAGTTTGGAATATGAAAGCAATAATGTAAATGGTTTCAAAAGGCAATACTACCTTTTTTATTTTCACTAGTTTTAAATGCTCCCCCTATACATGAGGGCGGTTCCTCCCATTCCCGGTTACAAGACATTTTTTGGGGTACACTCACTTTGTGGAATTCTTCCTTTGTGCAACATGACTTTAGCCTTCAAGTGTTCCGTGAAATCTCCCCTCTTTAGGCAAGCAAATTTCCAAGCCACATTCTTTACCTCTTTAGGCTATTTTACCTGATTACCACTTTTCTACACAGTTCACACAAACTTATATTTATTGTTTATCTATACTCAAACAACCTTCTGACCCCGAAACAAAGATTGCTGTGTTACAGAGTCATAAAGCCCCACTAAACAATTTTCCCACTGCATTCTTACAGGACCAATATGCAATGTGTGGCACTTAACCTCATGGATCAATCTCCTATTTTCCTATGGATTGTAAATTTGCGAGTAGGGCCGTCTTACTACTTAATTTGTTTGTTACTTAGCAGTGTTGCTTTATTACTCTGTTTAATTCCATATATAAAGTGCTGTGGAGTATACTAGCGCTATATAAAAGGATTTATTGAAATTATTGATAGATTTACAAAAGTACGCACAGGTTGCTTTAAGTGTCCAAACTGCATAACATGTCGGTATATGTAAATAGGAAATACCTTTAAACATCCCCATTCAGGCAAAGAATTTAAAATGAATTTTTTTTTATTTGTTTTTTTATAATTTTTTATTTTCGATGGGTCAATCAAGAAAATACAAACGTAAAAACAATAATACCAGGTAACGAACATGGTAAAGCCAAAACAGTAATTACAAGTATCGAATTCGAGGACAACATTAGGCAAAACATTCAAAATAAAAATAAACAAAGAAAGTGACCAGTTTTTATATTTTTAGAGAGCGATATTAAAAGTAGGATACAATAACAAAAGGGATTGTTAGGGAAGGGCAGGGGAGGGGGGGACCACAAAGTTAAACACTACGAGTTTTCATAGGGTAGTTAGGGTATAACGAGCCAAGAGCCGAGAGGGAGGCATCCATTGAGCGGACTGCGGTCATCGCACATGGGTCAGGTCAGAGGAAGATCAAGTTGGGGAGGGGGGGGAATGGGTTTTCCGCGATTAGCCATGGAGCCCAGACTTGGTTGAAGACATGGCCTCTATCATGGAGATAGTACATAATCTCCTCCATGGCGGCCACATGCCAGATCTGCCTTTTAAGGGCCAAAAGGGAACAAAATGAATTTTATGCCATCCTGCACCAGTACATACGTAGTGTATATCATCATGTGCCCATGTGGCCTTTACTACGTGGGCAAATCATCTTGGCAATTCAAGGAAAGGATGGCTCTTCACAGATCAGCTATAAGAATGGCCATAGAAAAACATAACAGTGAACAACCAGTTGCTAGACATGTTTTGTATGCTAGACACAATATGGCTATGCTCCAGTATAAAATTATTGACTATGTTCCACCATTGCTTAGAGGTGCAGATAGAGATAATAAATTAATGCAATTGGAATCTACTTGGATACATCACTTGAATACAGTGGCTCCATATGGGCTTAATGAGAATCTCCCTCTTAATTGTTTCTTGTAGATCTGGATGCATGCTCCCTGTGAGACTTCCCAGGATCTTTTATTCGAGCTTCGGCGGTCTCCCATAGGGATGCATTCATCAGAATATATGATGTATGGTTAGTGGTTTATAGCTGCTTTATTTATATATGATTATGCAAATAATAGATGATGTATTTATACAGTATCATTATATATAGAAATCCAGCTTGTAACTGTTTTTGGTAGTATTAATGGTTAATACATGTATTAATAACAGTAAGAGGTCACTCTTCACTAAATATAGCTTATATATACATGCAGTTATTGGTAAGTCACACTGATATATTGTATAATGTGTGGCTTTGCCATTTGTATATAAACATATATGCATTTCCCTTTCTTTTTAAATGTTTTCATTTAGTGTAGTTTTAAATGGTTTTGGCACTTTAGATGGTTATCCAGCGATCAGTGGGTAAATAGATGCTGGTTAAATACTTTTGCATTAGAATATTTGTGTTTTTTGCATTTTTACAATTCAGGTTGCCATGGTGATGCTTGTTAGCCACGCCCTTTATGATGATATTGCTCTGCATTGTTTATTCATTGGCAGTTTTATCTAGTGGGAGTGTTAATGCATGCTGGGATGGCAGAGCAAACCATCAGCTAATTTCACATTGCAGCAGGTGTAATGTATGTTAAGTACAAGAGAGTCGCTTTTAGACGAACGAAAGTAAATAGTGACAGTGTTGCTTCGTAGTGTGCACTGACCTTGAAGAGTTAACATGAGGTTTTTGCTGGCCAATGGGGATGAGGGGAGGTCCTTTGTGGTAGGTAGAAGGGAGGCACTCAATTTTGATCAGTCACTCGTCTTGGAAAATCCCGCCCACCCACCCCATTTGTTAATAAGTTTTTGGTTTTTAGGGTTTTCTTAAACCAGTTTAAGTAGGAATAATAGTGGGGAGGAAGGCACTGCGATCAGCGGCTGATATATACGGCTCTATCGTGATTGGGCGCAGGTATCTGTCCCCTTACAAGGCAATCGGTTACTCTTGTCCCTTCCGTGGGGAGGGGCCTCGCCCGGCTCAGTGAGGGAGGGGGAGTGAGTAGTAAGGTGAGTGCAGTTTACTCTTCGCCAGGTTAGGGCCGGCCAAGCAGTGGGGTTATGAGAGAAGTGGGTGGACTTAAGGCTATATTGCCATGTCCACGCTTGGTTAGGTATCGCTGGAGCTGATTCTCAGTGCCCTTTCTCCGCCACCAGGTTACAGTTAGGGTATAATAAAATAATTTTTTAGTGCCACTTTACTCAAGTCTCTGTGTCGTTATTTTATATAAGTTTGGTTATGTTTACTTAAGGTATTGGTGTTGAACGGAGGGCATACACAGTGAACTATTTATTATGCTGTGCACTATATGTATTGAGTATGTTTGTCAGACTCACATGATGTCCCTGAGGAAAGTACTATACTGAAATGTTGGAATGCATTAAACACACCCTTTTGAGACAAACTACAATTTGTCTTAAAGCCTTGAGTGCTGCCTCACCTGGAATCTATTTATTGCACTATCCATATAAGTGAAGTACCGAGGAAGGCAAGAGGTTAATGTACACATGTTATTTATGAGTGCCAAGCACCTGGATACTATATATATATATATATATATATATATATATATATATATATATATATATATACACACACACACTCTGGATGTAAATTGGTACTTTATCATATGTGAAAATTACTGTGCTGCAGGTTTCACTTTTAAAAGGACCAAATATACTGATACTACATTACACTTCAGGTACTAGATGCTTATGACATTGGATGTGGATAAGTTCATTATCGTTTCATCGTGTATAGCACCATTTACTTACAGAAGATTACTTAATGGCACCTTTACCATAAATTGCCTCTATAAAGCCTGTCATCACTATTCCAGTCCTTATGGCGCAGCATTGATTTTGAAAATAGAAAAAAAAAAGTCAGTAATAAGTAGTCTAGGTTTTAAAAGTAAAATTGTTAACATAATTTAAAGAAAATAGTATTAGCAATATTAAGATAAAATTACATGTGCATGTGGCCCACTGCATTGTCAATACATTGCTGCCCACTGCAGTTTAAAGCAAAATATTCAAAAGTAAAATAAATTCAGAGTTGGTGGTAAGCAAGAAGGAATGTTCTGTCATGTATTATGTCAAGAGGAAAATGCATACAATAAAGAGGATATAGTTCACTCCTTTTTTCCACCTCACCCAGGCACCATATGTGACAATACATTTTTTCTCTTTCATCCATTCTGGGGGACACTGCTACCATGGGGTTGTATGAGGGTGCATGGAGTTGGCCCTTAAATAGTTAACAACTAAGTTTGCTGCTGACTCCTCCCCTCTGCAACTCCACAGACCTCAGTTTTGTTTAAGTGCCCAATGATTTGGGCTGTGTTTTGTACTGCTTGGCAGTACTTGCTGTTTAGTTTAGGTTTTATTATTTTTCTTGTTCTATTCTAGTAATGCTAGGTGAGGATAAGTGTTGATTAACATTTTTTTCTTCTTAGGTTTGTAATGGAACTATGTTCTGTTTTTATTTAAAAAAAAAGAAAAAAAAAAGAAAAAGACCAACAGAAGAATCTTTAGACTGCGGGCAGCTGTCACTGCACTGTCCCAACGGGTCCGGCGCTGCCACAGACAGAGAGCGCTGCACTCGTTTGAGGATCCGCATGTTGGGAGATACCAAGTCCCCCGCTGAGGCGGAGGGGGGACTTTGATCTCATAGAGCCCTAGGAAGGATTCTGAATGGGCATTGATGCAGGAGCACAACGCAGTGTGGCAGCCTGGGCTGATAGAGGCTTCCTCTGGGTGTTTGAACCATCAGACAGCGGGGAGTGAGTGAGAGATTCTCAGGCTATCGGTGGTACGCCCCGAGGGGGGAGATATTCACACCTTTTCCTGTCATCGCAGTCGGACTTCAGAGGCTCCTCAGAGAGCTCTACTGCTGCTGGCTTCTCCTCACAATTCCTCCTTGTGTCAGCTAAGTATCCCATACGGGATATATATTAAAAAAAAGAAACAAAAAAAACACCAGTGCTGGGAGTGTAAAGGAGACCCCCCTTGCTGATTGGTACACTCCAAAGGCGGGAAAATTCAGCTAGAGTTGACCTCAGAGGACTCCTGACTGAAATAATGGAGAATCCATCTGCTGCTGGATCCCCTTCATTGACAATTGCACTAAGTACCCCAGTTGTTTGATAGAAGTCAGCAGAGTTTTATATATGTATTATGTATGTGTGTGTATGTATATATATATATATATATATATATATATATATATATATATATATATATATATATATATATATGTGTGTGTGTGTGTGTGTGTGTTTGTTTATGTATATGTACATGTTTACAAAAGGCATATGGGGTTATAACTGTCTAGTCTCTACCTGCACTTAGTTGAATTTTTACAATATCTTCCACTTTTACATTATTACCACAGATATTTATATTACTGTTCTGAGGCTATTAGCCAGAGTCAGAACTAATAATTTTACTGTATTTTTTTCTCTGTGAAAGCTGCCTAATCTGTTTTTCTTTAAAAAAGAAAAAAAAAAGAAAAAGAAATATAGGGGGGTATTCAATTGTTCAGCTTGACGGCCGAAATACTCGCGCACTAAAACTATTACCGTTAATACGGTAAAATTGCGCTTAAAAACCGTTCATATGGTAATTTACTCGCTGAATTTCAGCTCGCAGCTCCCTGTTCAGCGAGTCATTAATAGTTTTAGAGCGCGAGTATTTCGGCCGTCAAGCCGAACAATTGCATACCCCCCATAATGTCTGATAAGAACAAGAATTCTTGTGCAGAATTTTATACCCGTTCACAATACCTTGCCAAATTATCTGGGGTAAAGAGACCTGGGGGCTGTTTGTGCTCAGTGTGACACTGTCCTCAGCAGCTAAGTACCCACTGGGGAATAACTAGTCAATGAGGTTCCTTGTGGTAATAGAGAGAAGACTGTCTATATATATCTACCTACGGTTTAGAGTTTTATTATAGAAGGCTCTAAAGTTATCGCAGACAGTATTTTACATGAGTGTTCAGTCAATGATTATGAAGACATCAAATTTATTATTCAGAGATTAATTTCCATACTGTTTTGAGGCATTAGACAGGGTCAAAACAAAAGTGATTATACTATCTATTGTCTGCTGTGATTGTTTATGGCCTGTCTGTTTCTTTTTAAATAATAACATAAAAACTGAGGAGGACTATGTCATTTTCATATAGAACTGCTCCCCCTTCACAAATTGGTTTGTTCCTTGAAGCCAATTCACGCAACTGGACAGTAGACAGTTGAAGAATCTCCTGAGCAGTTTTAATGATCAGCAGTATATACTGTGTGTGACTGACAGGCTGCTCTCCATCTGTGGGTACTACGGGTATCACTCAGGGTTGCCAACTCTGAAATGAAAAACAAGCAACCGCTTAGTGGAAAACAAGCCCAAACCAATCCTAAAAAGCCCAAAAAAAGCCCAACTTACAGGGGACTGTCCTTTTCTATAACACTAATTTCTACACTGAATCTCCAGTTAGAAAACCTTTATAAACACAAGAGGACACATTTATACACTGATATGGCAAATGAAAAAGCAAATGCTGTAATTTAGGACACTGGTATGTCTATACTACACAGCCCCATGATATAACAGTATAAGATAGGACACTGAAAGCAGTCTTCTGACATGAGCAGCTTACTGAATGGGAGAGGAGGGTGTTATATAGCAGTGTTACCTGATATAAGTGCAGCGATCGTGTGTCTATCATTCACAGAACTTATTTCAGTAGGTTGCTGTAGATCCGTCTTCCTGTGATTTATTCCACGTCCTCCTCTGACTCCGCTCACCCACAAAGCGCCACTTCATTGGAGGAATTCGCTGCACAACTCACCCACAAAAAAAACAAAACTGACTGCACCAATCAAAAATGTTAACAGAGGGAAAAAAACAAAAAAAGAATGATTATGCAACCTGAAGACTTAGAGAACGTGTCCAAACTCAAAAACAAGCTACCCGCGACAGTGAAAAAAGCCCTGCAACTTCACAAAAAAAGAAGCCCAATTCTGCTTGTTATAAGCGAAATTGGCAAGTATGGTATCACTGCTACTGATCAGCAGTATAGTGTGTCTAACTGACAGGCTTCTCTCTATCTGTGGGTACTATGGGTATCACTGCTGCTGATCAGCAGTATACTGTGTCTAACTGACAGGCTGCTCTCTATCTGTGGGTACTACGGGTATCACTGCTACTGATCAGCAGTATACTGTGTCTAACTGACAGGCTGCTCTCTATCTGTGGGTACTACGGGTATCACTGCTACTGATCAGCAGTATACTGTGTCTAACTGACAGGCTGCTCTCTATCTGTGGGTACTACGGGTATCACTGCTACTGATCAGCAGTATACTGTGTCTAACTGACAGGCTGCTCTCTATCTGTGTGTACTACGGGTATCACTGCTACTGATCAGCAGTATACTGTGTCTAACTGACAGGCTGCTCTCTATCTGTGGGTACTATGGGTATCACTGCTGCTGATCAGCAGTATACTGTGTCTAACTGACAGGCTTCTCTCTATCTGTGGGTACTACGGGTATCACTGCTACTGATCAGCAGTATACTGTGTCTAACTGACAGGCTGCTCTCTATCTGTGGCTACTTCGGGTATCACTGCTGCTGATCAGCAGTATTTTGTGTGTAAGTGACAGGCTGCTCTCTATCAGCAGTAGACTGTGTCTGTCTGACAGGCTGCTTTCTATCTGCGGGTACTCTGCCCTAGACATGGTTTTGGAGGGATGAGTATCTTATATTAGTTTTACCTTACACATTTCTGTACAAATAGAATATTTACTAATTCCTTCCCATAGATATCAACTTATTGTTGAGTTTCTTCTATTGTGAGGATTATTCTGTTATATATATTAACATAGGATTGTGTTGCGTACAACTGGCTTTATCCTTGTAGTTATAAGATATGTATGTGTATTTATATAAACACATAATGCTATGTATAAGCACTTAACTGAAACTTTTTATCTGTTTGGTCCAGAACTGGGCAGTATGATTAGCCAAGCAACCGGAGGTAAAAGTGCTTTCCTGCTGGTGGATGTCCCTAAATCACGAACTCCGTGTTTTGGGTCTTTTTGGAAATCCTTTCTTGTGAACACGGGTTATTAAGTTCAGCCTGCCAATAGAGGTAGACTCCTTGCAACTCGAGGACAGTCGCAAATGGGTAGAGATGCTTACTCCAGAAGACGTCCAAATCCCAAATTCTTGAAAAAAAAATAAAAACAAAATACTAATCTGCATGATGGGACCTTCCTCTCCTCGCGACTGCGGAGGTAGGGGGTTACCTACAATTATTCAAATATCAGTGGGCAGCGTCCACCTAAGATATTTGGATCTTGGGGATCATGTCCAGAGTGGCTTTATTCAAACCTGTTCTTGGTTCCCAAACAGAACGGTTCATTTTGATCAATTCTAAACCTCAGGGGGCTAAACCAACATCTACGGGTAGACAAGTTTCGGATGGGATTAGTCATTTGTTTTTACAGTAGGAAGCTTCCATTATCAACTCAGGGCTTTCCCCTTTGGCTTTCCTCAGCCCAGAAAGTTTTCACAAAGATTATGGTGGTAATGGCAGAACGTTTACGTGCCTTGGGAGAGAACATTATTTCGCATTTGGACTATTTTCTCCTCAAAGACTTATCAGGTCCTTTTCTCTATTAGCAACTGACCCTGTCTATTCGAATTCTGGATCAACGCGGTTGGATAATCAATTATTCCAGATCCCAGTTGATGCCCTCACAGAGGATGAGGTTTCTAGGATTAATAATGGACAACACTTTTCAGAAGATCTTTTTCCAGAACCTTCTCTACAGATACCTACAACTCTGTGTACGGTTAATCCTGAGTCATCCTAGTCCTTCCATGCGCTTTGGCATGGAGATTCTAAGGTTGATGGTATCGATGTTGGAAACCCTCCCATACAGTCGTTTCCACTCTTGTACTTTCCAGTGGAATCTACTAAGACAATGGTCGTGTTCCCCTTTTTCATCTGGAGACCCAATGAATCAGACTTTCCAGGGAGACTCGTAAACCTCTGAAATGGTGGCTAGTTCAAGAGCTTCTGATGACGGGACGATCTTTTGTCCTGTGGTCTTGGATTCTGGTGACCACAGATGCCAGTCTGAAGGGCTGGGAAACTGTTGTTCTCCAGCTTTGTCTCCAGGGTCTTTGGACAGACAGGGAGGTGCTTCGGCCGATAGATGTTCTCGAGCTAAGAGCCATGTTGTTAGCCCTCCAGGGAGCTCGGTCCTCCGTCAAGGAAAACCAGTCTATCTCCAATCCTTCAATGTCATTGCAGTGGCATATGTAAATTGCCAAGGAGGAACTAGAAGCACAGGAACTATGCAGGTAGCGGCACAGGTCTTCTTGTGGGTGGAGAAATCAAGAACCATTTACACCATCCGGACTTACCTCGGCTGGCTTTAAAGGTGTGGCTGTTGAAGCTAACCTCTGGCAGTCAAGGAGGTTCTCTTCCAGGGTAGTGGAGACCCTCATAAAGGCTCGGAAGCTGGTATCAGCTAAGATCTATCACAAGGCGGGGAGTATCTATGTACTGTAGAGAAGAAGTGTTATAACCCTACATTTTTCAGATTAGCCATTTTCTGGCCTTTCTTCAGAATGGGTTACGATGGGACTAAGACTGAGTTCTTTGAAGGTTAAGGTCTTTGCGCTTTCTATTTTCTTTCAGCGCCGGATGGCTTTCCTCCCTGACGTTTGTACTTGCTTTCAGGGGGATATTCATGTTCAGCCTCTCAACGTTCTGCCGTCGCCGTTGGCCCCGTTATGGATGTTCTTCAGTGGTTTCCATTCAAACCTGGAGTCGGCTGATCTGCGTTTCTTGACATGGAAGGTGGTGTTTTTGCTGGCCATTGCATCTACTCAACGTGTGTCGTAGCTTGGAGCCTTGTCCCGTAGGGTTCTTTAGCTGGTATTCCATGAGAATAGGATGGTTCATATGACCGTACCTACTTTCTTGCCTAGGGTGGTTCCTGGTTTTTATTTAAATCATGAGATAGTAGTTACGGCCTTTAGAGAAGGGATTGTTCCTCCTGGGCCTTCTTCCTCTTTTAGTCTGGACATGGTCTGGGCTTTACGGGTTTATGTGGACAGGACTGCTTCTCTTTTTGTTCTTTACGAATCTCATAGGAGAGGTTGGCCATCCACCAAGAAGACCATAGCTTGTCAGATCAGATCTATAATTAAGCTTGCTTATGTGTGTAGAAATTAACCTGTGCCTCAGGTTCTTACGGTGTACTCTACCTGTGCGGTGGGAGCTTCCTGGGCTGCTCGCCATGGAGCATCTACAGAGCAGCTGGGTAGGGCGGCGACCTAGTCCTCAGTTCATATCTTTACGAGGTTTTGCCAGTTCAACAATTTTGCGTCTGCGGACGCCAGTTTCGGCCGCAGTGTTTTACGGGCTAGTAGTCCAGAGAATTCCCTCCCTTAGGGGCTACTTTAGAAGGTCCCCATGGTAGCAGTGTCCCCCAGAGTGGATGAAGGAGAAAAGAAGATTTTTGTATTTACGTTAAATCTCTTTCTCCGATTCCATCTGGGGGACACTGCATTGTTGTTAAGCCCTTTTCTTGGGACTTTAGTATTACTGAGGTCTGTGGGGTTGCAGAGGGAAGGAGTCAGCAGCAAACTTAGTTGTTAACTATTTAAGTGCCAACTCCATGCACCCTCATAAAACTCCATGTTAGCAGTGTTCCCCAGATGGAATCGGAGAAAGACTTTTAACGTAAGTACAAAAATCTTATTTGTTTCACCTCCCGCCTTTTCCGACATTACAAACATGCCTTGGTCAGATTGAGAGACTGTTACTATAAATGTACTTTATTTCAGGGTACAATGTGACATGGCCATTATGCTGTTAATTGATGGTTTACACTCCTACAATTGTCAGTGTGTAGGAGAACATGACTGATTTTGCTAGGTTCCGCCCTCATTGTTTCTGGGTCAGAATTAAACACAGGACAGGCTAATGTTAGTACATGACTAACATACCTTGGTCATACAAAGCTCAACAATAAAAGTGAATCCATTAGTGCTGTGGGAAATCGTGCTCTATATGATTTATTAACCCATTGATGTAAACTAGTCACCAGTCAACCAAAAGTAAATTATAAATAGTTTCTACTGTGAGTTGTCAGGCTGAGGCAACCTGAGGCTCAATATGTTGTTTCAGGACGAATTTCAGTGTAGGGATGCTGGGACTGGTAGTCCAACAGAAGCTGGAAAGCGACATGTTGCTAACTGCTGGGCTGCAGTGATATTTCCAAACTCGATAATGAAAATGGATAATAAACAAGACAGGAGGTCACAATGTGTTACTAGCATGCTTGTGGTGATAATGTCAGAGCAGCCGTTTTGGATATAGACTTTCTTATCGTGTTGATAGTGTTCACTGCAAAATGTGTGTGGTCAGCTGTAGTAATGGTTTCACCTCAGTCTTTGTACTGTATTAGGAATGGAAAAGCATGATTTATAGCTTTTTAATTTAGCATATCTAATAAGATTTTGGGACTGTTTGAAATAACAACAAAACCTCTTCAGTGACAGTAGTTTCTGTCAAAACTTCTCAATTTCTAGTGAAGAATTTGCAGCAATAAGAACATAAGGAGGTGAGCATAAGGGAGTTTCATGATACTTTTGGTTCTATATATTAAGGGTCGATGTAATGTATGTAGTGTACAAAAATAAATGTGATATTTGGATTCTATTCGTTTTCAGTGTTTAATTTTGGTATATGATATAAGCAAATGAGTATGTTATTTGTACAGATGGATGGAACTTCAATGTGGAATATGTTTATAAATAATAGTGATAGTAGCTATGATTCAGGTTTTCCAGGAAAGTGTGATTATCAACCTAATTATGAAGGGCGGTCCTTCTTTGCCTGTCCCTTGTACCCTAAATCCTTATCTAGGTGCCAAACAAAATGTGCTATTTTGTTTGTTCAATCTGATTACCAAACAACAGCATCTATATTTAATATGCCCCAGAAGTTCTGTCAGCCAAAATATTGGATGTTTCCTTTCGGTTAGTGACCACACACACACACAGACTGATGTATCGTCAATTGATAGGTTTATATTTTAAACAAACCAAATGTAATTCTGATTGTTTAGGATGTTCCTTTTGAAGGCCATACAATTACCAGGTGTCGAATAATTTGATAAAAAAAATGTCCAAATTGTTAGATAAAATTGAAACATGTCTGGCTAAGTGTTAACTGTGGCAATGTTTCCTAGATGTGCTAGGAACTGCTGTGTGTTTGTGTCATTGCTCTGTCGCTTACCATCCAGCCAGCTCGCTGCAGTCTTTGTCTGAAAGTGGATGAAAATAATATATATTATTTATCACAATACATAATATTGTGACCTGTGAGGTGGTCAAAATTGACTGGAAATTACTTGAAATTAGTGTTATTAAAGTTAATAATATATGTATGAACAAAAAAAGAGCAAAATTATGTGATTTTAGCATATTTTATGCTATTTTTCTAAGAAGTACGGATCCAAAACCAAAACCAAAACACGCAAGGGCAGTTTTGCCAAAACCAAAAAAGTTATTTTATATATATATATATATATATATATATACACACAAACAGATAACATGGTGCGTAACCCAATACTGATCAGGAAGTCCCACAAATTCGTTCTTTGTACACTGGCCCAATTTCAGGCGGCTGCCAATTCCCACAAACAGAAGGTCAATCTGGAATCAATCTAGAAAAATAAACAAATGGGATAGGGCGCCACAATAGTGTAGTATTGTTATATTAACAGTACTGAGAGGTACATATAAATAGAGAGATTAGAGGAAGCTCACGAATGTCATATATAGGTGGACGTGGCAATCTCACAATAGATATAGTGAAAGTGTGAACATGTAGGGCAGATCGTCAGCAAAGACTTCATACAATCCCAAGGACATAAATTCTTTCCAGTAGTGCAAATGCATACCAGATAGACAATCTTTAGCGCTTATCGGTATAGTGAGTAAATTCTCCAAACATACCTTGATGATTCCGATAATGGCACTTCTTATATAGCTGTAGTCTCTATTGATGCTGCTGAGATATCTCAGTAGTTCACTGGATGAATAAAATGAAAAACCAACATAGTGTAATACTGTACATTCAGCAGATTTATTGCACAGAAAGTACAAGTATCACACTTACATAAAAAAAGAGTAAAAAATGCTTATCTGGGTATCTTTGTGACATCCGTCAGAGAATGGTAACTTCTGTCTGGTTCAGTGTTTCTGTACCCTGACAAAGACACACCCTGTCTGGTTCCCGAGAGGAAGGACATTTCAAATCAACTGACATTGTGGCTAAGCTTCTATTGGATGTAGCAGCTGGAGACCAACAGTCTTATTATAATATAATAAACCATTGTTTCTCCTATTACACTATGCACTATGGGCCTGATTTTGAGTTAGGAGCAAAGAAAAGAAAAGGAACAACTTTGCACCCGGACAAACAATGTTGCAATGTAAGGGGTACAAGTTGACTTATTTTTTTGCAGGCAAGGAAAGTACTGGCTGTTTTTTCATGTAGCACACAAATACTTGATAGCTTTATTTTTACACTGAAATTAGAGTTGATCTATGACATGCCGTATCCCAACTATAAATCTGTCCCTACATTTTATTCTCTCTCTCTCTCTTTTTATATATATATATATATATATATATATATATATATATATACAGTGCTTTTTTTGTAAAAAAAAAAGGTGCCTGAACTCACGTCTTATTAATCTTTTATGAAAAAATAAATAAAAAATGATATATATATATATATATATATATATATACACATAAATTTACTCCCTTCCTTGCCCCTCACACACTTGACAATTGTAAAATAAAAATAATAACTCCTACCTCCTCCTGGTTGGCTGGCAAGGCTGCAGTCCAGATGACTGATGGAGTAAACGCAGGATATCTAGAGGGGAGACCCCATATGTTAATTTAATAAAACAAACATAACAACTGGACATCACTCACCTGTTACACACTGACATGTCCCCTGCTGTGGCTGCCTACCAACTTTTCTCACATATGGCCGCTAGCTATTCTCACCCCTATTCTGCACCCTGGTTTTTTTGTGGCCCTCTCTTTCCACCTCCCTCCTTTTTCTGTAGCCCTCTTTCTGCTCCCCTTCTTTATTCTGTAGCCCTCTTTCTGCTCCCCCTTTATTCTGTAGCCCTCTTTCTGCTCCCCCTTTATTCTGTAGCCCTCTTTCTGCTCCCCCTTTATTCTGTAGCCTTCTTTCTGCTCCCCCTCTAGTCTGTAGCCTTCTTTCTGCTCCCCCTTTATTCTGTAGCCTTCTTTCTGCTCCCCCTCTATTCTGTAGCCTTCTTTCTGCTCCCCCTTTATTCTGTAGCCTTCTTTCTGCTCCCCTTTTATTCTGTAGCCTTCTTTCTGCTCCCCCTCTATTCTGTAGCCTTCTTTCTGCTCCCCCTCTATTCTGTAGCCTTCTTTCTGCTCCCCCTCTATTCTGTAGCCTTCTTTCTGCTCCCCCTTTATTCTGTAGCCTTCTTTCTGCTCCCCTTTTTTTCTGTAGCCTTCTTTCTGCTCCCCCTCTATTCTGTAGCCTTCTTTCTGCTCCCCCTCTATTCTGTAGCCCTCTTTCTGCTCCCCCTCTATTCTGTAGCCTTCTTTCTGCTCCCCCTCTATTCTGTAGCCTTCTTTCTGCTCCCCCTCTATTCTGTAGCGTTCTTTCTGCTCGCCCTTTGTTTTTCTGTAGCCCTCTTCTACTTTCGCCCCTTCCCGCTTTCTGTAGTCAGTATTACTTACTTACTTACTTCTTTGCATACTTCTTTTCACTCTTCTTAGTTCGATCGCTGCTCCTCCCGATGCCCTGCTTCCGGCCGACGGAAGCAGGACACACACACACAGACGCGGTGCTGCACTGTAGCAGCACCGCAGAGAAAAAAAAAAAGTAAAAAAAAAAGGTGCCGGAACGCCGTTCCCAGTGTTCAATGGGAAAAAAAGCACTGTATATATATATAATTTAATTGTGACTTATTTTATGATGCTAATTTCATAATATTAATAGTTATGTGACCAACAAATAAACGGTATGCCACACAATAGTGCCCAATTTATAGTATGCTCCCAAATCATAGTATGCCACATGGTTGTGACCCCAATACATTGAATTCCACATGGTTGTGCCCCAAATACATTGAATTCCACATGGTTGTGCCCCCAATATATAGTGTGCCTCATACATACATTTGAAGTCAGCCCACACGTCTTCTGTTTCACAGCGAATCCTGCTTTAATCATTAACGCTGGTTTTTGCTTGAAGCTCAGGGAGCCGCAAGCAGAAATCAGGGTTAAAATTACTGTATTAACGGTAATAGATTTGACGCCGCGTTATTTGCGGCAAAATTAAATCCCCCCCTTCATTTAGCTTTCATTGGGGCTTGAACACTAACATTGATCTATCTTGTATTGCAGATACAAAGATTTCCTCTAACCCCAGAGGATACATTAGAAGAAAAAAGATGGAGGAAAGAGATACTTCTCCTTCCATGAAAGTCCAGATGCTTTCAGATTATGACAGTGATGAAACTATAGTGGATGACTCCATTCCTGGCAGTGATGGGGAAGATGATGAGTTGCAGCTAAAAAGGTGTTTGTTTGTTTTTTGTAGTTTTTGTGTATTGTGCATGCTTTTCTTACAGTTTTTTTTAAAATTTCATATTAAATACACGCATTGCAGTGGAGCTAATTACCTTTTAATGAAAGTTCTAGTGGTATACAGTAACATAGTGGGGCTTTTTATGACAAAGCAGAGAAAACCTTTATTTTAGTATTTTTGCACCTTTTTATGCTTACAGTACAAAATCAATTAAATTGTCAAACTACTTCCAGGGGCGAACGCAGGATTTAGAAGGGGGGGGTTTCCGCCCCCCCCCCCAAAAAAAAAAATAGAGCGAGAGAGAGCCCCATTTTGGAGAGTCTGAATTCTACACCTACTGGTAGGTTAATTGGCTTATGACAAAATTGACCTTAGTGCGTGTGTCCTTGTGATAGAGAATATAGTTTGTAAGCTCCATTGGGTCATTGATTGAGTGAAATGATTAAGTATTCTCTATAAAGCACTGTGTAATATGTAGATGCTGTAGCAAGCAGGTTAAGTGCCGAACAGTCCCTGATAAACCCTTAGTTGGATCGGAGCATTTAGGAGACAGTCAGTAAGCCATTCCCTGTAACAGCTGAGAATATGAATCGCTACTAATCCCTGCAAGACCCTAAGAGAATATAATATTTAGGAGGCATTTATCTAACTATCCTTTGTTAAAAAATATATTGGGCTCCATTAATAACCAGTGTTGCAATGCAAGGGGATGTTATTTATATAAAAGGGAATAGCAATCTCTGCAAATAAGCCTGACCTTATTACTATCATACTGTTTCATTTGAGTGTGAATTCCTCAATTAATACAGGAGACAATACAAGTACATCCAGCAATTTTAAATACACATTTTTTTTTATCTACATGCACATTTTTTTTTTTACATTTCGCTGTTTTTTATATTGAAATTATTTTAATAAAAATCATTTAAAGTTAAATTTTAATCAATTAGACGTTTAGATATCATGAGTATTTAAGTTAATCTAAACAAAGGAGTACTCTGTATTCCACTCTGAACAAACCTCTTTTTTTCTTTCACTTCTATTTATTAATATTATTAGGCTAGTGGATGCACCACTTGGTTAATAAATGATACATATCTCTAAATTTAAAACTTGGGGTACTGCAACTCCTAATAATTGGTGCGACAGAAAAAACCCTTCTTTTTCTTTGGTTACCTCTTCCAAATAGTTAGAAAATTGATTTACTAATAATAATTATTATTCTAAATGGTTATTTCTTTTATGGGTTATCTTTTGTAGGTCATTTAAATAACTCTTTGTCAAGGGAAAAAGAAGGGAAGGGGAGCAGAGCAAATAACTGCACAGTAATAGGTTACAGCACATTGAGTCAAGAGCAGTTTTTTGGTTTTTTTAAAAAAAAAGGGCAATACAGATTTAAAAGAAAACTAAAAAATGCTCCTTCGCAAAAGCTACCATCTTTAAAAAATCTGCGGAAAAAATAGGAAGGTATTAATATGGATAATTGATCCCTATGTAAGGTAACTGGGATTTTTTTCAAAAACATGACAAACCATAAATTCACCTTGAAATGCTTGCGTATATTGCTGATTTGCTACATAGGGGTCAACAATCGGTATTGCGGCATGTTGAATGCAGAGCAATGTACAGAAAAAAATGCATGTTTAAGCTATTTTGCCATTCAGCACATACGAGGAGGCACCATTGAATTATAAATTATGGGGGCAGTCATTATTTATTGATGTAGGGGCAAAAAGAGATGACCATAAATCATTTTTTTAATACTGAAACACACATAGAGATAGATATAATATATAGCAGTGTTGGCTAACCTGTGACACTCCAGGTGTTGACACTGATATATAGGATAGCGTAAGCCCAATTGAAATGAATGGATATTATATGTCACTAAAGAGTGCTTTTATACATGTCACAAAACTCAGGTGTCTTCCAATATCCATAATTTTCAGTAGGGGTTAAGATATACCTTTTTTTTTTTATAAAAGTGTATCTAATAATCACTGAATTAATGACATTAGAACTCACTGTTTTTACAGATTAATTACAATAGTTAATTTTTATATATAATCAGTCATTTGTGGTTTTTATTTTTATGTAAAGCTTTTGCACTCAAGTCTCTGTTTTTTTTTTTTTTTAACAAGACACATCTCTTAACATCTTTTTTTTTTTTTTTTACTTTTAAAGGTTGGTTCTGAGCAGTGATGTTTCTGTCACAACTTTAGCCAGTTTACATCTGGGAAACAGGAGAATTGGTAAGTTTTATACCATTTAACATCTGAAATGGTTTTGTAGATACAAATAATATACGTAACTGCAAAAATTAGAAAGTACTAAAGATCTTGCTGAGTTTGTATATTAAAAAGTATAACAGAAACCAGTTTTCACACTGTTATGTGCAGTTGGTATTGTTGTTACTGTAGTAAATTGGACATGTTCCCTACACACAGTGTGGGCATCCATTTTGTGAACTAATATTTATGCTTATTCTCTAGGAATTGTCAGGCCCCGCCCCCGCTGTTTCCCCACTGTGCAGGGACGGACGCCTGTTAAGTCTCGGCCAGGGCGCCATGTTGCCTAGCAACAGGCACGTCGCGTCTCCGGCTGTCTCTCCGCTGTCGGGCGCATCCTCCTATCCCTGGCTTCCTCTCCCTATTTAAACCTGGCTCTGACGCCATTAGGGTGCCAGAGAAACAGGTCCCTGTTTCCAGCATCATTTCTCAGTCTGTGTATATTGAATTCTGACCCGGCGTTCCCGACTCTTGTCCTGGATTGTGCTTTCCTGTTGTGACCCGGCTTGTCGACCATTCTCCTGCATTCTGTCCTATATTGTTCCTGCGATCTTGGCCTGTTTGACTACCCATTTGGATCTCCCTATTGGTACCTCGCATTCCCGATTGGCTTCTGATCCGGACCATCTGACCCTCCTTACTGCTACACCAGCAACTGGCTAGGAGCACCACGACCTGCGTGCCTCAAGCAGCGAAGTCCAAACCTCCTTGCGGGGGTCCCTGGTGAACACCAGGTGCACATTAGACTCCTGCTAGTTCAGTAGCGCTAATACCGGTGCGTGGCCTCTGCTCTCTAGTCTGCAGCTGAGGCCTGACAGGAATCAGTATTTCATGAATATGAGTTCAGTCTCATGAATATTAGTAAGACAGATACTCCGTGATGTCACTGGTTCCTAGCAAATTGAAGGCTGGTTCAGTCTACAAAATGGATGCCTTCACTGCTGTGTGTGTATGGCCGGTCCTGTTAGTGCTATTTTGAACAGCACAATTATGTACTCTGTATTTATTGTATATTTCCTTTAATACCCAGGACAGGCATTACGAATACTTCCTAATGCCTTTTGGTCTTTGTAATGTCCCGGCTGTGTTCCAGAACTTCGGCAATGAGATTTTACCTCTTAAATCATTCTGTAGTCGTGTCTCTGGATGATATTTTGATCTTTTCTCCAGATCTTGTATCTCACCACTCCCATGTTAAGGAGATCCTCGTCCATCTACAACAGCACCATGTCACGAAAGCCATATAGTTGGAATGGTCTTAATTTCTGCTTGAGTGACAGTTACCCCCAGAGAGGTGCGTAGTCTAACGGAGGAGAGGTATACACCAGGGATTCCCGCAAGGGAATATGGGCTTAGCTGCTGTCAACCGCAGGTCACGGTCCTCTAGGTGGCACAGAGCAGATAATACAGAGAATCAAGAAGTGATTGTAAGGCAGAATGAAATGCAGCCTCGGGTGTATGGAATACCAGAACAGGATGGGTGCTGTGCAATGATCAGTAGTATAGCCACAAATCTTGATAATAAGATAGGCTGAGCAGGAAGTATAGTCACAGGTCTAAACAGCGGAATAAGCTAAACAGATATAGCTGTGAAGCAATGCACTGCGGTGAGAAGTACTGATCACTGCAGTGCATTGTTGTCGATCCCCTGCTTGTTGGAAAGTCAAGAGCTTCTTAGTAGATTCATTCAAGAATTGCCCCACCATTCCAAGACCTGATCACTCAAGAGCAGGGGTAGGGAACCTGTGGCTCTCCAGGTGTTGTGAAACTACAAATCCCAGCATGCCTTGCCACCTATCTGCTGGTTATCTACTGGCAAAGCATGCTGGGACTTGTAGTTTCACAACACCTGGAGAGCCACAGGTTCCCTACCCCTGCTCCAGAGAGTGAAGTGATAGGCAGCCATGCCATCTTGAAAACTAAGATTCCCAAGCAAATGAAGATGGATAGATAAATAAGGATTTCGTGTTCATCTACATCTTAATATGTACTACATGTTTCTAGTGGATATCGAATGGGAGTCACAAACTGCTGCGAGCACTTCATAATCATGTAGATGGAGGAAAACATTCAATTTTAGGCCAGATAGGAAATGCCAATCCCTTTGTTCCACTGAGGGATTGGCATAGGTGTCAGACCCTTATACCCAATGCCTCAGGTACCTGATGTTGGGCAGCCTGTTTCTATTTTGGGTAAATTCAATCCACCATTAGTCTTGGACTGTTGAGTTTAAATAGCTAGATTCCAGATTTCTTTTTTTGTCCCAAATAAAGTCGCGAAAAGCTATCAGAGATATCCTTACGTATCCGTAATACCAGCAGGGACTGGAAAGTAAAGGAGTCTAGGGACGGATATCATCTTAACAAATTTCCCCTACCCATAAAGGGAAAACGGAGATGACCCACACTCTCAACCTCTTGCATGAGATCTCCAATTGCTTTCTAGATATTAAGTTGATATAAGAGGCTATGGTTCTTAGGAAGTTGGATACCTAGGTAAAGGATAGCCTTGGTTCGCCCATTTGATTGGTATTTCTCTAGCCCAGAAGGGTCGGGTAAAGTCAATCTTAAGGTTGATCATTGGGCAAAAGCAATGGGAGAATTGACTGTAAATGAGTGGCCATGATTTTAGCCAGCAGCTTAGAAACCAAATTCATGAGAGTAATAGGGCAATTAGGGGCCACAAATTTTGGGTTCTTCTTGCCCGGCTTCAATATTAACGTAGTCAAGTATGTATTAAAATTAGTATACCTGGGTCTCGTTCTATGAATATGACAAAATAATTCAAGTAATGCAGGAACAATGTTTAGTTGGAGGCTTCCAAATTAGAGCAAAATCCATTTCGACCTGGGGATTTGTGCAAGTGGTGGTTGGTAATAACTGCATTGATTTCTTGAGTGCTTATGTCACAAGTATGCAAATCTCTCTAAGATGTGCTCAATCTTTGGAGTTTAGCTTCATTGAAGAGTTTATCCATCCAGTGGGTGTCATGGGAATGTTAGTATAAAGGAAAGAATAGTATTTGTGAACTAATTTCCTACAATTTTGTAAGGAGATTTTTGTGTTTGTCATGGTGGACAGCTACTATATGATTTTTGCATTCAGTGTTTTTTGTCAGAGTAGCAAATAGTTTGCCTGCATGATTGCCCACCGATAAAATTTATTTTTGGGAAAGTCTATGTGAAGTTCTGCTTGCGATAGTAAGAAGCACTTCAGTAGATGGCGTGCCGTCATATACTTATCAAGACAGTTGTCACTCGGATCAGAGACATAAGAGCTTTAATATTGGGACGTATGCTGAAGTATGGGATTATATTTTTCTTTCTTTGCTTTATTATTGTTGGAAGTATAGGTGATAATATAGCCCACTTTGAGGGTCTCCCAAAATAGGATTTGGTCATCCCAATGTTCTATATTATCATCCTGGAATTCTTGCCATTCATGTGTTCTATATTGATAAAATTTCTCAGATTCAAATTGCAACAGAGACTATAGCATGGTCCCCAATTGTAGAGTCCAAATTGCAGTCAAGATTTTTAGACCCCAAAAGATTGAGTCAATACGGGGTTAGATTTGTGGACTACTGAATGGAATGGGTAAGACCGTCCTATAGGGTTAAAGAGTGTCCAAGGGTCTACCAGACCATGAGCTGCTTTTAGTCTAAAAGTTGTCCTCTTTCCTGAGGTGTGAACAACTTGGGAACCAGAGATTTATCTAGCGTGGGGTCATTTACCTGGTTAATATATCCGCGTAAAATAAGATTAGGCATGTCCCTTTGCAGTAGCAATTGTAGGATCCACAAAAATTCTCTTTGGTTTGAATTTGGGGCGTACAATTTAAATAAGATGTAACCGGTGTTAAGAATTCGTACGTCTAAGAAAATATAACATCCTTCAGGTTCAATGACCTTATCCAGGGTGGCTAAAGAAAGATAAAGAGGGTATGGCAGAAAGCCCTATGTAAATTAACAAGCAGAGTACACATTAACAATTGTAGGTGGGGAATGATCACCAAACTAAGGAAAAAAAGCTGTTGAGAAATCCCCCACAAATGTAGTAAGTAATAAGGAGTGTACCTTTGGTCTGTTGAGCACCTATGCCCAGTTAGGTGAAACAGTGAGAAAAAAATACTAAAGTATCCTGATTAAAGGTAACTCTAACAACTGCTAATGTGTAGCACAATAAAATAGCACAAATGTAAATAAATTTAATTTAAATTGCAAGCACAATAAGCATAACATATTGCCATATCACCATAAGAAAGTAACAAAAACCCACATAAACCCAAATTGTACCGGGTATAGTGAATTAAGTTATGCTATAATAGTCTTAGGAGAAGTAGGAATAAATGGACTCTACTAAAATGCAATCTTGTGTGGGAGGAATGTTTAAAATTAGTTATATGTAGTGGCACAGTTATTAGGATTCCAGAACACAAAGTCATGGAAAGAGAAATCTTGATTACTAACAGGCAAGCCTGTAATGCAATACCCATAAGTTGCCACCAGATGGGAGCAGAGGTCTACTTTGAACTCTCTCGTGAGCTACGTAGTGGTAGTTTCTTTTCAGAATAGCAATACCTTATTCTGTAGAGTAAAGTATCTAGAGCAGGAAATGGAGTGGTGCAATGACACTTTTACAATGACTTGTCATGTAAATTATAAGTACCAAACTTTATAGAAAATATGGCTGGGGTTACAACAGTAGAATCCTGTAGTTGGTGAGCCCTTGGATAGGAATGTCTCCCAGTAACAATTTGCTGATGACAGGGTCACTCCAAGCCCCAAATACATGTGTGTTCTTTTAGTTTTGTACAAAAAAAACAAGCCCCCTAGCCAGGATGTAATTCTGTCTGGCTGCATGCAGGCCTTCCCTAACGTGATCGCTCTCAGTCACGCTATAGAACTGCTCCAAGGAGAGCTAGTAGAATGACATACAGTTCTCCCAATATATCACACCAGTTATAGAAGTTGTGGAGCAGTTCATAGATTGGTAATGATGAGCTCCACAAAGCCACAGTTACAGCTATGGAGCGCAGGGGATGTAAACGCTAAGGGGAGGTAAGGTTCAATCACCCCTCTGCTTGACAATTTGTCCTTAATAGGAGCCTGGTCAGATGCCAGAGATCAATCTCCTCACATGGAGCAAAAGGTCACTCACCACTCAAGTGCAGACAAAGTCTCAAAGTGGCACCCTCCGTGTCCCAGAGTTACAGCTGTCTGGTCTCTGCTACTCTCTAGGCTGGTAAGTAACTCCTGTTTTTTTATGCCCACTAGGAATGAGGGTGAGTGGGGTTCATCAGGGCAGCCATGCAGATGTCGGCAACAGATTGAATGTCACGCGCATGGTGGTTCTGTTGTTGGCAGCTCACAGTAGTAGATATGGAGAAGCTTAGCAGGTGTGACAGGCTATCGTTGAAGGAAGGCCTGAAACATTAAGAAAGGTGCGTCAAAAGCTAAAAAAAATCTTCAGAATATTGTTGAAAACGCTGATTTGGCAGGGTCAGTGCAGACTGTGTCGCTACCTGTGAATCTCTGCAATAGGCTTGGTGGCAAAACCGTCTCTTTAGGCCCCAATCAGACGACCGGACTCATGGGTACAGAAAGTATCGTCCATGTCTGCGATATATAGCAGCATGTGCTCCTCAGCTCATTCCATGGCCAAAGCTATAGTTTGATGGGGAGGCAAGAAGATCCAGACATGAGCGATGTTAAAAACGCAGCCATTATGAATGTCCTGCCCACCGGAAGTCCACACCATGACTTTTATATATAATTGCAATGAAATCAAACATATAAGTCAAAGGCTATTTTTTTGTCCTATATTATAGCATATTGTGGTCACATGTACCACTTTAATTAAAAGTCCACATTAAAACCTTCTGGCTGTAAATTGTAAAATCTAGCTCCTCTCTTTCTTTCTACAAGCGCCAGCATGCCCAGACAATTAATGGCAGCCTGGCCATACTGGAAACAGTAGTGCACCAAGAACATATTTTTTTTAACTCCAAAATCTTTTATTTAACATTTATTTCCTTTTTTTCTTTTTATTGGCGGTTTAAAGCTAACGCTTTATGTCGACATCATGAATGTTGACTTTACAACCTGTCAACCTTTTAACTGTGCCAATATTGTGACTGTCGTACTTATGGTGTTGTCATTCTAAATATTGCATGTTCATTTTCAACATTTCATACCCAACCCAGATGGAGAGCTTATTTTGTATTTTTCCATATCATACATGGATTCCTTTTGATTAAGTGTTGATTATTTTTATATGTTCCACTTTATTCAAATACCCTATTGGATTTGTCATGTGTAGTTTTTTTTTAGTAATTCCCATTTGTCTGATCTGTTTTATGTACATATATATTATTTAGAAATCTGGGCATATGGTGATCTCTAAGTTTTTACCTCCTATCAGTGTTTATTTTGGAGTATTGGTTGTTAATGTCTAATTTCTTAGATATCCTAAAATATTCCCAACATTTTCCTGACTTTAAGTCAGTTCTATCTCTATTTATCTACCTCTGTATTCTTTATGTTTTCTTTCCATGACCTCCTTTTCTTTTTTTGTAGTCTATATATAATTGTTTCTTTCATTTCATTTCTTTGTAATCTTCTAGTTGAGTTAACATTTCTAAAGCAGCAATTTCAACTTCTTTTTTGTGAAGTTCTACTTTCTTTAATAATAAGTCTCATTCAGGGAAAGGAGCATGTATTTAAAATGTTTAACTATTCTTTTGTTAAATTTTTCTGTATTTGAATCAAATGCAGGGATGAACTGATCGGCTAGATATTTTTCAAATGTAATGACATCCTGCTATATATTTTCCTTAATTAAGGTTCTTTCTAATTTATTCATAACGTTTTCTAAATCTTCATTGATTTATTCTACATTCTCTCCATCCCCTTTGTTTTTAAACAATGCATCTAAGAGATTAATTCTTATTTCTCTTAGATTAAACATGATATTAGAAACAGCACTACTAAAACTACTTGGGTGAAAACGTAATACAATATACAATGCTGTAGCTTATTGGTGCACTCCCGTGTGTGTGTGTAGCCTAATTAAATTAAGATTGCCCCTAAACACAATCTATATTTAACAGAAAACAAGAAATTTGAATAAACTCTTACACTAAGACAAAGTTAACAATGTCAAGTCAAACAAAATAAAGTCTTATATGGTAGTAAGTTTACGTTTGTTTCTTTCTGGAGAAAAATATCCATAAGATGTGGAGAAGGTTCAAAGTAAACTGTAGATTGTAACTCCCCCCTCATATAGTGTACTTACATTTGGAGCAAATTCTACTAGCGATGAGAAGTAGTAGCTTTCTGATAATCTCATTTATTCAGAGAATGAAGGAAAGAAGCTTTTTGAAAATGGACTTAAATTTGCACCATCTAATAATATCAATCCATTTGAAAGTTATCTAGATTTACAGAAATTCTTACGTAAATTAGACTTTAAGAGATTATATCATAGGGAATCTAATAAAAATTTGAAGGAAACTAAAGGGAAAGAAATTTCCACTCCGTTTAAGGTAAAATCAGGTTTAACACTATTAATGCCAGGGGCTGTTTCATTGAAACTTTTGTAAAAACCTTTTTTAAAACCCACTGCTACAGGAATTGTTATTGTAATTATGGACAGACTTTTGTGTACGGAAATAAAGTCTCAGCTCTACTAGAAGATAATACTATCTATACGATAAAACTAATCCGATAGAAAAAATGTAAAAATAATATGACAACCTTCTGAGTGAGCATTTTAATAAAGGAGCACCAGTCAGTTTATTCACCAGCTTGAAAATAGGAACAAAACACAAATAAAATCCTAGCCATCTGGCTTCTAGCTAATACATTTATGGAGGCCCTCTCTCATGTGTAGGATCTTATGTCCCACACTGTCACGGGCACTAGGAGTCTTTACCCAGGGATCACCAGGTGGTAGGCTTACCAGAGCAATGTAGGTGGTAATAGGGTACTCTGGTAGCAGGGTGATCACGGAACAGTAAATAGCAGATGATGAGATGCTCAGGAAAGTCTATGACTAGCAACACTGGTAATATGGAGGTAATAGTACACGAGGAACTGTATGGACAAGGACACGTGAAGGTAGTCAGCGGTCTGCGGATAGCAAGTTGTACCGCTGTCTGGGTGAAGGAATGGAATCCAAGTGGAGGTATCCGGGGAGTCAGTGGTCTGCGATAGCAAGTTGTACCACTGCTATGTGAGAGGATACTGGAACAGGTGATACTGGAAACAGGGATCAGTGGTCTGCTACTAGCAAGTTGTACCACTGAATATATATGTGAGGAGGTGCACGGGGAGAGACTGCAACACAGGATAAACACGGCACCTTAACACGATCCACAGTAATATGCACAATATAGATATATATATATATGAATGACTGAACAGCACTGCAAATATGGAAAGTCTCTTGAAGTAATCCGGCACAAGATAGTACAGTCAATGATGGTAATAGTCTCAGCGGATAGTAAACTCCAGAGGAGAACAAAGTCAGTCCAGCAAGGTATGCAATACACCAGCACAGTCAATGAGAAGTATGCATACCGTGGTTCAGAAGCAGGCAGTCAGACAGGAGTGCAGCGATACCTGAGCGGCAGGAGGCCGGCAGGATGAGAAGTCCCTGGATAGATGAAGCAGAGGTCTAGTAGGTGCAGCGCACAGGTAAGTAAACCAACAGGGACACGAATCCACAGGAATCGGTAGAACGCGGACTGGACTCTTGGAGGACCCAGGAGAATGGTGATGATCTAGCAGCAGGATAGCGGATGAGACAGGAATCCAATGCTGACAGGCGGGTAGAGACCAGCGGAACACAGGAAGGTGTGGAGAGCGGATCAGCAGTAGATGGACGATTAGCGCTGGCAGCAGCAGCAGGACTCTGCGGATCCCCGGAGGTAACCAGTAGCAACCAGCAGGTGCAAATAGCGATGGAACACGGGTGAGCAGAGTAGACCAGGAGCTGTTGATCACGGAGAGTAGCGGATGGCAATAATAGCAGCAGTCTCGAGGAAACACGGGAGAGATGAGATGAAGACTGTAGCGCACAGAGGTAGCGGATAGGAATCAGCTCACAGTCACGATGTTGAAACACAGACGAGTTGCAAGCTGGAGTCTGTAGTGCACGGAGGCAGCGGGTAGGACTCAGCTAACAGTCACGATGTTGAAACACAGACGAGTTGTACGCTGGAGACTGTAGTGCACAGAGGCAGCGGATAGAAATCAGCTAACAGTCACGATGTTGGAACACAGACGAGCTGCAAGCTGGAGGCTGTAGTGCACGGAGGCAGCGGATAGGAATCAGCTCACAGTCTTGATGATGAACAGGTGAGTAGATGTGGAGAGTGGCTGAAGTGCACGGAGGCAGAGGATAGGAATCAGCTCACAGACTTGATGATGAACAGGTGAGTAGATGTGGAGAGTGGCTGAAGTGCACGGAGGCAGCGGATAGGAATCAGCAAACAGTCACAATGATATGAGATAGAGTTGAAGTGGTATAGAAGACTGTAGTGCACGGAGGCAGCGGATAGGAATCAGCTAACAGTCACGATGATACAATTGATGGTAGAAGTGGTATGGGAACCACAGTAGTAGAAGTGGTTTGGAAACCACAGAGGTAGAAGTGGTTTGGAAACCACAGGAATCAGCAGCGCTGAACAAACGAGGAAACACCTTCAGAGACTCATGGGGAATGAGACTCCAAGATCAGGCAACGTGGTGTTGACCACAGGTGCTTAATATAGGGAGTGTTGCCTGATCTGCCAATTAAGTTAAAGGGACATACACTGAAGGGTAGGAAAGGGCTGCGCATGCGCAGACCCTCAGGATGGAGAACGGCCACGGTTCCTAAATGTCCGGGAAGAGGCACTCACGGTCCGGTGAGTGACAGTACCCCCCCTTTTAAAGGTGGGCACAGAACGCCTGGAACCGGGCTTGTCCGGATTTTTGGAATAAAACTTCTTCAAAAGGGCAGGAGCATTAAGATCTTCAGCTTTGATCCAAGAGCGCTCCTCAGGACCAAAGCCCTTCCAATGAACGAGGAAACGGAGGACTCCTCGCGAAATGTTTGCATCCAATACCTCAGTAATCTCGAAATCCTCCTCCTGATGAACTTGAACTGGCTGCGGAGCTGAGGGAGGAGTTGAGAAACGGTTGATGATAAGAGGTTTGAGCAAGGACACATGGAAAGCATTGGAAATCCGAAGATACTTAGGAAGAAGAAGTTTAACACATACTGGATTGATTATTTGAATGATCCTATATGGACCAATAAAACGAGGGGCGAATTTCATAGATGGGACCTTCAAACGAATATTTTTGGTAGATAACCAGACACGATCTCCAATTTTTAGTGGTGGAATAGCCCGCCTCTTTTTATCTGCAAAAGACTTATATTTGTTAGATGTCTTCTTTAAACAGGTTTTGACCTGAGACCAGATATTTTTGAAGGTCTGACAAACAGTCACCACAGCAGGAACTTGGGTGGGCGGGAGGGCAGGAAATTCCGGAAAAGACGGATGGTGACCGTGAACCACCAGCACTTGACTTTTTGAAGATGACTCCTGAGATCCATCTTCAACGTCCGATGACGTCACGAACGCCCGATGAGGAGGAAGGCGTTCAGACTGAAACTTATCACACAGATCCGTAGATGAAGGATCCTGTGGAGGAGGACCTGGTGGAATAGACGAATGCTGTCTTTTGAATGAAACCATTTGAGAGAGACAACGATGATGACATTCAGCTCCCCAAGATGTAACTTGAGAAGTGTGCCAGTCAATCTGGGGAGAATGACATTGAAGCCATGGAAGGCCTAAGACAATCGGACTTGTCGTAACAGGAAGAATTAAAAACGAAATTTCTTCATGGTGTAGTACACCAATCTGAAGTGTTACTGGAGACGTGCTCTGGGTGATGAGACCGTTGATGAGACGTGATCCATCTATAGCCGTCACAGTAATGGGTGTTTTTAACGTAATCACTGGTAGAGACCATTGATTCACTAATGATTTGGAAATGAAATTTCCTGCTGCTCCGGAATCAATCAAGGCCTGTGACTCAAAGGCTTTGGTAGCAAAGGAAATCGTAACATCAAAAGCGCAGGCTTTTAATTTCGTAGAAGATGGAGAGGACTCCAGGAACCCTAACCTTATCTCCCCAGTATTGGTTAGAGCCCGGCATTTCCTGGGACAAGAATTGAGCATATGCGTAGAATCGGCACAATAGATACAAAGTCTATTCTTTATTCTTCGGTCCCTCTTCTCTAAAGTTAATTTGGAGCGACCTATCTCCATGGGTATCACCGGAGATGAAGCTGGGTGAAATTGAGGATTTGAGAGAAGAGGTGTTTTAACCGAAGTTGTTTTCTCAGGTTCTCTTTCACGAAACCTCAGGTCTACACGATGGCAAAGAGAGATCAAATCTTCTAAAGAGGAGGGTAGTTCTTGTGAAGTCAGTGCGTTTTTAATTTTATCGGAAAGCCCCTGCCAGAAGGCGGCAATTAATGCTTCAGTGTTCCATTGAAGTTCAGAGGCTAAGATCCTAAATTGAATGACGTACTGAGCCACAGTGCGAGATCCTTGGCGAAGACGGAGAATGCTGGATGCAGCGGAAATAACACGACCTGGTTCATCGAATACACTTCGGAACGTGGAAATAAATTCGGCACTATCCTGTAACAATGGATCGTTTCTTTCCCACAGAGGGGAAGCCCAAGCCAGGGCTTGTCCAGAAAACAATGAGATAAGATAGGCCACTCTGGAACGATGGGTAGAAAAATTTTGAGGCTGGAGCTCAAAATGAACTGAGCATTGAGTAAGAAAACCCCTACAAGTTTTGGGGTCTCCATCGTATTTTGACGGAGTAGGCAGGTGAAGCGTGGAAGCCGTAAACACCTGGGATGGCACTGGGGAAACGGAGGAAGGCACAGGAGCATCAACAGTAGTTGTGGCATCTTGCACGGACGTTCTTTGGGAAGCTAACGCCTGGTAACACCGCAGTAAATGCCGTTGGCGAACTTCCTGTTGCTCAATACGGGTAACCAGATGCCGCAGCATCTCTTTAGCTGTAGGTTCCGTATCTGGGTCTGTCATGGCCTGATCTTACTGTCACGGGCACTAGGAGTCTTTACCCAGGGATCACCAGGTGGTAGGCTTACCAGAGCAATGTAGGTGGTAATAGGGTACTCTGGTAGCAGGGTGATCACGGAACAGTAAATAGCAGATGATGAGATGCTCAGGAAAGTCTATGACTAGCAACACTGGTAATATGGAGGTAATAGTACACGAGGAACTGTATGGACAAGGACACGTGAAGGTAGTCAGCGGTCTGCGGATAGCAAGTTGTACCGCTGTCTGGGTGAAGGAATGGAATCCAAGTGGAGGTATCCGGGGAGTCAGTGGTCTGCGATAGCAAGTTGTACCACTGCTATGTGAGAGGATACTGGAACAGGTGATACTGGAAACAGGGATCAGTGGTCTGCTACTAGCAAGTTGTACCACTGAATATATATGTGAGGAGGTGCACGGGGAGAGACTGCAACACAGGATAAACACGGCACCTTAACACGATCCACAGTAATATGCACAATATAGATATATATATATGAATGACTGAACAGCACTGCAAATATGGAAAGTCTCTTGAAGTAATCCGGCACAAGATAGTACAGTCAATGATGGTAATAGTCTCAGCGGATAGTAAACTCCAGAGGAGAACAAAGTCAGTCCAGCAAGGTATGCAATACACCAGCACAGTCAATGAGAAGTATGCATACCGTGGTTCAGAAGCAGGCAGTCAGACAGGAGTGCAGCGATACCTGAGCGGCAGGAGGCCGGCAGGATGAGAAGTCCTTGGATAGATGAAGCAGAGGTCTAGTAGGTGCAGCGCACAGGTAAGTAAACCAACAGGGACACGAATCCACAGGAATCGGTAGAACGCGGACTGGACTCTTGGAGGACCCAGGAGAATGGTGATGATCTAGCAGCAGGATAGCGGATGAGACAGGAATCCAATGCTGACAGGCGGGTAGAGACCAGCGGAACACAGGAAGGTGTGGAGAGCGGATCAGCAGTAGATGGACGATTAGCGCTGGCAGCAGCAGCAGGACTCTGCGGATCCCCGGAGGTAACCAGTAGCAACCAGCAGGTGCAAATAGCGATGGAACACGGGTGAGCAGAGTAGACCAGGAGCTGTTGATCACGGAGAGTAGCGGATGGCAATAATAGCAGCAGTCTCGAGGAAACACGGGAGAGATGAGATGAAGACTGTAGCGCACAGAGGTAGCGGATAGGAATCAGCTCACAGTCACGATGTTGAAACACAGACGAGTTGCAAGCTGGAGTCTGTAGTGCACGGAGGCAGCGGGTAGGACTCAGCTAACAGTCACGATGTTGAAACACAGACGAGTTGTACGCTGGAGACTGTAGTGCACAGAGGCAGCGGATAGAAATCAGCTAACAGTCACGATGTTGGAACACAGACGAGCTGCAAGCTGGAGGCTGTAGTGCACGGAGGCAGCGGATAGGAATCAGCTCACAGTCTTGATGATGAACAGGTGAGTAGATGTGGAGAGTGGCTGAAGTGCACGGAGGCAGAGGATAGGAATCAGCTCACAGACTTGATGATGAACAGGTGAGTAGATGTGGAGAGTGGCTGAAGTGCACGGAGGCAGCGGATAGGAATCAGCAAACAGTCACAATGATATGAGATAGAGTTGAAGTGGTATAGAAGACTGTAGTGCACGGAGGCAGCGGATAGGAATCAGCTAACAGTCACGATGATACAATTGATGGTAGAAGTGGTATGGGAACCACAGTAGTAGAAGTGGTTTGGAAACCACAGAGGTAGAAGTGGTTTGGAAACCACAGGAATCAGCAGCGCTGAACAAACGAGGAAACACCTTCAGAGACTCATGGGGAATGAGACTCCAAGATCAGGCAACGTGGTGTTGACCACAGGTGCTCAATATAGGGAGTGTTGCCTGATCTGCCAATTAAGTTAAAGGGACATACACTGAAGGGTAGGAAAGGGCTGCGCATGCGCAGACCCTCAGGATGGAGGACGGCCACGGTTCCTAAATGTCCGGGAAGAGGCACTCACGGTCCGGTGAGTGACACACACATACACCAAACCACATGTAACTGTTGCTCCCTGCAGCAGAGTGTCTCAGGAGGCAGCTCACCTCTCCCAGGTCTGAGACACTGGCTGCATATCCCAGCTGCCTTATTACAAGCACCTCACAGGTGCATCCCTTGATCAGTCTGTTAGAGACTGATGGAACAGAAGACCCGGACTGGGCCTTATGTATACAATGCTGGAAGCCTGGGACACATACCTCTGTATCTAGCCTCCTTCCTGTGACTCTGTCACAATATGTATATATATATATATATATATATATATATATATATATATATATATATTATAGTGTGTGTTTTACCCCTTTAAATAGAAAGTGAGACCTGTAGCAAAGGTTTACCTGTGAATAAGCCGTTGGATGTGTGAAACTTTGTGTAACATTTGCCATGAATAGTATTACCTAACCTCCCGCAATAAAAAAGCCTATGAATAAATGAGAATTAGGGATATATAATTACAATATAGTGATACAAGTAAACCATTTTCATATCATCAGTAAATTTGAGGGAACAAATTACTAGATGTAATATGATCTGACAAGTTATACACTTCTCACTGAATCGAAACAAACTGTCACTGCATAAAATAATGCAAAAAAACTTATTTACCTATATAACTTTAATAATCATTAGATAACCATAGTACTTACGCTACGTTAGCTTCTTAATACATTGTATATGGAGTGTCATGCAATGAAATTCCAAAAGCATAACAGATAATTAAAAACTATAACCGGAACCTATAGTCAGCATCTCATCTATAGAATTGATGCTGTGAAATCCTAATAATCCTAATAAATATCTAACAACATAATTGAGATTACGAACTGGGCACAGCAGTCATCATTTTGCCTAGTGAGTGAACCCGCAATCCCAATTGGGAAATTTAAAATCTCAACTTAAGAAGTAAAACACTATGGGGTACTTGATTTCAGAAATTTTTTGTATGCAATCTCAAAAAACAAAGTGACTATTAAACTGCAAATAGAACATCTAGAATAACATTCCGGTTGTAAAAGCAATAATGTTCTCCATCAGCAACTATGTATGTCTGTGGTGTTTAACTATATCCATGCATGAACTCTGACAACACTCGTTACTTTTAAAAATCAGCACTTGAACTTGTAAAGAATTGAAATGAAGACGAATCTTCTGTGTAACGTGCAAAAAATAAAGTTACACATAAGAATGGTACGTCAAAAAATACTAGTTGTTATGTAGAGTTAGATCTATAAAGAACGTATGATACATGCCAAAAGAAAGGGTATATTCTTTTTAAATATAGTTCTTGAACCAATGAAGCAATACCAAATGAGAGAACATAGAAATGTTGCACCATTAAAAAAACGAATTATAAGCCGAGTATATAAGATATACAGGGGGGGCAATTTGTGAACAACTAGCTACTGTACAATGTGAAAACATAAGACACCACCAAATATTGATATTAATGAATATTTTAATATAATATGAAGAAATACATTTGGCAGTCAATTTAAATGCTGAGAATAGTTTAATGAAAAATCGATCAGTATAAAAATATCTGTATTTATACATCAATCAAGTTAGAAGAATAAGGCACATAAATTAAGCTCTGACAGGATCATAGTAAAGCAGTTACATTTTAATATTTCACAAGCATTTTTTACTTTCTTTATTCAGTAATGTTTTTAAAATGTTTTGCCACCGATGGGCTATGCTGTTTTAAGTTTAAAAAAACTGAAGCAAGCAGTGCTGAAGGTGATAAATAAAAATATATTTCTACAATGAAAATGCTATATATATATATATAATACAAGTTAACCCGTGCATGATATTCATGCATTCTAGTCAAATCAAGCTACTTAAGGTGTTAAAAAGGTTCTTGTCATCTTCATCGCCACACACACACACGCCGCTAGGCTTTTATATATTAGATAATGGTAAGAATTTAGTAGGTCAGTGTAGTATATAACTCCGCCCAGCAGGTGGCGCTGCAGCTTGAGCACTCTGTCACCCGGTAGTTTTTTTCCACACACTCACACACACACTAACACAGCATGTGGTAAAATTACCTCACGAAAATGAGTTTGAGCCCTCAACTCCTAAATTTAGCCTTTACTACCCCTCCCACGGGGGGAAGGGGGGATGATGGAAGTTAACTGACTTCACTATTATAATTTTTTTGTGAAAAAATGTCAGTATACCAAATTTCAGGTCAATTGGATGAGCTCTTTCTGAGAAAATAGTTTTTTCCACACACACACACACACACTAACACACGCTGCTAGGCTTTTATATATTAGATAATGCTAAGAATTTAGTAGGTCAGTGTAGTATATAACTCAGCCCAGCAGCTTGAGCACTCTGTCACCCGGTAGTTTTTTCCACACACACACACACACACACACACACACACTAACACACGCCGCTAGGCTTTTATATATTAGATGGCAAAACTCATGCTCTGGGATGGGTAAAAAACATTACATTTATTTAATACTATAAATTAATACACAATGAAACATAATGTAACACAACCACAGGTAAACACTACAATCCATATAAAGTATATTTCATTAAAATAAAGGCATGTATAAATATTTAATTTAGGGAGTGGCAACACTCTCTGCACATTCAGCTGCTGGGTGATTAATGAGAGAGACACACACATATAGGTTTATTGTAAAGTGCCTGGTTCATCTCCTTTAGGAGTGTTTGTGTTGTTTGTTGTTTTAAATAATGACGGCAAATGGTCGAGAATCGTCAGTTTTTCGTAAACTCAGTATCCTGATTGAAGCCCGCCAAAAGAGCAGAAATACTCCAGCAGGTCCTGCGGCTCCCCTTTCTGAGGTCCCCAGCTGCAGGAAAGTATTGCTGAGCTGCAGTAGTAATCCTGGTGGGAGTCACGCTGTTACTGCTGGGCCTCTATATCTCTGTCTGTCATTACTGGTTCACTTTTGTCAGAGATGACCTAAACGGGTCCTTTCTCCTGAACTCCAGCTGCTATACCTTGTGGGTATCGATCGATAGAGAGACAGACAAAGTTCAGATGTTGGGCTGAAAATGTATCTGGTTCTGACCAGCCCTAAGTCAGAGTAGTTTTATTTATACATAGTTTCACAGAGAAAGAGAGATAAGGATGCAAGGTTTCTCAAGGCAACTTGTCCATGTCAGCAGTTTGTGGGCATGATGTAGAGCAGATGTCTTATCACAGTCACGTAGGCCTCAAGTGGGGGTCGTGGGCTCCTGGTACCAAACTTGCTGGATGTGCACATTCTTGAGAAGAGACATGTTGGCGAGAAAGAAATGAATGTGAGGCAAAGTTCATGGAGAATATTCTGCAGCTTGCAGACTATTCTTCTTTCAATAGTAATTATACAAAATGCATTACATTAAGAAGTTCATAAAATGTATATCTCTCACATAAACCCCTCTTTTTATCATTTTTATAATTACCCTGCCTATCCTTTTGGTGTGCATGAAGCACTCCTGCACCCGACCTACTTCATTCAATTCAATGGAACCTCTAATAGGCCCTTAGAGGATGGTAAAGATACATTCAATCAGGTCTATGGTTCATGTACACCTAATTCTTAAAAATAATAAAAAAGAAAATGGGAAAGACTGAGGGGGGGAGAGTACAAAAGAGCCTTAAAGCTCAGAGAGGACAAGATAAACCTCTGATACCGGTTTGGGCTTTACATGTCTTTTAAGAGACTTCTTATTCAGAATGAGATCATTTCTGCACCTTTTCAAACAGCATTGGAAAAAACATAAGCTTAGTTTAAAAATGACATATAGCAACAATAATAAAGCGAATATCTTAGCTATCCATATTAAATCCATGCGAAAATACCTTTGCCCCAATTGCTAGGATTTAACCATGAGAAGGCTGATGTCCACCAGCCATCATTAACCGTATCAGGGTCAAAATTCTCTTTCCTGAAATTCTCCTTCATTTCTTTGGCTTCTGTCATGTACCTGTCTATTACTTCTTCTGGATTATCAGTGTCATTTGTTACAAAGTTACAACAATGTATTCCGTATTCTGTTTCTAGGGTCAAACAGTACCCTCCTGACTGAGCAGTGATGTAGTCTAATACAAGTTGATGTTGTATTAACTGGGTTTTCATCGCCTGCAGTTCCTTTCCAACATACCTAAAGGATTTGTCATAAATTTCTGTTATGTTATCTAAAAGTCCTGCAACCTTTAATATCATATTATAGTTTGCCATGTACCCCCATGTCCCTATTGAAACGATGTTGCCAAATCCAATGCCCACATTGTGCCCTTTGGACTTTGCTATGAGAGGGATATGTTCAGTATCTATTGTCTTAATTTCCCTTTTCTCAAGCCTATGGTCCTTTTTATTCCTGAATACTCCTTTGAGGTCATCATGGGTCATGACATAGAATTCAGGAACCAATCTGGCCAAGTAGCATACCCCTATGGAATTTGGGGGGAGCCACCTGTAGGCATTGCGTCCACACACATAATAAACATCATCTGGTAAAAGGTAGGGGATATCATAAAACAGGCAATATGTAGATACCTGTTGTCCTAAGTGACATGACGTGTCATTTTCTGCTCTGTCATTGTCAAAGGCAGGTAGTGTGCCGTTCCAGGTGAGATTATATCTGTCATATTGACATTTTATACCCTCCTGGCTCTTTAAAAAAATAGTACCTTTTCCGGGTTTCATCTTCACTGTTTGGTTGCATTCAGAATTACAGTGTGATAAATAAGGTTGGGTGAAATTCACTATAACTTGACAGCGTGATTTAGGGACGGACCCTAAAGGGAAACTCTTATTTTGGTAACTAATGCGTATTTGGCCATATGGGGTCCATATTGACTCATTTATAGCCCTATTGGATTCTATTCCCTTATTGAAACAATATTTTGGTCTGACTCCATTCGTGTTTAGTTTTACTACTGGGTATCTGGTGGTTTTATACTTGTGGCTGACCATGCGTCCACATGAGAAGTTTCCCTCTCTCATTTTAGTCAGCTCTTCACTACTCAAAGGTATGGGAACCAGGGCTATATTTTTACTGATGGTAGGAGTACGAGAACATACCCAGCAGTTGCTGGTATTGGTTATTTGACTAATGGCTTTGTGCAAGTGTGCTATAACCTTCTCTGGCTCTTCTAAGTTAGAAAAGGCTGTAGGAAAACATAGAAAAAGAACAATTTTTAAAGGACCTTACTCCCCTTCATGGTTTTTCCTGGGTCACCGTAGCCTTTTTGTAGTGACTGGCGTGGATCCAAGGATCCTTTCCTTCAAGTTTCACAGAAGTGGGTGTAGTCAACAGAACTTGATATGGCCCCTCAAATCGTGGTTCCAGAGACCTCCTCACGTGTCTTTTTACGAAGACGTAATCTCCTGGCACCAGGGCATGTGTTCCAGTGCAATCCTCTGGATCTGGGATTGAAGAGAAAACTCAAGAATGTATGTTAGTGAGGGACTTCTGTAGTTCTTTCACATAACTAGTCAGTTCACCTTGGTGTTTCACTAAAGATTGTGGAAAATAACACCCTGTCTTTGGCGGCCCCCCAAACAGTATTTCATAGGGGCTCAGCTTGTGTTTCTTATTAGGTGTTGTCCTGACTGAGTATAGGGCGAGGGGAAGGCATTGCAACCAGGGCATCCCTGTGCTTTTCATGGCTTTCTGTATTTTGAGCTTGAGAGTGCCATTTAGCCTTTCTACCTTGCCACTACTCTGCGGGTGGTAGGGGGTATGGAATGCTTGAGCAATCCCCAAGTCTGACATGATAGATGTCATCACTTCTCCTGTAAAAGTAGTACCTCTGTCTGATTCAATCACCTCTGGAACCCCGTATCTACATACTACCTCAGATAGCAGCTTCTTGGCTGTATTTTTCGCTGTGGCTTTGGATATCGCCCACGCTTCCGAAGAGACTGGAGAATAGATCAGTAGCTACTAGGACATATTCATATATTCCACATTTGGGTAGCTGAATGTAATCTATCTGTATGCGCTGAAAGGGGTAGAGGGGTTTAGGTGTCACCCTGGGAGGTACTGTTACTGTGTGACCAGGGTTATGTGTGTTACAGATGGCGCAGGCCTTTACCAGATTACTGGCAGCTGTGCTGAAGCCTGGCGCGATCCAGTGTCTGAATACAGTGTTAATTATTGCGTCTTTTGAAACATGGGAAGGCCCATGCACTAGAGCAGCCAGTGTAGGAAAAAGGACTCTAGGGAGACAGTGTCTGTCTGTTGTGGCCCATATGCCTTCTATGTGTTCCGCCCCCCTCTTTTTCCACTCCTCTCTTTCAGATACTGCTTCTTGCTTTTGTAGGATTTTTAGCATTTCCAGATCTATAGGGAGGGTGGGGGGGTGTTGTGGACACTAAATAGTGTTGTACTAGCGGTAAGTCTGCTGCAGCTTTTGCAGCCTGGTCTGCTAGTCTGTTCCCTCTTACTTCCATAGTCTGCTCTCTGGTGTGTGCTTTTACCTTTATGACTGCCACTTCCTTGGGCAGTTCTAATGCAGCAAACAACCTCAAAATGATTTCTGCATTTTTAATGGGTTTACCGTTAGAGGCCATAAAGTGTCTGTTCTTCCAAATACTTTGATAGTCATGTGCAACGGCAAAGGCATATCTGGAGTCAGTGTAAATGATAGCTGTTCTCCCTTCTGCATACTGACATGCACTTATAAGTGCTTCTAATTCAGCTTGCTGTGCAGATTGACTTGGTGGGAGGGGTTGCTGGAGTACAATGTCTGTTTCTGTTGTAACTGCATAACCTGTTTTGGGAGAGCCCTCCTCATAATACCTGGACCCATCTACAAACAGGAGTAAATCAGGGTTGCTAAGAGGTGTCTCTTTAACATCCCCGGGAGGTTTAGTTTCCAGATCCATTAAGGCTAGACAGTCATGATCACAGAAATTTTTTTAGTTGTGTTTCCTGCTTTGTCACAGCCTCAACACTCTCTATATTGTCTGTGTCTTCAGCATCACTTTCTATACTGTCTGTGTTTGCAGCGTCTATAGTGTTACTGTCTGTGTCTGCAGCATCTATACTGTTACTGTCTGTGTCTTCAGTGTTTGCAGCATTTATACTGTTACTCCCCTCTTTTATATGCATGCAACTTGGGAACAATGTTGCTGGATTTAAAACTGTGCATCTTTTTAGTGTAACATTTGAGGGTGTCAGTAGTGCTACTTCATATTTAGTTAATCTAGCCACTGAGATGTGTTTTGTTCTGGCTTGATTCAGTATTTCCATGACTGAGTGTGGTACCTGAATGGTGAGAGGGTGATCCAGCACTATGTCTGCAACTTTTTGTAGCAATAAAGCGGCTGCTGCTACTGCTTTTATACATGTTGGGGCTCCCACTATGACGGGGTCTAATTTTTGTGAGTAGTACCCCAATGGTCTTTGTCTGCTCCCATGCTCTTGTGTTAGTATGCCATGAGCGTGCCCTTCTTGTTCATGGCAGAACAAGTTAAACGGTAGTTCATAGTTAGGTAGCCCAAGGGCTGGGGCGCTTGTGATTAAATCTTTAATCAGCTCAAAGGCTGCTTTTTGTTCAGCTGTTGACCAAAACATATTGCAACTTCTATTCATTGGAAGTTGGATCAATGCAATCTGGATTGCCTAAATGGTCTTTTTTGCTGGAGATCTGTGAAGAAAAAAACTTTTGCATAAAGATTAACATTTATTCACTAGGAATTACAGTAACTGTTATTAATTCACGTTGAACAGCTGCTAATACGACACTTGCTTAAAAGTTTCTCTTTGTAGCTTAACTGTGATGCTATGCGTTCCATGCAATGAAAAACTGATTTCCTCAAAGAGGCAGTCCCCAATATCACAAACAGGGAATGTCAGTGAAGAGACCTGGGCGAGTGTTCAAAGCCACTCCTTTCTCATCATCTCTTTGTAAACCAAATATTCAGACATATTTCCAGATTCTGTGATTTCCATGTTTACAGTACAAATATATATATTCACAATTCTCGCTCACAGACGACATTTTATCTCGTAACAATTCTTTATGGGCATAACAAACCCTCCTGATTTCTGAGAACATTTATCAGCGCCATTTTACACAGATAAAAACAGCTTGTAATATCTCTCCATGTAAAGCTCACTCCCACAATTCTCAACTTCATTAAAGAGAAAGCTATTTTTCTCAAAAAAAAATAATAAAAATAAATATTACTTTGTTCAAATATAGAAACGGCTTGTTGGACCCCAGCCAACTTTGTTCTGAAACCAGTAATAGTGATAATGTACATTATTTACAGTCTTGTGACGGACCAAAGACTTTAAAACTTCTTTTGCATCTCTTCAAAAACATTACATTTACAACTGTACAGCTTTTTCAACCTTGAAACATGTCTCTTATAAAACGGTCAAGACAGACAAACATGGATCTCCCTCACACGCAGTAAGACGGAGATAAAACTCACATACAGAGAAAGAAAACTTAACGGCTATCTTCCAGCCTACTGCTGTGGAACTACAAGTCCCAGCATTAGACTAAATACACATTAGCTTCAACATGCTAATATCAATCAGCACTCAGGACATATTTTTCCTATTGAAAAATAGAAACATACTTGGAAGAACCATTTTATCAATGTTACATACATTGTCAGATAACAAAAAAACACAGAGTGCTTCTTATCTCAACACACTGAAATCTTTTACACAGAATAAGGGAGGGGCACATCTCACTCTTCAGCTGCGCAGCATTTAAACATACATTTTTAGTACACAACCTACTTGATTCATTGTTTTAGTCATTATATCATTTAGCTTGTGATACATTTTCTATTTCATCAGTGTCACTTAAATTTGTTAAATGTAACATATCACAGCAATCATTGTCATTCTCTAATTCTTCTGACATTTTACACCATGCAACACATCTGTCAAAATAACCTTTTTCTTTCAGTGCTTTCTCATTGTCTTTAATTAGTTTTTTCAAAAATGGAACTTTTAATGTACCGTTCTCAGACACCCCTGCGGCTTTGAACAGTTTTCTCATCCCTTTTATGAAATCCTTGCCTTTATGCTTTCGCATATACTTTATGGGGTCTAGATCCCCGTACTTTTCGGATTTCTCTCCTGTCTTGGACCCTTTATTTCCCACACTGGGATTACCTTATGGTCCAATATATTTTGAATGAGAAAACTTTTATTTGTTCCTGTTTTGCTTTACAACAAGTTTGCAGCGGGTCTGCCTTTCTGAATGTTCCTGTCTACTTTTACTAAAATCCAACAAAAAACACAATCAAGTATACAATCAAGATTATTTGCAGGGTCAACTGTGTAATCTGACTGAGTTCTGTGGTGTTATTCATGTGTATGTATCAGGTGTATGGCATAGAGAAGACAATATATCAATACATGTAACAATACAAGACAGATTACACACAAGTACCTTGATACTCTTAATAGTATCTGTTGCCAGAGTTCAGGGATCTCCGTCAATCAGACTGCAGTACCCTCGAGCTGGGATAATTCCCCCTCCACAGAGACAGCTCTAAGAGCAAAAATAAAGCTTTTTGCTCACCAGCGCTGGATTAACGTCTGTCTGTCTGGAAAGGGAGAACCCCGTTGTCGGGAGGTCTGATGTATTGGAGATCCCGGCGGCGAGCCCCCACTGAAACTGTCAGAGATGACCTAAACGGGTCCTTTCTCCTGAACTCCAGCTGCTATACCTTGTGGGTATCGATCGATAGAGAGACAGACAAAGTTCAGATGTTGGGCTGAAAATGTATCTGGTTCTGACCAGCCCTAAGTCAGAGTAGTTTTATTTATACATAGTTTCACAGAGAAAGAGAGATAAGGAATGCAAGGTTTCTCAAGGCAACTTGTCCATGTCAGCAGTTTGTGGGCATGATGTAGAGCAGATGTCTTATCACAGTCACGTAGGCCTCAAGTGGGGGTCGTGGGCTCCTGGTACCAAACTTGCTGGATGTGCACATTCTTGAGAAGAGACATGTTGGCGAGAAAGAAATGAATGTGAGGCAAAGTTCATGGAGAATATTCTGCAGCTTGCAGACTATTCTTCTTTCAATAGTAATTATACAAAATGCATTACATTAAGAAGTTCATAAAATGTATATCTCTCACACTTTCTTCTCTGATTGTGTACACTTCTCCTCTGCCTGTTTTTCTACTGCTTTAGCTATCGTGTCTGATAATGGGAGTAGTCCCAGGTCTAAGACTGGAGTGGCTTCTTCTGGGACTTTTTATACTTCTTTTAAATGTCATTCTAAGTTGCCCTGTGGATAATCATGCCCAGATGCCTTAAGCTCAGCCTGTGAGTTTGACAGGTGTCTATTGTACACATCTATTTCTTTTTTGTCATTAATCTGGCAGAATAAACATGGGCTATATCCTGAGCTCAGTCTGTTTCTGAGCTCATGCATATCGCTCCGTATTCCCAGGTGACAGATGAAGGAATTGCCTATCTAAATCCTTTGATTCTGCAACAAGGGAACCCATGCCCACCAGGTAGCACTCTGCATGGCGTTCATCTGCCCCTCAGTGGTGCCACTAAATGAGCTAGTCTGGACCCAGGTCCTGTCTAACACAGACTTCTGCTTGGGACTCGTTCTGAAAACTCCTCGCAAAAAGAAGGTGAGCAGATGGATAAATATTGAGGATTCCTTGTGTTTTGATGAGAATTCTGCGATATGGTACAGGGAGGATGATTTAGTGCACTACACATCCAAGACAGCGAGAAGTCAGCTGAGTTTGACAATACTGTTTAAGCTTTCTTTTTGTTTGTCTTTGCAATTGACTAGATTGCTTTGCGAGAGATAGACTAGTAGAATCTTTACATGTTTATCTTTTATATATTAATACTTTTGTCTACATGTTGTAGCTTCTAGTTATTTTATGAGCCTAATGCTTGCCACACTCTACAGTATAGCAGACACTATCTCGCAGTGTCTGTGGCTTGATAACTACATTAATATCTGATAATGTTACATTCAAAGTGGATTAGATCATTATTAGGTATGTTGGTAAATACAGTTTGATGATGACTGCTGTAAGCATGTGTGTTCCAACTGGAATACCAGAGCCCAGTCATGTTGGAAGGTATCCTATGTGTCTGGTCAAATTGGACACTGATTTTGTTGTGTGGCAAGCTTAAACTATGCAGGCTAAATGCTCTTAGACACATCGACAATAAAAGAATAATATCTTTTTGGGATCTAGGAAACATGGACAGTAGCAGGTGCTGTTAAAAAGTAGAGCATCACCCTCTACTTTTCTGCCTTTGATGATGTGTTCCAATTAACATATATTAAATAGTACACACTGAGTATTTTACGAAGCGCAAAATGGCCAAGGCTCAGCCCATCCATCCAAGGGGTGGAACAACTGGAGCTTGTCCACTTTGGCCACTAATGTCTAATTGGACATTAATCCTGTATCCCGGTTTATGCTGAGTGTCAGAATCTGCCGTGTCTAACTTTGAACCGTCATTACTATTATTTTTTGTGAAAAATAAAATGTTATTGTTTTTCACAAGTCAATAAGGAAAAAAAGTAATGGCGTAATGCAGTCAATGAGTAATTTATTAAGTGCAATGTATTCAGGGAATAATGTTGTATAGTAAAAAGGCCATTCCAATAAAAAAGAGATTAAAATTATTGGTGAACATCTAACGTGCTGTACATTTAACATAACATTATGACTTGTTTTTATGTAGGGACAAACGGGGAGAGAGAGAGAAAGAGGGGTGGAGGGGAAAGAGGTTAGGGGTTTACTACTGATAGTCAAGTAATCCTTCAAGTGTGATGTGACTTGTAATTTATGTTCTTAACTGGTAAACTATAATATGAATGAGTGCGACCAAATTAGCGGAAGGGTCCCAAGTCACTGAGGGAGCTCAAGGGTTAGATCCAAGGGATATGAGGAACATCAAATGGTAGATAGTGGTGGTTCAGTTTCAAAATAGGTCATCCAGGGAGTCCATATATTTTGGAAGTTAATTGGTGAGTTATTTAGAGTGGCAGTGATGCTTTCTAATCTGTATTTAGACCAAATGCTATGGATTGTTGCAGAAAATGAGGATGGGAATGGTCTTTCCAGTGTGCTGATACCGAGCATTTTGCAAGGGTTGTGTTGCGTCTGGAATTGGTCTGGGGAGAAGTGAAAATAATGGTTAGTCAGGCATTTGGGTGATTGAATTAATGAGGTTGTGAACTTGCTGCCAGTACTTCTTTATCTTAGGGCAGGACCACCAATCGTGCAGCAGGGTACCCCGGAAGCCACAGTTTTTCTAGCATCGATCTGTGGATTTTGGGAATATGGTATGTGAGGGGACCAACTGCCACCTGTAGAAGATTTTGAATGAGTTCTCTTTCGCTAGTTGGAATAGATGATTTAGCTCATCTTGATCTCATTTTTGACCATTCTTTAGGGTCCAAAATCTCTCCCATGTCCCTTTACCATGGTAGCTCATGTGTATCTTTGGTCGGAAGGTTGTGATTATTAATCAGTTGATATAGAGTGTATATGATACCTTTTGAACCTGATGAGAACTGATAAATATAAACCCTAATGGACAGTGGTGGTTAATAGATTAAAACCGCTGTTTTTCCACAGTAACCCAGAAAAAGTCGGCACGAGCTCATGATAGTCATTCATTTCTTACATAGGATTTGGGCAGGACCCCCAAAACAGCTTAATTACAGCCTTGCAAACCCCAAAGATAATTATACTTACAATAAAGTACAGTGAATTGCTAAATGTTCTCTCTAGGTCTAGGCCCACAATCACCAGAAATACAACATATGTGCGCATCTGTCACAGGGACACAAATGGGAAGCATGAAAACAGCAACAAGAGAGGTATGTCTTCAATTATTTAGCAACTTTTATATTGGTTAGAGTGTATAAAATATTCTTGTTACAGGTCTTAATTTCTAAAATGTTGGTATCAACTCAATTTGAAAATCTCACCATTAAGAATTGCCATTCTTTGTTTTCTCCATAATCCCTCTCTTTCCACCCTGAGCCTTCCTGTCATCCTTATTCAAGTGTGATAATCCTTTTATACCACTATAGTTTGTTGCAGCTTTATCCTGTTACAATGACAAGTCATCTCCTGGGTGATCAGGCTGTATAACTTAATAAGTAATACAGAACTTTTGCCTTTTACAAAGTTTAAAATTAAGAACATCTGGAAAACTATGTGTGGTTCTGCAAATGTCAAATTTTCCTCAGTATGGATCAAAGTCCTAATATGGTGACAATAAAATATGACTTACCTGTTTAATAGATCCAAGGAATGACTTCCCCATGCCACACAAACCCTGCATAAGTGTAAATCATATTTTGTTGTCATATAGGGATATGAGGTTGAAAGGAAATTTTAAAAAAATGGGTTTTACATGTCTATGGCTAAAAGTCACAGATGTTTATCAGCGCTTTCTAAATTTTAGCAACCTGCTACACGCGCCTACTTCAGGTTATATCCACTAAGCTTGTCCATACACACTAAAATAACTTTTTCAGCCATTTTTTTTTTTTTTATTGGATTGTTTTTTTCTTGGCTCTTTTTTAACTAAGTGGAAATTGTGTGTTCAGTAATCTTTAATACAGCCATTTACAAGTCATGAGATACGCAAATATGTGTGACACCTTGGTACTATATGGTGGATAATTGAGCGTTTGGTCATAATTTATTCTCTTATTTACATTATGAAAATGTTCACAATAATAATGTTTTCTACAGGTTTGTGATATGTTGTCAAAAGAGGAGCTATCTCAGTCCCTACTAAGGTCAGTGAGAATGAGAATAAACTCAAGAAGTTGTGTTATTAAGAGTCAGCATTGTGTTTATGGGGAGGGGGTTAAATACAATGTACTGTATTATGAGGTAAAATATATATTTCATTCTATTTTTTTTATTATTAAGTACAAAAATGTCTTGATTCACCTGGTTCACTTTTCCAATAGAATTTTGTCCTGAGTATTTGTTTTCTTTCCAGAAAAGAAAAGGTAAAACAGGTTATTGGTTACTATAGAAGAATGCTGGCAAATAATGATATTAAAATTAGAATTACAACAATCTGTGTTACTATATGATTTCTAAAAGGTAATTTGATAATATTAGATATAAAGATGACTGATAAATTATACCATTAAGGGTTTAAAAACAAGGTAATGTATTTTCCTGAAATTGGCAGTGGAGTGGGAATTTCCAGCATGATTACAGAGATGGCAAAAACCCTGTTGCACCTTTCTCCATTACTGCCCAGTGGAGGATGTCACTGTGAGTACATGACAACATAATCAGACTTCCTGTATTGAAAGTAGAAAATTCAGGATTTTTATTGAATGAGTGTCATCTGTGATATTGCTCATATTTGTTGAAAACACATAATTGTAGGATTTGTAATCATTTTTAGGAACTGGACAAAAGATTCAGGCAATCCCAAATCAGGAATTACATCTGGTAAAGCATCTAGTGAGGATATTTTGGATCCCACATACTTTTCTGGTATGTTTCTTTGTTAAACATCTGCCTATTTCAAGAAAGTTGTTTTGTCTTACACAAATGTATGCAGTATTGTTATTTTACATGCACAATGTATTATTGTATTGGACAGTTGATTTTTATCCAATTGCACAATATTTTTGCCAGTAGTTAACCAAATGAAGACCCAGTTTTTGCTTTGTCAACACCCTATGTAGAGATAGACATATCTATAACCCCAGGTAGTGTGTCAGGAGTCATAGTAGTTTATGGCATTTAGGAGCAACAGCTGTGCGTTTATAGACTTCCGATCCTGGGAATGGATCACCAATTAAATAGCACTGTTATTTGCAAAATTACATGTCCAGCACTGACATGCTGAAGAAACTAGACAAGGAGGTGCATTCCCCAAGATTCCCATCATTGATTAGGATTCAGACAGCTCATCTTCATGCAAAGGTTTCATTGTTTATGGCCTTTGATTAGATGTGGTAATTTAATACTTTTAACCTTAACTCCTACCTTCCTGTACTCTTGAGTCAACTACCTGACTGTAGCTTATATACATTATATACACTTATCTTCCAGCTTTACCCTCAAGACATATATCTTCATTACACGTGGCAATAGAATTAGGTGATATAAAAGCTGACACTCTTGAATTGTGGGATTGTTTCTATTTTTCCAAATAATTGTAGTCACACCTATATTCTCACGTACCTCTAGATACTAGGTTCACTTCACTCTGTTTTAAGCTATACTGTACTTGGGACATTATCACATTCGGCCTTGAACCATCATGGGGTGCCCTCGGAGCTGATAATGATCAGTGACTAATATTCACATTAAGAAATGTGTTTTGTCTTAATTTTAATATTAGATGTATTATTTGTACAAGTTTTAACAAGTGACTTTTAAGTGAGTTATTGGGTGTAGCTAGGTTTCTGACTTTGTAAAGTAAGTTTGCCTACAAGTTTGAATTAATGCACACAAGCTCTAGCATTGTGTTATACAAGTACAATTTTTACTAATTAGATTATTGAAAACTTATGCGAAGAAAACTATTTGGGGTTGATTTAATCCTTAGCAATGTGCTGCCGAACATCACTGAGATGTCTGGATGCACACTTTTCCGGATAGTACGATACCCCCACATTGTAGAGCTTCCTGTGGACCTCTACGGGGTGCAATGAAAGCTCTGAGATATTCCAGGGACAATCCACGGCACACAGCTAACAACTGGTTCAGCCCCTTTGATTTTTATTTAGAATTGTTATGATTTTGTATATATACTTAATTTGCCCTATTCATTATGTAGTGTGATTGTATATTGTATGTTCTAGTGGCTGTATTAACGTTCTGTGTAACATTCAATAATATGACTAAAGTCTTCAAAAAAATATGTCTGTGTTGTCCAGTCATTACGTTGGAGATGATACAGTCCAGATTTTCAACAGAGTGAGCACCCATGTGTACACCTGTCAACTTGAATGCACGCCAGGTTGGCATCACCCTGACGTGACCGTTCACTCAGTCTTCACCCTTCCCATAAGTCTCTGCAGCACAATGTATCTCTCCCCCTCTCTCTCTCCCCCTCTCCCCCTCTCTCTCCCCCTCTCTCCCCCTCTCTCCCCCTCTCTCCCCCTCTCTCTCCCTCTCTCTCCCTCTCTCCCTCCCCCCATATGGCAATCGGGTTCACTCTGCATTAGTCGAAAGGGTAGTAGCAAGTGTAGAGACTTTCCCATGCATGGTATTACAGCTAAATCTACACAACATGGGTCTATAATTGTCTTGCTTTGGATTTAGTAATAAAAAAGAGACTTTCTTTGAATCCCTAGGGATTCCTAAAGGTGCCATTAAGTGTAGGTATGCAACACTTAAATAAATCAGAAGACTTGTATTTTACATGTTAGATTAACTTCCCCTTTACCTTTCACTTCCTTTTTTTTTTTTCTCTTTACTGTTTCCTTGATTTTAAAATCAATAAAAATAATGGAAAAAATAATATACTCTGTCTGCAACATTAAATTTAATTTTTATGGAATTTGCATATTAAGATGCATCACTGCCCTAATCTGCAGCAACATTAGAAATCCCTTGATCCCTTTCTTCCTCTGCAACATTTTATTATTCAGTATTTTGTCAAACTCATCCAGCATTTTGCCACACATATCAATGCTCAGTTTGAAAGGGACCTTTTCAGTGTACTTTCTTAATGACCCTTTAAATTTTTTCCAATACATCATAGCTTCCTCTTGAAGTGTGAGACCTAAGTATCTTTATACAGTCCATTTTGCATCAAGTCCTTCACAGTATACACAGGAATGTACTTGCTTATTTTAGCAGACATTTTTAGTTGTTCAGTGCAGATCATCATCAACATTTATTTATGTAGCGCCAGCATAATTTGTAGCGTTTTACAATTGACAATAAGCACAGTAATAAAACAATGCTGGGTAATACAGACAGAGGCAATAAGGTCCTGCTCACAAGCTTACAATCTATAGGACAATGGGAGTTCAATACATGAGGTTAAGTGCTACATATTACATATTGGTGTAGCCATATTGTAAAGGTAGAAAGTGCTTAGTGGGCTGTATGAGTCTCTCACACAGCAAATCGGGTCAGGGTGGTCAGAGAGTTGTTGTCTAGCGTGAACTGTGTAAAGGATAGAAATAGGGTATCCTAGGGAGGTTAAAAGGGTTGTTGAGGAATTTAATCAGCTTGCCCGAAGAAGTAGATTTTCAGAGAACACTTGAAGGTTTAAACACTAGAGGAAAGTGCAAGGGAGAGTATTCCAGAAAGTGGGTACAGCCCGAAAAAAAGTCCTGCAAGTGGGAATGGAGCAGGTAATGAGTGTGTATGAGAGACGCAGATGTAGAATAGATTAAGCAGAACAGAGATGTCAAGTTGGGAGATATTTTGAGACAAATGTAGAGATGTATGTTGGTGCAGTTTTGTTGATGGCCTTGTATATTAGTAGAAGTATTACATATTGGATTTGGTAATAAACAGGGAATCCATGTAGAGGGTGACACAGTGGCTCAGCAGTGGAAGAACAATTTACAAGGAAAATCAATTTAGCCACTGCATGCTAAATAGATTGTAGCGGTGAGAGTATGATACGGGGACGACCAGTACGGATAGTATTGTAATAGTCAATTCAGGATATGATGAGTACATGAAATATTTTTTTTTTGCAGTGTCTTGTGTGAGATATGTGCATATTCTGGAAATGTTTTTTAGATGTATGTAACATGATTTAGATGTACAGCCAATGTGGGGAACATATGATAGTTCTGTGTCAAGGATCACACCTAGGCAGTGAGCTTGTGGGGTAGGATTTATTGTCATGTTGTCAACAGAAAAAGAAATGTCAGGTAGGTAATTTTGTTCGCTGGTGGGAATAGTGTTAGCTCTGTTTTTGAAAGATTAAGTTTGAATTGGTGAGAGGACATGCAAGATGAAATGGCAGAAGCCAATCAGTAGCGCAGGCTAACACAGATGGTGAGAAATCAGGAGAGGATAGATAAATGTGGGTATCATTCTCATAGAGATGGTTCTGAAATCCAAGGGAGCTTATTAGTTTTCCCAAGAGAAGTGATGTAGATAGAGAAGAGCAGAGGACCTAGGATTGAGTCTTATGGTAGTCCAGCTGATAAAGGAAGCTGAGAGGAGATAGATTCAGAGATGCTAACACTGAAAGAGCAGGGGTGAGAACCAGGATAGGACAGTTTCCTGAAACCTAAGGATTGTAATGTTTGTATGTGAAGAGAGTGGTCAACAGTGTCAAAAGCAGCAGAAAGATCTAGAGATGCATGAAGGGACATGGGAGCTGAGAGATGGGACAGTAATTTGATAGAAAGTTTGGGTCAGAATTTAGTTTTTTCAGTATAGGAGTAATCATTGCCTTTTAGAATAATGAGGATAGATACCAGTAGATAGAGAGATTATAGATTTTAGTTAAGGTTAGGATGAGCACAGGTGACAGGGAGCTACTATTTGTGAGGGCATATAATCAAAACAGGTAATAGAGTAGAAAGATAAATCTTCATCTTCATTTTGTGGGATCAAAGGGGAGAGGGTGTCAGGAAGGAATTGAACTGGCGATTTGTCGAGAAAGGATACCATTTCAAGTCCGATCAATCTTGTCCTAGAAATAAGGTACAGATATGGCATGCTATATTTCTATGCAGCAATCTGTAACAACTCTTTTTCATTCTTTGCCCATTTTTTAAATTTTTCCACAGTTCATTTTCCTCTAACCTGTTGTTCCTTTTATACTTATCTCTGCATCTTGTCATTAAAGCATACATTTGTGTGATTGTTTTTCTGCAGGTTTGTGTGAAGATTCTCAATATTTGATTCAATCAGCTGAATATGAGGTCAGTAATTTCATCGTTATTTATTATTTTCTATTTTTTTTCCTTTCACTGTATTCTTAGGGGGTATTCAATTGTCGGCGGAAACGCTGAAAATCCCGCGGTCCGCGCACTATTACCGTAATAAAGGTAATAGTGCGCGGAAAAAATGTTACTACGGTAATTTTCTCGCTGGATTTCAGCTCGCGGCTCAGGGAGCTAACTACTACCGTAATAATGGTAGTAGTTTTTACGCGGCGGAATTTCCTAACAATTGAATACCCCACTTAGTATTGGTAAAAACAACTGCTTTAGGTTTTAAAATTATTATTACTCTTCATATAATTCCAAATAGCAAAAGTTTTTGGAAACAGAAAATTGTTGTACCGAATAGATTTACAAAGCTTGTATTTGCAGCATTTTAAGGTTGTCTAACCTTATTGCAGCTTAGAAGCCATAACACTCCAATATATAAGACACCAATATGGGAGTCACTTAATTTTAGAAAGATTTGCATTTAAAGCACACTTCATGGCTAAGCATTGGAATTCTCAGTAAGGGGTAAAAATGGTAATTTTTTTTTACAAATGTATGCCTTTGTCATGGTAAATACTTGTAAATAATTTTTATTTTTTTTAATGAAATGGCCCCTTTATGCCACTTACTGTGTCAGTAATTTATTTACTAGCTCAGGTATCCCAGTTACAGACTTTGGACTTAATATTGTGCTAATGACATGCTGCTGTTTTACTAAAGTAAAGCATATATCTGCAAGCAGAAATAAGTAAACTATCATCCATATTTTGGTTGAATCGAGGCTGTTTCCCAGAGGTGGGACGTTCCAGTGATACAATCATACAGTTTTGCTTTTGCTTGTCATTCCGCACTGAATTTGTAAGTTCGTATTTCGTAGATATTCATAGAGCTGGTAATTCATTCTGCTATGTTGTGTGGTTGGAGTAGGTCTGGAAATGCTTAACCATTTTGAACATTTTGCTCATCTCTATCTGCGAGGCAAAGGAAATTTATTTCTAGTGTGTTAACCAACCTTATTAAATAGTTCATAAATCACATACATAAAACACAGAATTTCATTAATTTCTATGTTACAGTGGTTTCATTTTTATAGAGAGACCGAAATATGAATGCTGCACTGTACTTGCACACCTTTGATATATCACTTATGTCAATCACCAATATTGCTTTTGCTGAAAGCACGCTTCCTTTTATTAAGAGACTAGAGTTGTATGTTTGCAGCATGTTTAATCCAAAGTAGAGGAGAAAATATATACTCCCCTTATTTATCAGATATAAAGATGTGGTGTTGTCATAGTGACTATCACCAGCGTGAGTATTAGAATTTAACAATGAGCAGGGGTAGAAAACAACTTGGAGCTTTTAGTAATTATAAGAGCCATTTTTTACACAACACCACAGAGCTACTAAAGACGTCGGCTAATATGCACATGTAGCAGAGGGCACCAACAACAACAATAGATATCGTGAAATACAACAGTTTAAAAACATCTATATACCACAACCCTACAGCACTATCATATCTGTAGAATTGAATATTTCATGTATAATCAAAACATGCTACAATCAGGTCCATTTAACAACCTAATGAGCATCCTCTGAAAAATCCAAGACTACTTAACTAGTACTAGTTAAATACCATGTACACAGAGTCATCAGAATACCAAAAAACAGCTACCAGGGTCATCATCCAATGCCAAAGGGGAGCCACTTAAGGGCCCAGGAGATCGGTAGAGTGCGAGGTGCCCTGTGCTCTGAAGGTTTAACCGACGGCATCCCCCCCTCTCTGCTGCTTGCTCATTGCTGGAGGAAAGTGGCTAGACAACAACTTCCAATGCTCTAATTCTTCAAACTGTTTTCTGTCTGACACTATGAAAACATTAGCAAGACGTGTCTGTTATAGGTCAATAACAGTTACTGGTGGTTTTCAACCTAGCAATGAGCTGGTAGATGGTGTGTACATCAAGAGGAAAATGGGACAGTCTACTGTATGCTAGCACCAGATTGGAGGTCTGCTGTGTATTAGCTATGAGTTTTGAGGTCCCCTGTACACTAGCTACTAGATTGGAAGGTGGATTGGATTTGGAGGTTTTCTTGATATAGTAATCACCACATCGGATGCCTGTAATATATTCCAGCCACCAGATTTGGGGCTCTGCTTTGTAGAAATGCCAATAGAATGGACTCTGCCTTTCATACTAGCCATCAGAATTGGCTCTGTTCTGTATAATTTCAGAATGGGCAACAAATAAATCAAAGTCAAACCATGTGCCATTAGTTGCCAGATAAGACTCCTGACCCTTTGTCACGAAATTCACGGATGCACTTAGGATCCCCTGGATCTGCCTGACCTGACACAACAAGGGCGTGGAGTCTAACAGAACAGGTGGTCTTCGGCAGGAGCCCCCGTAAGGAGGTGTGGTCTTTGCAGCCCCTGTTCCGCAGGACGCGGCCCCTTGAGAGAGTACCAGACAGACCGGTTTGAGAGAGAATTGAACAGAGAGAGTAGTAAGTAGTACACTCACTTGAACAATGTGGGAGTCCAATATGTGGTCTGCGGCCAGGACTGTAGCCGTACACTAGGAGGTAATTCAGAGTAGATAATAAATAATTCACTGGAACAGCGTGGAAGTACAATATGTATCTGCGGACAGGAGATACTGAATTGTGGGGAATTCCAGGAGCAGAGGAAGAGAGAATGAGCCAGGTCCTGACACTTCCAGAGAAGTGAGTACAAAGAACAGGCACGTGACAGCTTGTCAGGTGCTTTAAATATCCCACAAATTGAGTGGGACGAATAGGAGGCGAGTGTGAAGGTATTAAATAGAAGAACGGGTCGTCAAAAGCAAGATGGCGCCCGCCATCGGGAGGATGCTGCAACGGCCGTCGGAGTTTCTGCCCATCCGGAGCAGGTAAGACCGCCAGTACCCGCTTGCGGGTCCAGCGTGTGACACCCTCACCTACAAAGCTCTCAACCAATCCACCACCCTACATCTCCGACCTCATTTCTATCCATACTCCTTGACGTAACCTCCGCTCTGCCAGCGACCATCACCTTGCTACCACACTGATTACCTCTTCCTGCTCCCACCTCCAGTACTACGCCTGAGATGCTCCCCACCTGTGGAACGATCTCCCACATTCCGTATACGTATGGCAGCATAATTTTATATCTCGCTTTTTTGAGCGTAAATTACAGCTATTTTGCGGCCAACTCTGTATCAAGCTCTTACGCTTCTATGTATTTTATGGGTTGCATTAGGAAGATGTAATACATTGAATACTAGCGCATACTGTTATTTACTAGGAATCCTCCCACACATTTTGGGTTATCTATCAATGCATGAAATGCACACTTGCCTCTGAACTGTCTAGATTTAGGTGGAACAGTCTTAAGTTTAGGGGGCTGTCCTGGCATCTTGCGTGTTTATCTCAGCTCTTGGAGGTATATCTGGTGAGCGGCTGCTGCGATTGTCTGAAGCAGGTGTCTCTGGTGTGAGCTGCAATTCAACTGTGTTTTCATGTGAGGATGAGGGTTGAGGCAATCTAGTGCTTTGGAAGCGATGGGCGTCCCCAAACCTACGTGACCACACCACCTTTTGGTGTAGTAAATTTGCCCAGATCACCTCAAAAGACAATGTTGAAGGTTTCGCTTTCAAATTACTTTCATGTATTTCTTTTTTTATTATTCTAGCTCTCTCTGATTAAACCATTTTTATTGAAAAACACATTTTATTTATTCAAAACCATCTGCATTAATATGGGGATGGTTTCCCTTTGCTATAACAGCCTCTACTGTTTTGCAAAAGCTTTCCACTAGGTTTTGGAACATGATCCTACAGCATCCATTTAGCCACAAGAGCCTTAGTGAGGTTAGGCACTGATGTTAGGGAATAAGACCTGGCTCGCACCATTGTTCCTCCTCCACCAAACCTTACAGTTGGTCATACAAGAGCAGTTTCTTCTGTCTCACTGCCAGCCGTTGAAGTGTGATTCCACTGCTCCAGAGTCCAATGGTGGTGTGCTTTACACCACTCCAGTCGATGTTTGGCATTGTACATGGTGATCTAAGGCTTGTGTGCGGCTGCTTGGCCATGGAAGCTCAATATATAAAACTCCCAACAAACTGTTCTCCAGAGGCAGTTTGGTACTTTGGAAGTAGTGAGTGTTGCAACTAAGAACATACAATTTTATGCTCTTCAGCACATCGGTCCTGTTCTGTAAATTTGTTTGCCCATCTGCTTTGCAACTGAGCTATTATTGCTCCTAGACATTTTTACTTCACAATAACAGGACTTACACTTGATCAGTTAGCTCTAGCAGGCAGCAATTGACTGATTTATTGAAAATGTGGCATCCTATGACAGTGCCATGTTGAAAGTCACTGAGCTCTTTGGTACGAGCTTGCATGGCTGTAAGCTTGATTGTATGCACCTGTTAACAATGGGTGTGGCTGAAATGGCCAAACACAGTAATTGGAAGGTGTCCACATACTTTTAGACATGTAGTGTATCTTCACCCTTGGTAAAAGGAGATGGCAAAATGTGCGCAGGACACATGCCAGGAGTGTGTTTTTTTAAGAAAGATAGTTCTTAATCTTAAAACTAATATAAATCTATTAAAACACTAGGAGCATAGGTGGGGAAAATCGAATGAATACAGGAGAATATACAGAAATTTGGAAAATGAAATTGGAGAATATATAATAGCAGGCAAGGAGAGAACATTGACAAATCAAAAACTTTTAGGGGAGTATAGATGGATGTGAATTTTAAAGTAATAGAAATGTACTAGCCCCAGAGTGATAAACACTTGGAGAATAATACTAGAGTAAAGCATCATAATACACCACACCTCCCTCTTGTGTGTGATGAGGAGAAAGAGAAAAATCTATTCAATTATGCCATTTGTAAGTAAGTGCTGAGACATTAAGTAACATCATTCTATTAGTGAGTCACTATATATTATATTATATATACCATATTAAATGTGAAGATGACAATAGTATAATGTTACAAGTACAGAAAATGACTATGGGGTTTTTAAAATCTGGATATAATAAAAGTTAGGATGTTAATACATACTAATGTATCAATGTGACGCAGTTTAACAAGTTACACAGAATGCTAAATTATTGTTGCCTGTTCTTCAGTGGATATAATTGGAAATAATAAACTGTCTAACAAGCAAAATAAGGAAAAAAGAGTATGGTATTACACAGCAAAAAGTATTAAAGTCCAAATTTGTGGTTAACGTAAGACGGAAAATTAAACAACGGACTACTTTACTGGTTTTAAAATGATGGAATTTTAACGAGTCACAAGCTAACATTTAGTCACATGTTATGTTTTATATTAAGCAAAGATATATATATATATATATATATATCTATATCCTGATGAGAGAAGAAAGGATTAACACTTACACATTCATCAAAAAAGCAGTTGTCATCTAAAAAGATGGAAAAACAATATACCCATCTCCCAGTTAACAAGAATCTGACGTAACTGTGTGGATATAGAAACTTTTGAAACACAGGCATCGACTTTAATAGATAGATTTTTAGAACGTGGATATCCAGAAAAACTTCTGGTAGACTGTTTAGAACAAGTTAGAGGGTTTGATAGAACTGAATTAATACAATATAAAGAAAAGAAGGAAAATAAATTCAACACAATTGTCCTTTTGTTACAAATTATAATATAGCGAATCAACAGATAACGAGGATCTTACAAAAACACTGGTCAGTTTTGAAGTTGGACACGTTATTATCTAATATGTTACCGGAAAAACCGCAAATTATTTTTAAAAAACCTAAAACATTAAGATCAATACTAGCTCCATCACATTTGAACGAATTATCTAATAGAAATAAAAGTTGGACGATTTCCACAAAAGGCTTCTACCCTTGTGGGCATTGTAAAGCCTGTAAATATGTACATAGTAATCATAAAACGTTTTCTGATTCTCTGAGTAAAAAAGAAAGAAATATTCAGTGCTTTATGAATTGTAATACCACATATGTGGTGTATCTATTAGAATGGGGATGCGGAAAAAAGTATATTGGGAAGATTAAGAGAGCTGTTAAAATAAGGGTGTTTAAACATCTATGTAATATTAGACACACAATTGAAAATCATAGTGTTCCAAGCGCTAATCCTGAAACTATATGATTCAAGGCGATAGAACATATTGAGGTGAATATAAGAGGAGGAGATCGTCTCCTAAAATTGGCCCAGAGAGAAACATATTGGATCTACACTTTGAATACATTTGCTCCGTGGGGGTTAAATGAAGGCTGCAAAATCACACCTTTTGTATAAAAGCTGTTATTAACAAAAGTTTGTTTTATGCTATTTTTATAATCATGTTTTATTATCATGTTTGTTTGTAAATTGTTATTATTCTGTTTTTATGTAATATGTATAGTATGGAGTATGTATTCCTAAACACCGATATGTGATATGTGCATATGTGAAGTAAACTGGTGTACGAATACTTATCTCGTTCACCTGTGATGTTAATTAGGATTATCCTAGAAATAGGTGATCTTTAGAACTGAGATCCACACCTCCTGACAAAGTCCTTCGAGATGAAACGCGTAGAGGTGCTTGTGGATCATATGCTATAGCTTCGATTATGATGTCCGTGTATGCAGACTAGAAGTGAGCTCTATGCCTGAAACCTTTAATCATCCGGTACATGCAATTTTATTCTTTTGAATACATTTTTTACTTGGATAACACACCATGGAAGCGCCCCTGTTTGTTTGATGTTTTAGAATTTGGCTATTCCCCCGTGGAGATTGGGTGGTAAAAGGGAAGGACGCGCAGAGGAAATATCTGCTAGTGTTGGATTTCTGTGGAACATTGATCTACCACGAACTGGCACGATATTGAATTTTATTGTCTATATACTTTTTGCTGTGTGCACTGTTTGTTGTATATAGATAGATGTATATGTTTATATATAAATGTCTAGTGGCGTGTGTTAGTCTGTCTGTCTGTGTGTGTGTGTGTGTGTGTGTGTGTGTGTAAAAAATAAAACCAAGCTGCAGTGCCACCTGCTGGGCGGAGTTATACACTGACCTACTAAATTCTTAGTGTGTGTGGAAAAAAAATTTCAGAAAGGGCTGAAATTTGGCATACTAAGATGTTTTTAATTTGTTAATTTAATTTGTTAATTGTTAAAAGTGTTTATAAAGATTTAAAAAAAAATATATATATATTTTTCTTGAAGGAGAAGTGACAGTTGGGAGTGGTTGGTGGTTGCCGGGGGTGACAGTGGGGAGTGGTTGGTGGTTGAGGCCTGGGCTATGGCCCAAATGCATGACAAGAACCTTTTTAACACCTTAAGTAGCTTGATTTGACTAGAATGCATGAGTATCATGCACGGGTTAACTTGTGTATATATATATCTAATATATATAAGCCTAGCGGCGTGTGTTAGTGTGTGTGTGTGTGTGTGTGTGTGTGGAAAAAACTATTTTCTCAGAAAGGGCTCATCCAATTGACCTGAAATTTGGTATACTGACATTATTTGACAAAAAAATTATAATAGTGAAGTCAGTTAACTTCCATCATCCCCCCTTCCCCCCGTGGGAGGGGTATTAAAGGCTAAATTTACCAGCTCAAACTCTTGACCGTGTGGGTATTTATTTACAAGAGCCTGTGTTTGGTCATGGACAATTGTATGTCACATTTTCACAAGTACGGAGAAGCAGTGATGTGAAAGTGCAGGTTATGAATACTGCCCTTCAAGGAAGACTGATTGAGCACAGCGATAAGGTGATTAGCAGAAACGTTGTGTATCGAGAGGTTTTAGAACAGTAAGACGATGGAGATTAAGGATGTGGCGATGAAGATGAAGGATGAGGTGATGGAGAAGAATGATGAGGTGGTGACATGTGGACAAAACCACGTTAAAAAAGGGCGCTTACGTCGGGAAGTAACGCTCTTCCCCTGAGGAGGCCTGGGCTAGGCCCAAATGCATGACAAGAACCTTTTTAACACCTTAAGTAGCTTGATTTGACTAGAATGCATGAGTATCATGCACGGGTTAACTTGTGTGTATATATATATATATATGTATATATATATATATATATATGTATATGTATATGTATATATATATGTATATGTATGTATATATGTATATGTATGTATATATATATATATATATATATATATATATATATATATATATATATATGATGTGTCAAAAGCACTAGGGGGTACTTCAATTATCTTCAGTGCAGATCTCTTTGGTTTTGGAGTTCAAAGGGTACTTAAGGCACGCTAGGCCTGAGTCATTAAGGAAAGCAGAGCATAAAAAAGGAGTAAATTTGCACCTGGGCAAAACCATGTTGCATTGGAGGGGGAGGTAAATTTAAAATGTGGGGAAAGATTTATAGCTGGAGTAGTGTATGTCCTAGATTAACTTTAAATTTCAGTGTAAAAATAAAGCTATCAAGAATTTGTGTGCTACATGAAAATGCAGCCAGTATTTAATTTGTGTGCAAGATAATAAACTAATTTGCACCCCTTGCATTGTAATATGGTTTGTCCCAGAGAACATTTACTCCTTTCTTTTGCCTTACGTTCCTTAATAACTCGCTGTGTTTTACAGTCTTCAATACACCGTTTAGATTTTAGAACACAATGGGCTTTATTTACAAAGTGCAAAACAGACAAGGCGCAGTGCAAAATCCTCTTTGGTATTGTTCACCCTGATTTGCATAAGTATGTCTAGATTTCTGCCGAAGGGGAAATGGAGTTTGTGGGAGAGCAGAAGTGTTCCCCCGGCAGATAGGAGAATTTAGACACCATTTGTCACGGCAGATAGGAGGACTTAGGTGACATTCCTAACTAAATGCACCTAGTTTTGCAAGAGCAGAACATAATTGAGATTTCATTTTGCATAGTAAGATTATTGAATATAAATAAAATGGTGGAGAGGGTGCATATTTAGCGCCATTCCTTGCTTTTCAGAAAGGCATACATAAATCAAAATTTCACTCTGACTATCATAATTAATGTACTCCGTGTGCAAAACCAAGGCATTTTGAAGCTCACATCCAGGGCACAGTGAAATCCGCTGTAGTGGGGAGAGCACCAATGGCGCTTTCTGCCGCATCCTCGCTAAACTTATGGGTCCCGGTTAAAGGGTCACTCGGTCACCAGGGCAATGAAAGCAGGCCAGGCCAGGATCTGCGGCAGCAGCTCAAATCCCCCTACAGTGGGCGAGACGGAGCTGCCGGCGGTCCCTGCTCGCTCTGGTCTCAGACAGGACAACAACAGACAGCGTTGGAGACACAGGTGCTGGGCAGACAGTCTGGTAGGGAGCTGTATTGGCTGCAGCTCCCAACAGATACAGTAATTCGGGACACCATTTTACAAGGGTAAGGATAGGGAAGGAGGTGCTTCACTACTGGGAGGTAACACCTCCCCTTCTTGCCGGGCTTTCCTCTCAGTGCAAAGCCCGCCATTCTCACAGCTCCCTCAGTCTCTGCAATGTCTGTTAACTTTTCCTAGGTTGGAAAATTATTGATTACTGCATGTGTGAATTTGTGTTTGTCACTGTATTCATGCTGCTGGATAATTGACTGTTTTTGCCTTATTTTCTCACTGTATATCTATATATTTATCATCATCACCATTTATTTATGTAGCGTCACTAATTCCGCAGCGCTGTACAGAGAACTCATTCACATCAGTCCCTGCCCCATTGGAGCTTACAGTCTAAATTTCCTAACACACACAGACGACAGAGATAGAGACACTAGGGTCAATTTGATAGCAGCCAATTAACTGCCTAGTATGTTTTTGGAGTGTGTGAAGAAACTGGAACACCCAGAGGAAACCCACGCAAACACTGGGAGAACATACAAACTTCACACAGATAAGGCCATGGTCAGGAATTGAACTCATGACCCCAGTGCTGTGAGGCAGAAGTGCTAACCACTTAGCCACCATGCTGCCCATGTATTGCTTGAGTACTGTCTTGTTACTGTATACGTTACTGTACTCTCACTGAATAGTGGGTACTACCTTGCACACACTTGCACATGTATATTTCTATCTATATATTTGCATAGATTTTAATGTTGTGCCACTCATTACTGTAATATTGTGTGTATAATCTGTTAGATCAATCTGTTATAGACTGTTTTCTACAGTGTGTCTCTTGTGCTTTCACTTTTCTTTTCTGTGTTTACATTATGTCAGAAAGAGGAACAATTCCATGTCCAAAGCTGCCAGAGCCAGCTCAATGGTGTATTTCACCTTTTCCAGGTGTCAAGCAAAGTTACTTAGTAAGTGGTCAGACCCTGATGCTCGGTGCAAGACTTGTGAGTCTTAGGACCTGGGTCTGCAAATGTCTGGAGGGGACGCACGTGACCTGGTGGAGCCGTCCTGGGCTAAAAAATTGGCAAGGTCCATTGGGGAACTTAGATGAGACACTGCACAGTGTGGGATGGTAGGTGATGACATTTTTCCCGACTCCGTTAGGGGCTCAATATATAGCCTGGGAGGATTAGTCCTCCAGTAGACAAGGAGTGGAAGACCTTGTTATAGCGGTTTGACAGTCCTTTAATATTGCTGAGGTGAATCAGCCCATCCCACAGGTTTACCTGTTTAAACGGAAAAAGAAACAAAGGTTTTTTTTCCCATCTTTGCCACAGTTGGTAGAAATTTGGGGGGAGGCCAGACTGAAACCTGATAGCCGATATCAGATTCAGAGAAGGTTTTACCGCCTCTTACCCATTTGCGAACACAGATTTTGCATCATGGATGCTCCCATTACGCATTTGGCAAAATCCACTATCATTACCTTTCGAGTGCTGCTGCCTGGAGGGACAGCTTGGATAGGAAATGATAATGGTTTTGAAATCCATTTATTTGGCTTTTGGTGCTTCCCTTCGTCCTGTAGCGGTGGTGGCATGTGTGATCAAAGCCGTGGAAAAATGGGCCACATCACTCAGTGATGGCATCCAATTAGATCAGAATTGTTTTCACTGACATAGCATATTAAAGAAGCGGCGGTGTTCCTGGGAGACGCAGTCCTGGCTGATGAGGCCTTGATTCTTTGTCGGAAAGCCATCTATGACAAGATCATCCAAACAATGATTAAAGCCAGGAAACCAACGTCTTCTATTAATTACAATAGAATCTGGAAGACGTATATTGGTTGGTATGAGAAGCAGGGTGCTCCCATCTCTTTCTTCTGATTGGCTTGGGTCTTGGCATTCCTCCAGGATATTTCAATGTTTTGAGATTGGCTTCACTTAAGGTTGACTCTGTTGCCAGACATCCACAACTTTCTGCAAGGTTTCCTCCATGTTCAGCCACCCTTTGTTCCTCTGGTGGCACCGTGACACCTAAACCTGGTTCTCACAGCATTACAAAAGTTTCCGTTTGAACCATTGGTTTCTGTTTATCTGAAACTTCTTACCTGGAAGGTTTCCTTTTTACTGGCGATTTCCTCTGCAAGGCGAGTTTTTGAGTTGGCAGCTCTGTCTTGTCGATCACCATTTTTCATGATGACCGGGCTGTTTTGCATAACAAGTCTTTCTTTCAGAACAAAGTGGTCTCCAAATTTCATATCAATCAAGATATTATTATTCATGCTTTACCTCAGGACCTGCGGTCCAGTAATCAATGCTCTCTCCTTTCTTTGGATATAGTCAGAGCTTTGTGGATCTATGTAGATTGCACAACTTCAGTACTCAAGATGGACGGTCTCCTGGTGTTATATGATGTTTGCAAGTGTGGATGACCAGCCTCTAAACAGACTGTCACTAGATGGATTACAGGTACTATTCATCAGACCTATCTCTCCAAAGGAGCTCCAGCTCCTGATGGTCTTACTGCTCACTCCACCAGGTCGGTTAGCGCCTCTTGGACTGTGCGGCATGGGGTCTCGGTTGAGCAGTTGTGTCGTATGGATACCTGGTCTTTCGTCCACATGTTTACCAGATTCTACCGCTTTCACGTGCCTCCAAAGTCACAAGGTTTCGATGAAAAGTTTTACATGCAGCTCGGTCTGAATGTACCCACCAATAGGAGCAGCTTTGGAACATCCCCATGATGTGCAGTGTCCCCCAAATGCTAGTATAAGAGAAAGTGGGATTTTTGTACTTATCGTAAAAGCTGTTTCTCTTAACCCATTTGTGGGACACTACGTTCCCATCCCTTGTTCTGACGGTTTTGTTGAATATTCTGGTTGAATGTCACTTCATCCTCGTCTTGAGGCTTTGTTAGGTAAAGTAACTGATGATTTCTTTCAGAAGGTATAGACGGAAGGGTGAAAGCAGGCACAGCGTCCTCTATACCCCATGGTGAGCTGTGTCCCCCAAATGGGTTAAAAGAAACAGATTTTACAGTGTGTACAAATATACCATTAGTTGCCAGCTCCCCTTAACAGAAAAAAAGCAGCTTTTTTACCGGTATTATTATTGTCAGTTTGTTGTATCTGTTTAGGATCACTGCTATTACTATTTTAACGGCTTCCACTGTATTATTTTTTTACAAGTTTATATAATATTTATTTATTTTCTCTATAATCTTATTCCAGTAACGGGTCTCAGTGCTGTTAGTCCCCCAAGTATTCTCATTTATCCCTTGTATGCATAAAGAGGACATATCTGTCCTATTGATGGTTTTTCATTTTCAATTTACATTCTTCGTATTTCTCAGTAATTCCTGTGTAGTGTTGAGAAAATTATGACCATAAAATAAAAAATAAATTAATACATAATAATAGAGGCTGGCTGGTGACCATGTCATTCACATGCTCACCAAGTGCTCCCTAATACAGTCACTGTGACGAACACTAGTAAATTTAAAGAAGAGATGAATGCCTGGGATAATTTTTTATTTAATGTAACTTGGTATATATTAGGAACAGTACTCCCAGTTATGCAAAATCACAATATCTGTAAAATGTTCCATACACTACATATAATGGTCCCATTTCCCTACCCTCATCGAGGACACTGGTTTAAAGGAAAAATATACATAGTGGCAGGTGGAAAACTACAAACATTTAGTCATTTTCAGGTTTATGTTGTTAGTTTGCTTGTTTTATATTTCTAATTTTTAGTAAACTGTAAAATACACTTTATTGTATTTCTGTGGTATAGATGTTAGTCTAGTGGATATTAATCTGCTGGCTCTTATCATAGCATACTTAGAATGTTAATGTTATTTTGTGTTAGATGCAGGAGACTGACAGTGAGGATGAATCTCCTAAAACTAATTTATTGTCTGGCATAATTATCAATGACCATTTCAGTCCGGAAAAAGAAACTGTATTGCTAAAAAAATTTGAAAATATAAAACTACAAAACAAAGCCCCTGATCTGATTTTAATGAGTGAAAAGTGTAATGTGGAGACTGCAAGCGAAGAGTGCTCACTTGAGTTGTCTGATTCTGAAGCAAATACAAATCTGTCCAGAAGTATTACTTCTGACCTGAAGATAGACAAGTTACTGGATCCTATAAATGAATCTGAGAGTTTGAGTGAAATGACTGATATATTAGACAGCCAGCAATACCTACCATTCATGGAAGTGTCTACAGATGACAACAGCAAACTGGCTTCTGAGCTTCTGAAAGCAATTATCTCTGTGCAGAGTCCAGAGGTACAACATGCCGGCGATCAGCTAGAACATACTATGATGGGAGATCACTATGATGAAGAAAATCAAATAACAAAGACACTGCATACTGAGTTTTTCGATGACCACACACAGGTACCCAGTCTTACATTTCTGCATGAGTATAGTGACTATGAGAGAGAGAAGGGTGAAGATAAACTCCCTACACACAGCACTAACAAGGTAGAGTCAATACCAAACATTTCTTTACTAACATAAATGTTAAGACAGAGTAATTTTGGCAGTGTTAGTATAACTATGTTTAGAAGGAAAGTAATAGACCTTCATGGTTGTATTTAACTGTATGCATTTTTTACATACTACTATAAGAAATGTTCAGTTCCTTTCAAAAAGAATCAGGAAGGAAAAAATGCCTTAGAGAGCTAAACTTTGATGGTTTTGTTGGGTGATGTTATAAGCATTAAAGTTTGTTGTGTTATAAGTTGTTTAGTTATGCCCCATTCAGTCAGTATATAATACCCATCTCATGAACCATATTTCTATCATCTATACTTATAAGGTAGGCAGTGAAAGAGAACTAGGGAACTGAGTGGAAAAGAAAAGAGATAACGGTAGTCTACCAATATAACAAGTAGTATTTCAGTAGCAAATAAACATGCAATAATCTTCTGAGAGATTGTTTAAGGAATTCAAAGCATATAGACTGCCATTCAATCCCACCAAGTGTGAGTATATGTAAAGGACATAACCATTAGTTCCTCCATTAGCATTATTAAGCCAAGCTTTGACCCATTTTGCCACAAAGGCCTTCATTTTTAGCAGATGACATCTCCTTATCGCCATGAGAAGCTGCCTAAAGAGATATTTCTAAATGGCTTATGTAATATCGACAACAGAAGAATAGAATACATGTTAGCTGACAAATGTCCACTGTTAAGGATACTGTGTACATGCCTTAATTGCGCTCGCTATCTTTGTATTTTGTTTCTAATTACGCTCATTACATAACCACACGCTTTTACACTTTCCTTCTTATGACACGCCTACTTCAGCCCTTTAAACTAAGTTTACAGTATCTCAGAGTTCTAAATATAATATATCCTATTTACTGTATCTCACAGAGTTCTACATATAATATCTCCTATATCAAGACAGTATAAAATTCATAATCAACAGATTTACATGTATGAAATAGAATTTTTACTTGTCCAATAATGTAATAATATAATTTAATAACAAACTTACACACGGTACATACAATAGTTCAACATAGATGACAATCTGTGTGTAGGTACAATAACTTACATTACCAATTCCTTGATAATTGTGTATATCTCCCTCATGCGTGTATGTATCTCAGAATTCATTGCAATTCCCATGTCGGCTGCCTTATTTCCACCTCAGAAATAGTGCAGCAATATCCAAAAACCCTAATTGCACTATGCACTATATATATATATATATATATATATATATATATATATATATATATATATTATAAGCTGCTAACTCGATTACAACTCTCATCATTGAGCACAATAGACATTTCCCAGTGAAAGATTGTGCTTAATACAACTTCCTTGTGCAGAGTCACTACTTAACCACGCATGGTATGAGGTCGGCCAGTTTGAGACAAATGTTAACAAAGCATGTGGCTCTATGGTGGTCATTTTCCTGTCTGTTTTATACCACTCTACCTATGTGGCTATAAAACAAGTACAGTATAACTTATTATTAACACAAAACCATGTAACAAGTATATTACACAATACAGTCCATATTAAACTATAAAATCATTATTAGCAATATTCTTAATAAAACTTTAATAATACACTACAACACTTACAGGTCCACTACAAGCATTTCATTATCTAGCAGCCATTACACATTGTCCACTAAACTATCTTTTGACTCACACAGGGATGAAAATGTCTACATTCAACCACCCAACCGTTTTCTAACATTTACTAACAATGAAAGCAGACATTTACTACATTCACTTAAAACACTTACAATTTCAATCCATTACAAACAATGTAAAGCAACTATTACAAACTCCCTAACCTCAGCCATATTCTAACATCTGCAAACCAAATACAACCATTTCACTTTCTTACACATTATTTACTTACAGTGCTAACAAGTACACTGTAATATCTTCCTCATACTATTTAACCAAAGTCACACATTTCTAGCCATCTGTATACCAAAGACATATGATTATATTCCATTCAAACACCATATACTTACTGAGCAAGCTTCATCAAATTATGTAACCTTACCCAGGTAATGGAGGAAGAAACCGTGTCACAGGGGGCTGGCTCACAGCATTTGATATGTAAATGTAGGCAGCTTCAGAGGCCAAAACTTGATTCTCTATATAAGGTGGGTGAGTAGAGAGACCAGCTCACTTTACCAATGGCTATCTATTACTTGTGTGAATTTTTTGAAGAATAATTGAATATATAATAATAGATTATTGTGGCTGGATCACTTATAAATAACCTATTGTATAAATATATTCAAATTATTAGTACAGTGCGCTAATTTATATAATTGCAAATATACTGATTTTGATACTGTTATATTTGTGTATTAGAAATATAATGAATTCTGAAGCAATAGCTATTTGTTTGAGGAAATTTGTATGTAGCTGCGAGAGGAAAGCCTCATTAAGGCTAATTAGACTTTTTTCATGAGAATTGCCAAAATCCTGTTTTAGCCTGTTGGCCCAGCAGCACGTTGTTACCTGTTCTCACATCTTGTTAAGAGAGACAGGAACCTGTCTGAACAATGTAGACTCAGGATACAAGTATTAGGATATAACAGCTTTAATGTAAATTTTGTTAAAGCTTAAATTGTGTTAGCTCCATGGTTAAAGATTATATTACATCCTAATGGTAATAATTGAATGGGATTTATAAGTCTTTGCTGAGCAATCTAGGATCTGGTGGTAGTTATTTACCCGGCACACTTTACAATGACAAACAAATACTGATGACTATAACAGCGACAACCTGAAAATATTAACTATCGACTGTTGGAATTTGTGCCCATTCATTCAGTACATAACGTTCTCCCGGCATTCGCATAACCCAGACTTGCCCATCTGACTGCCAAACAGAGAAATGTGGTTCGTCACCCCACTGAACACGTTTCCACTGCTCCACAGTCCATCCGACATTTGGCATTGGTCTTGGTGATGTGAGGCTTGCATGCAGCTGCTTGGAAATGGAAACCCATTCCATTAAGCTCCCGCCGCACAGTTTTCGTGCTTGCCAGTGGAAGTTCAGAACTATTCAGCTATGGAATCAGCAGAGCGTTTGCGACTTTTACGCACCATGCACCTTAGCAGTCATCGACTCTGCTCTGTGATTTTACGTGGTCTTCCGCTTCGTGGCTAAGTTGCTGTTGCTCCTAAATGCTTCCACTTTCTAATAATGTCACTGACAGCTTACAGTGGAATGGTCAGCAGGTATGAGATTTTACAAACCATCTTATTGCAAAGGTTGCACCCTATCACCACACTTGAAGTCACTGAGCTCTCGAGAACGACACATTTGTATCACAATTCTTTGCAAATGGAGACTGCATGGCTAGGTGCTTGATGTTATATACCTTTGGCAACGGGTCTGAAAGAAACATCTCAATTCAATAATAACAGGTGTGGCCAAATACTTTTGTTCATTTAGTGCCTGAGTCATTAAGGAGAGCAAAGCATAAAAAAGGAGTAACTTTGAATCTGGGCAAAACCATTTTGCATTGGAGGGGAGGTAAATTTAAAATGTGGGGACAGATTTATATTTGGGGTAGGGAATGTACTAGATCAACTTTAAATTTCAGTGTAAAAATAAATCTATCAAGTATTTGTGTGCTAGATGAAAAAACAGCCAGTATTTATCTTATGTGCAAAATAATAAAGTAATTTACATCCCTTCCATTGTAACATGGTTTGTCCCGGAGAACATTTACTCCTTTTTCCTGCCTTACTTTCCTTAATGACTCAGGCCCTTAGTGTGTATGTGTATATATATATATATATATATATATATATATATATATATATATATATATATCTACTATATAAATGCCTAGTGGCGTCTGTTGAAAAAAAAACAAGCTGCAGCGCCACCTGCTGGGCAGATTTATACACTGACCTATATATTTCTTGAAGGAGAAGTGACAGTTGGGAGTGGTTGGTGGTTGCCGGCGGTGACAGTGGGGAGTTTTTAACACCTTAAGTAGCTTGATGAAGGATGTGGCGATGAAGATGAAGGATGAGGTGATGGAGAAAAATGATGAGGTGGTGACATGTGGACAAAACCACGTAAAAAAAAGGGTGCTTGCGTCGGGAAGTAACGCTCTGCCCCTGAGGAGGCCTGGGCTAGGCCCAAATGCATGACAAGAACCTTTTTAATACCTTAAGTAGCTTGATTTGACTAGAATGCATGAGTATCATGCATGGGTTAACTTGTGTATATATATATATATATATATATATATATATATATATATGTATGTGTATTAATAAATATATATAAATATATATATATACATATATATATATGTGTGTGTGTGTGTATATATATATATATATATGTATGTGTATATATATGTATGTGTATATATGTATGTGTATATATGTATATATATATATATATATGTATGTGTATATATGTATATATATATGTATGTGTATATATATATATATATATATATATATGTATGTGTATATATATATATATATATATATACATGTATATATGTCGTGAACATAGAGAGCTTGCAGTTATTTCTAAGAGATAATTCATAACTGCAGTGTAAATAGGTTGTATCAAATGAATCCATTGATAAGTTGGTGTAACAGTTAAAGGCGCAGAGTCTGATGTAATTGTGTTTGATGGCATTTTACATCCCAGTGTGAGGAGATAAGCCTGCCACTTTAAGCAGCTTCCAGGATGTTCGCTTTAGAAACTTGAATAGACCTTGTGGTGCTAATCACAGCTGGAGATCCTGGGTAGGCAGCATGTGAAAGCCTATACAGGTATATAGAAATGTGAACTTGAAAGGAAATTAATTCATTCTTCATATTTTGGGAAATTGGATGCCACTCTGTACTGAGGGGCCAAAACCACACAAGGGTCTTGAAAGATAGATACCAACTACACAGGGAACAGCCATAGGCACATGTATTTCAGGATGAGATTGGATATTGTTGTAATTCCATTATGTTTGGTATTTAAACGTGTGGGAGAATATGACCGGTTTATTGAGGGGGGTGTTATTTCTCTGAGATACATCTGTGAAGAATTACCAACAGGTCAAAACTTAGGAATAGTTTGACCAAACCTGAGGTAACACCCAGGGGACATTTCCGCCCCCACATTAGCATTCACGCTGCCCTGTGAATGCCGTCCCATTTGAGTTTGCTTAAAAACCTGTGTCTGGAGGGACAAAGTGTCAGCTTCTTGGGGAATCAATCTAATTGAAGGACTGTCCATCTTTCCTGCCTGCCCCAGGCATACGGATTATTATTTGTAAGTAATGCTCTGTACTGTCATCCCATTTATTTTATAAGAAACAATTGCACTATATTTGTATGTATTTCATTATCTTTTTATCTTAAGCATTGTGGATGTATTTTCCATATTAAATTACACTTAATAAGTTCTAGTCTCTGTGTTCTTACGAATTCACGCGACAGTTTGGTCCAGACGCTACCTAATGGAAACTGCGCAAACCTTGTGGTTTATGTGAACTCTGATTAAAGTAAATTGTGTTCGATTAATGCTAGGGAGAACCGAAGGCTTCCTAAATAAAAGTGTCAGCTCTTGTCCGAAAAAACCTTGGTGGTGGTAATTAGTATCGCAAAGCTAGTGTGTGGCATAGATAGGGAAGGATTTAATCATTTTAGACAGACCAGGTGGTTGTTGTTTGGTTAACCCTGTGTCACATATGCATCACGCAGACTCAGGTGAGTGCTGTTTGTGACAATCTATCTATCTATCTATCTCAAAATGTTGCATGTATGTGTTTGTGTATGCATGTGTGTGAATCATTCAAGTTTTTTTTGTAAAGTAACTTGCTGTTTATTTTTAGTTTATTTGGTCCTGTAATATAACAGCTACAGTAGTGACGCATCCAAATTTTGTTGCTAGAGGGCAGCACTGGTATTTAATAAATGTGTTCCAGTGGACCGAAACTTCACACAGAATGCCTTTTATATTCCATTTATAATTGTGTACTCAAGAATCTTACTGGGCTCTGGGTATTTTCACCATTTAAAACATTTATTACCCCATTAAAGCCTTAACTGTCCTTTAAGTGTTCCTTTATACAGATAACAATACATGCAAATCAAATATCCCATGATGTTAGTAGTCTCATACAAACAACTTGGCTGTTGCTTTCCATAGAGCAGTCTCCGTAGCACAAATGACACCCAAGGTCTGTAAGATTTATTTGATTTTGGATTAATAATTTGATCACCAAATTATTAAATTGCTCACCAATTTTAGGACATGCCAAACTTGCCATATTGTAAAAATTCCAGTTGTTTGGGGATCAGATGCTTTGTCCAAAAACAAACAATAAGCCCATACTACAATGTTTTCAAATTGACATATTAAAATGAGAATTGAAAAATAAGGTACTTTTAAAGCAATCTTATTGCCTTTAATGTGTGCAGAACAGTGTGATCATTTATATATAGAAAACTTTCTCAACCTGACCAATAGGATTTCTTTTAATAATTGGGTTCAGCCTGGTATGAATAGATGTTGATTATTTGTCACCCACACAATTTTGTAACAATTTCTTTAAAAAAAAAAATTACTGTTACAGCTTTAACTAGGATGTGATAATTAAATGATTGAAAGTGAACTGAATGTTAAAATATTTTATGTTTGGTAGGACAAAGTCAAATATTTGTATTTCCTTGTTGTCATGACAGATGTGTTGATTAAGGAAAATACTTTACCCTGCATGTTGTCAACTTAGTGCTGTCATGACAACAATAAATCTGAAAATGATCTGTTGAAGTCAAAGTACCTAGAACACAGGCTGCGGAAATCCCCCACCACATGGTGTTGTTTGGCAAGCATCTTCTTTGTACATGGCAAGTCTCCAATTTCTACATTTAGCTATATGAAGCAGTCTTGCTCTCACCCTCGAGTGTTGCTAAATTTTGCCTGCAGACAACCAACTCTTTTATTCACATAGTATATAAAACTTCAGGGCTCATTTACTAATATCGCATTTAGTTGCTAACACAGCTTTATTTCACCAGGCCAAAACCACCCAGATATCACACCTCTTGACTAATTTGTTAAGTAACCCACCATTACTTTGTAAACTATCATCTATTCACTCAGTTATCATGAAAAAACTCTATCAGAAACTTTAGATCATATAAACAGTACATCCAAATCCTTACATAGCGTACTTATAATACAATCATTGTATATTAACAAAGGCAGTTTCCAGTTTACCCAGAAACATGGTTCTTTTTCTGCTCTGAATTGACTCTGCATTAGACCTATTTATTACTATATGCTGTACTTTGCAAAGGCACACCATAGCAGATATCCTAGACATGGGCCTTACAATCATATATACAGTACTTATACTTTCCTTTTCAGCAACTTACGCATAGTGTCTTCTATAAATTTATAAAGTATGAATAGATAATCATAGAAGCTTAGATACAAATTCACATAACACATCACACATCAGGAAAAATTGCACGCAGACGTAGAGCTTCTTTTAAGGTGCAAATGGAAAATAGGATATGTTAAATACGTTATTATGTGCATGATATTTCCATATGCTGTTCCTAGATAGTCTTGTTAATTACCCACACATTTTTCTTTATAAACAACGTCCACTCCAGTGTGTGTCCAAATAGTTAATGGCTGCCAGGGCTCACTTGGACTTGTAGTTTCACAGTAGTATTTGATAATTAAAAAAATAAATAATTGTATTAATTTGCTTTAGAAAGCACTTTCCAAGTCTGTGCATCCCAGATTCCATTACAGTTCCCATGTCAGCAGCATTAGCTCAGCATTCCTGTATTATGCAGCAGTATCCTAAAATCACAGCCGCAGTGCAGGTCCTTGTAAACAATATAGCAGTTTAGTGTAGACTTCTTATCACATTACCGCTGCTTTGCGAATACCTAGATCATCGCTGCCAGTATATATCTCCATTGTTGAACACCACTGCTTTCTAGTAATTACACATACCACCACTGCTTCCTAGGGGCTGCAAACCACACACTGTTTCTTAGTCCCATATGCATCACAATCTCCATAGTCCAATATTTATTTATTTAATTGCTTATAAAGCGACACTAATAATGTGCGCTGTACAGAGAATATTTACCTTTCACATCAGTCTCTGCCCCCATACTTACAATCTAAATTCACTGACACATGCACACAGGATTCATTTTGTCAGAAGCCAGTCAACCTACCAGTATGTTTTTAGAGTGTGGTAAGAAATTGGAGTACCCTGAGGAAATCCACGCAAACACGGAGAGAGCAAACAAGCTCCACACAGATAAGGCATTTGCTGGAAATCGAACTCGTGACCACAGCACTGTGAGGCAGGAATACTAACCTTTGCGCCTCTGGGCTTCATCATAGTCCAATGCACATCACAGTCCCCATGGTCCCATGCGCATCAAAGTCCCCTCAGTCCCATGCGCAGAACAGTCCCCTCGGTCCCATGCGCAGAACATTCCCCTCGGTCCCATGCGCAGAACATTCCCCTCGTCCCCATGCGCAGAACAGTCCCCTCGATCCCATGCGCAGAACAGTCCCCTCGGTCCCATGCGCAGAAGTCCCCTCGGTCCCATGCGCATAACAGTCCCCTCGCTCCCATGCGCATAACAGTCCCCTCGCTCCCATGTGCATCACATCACAAATTCCATAGTCCTATATAGATATCACAAACTGCTGTTCCATATGTATATTATCACAAATTCCATATTCTTCTTTACTCTCTCTATATATCACAGCCAGTTTTATTAAACAGAAACAAATAAAGAAAACTTCAAAATAAACACCTTGTCTGTCCGGCACTAAATAAACATATGTCCTTCATGACTATCAAAACTAAGCAAAATCATAAGAAGTTTCAGCACATATAGTCACTCACAATCAGTATCAGGCGTTCTCTTTTAGAGACTCTGCAGTCCCTTACCCCAGGCAGAGCATCCACTCGGACTGAGACAGACATTCTTTTAATCACTTCTCACGGGTGCAACCATTAACCAGTCTGCTTTTAGACTGGCAGAAAAAATTACCCAAACTGGGCCTTGTAAATGAAGCCCACCCTTCTCTCTCCATTCACACCCCAGGGCAGGGACCCTTATCAGCTTTTCCCTAAAGCTGAACACACACTTTGGAAAGCTTCTTCCCACACAAAACAATCTCCCTGGGGTTTTTTAAACATGTTGGTCAGAAACCTGGAACAAATATCTGCCCAGAAACACTATTCCAGTGTCTTTATCACAATACATATGAAATATATAAAATAATCCACAGGTATATATTAACATGTGGTACAGCAAAGGAAAAGCCGACAGCATGTTACACACCGCTCTCCGGGTATCTGCACTCGAGGATTGGCACACCTGCCCTCATCTTAATTCTCCCCATTGTGCATGCTCTCAGCAGCAGTCTGCACTTGTGCAATGCTTCACCTGTGTTACCTGGCCTATTTGGCCATTAGTCAGTACTCCTTTATAAGGCTCCTCCCCTCACCTTTCAGTGTTGGTTCTTCGAGTCTTCACTTGGCCTGAAGCAGCTCCCTTCTCTCTGTTGTGATCTACCCCTGCTATCTATCCTGCACGCACCGCTGACCTCCGCTGACTCGTTCCAGCTCCAAGTGGACATAGCTGTAGTTCACCGTCTGCTGCATATCCTGGACGCCGTTGATCTCTGCCTAGCCCGCTACTTATCCTGCATGCACCGCTGACCTCCGCTGATCCGTTCCACCTCCAAGTGGTAATAGCTGTGGTTCTCTGTCTGCTGCAAACAATGTATACCGCTGATATCTGCTTACCTGCTCCACTCATTAGTGGTAATCGCTGTGATCATCGTCCGCTACTTATCCTGCATGCACCACTGACCTCTGCTGATCCGTTCCACCTCCAAGTGGTAAAAGCTGTGGTTCACCGTCTGCTGCAAACCCTGTATTCCGCTGATCTCTGCTTACCTGCTCCACTTGTTAGTGGTAATCGCTGTGATCATCATCCGCTACTTATCCCACATGCACCGCTGACCTCCGCTGATCTGTTCTACCTCCAAGTGGTAATAGCTGTGGTTCATCGTCTGCTGCATATCCTGTGTAACGCTGATCTCTGCTGACCTGTTCCACTCGTTAGTGGTATCACTATGAACAGCGCCCGCTACCTACTCGGCATGCACCGCTGATCCATTCCACTCCAAGTGGTAATAGCTGTGGTTTATCGTCTGCTGCATATCCTGTATACTGCTGACCTCTGCCTAGCTAACCCTGTAGATTGCCCTGTCCAGGGTCATCATCTCCTCCTCTTCAGTGTTCTACTAAAGACTCATGTACCTGTTCTTCATTGGGTCTTACTCTTCTGTGTTAAGTTGCCTCTCAAAGTCACCTCTCTGTTCTGTCTCACTGGAAACTTCCCTAGAGGGCCACGACCTGCAGGGTGGAAGCCGCTAAGCCCAAATCTCCTTGCGGGGATCCCTGGTGAATACCTTCCTCTCTGTTAGACTCCGGGCCTCTAGGGGAGTCTAGCAAATACCAGCTGAGACAGCAGGATCTCACTCATCCTTCGTGTGCAAACCTGACACAGCAGCTACTTTGATCCCAGCTTCTCTTTCCTCGCCAGATATACAATTGTCTCACTAGGCTCTCTCAGCTCCTTTCTGAGGTATCTGAGCCCTCTCCTATCAATATAGCAATCTAGCACAGTACTATAACGATCCCTTCATTTCACATGTCCTACATTCCCAATGCAATTATTATAATCCTTCCCAAAGATTTATTATCCATTATTATACATAATTTTCCAATTTTTATCCGATTTATCCTTAATTTTTGTAATTTATATTTAATATTTTTTCATATTCCTTTCCCCCGATAATCCTTGTATCATAGGAGACAATTTTTTGCAAGTTTGGTCCCATAGTAATACTTGTTTCCCATAACATTAATCCTAGTGTCCCATAATATTCATTCTGATTCCATTTTAAAATATTGATCCCATAATTATTGGGGGAGCGGAAATGTTTTGCTCATTTCTAGGTGTTGTACTGAGAGAAGGATTAATCTAATCACGGTCTGCAGAATCTGTAAAGACATTTTTTATGTACCATTTTAAACCTTGCATTTTTTAAGATATTATATTTTCATGACCTACAATAACAAGAGTAGGGGAAAGGAAGGTACTTCAGCAGCTGAATTACACTTGATTAATTAAAATCTTTGAAGGTTCATCCACCAATTTGTGGAAAATAATAAATTATGTCTTTGGGCCTTGTCTATATGACCCTAATAGAGTGTACTAAACTGTTTTCTCTGTAAATTCCTGAGCTATTAAGAAATTCTCTCACTCGGAAATGTATATATATCAAACTGTTTGAAGTTCAGCACCTTATGTTCACATATATTCACTAACTGTGATTTACTAACGTCTATTCCAAATTACTTCAATTCAACTATTATAGGTTCGTTCTGCATATAACTGTGTATAATACTGTTAATGTACTATGGTTCTTTGCTGTACTTTTTTATGATTGCAATAAATAAAAGCTTTTTAAGTGAGTCAATCTATATCTACTTTAATTTTTTACCGGTATCGCTCTTAATATATTATCGGTGGTTAAAAATTCAATAGTTCATACACTTGTTCTTCCACCAACTGCGTGCTTAGCAAATTATTATGTATTTGTGTATTTAAATAGGATGTATGTGTTTATGTTATATATATATATATATATATATATATATATATATATCTATATCACTCTAAGTGAACCTATTGCAATGATTGTGTTAGAGGTTTTTATGAAATGCAAATGTAAAATATCAAAGTTAGTTCATTTTGTTTACAAATGTAAGGTAATTAACAACTACTCTTGTGACGTCAGACCAGCCCAAGTTAAATTCCAGTTGGCTGACCAACACTGTGCCAAAGGGAAGGGTGTAGTGCCTTCTCCTCTAAACTACAGTTCTGGGATTTAGTAAGTCTTATAGGCTCTCCCTTTGGGGCAATTCTGATTGCCTACATAGTTCATTTGCAGCCTTCGCTAACTCACTTTTCCTATCACTAAGATCTTACTCTGTTGGTAAATTGCAAAAAAAACCACACACGACTAATATGTAATTGCCAACCACTTTATTTGGATCCTCGCATATAATAGCTGGTATCTACTTTCAGGCATAGAAGTCAGAGTCTATAGGCCCATAGAAGTAACAATGTTATACGGGTGTGGACTGTGCCTTTGATTTTACTCATTAGTCCTTTTATTAGAGTAGGTCTCTTAAATTGATTATTCACTAAGGTTGGGTTACAGATTACCAACAACCTCTAATTTGTTTTCTTGTAATGCATTTTTAAAGATCCCAGTAATGTCATACATTTTATACTAGTTTCAGTTATTTCGATCCACCTAATATGTAGGTAATAGTTATGCTTTAAAGCCTTTAATCCAGAGAAAGTGGTTCAACCACTTCTTGATTATTAATTTTAAGTATGCAAAACTCTTTACACAGGAAACAAAGGAAGGGCCTTCCCAGACTGAAGAAAATAATCCCAGAAGACCTTTTAATACAACTAAGATTTGTGGATACACAACCAGCCATTGTCTTAGTGCAGGACAACAATTAGTGAATCAAACTTCATTTCAAGACTCCAAGTAAGGAACTGATTGAATTATACTTCCTTCTCTGACAATCTAAACAAAAGCAATCTAGCACCTGCTTTTCCCCATGAATTTAAGAATGTGCACTATATCAGACAGCATTTATAGAAGCTAAATATGTGACCAAAAACAATGTTTTTTTAATTTCTGAATTTTTTTATTTCAAAAGCTGTGTATTAATTCCACATTTTCAAAATATATCAGTAGCTAGTCAAATTTCACTGCCCATTGATTTTAATTGGTCTTAAGTAGGGTACATACCTGTGCAATTACTGTGCAATTACTGTGCTGATCACATGATTCACAACCGTTTGGTCAGATATTGCAACAGTGTGTATGCTCCCATTATCATGTTTTACTCTACAAAACACATCTACTTCCTAAAAATCATGATCAACAATGGAACAATATAATTTTAACAGATGATTGAGAGATGAAGATCACAGATCTGATGGTAAAATGTATAGGTGTGTACACATGAATTGGCATGCTCATCGGGAATTTCAATTGTTGGTGAAATCGTTAGACATTGCATCTGAAGTAAAATTGCATAGGTGTGTACCTAGCTTTACTCCCTGTCTAATAGCATTAATTTAAAAGAGACCCTAAACTTAATACAAGTGGATCCAATATTAAAATTATCTTATAACATTCACAAATATATCAATAAAAGTTACCATATCTTGACAGAACTTGGGATATTTTGAAATTGTGTTACTATTATGCTGCATGCACGCCTTTGTTCTGTTGTTAGCCATTAGGACTCAGAAAGCTCCCCTGCAGTGTCAGTAAACTTTTTAATATGAAAGCAAAATAAATCTCCCCTCACAATCAGTCTCCTGATACGTTAGTGTATTTATGTGCAAGTAACTATAGCCAGGGCTGCCAAGAGGAATTCAGGGCTCCGGTATAACAAATTAATGGCCCCCCTTATATCCGAGTATGCTAAAAAAAATAATCGGAGGTGTGGTCATGCATTTGGGGGCGTGGCAAATGCGCCATTGGGGCGTGGCTAACACATCAAAATCACTAGACTCTCAATTCGCCGGAGCGTCACATATGTCCAAGCACTCCGGACTTTCAGGACATCTAGCACCACAGTGTAGTATACAAAGCATGCAGTGTGTACACAAAGAGTTCAGTCTTGGCCTGCACCTTACATTGGGCACAACACTCACCAAAAATTGCCATTGTCCCTACTAGAATCACAACATTTCACATACTGTCCTGCTCTCTCCTACCTGTTGTTCTCACTTTCACCACCTGTGGCTGCATGTTTCTTTACTTGCGACTTGTCTGGATCCTGGAATGCTGGGGGCCCTATTTGGAAAAAAATGGCTACATTTAGATAATTCCAAACAACCCTGGCGTTAAATCAATACCACCCACGTTTAATAATTAGACCTTTCTCCAGCTCCAATATTACAATAATGTGCCCCTTCATCATCGCCATGCCTTATGATCACACTGCACCCTCCATGCTGCTTTTGCCCCCTTCACCTGGCTCCCCTTCATCACACTATACTATGCTGCTCCCCCCCCTTTTTCAATACCACTGTGCCATGCCTCCCCCCCTTTTTAACCCCACTGTGCCATGCTGCCCCCTGTTTTTTTATCCCCACTGTGCCATGCTGCCCCCCTGTTTTTTAACCCCACTGTGACATGCACCCCCCTGTTTTTTAACCCCACTGTGCCATGCTGGCCCGTTTTTTAACCCCACTGTGTCATGTGCCCCCCCGTTTCTAACCCCACTGTGCCATGCTGCCCCGTTTTTTAACCGCACTGTGCCATGCCCCCCCATTTTTTAACCCCACTGTGTCATGCTGCCCCACGTTTTTAACCCCACTGTGCTATGGCCCCCCATTTTTTAACCCCACTGTGCCATGCCCCCCCATTTTTTAACCCCACTGTGCCATGCCTCCCCCCCTTTTTAACCCCACTGTGCCATGCTGACCCCTTTTTTTTAACCCCACTGTGCCATGCTGCCCCCCTGTTTTTAACCCCTCTGTGCCATGCCCCCCCCATTTTTTAACCCCTCTGTGCCATGCCCCCCCCCATTTTTAACCCCTCTGTGCCATGCCCTCTCCTGTTTTTTAACCCCACTGTGCCATGCCCCCGCATTTTTAACCCCACTGTGCCATGCCTCCCCCCCTTTTTAACCCCTCTGTGCCATGCCCCCCCATTTTTAACCCCTCTGTGCCATGCCCCCTCCTATTTTTTAACCCCTCTGTGCCATGCTGCCCCCTTCGTTTTTTAACCCCTCTGTGCCATCCCCCCTCATTTTTTAACCCCACTGTGCCATGCCCCCCCTTTTTTTAACCCCTCTGTGCCATGCCCCCCTCGTTTTTAACCCCTCTGTGCCATGCTGCCCCCCTCGTTTTTTAACCCCTCTGTGCCATGCTGCCCCCCGTTCTTTAACCCCTCTGTGTCATATTGCCGCCCCCCCTCTCCCGTTTTTTAACCCCTCTGTGCCCCCCCCCTCGTTTTTTAACCCCACTGTGTCATGCTGGCTTCACTTACCTTTTCTTCTCTCTTCTTTCTTGGTCTTCTCTGCTCCTCTGTGCTCCAGACTGACTGAATGCTGGGCGTGACATGATGACGTCACACCCGGCATTCAGACAGTCTGAATGGAGCACAGAGCAGCAGAGAGGAGGGACGCTGGCGCAGCGATCACTTGAGTATGTTTTGTTTTTTTTAACTACCCTGCTCCCCCCACCAACGACCGAGCCCTCCCGCAAAAAATAAATAAATGTAGTTTTGAAAAATTTACAGCTGAAATACAAGGGATAATCAATGAGTGCTCTCTGCTTCACCATACAAACTAACACACAGCTGTGATTTATGGAATGATCTTTATTGACTGGACATCGCCTGTTTACAAACCCAGCACTTTCAATGGATATGGACTTGACCTTTCCTTCTGATGAAACTGTCAGACGTGACAGAGTAAATTGCGTCAAGGATTTCTGACTATATCCAGATTGTTTTCTTCCACCTAGAAGATTTCGGGTCTGACTCATGTTCTTACATATCTCCATTTGTTTGTTGTATCTTGCGTGAAATAGCTCTGCACATGCGCCAGAATGGGACTTGCACATATGACGGCAATTGCCTACATGGACCGATGGAGGGAAGGGGCGGATGAACGTAGCCTGGGTACAATAAAAGTATTCTCACACAAATGTGGCCAATTCAAGTAATTTCGTAATCAGAAGTACAGTTGTTTTCAGACGTAAGATATGCATCCGCTTCAAGGCAGCTGTAGCTGATGGATTATAGTGAGGGCCAAACATGGCATTGCCTCTCACAGTCTAATTGGATGATTGCCAAATCACCTGCACATCTGACATCTCATTAAACAACACTATATAAGTTCTGTCAAAGTCGAATAATTGGATGAAAGAAAGTATATTGATTAATATAGTTTTACCGTGCTATTGCATTCAGTACGCCACGTGTCATGACGCAATCGCACAATAAATAACGCACGCATACACTTACACATTCATTTATATATAGTTCATATTTTTAATAGTTCCAATCCACAGTCCTTTATGAACAAATGTAGCAGAGTTTATGGTGAAATATTATAATGTTATATGCACTTTAGTAAGATCTAAGGTTCAGGTTATAGGAAACATATAATGTTTGGTGTCATTCTAATCCCCTATTTATCCTTAGTGATCCGGTTCCATCAGCTATAAGATCGCACTTCATGTATGCTAGTTATGGAATATAGGGAATCAGAATGGTATTATCTGTGTAATGTAAATAGATCAGTTTGAACTAGTTCTTGGCGGGAAGATTAGTATGCATCCTCTGGAGAGCTGACCCCCACCCCTGGATGGCATCGTTTGAACTGGCCAATGGCCTGCATTACATTGGACCTTCCTGAAGCCTGATCCTATGGAAACATGCCAAATCATCTGTATTGTTTTCATTGTATCACTGAATGTATATAAGCAGGGGCTCTTGGACCAGCATGCAGTCACTTTGACCACAGACTTCAGGATTGAATGACTGTATAGTTGGATCCAGCAGAGCGTAGCACAGCGCAGCGCATATATCGGCTGTACTTATTTATTGAACTGTTATTCTTTTGCTTTTGCTAATATATCACTTTGTGCTTTGGTACCACACAAATTGCATAGACAATGATTATTGGTAAACGATAAAATAACTTTAATAGTACATAGCAGGGGGACACCATTGTACAATTTTGTCTCCTAGAATGGTAAAAAAATAAATACTGCTAACTGTGTACTTAAAAGTGGTAGGTGAAACTTTCACATATGCTTCTCAGAAACAACAGAACAAAACTATTTTATGATTTAATGATTTTATTTTATTTAGAAATCATTGCATACATTAGCATGTGCAGGTGTTATAAATTGTCTTTCTGATCATGTCATAGCAATTGCCGACATTGGCAGTGCCATAGATTTGTATCAATGTTTATACATACTTGCACTTGTATTAACATTGTGGTTTTATTTTATTAAAAATGGTATGCTCCTTTATACATAATTGCATACATTAGCATTGCTATACATTTTTAACAATGAATAGCAATGCTCTGTCGGCTTCCACCTCATGTCATCATGGACATTGTGCAGAGTGACCTAGAACCTCTGCACAACTTCCCTAATGCAATACCACCTCTGACCAAACTCTTGGCGGTGTTACACTTCTGTGCATCTGGGTCATCCAGACTACTGTGGCTGTAGTGGCAGGATTGTTCCGGCCCACTTTTATTCATATGCTCAAGGTGGTGCTGCAGGCTTTCCTGTTGCACATCCATCAATTTATATATCTGCCACTTGAGGAGGAGCCCCTTGTGCTCATAAAGCGGCAGATTGCCACCATAGCTGGCTTTCTGCACGTTACAGAGGCAGTAGAGTGTACACATATAGCACTAGTCCCAACAGGTGGAAATGCTTCTATTTTTGCAAAGGGAAAGCATTTCCATTGGTAAATGTCTAGGCTATATGTGATGTAATCATCCATAATTCTTTTTCCTTCAGGCAATCACGCATGTGGTTCAGATTAGCCCAGAGACAGGGAGATGCAAGGCCACATGGAGATGCGTGTCTATTGAGCACTCTTTTCATTCACATTACAGTTTATTGTTAGGCCTTTATCCTAAATTAATTTGTATACATTGTACTAATAAAAGGTTGTTTTAGCATGTTTGTTACACGCTTTGCATTGCGGTGTTTGGTGATTATCATTGCACCAAATCATGTCAAAATATCTCCTTCATTGTTTATACATTTTTTTCTACAATACTCATATCTAATTACCTTCTTTTTTTTTTTTTTCTTCAAAAAGAGACAGTGCTTACCCTTTCCGCCCCTTGGTTCATCACTCCCATTTTACATCCACATAGAATAAGAGGTTGTATACAATTCCTTGCATATCTCAACCAGATTGGTTATTGATTGGACTTTCAGGCATTTAAAAGCCCCGTTTCCTTGCTTTGACTGGTCTAGTGGAGGCCTTATGCATATGCATGAAATTGTGTGCAGTATCATGGCTCTGTGTGTGATCTTTTGCAATTTTGCCAGCTGGAGTAGGGTTCCATGAGTTTAAGAGGTCGAGATTGCTGGCCAGGAGGAACTTGACGTTGATCCCAGTCCTCCAGAATTTCAAGATTATTTGGCCTTCAAGGTATATGTGATTTCATCTTACTTTACACCTTTTGTGTTTATTTGTATACTTCTGGTAAGCATTGAATTTTAAGTAAACCAGTAAACCAACTGATTTCAAAACATTGCATTTAGTGTTTAAAAAAACAGGCATATTAGTGACTCACACAAACACAAGCACACAAATATAATTTTGACTTGCGCTGTTGCTTTCCCCCTACTCAATATTCCCAGTACTGCTGGATTAAACCTGTCTACGCGTCACCCGAGTAGGGGATGGAACAGGTACAGAAGTAGACGGTACAGCCCCTGGCTCTGCCTGCCCAGGGTCCCCAGAAGCTGCAGGTGCCTCTGGGGCTTGTGTCACGCCACTCTGTCCAAATAATTAGTCAATTTTTCAAATGTTCAATAAATAAGTGTGAGTGTGTTGTATATAGGATTCAGTTCTGCTTGCACATTGGTGTTGCTTATTGAGTAGTTTTAGTGAAGCCGGCATATTGGCATTGTCTTTGCCTCTTGTCTTCCACAACGTCACAGGTGTCATCGACAGGGGGTGGGTATGTATTCACCCTCATCATCATCATCATTTATTTATATAACGCCAACATATTCCATAGCGCTTTACAATTGGGGACAAACATAGTAAACTAATAAACAAACTGGGTAAAACAGACAAAGAGGTGAGAAGGCCCTGCTTGCAAGCTTACACCCTCAGTGGGATCCTCAGCATGTCCAGCTCACATAATGGAAAACAAATAAACAATAAAATGTATGTTTTAGTCCATAAATTCTAACTTTTAACATTATAAAAGGTGATTAGTTTACTATTAAACTTCATTACACATTAGTTATTTCAGATGGGAAATGTATAATTTTTTTCCATGTGTGTATATGTGGGGTTGTTAAGAGAAAAAAAATACACCTAATTAACTGACAATATGCAGAAAGTGCAAACTTCATTTCTTTGCATTGATGGCAGTTTTACATATGGATCCATTTAGCTTTGTTATTCTTCAAGGAATCCTCACAGAAAATACATATAAAACCTGACCACATGGCCAGATTATCCAATAGGCTGACTAGCTTGCAGTGTAGGGCGCTGGGCTTTAGGGGGATGGTGTAAAAAAAAATTGAAAAAGGCGAGTGAAGATGATTGTTGAAAACATTGGAACATATACAATGTTGGTGGGGGTGTTAAGATGTATTTCGTCACTAAATGTAACTCATTTGATTAGTTAATACACGTATTTTGATATGATATTTACCTGGATGGGATTGTGGTGTGGTTGGGGGAGGACTCTCGCCATTGTCTATCTGTCAGAAACCCTGTACCTGTTTGCCGATGCAGACCAAGTTCTGAGGGAGAAACAGCATTGACCTGCTCTATTATATTCTATAATGTGCTGTTTTGCTGGGGTGGATAGCTGGTGACTTGTATGGTGCAACCTCTCCATCACGAGCACCACCAGCATCTCAACCTCATTGTAGGCAAAGTTTGTATAAAATAATATATAGCTTATTATTCCAATAAGCAGCCTAAATCTCCAGCTTTATATAGCGTCTGCAGAGACATATTCTTCCGACCATTTGTTGTGTGTGAACGGGTTGGGTTCAAATTTCCTATGCACAAAATACTGACATAAAGAATACTGACGAAAATGCTGACACTGAAAATACTGACAAATAGGGAATACCTAACTTTGTAAACACTGGCAAGCAAGAAATACTGACAGCCTAAATACCTTCATGAAATAAATCCTGACACATAAAATACCGACAGTGTGATTGCTGACTGTGAAAATGGCAAATGGCAAACGGCTGTATACTGTTAAAAATAGAGCATTTTAAAAAAATGTGGGATCCTCCCCTATGAACACTATTAAACCTAGAGTTGCCAGGCTACTACTGGTGTCAGTAAAATCGTGGAGAAAAAAGCATGGGATCCCCCTGATTTCATGAAAACCAGCACTAGGCAAACCAGTTGGGGTAGGTGGCGCTATAGCAGGGCAAACGCGGCAGCGCCCCCCCCCCCCCCCTGCCATAATGACAAACCAACCCCAGGCTGTTCAGTACGGAGCTGGATTCCTATGGAGCGGGGTCTGCAAAAAAATTGAAAGAACCAACCCCGTGCTAAAAGCACTAGGGCTCTTCCTGCACCCCTGGAGAGGTGGGTGTAGGGTAATAAAGTGAGTGTAGTATATGAAAACGTTAAAAACACAATTTTTGTTTGTGGAACTTCAGGTCCCAGCCAGCCCGTGCTGCAATTAACAGTCTGGGCATGCTGGTGCTTGAAGAACTACAAGCACCAGTATACCCATGGCAGCCAGGGCATGCTGGCATTTGGAGAAATGCAAGTACCACCATGCCCTCACAGCCAGGGCTTGCTGAGTCATGTAGTGCCACAAAGTAAAATGGAATATTAAGTGTTTTCCCTTAAAGACCCACCTCCTTCGTATACATCTGCATGTGCTTCCAGAAGTCAGTCCTCTGGCTAGTACTGTGTTCACACTAAGATGCATCTTTTTGAGAATTTCTAGATAAATGTGGGACCAATTTACACCCATGGAGCAAATATATGTTTATAACATGTAATAATGTTTTGATGTTAAAATGTAGTCTTTTAATTGAAAAAAAATCAAAACAAAAATAAATAATGTAGATTTAATAAAAAATATGCAATTGGTGTTAAAATGTTAGTTTTCTTTATTTGTTGATAAAGTATGTTGTTCCAAAAACCTTTGTGTGTGTGTATTTTTTTCTAAGCAATTGTGTAATAATGAGACATATTTGTTAGTAAAGTATGTTATAAAGAGGTTATTCTTGTAATGGAATAATTCAGATTGATGAGGTGGTGCAGTAAAAGGATTAATATGATGTAATTGTCATGAGACATTCAGTGTTTAGGAGTAATAAGAGTAATTAAAAAAATACATGCATGTGCTTACAAATGTATAATTAGACACATATAGTGAAAAAAAGGTTTAATTGCTCCAAAATCACGTAGAACACCAAACAACACTTGCATTCAATTTACATCATTTGAGTTACTACTGTATTCACATCTGAACATATTCTTCAGATGTGCTTGTATTTGAATTTGGGCGCTCATATTGGGACAGAAGCACTGGGAAAGTGATAAATGACAGTTTTATATGTCCCAGGCTTTCAGTTTTTTGTGTTTTACAACCACAGGGAGATTGTTGGTATTTTGGAAGCAGCTTCCCAAAGAATGTTTTCGGCTGTAGGAGAATCCGGTATAAGGGTCCCTAGGGTTATGAATGGAGAGAGAAGGGCGGGCTCCATTCATCAGGTTTATTTCGGGTGTTCCAGTGAATTAGCAAGTTACTGGATAATCAGGAGTTGCACCTGATTAGGTGCTGTTAAGAAGCCATGAGTTTGTTTGCTCACTCTCTCAGCCTAGGGAGCAGATCAGGTGCCTGCAGAGAGAGACACTGCAATTTGTGACCAGTAAATGCTGATGTTCTGTGTGTGTGTGACACAAGATTCTTCATTTGAGAGAGTGTGTTCCTGTGTATTAGAAGTCGGACAAGCTAATAATTTTGTATTGTTTATTTTGATGCTGCTGAAAAAAAATCTAACTGGGGCTATTTGAGCAAGACACTAGACTGGTGTGATATAACTGGCTTATGAATGTGAAGTCAAGTCATCTATCCCCAGGAGACAGTACCCCTAACCCGATCTTGTGACATTATGTACAGACAAATTAAGTGCGTTTTTTTATATAGGTAAGTTGCGTACAAGTTACATCCGAAGATGAATCAGGCCCTTCATTTTTATTGTGTTTTGGATCCTTGTTTAGTGTTTTATTGTTTGAAATGATAAATGGGGAAAACACACAAATCGGACAACATATACAAACCGAGTAGTCAGATTGTATAATATTGGTCATTTTCTTTTCTATAGTATTGTTTTCATCTTTTAATGGAACTCACTATGAGAACACTTACCAGACCACATTAGATTATCACTAAAAGCCTTAAAAATTAGCAATGAACCTCCTTTACATGTATCGAATACTTGATTAGAATCCTCCTTTTCATGTATCTGACAGAGAGAATTGCACAAATATTACAGATGATTGGGATGATATAACTGCAGTTGAGGATAGCAGTTCATGTTCACAGCCTAGTCCATCAATACTTAACAATACATCGCCAACAGTGATGGTGAGAAATCCTGGCACTGGTGTTGTTGCTGTAAGGAGAAGCCAGAGAATTCCTAAAAAAGGTAAGATCTGTAGGTTATGTTCATTTCAAACTGGAGAATAGAATTAAAGTGGTAAGCTTCTTACTGCATTTTACTGTTGTCATTTGAAAGTTGTATATGCAGCAACTTCTGCAGGGAGCATTGAATGTCCTTAATAATGTAAAAGCCGTTGGAGCCTTGGTAAAGAGAAAGAGAAAATCTATATATTTGTTATAAAAATAACTGCACTCTTTTTCACAGATACTCTGTCTCATTTTTTTTGGTTGGTAATGTCATGAAGGCATTCTTTCTATTTTCATGATTGCCTGTGGAGCATATTTCATTTTACCACAGCAGAGGATTAGAGATAATTAGATTACAATTAGGGATAATATTACACACTTTTTTAAAATGAAAGCAGCATTGCCGCTTTAAAAACTAAAATCATGTGGGTTCATTGTAACTGACGTCAGTTTAAACTGACGGCATTTCCTTCAGTCTAAACCTATAGCAGCCATCAAAAACTCATATCTGACATCTGCTTTGCCTTCAATATTACTGTATTCCTGTAACCTGCAGATTAGACCCTAAATCTAATCCGCTCTCTGGCTGTTTCTGAGGTTGGACCCAGCTTTTCCGGTACCACCGCTCTGCCTGCTACCCTGCAGCCCTGGTCAGTGTGATAGATTGCAGAAAGGAAAGCGCACTACGGGATAAGATAGGTTAGCAGCGGAATACAGGAAAGTCCAACCTGGTATCATACATAAACATAAATGATTCTGCGCTTAAACCTAAATAATGAGATGATTAGGTAAATTAAAGAAAGGATTGTATTTATCGTTAGAACAATGAAAAATAGAGTATCAACATGAGCAAGTATATAAAAACATAGATTGCGATGTTGCAATTGCACATTAAACATACAATATCAAATGGCATTAAAATACATTCCACAATGGTATGGTGCACAGTGCACTAAATCCAGCATAAGGTGGATGGGTCAAAGTGGAGTTTCCACCAAATGTTAGTCCTGGAAGATGGTATATGACCAACGTGTGTGGCTATGCATCCAAGGATGTCTAGATAAGATACTTGCGCTTTGCAGCGGTCCAGGGTGAAGTGGCTAATCCGGGGAGCATCCTGTTTATCCAATATGTGATGATGATGGTAAGCGGGCGGTCCGGACAGTAATAGTTCAATATGCGCTGTGGGAGTCTGCAAAGTCTGCAAAGGAGCGGTAATCTGAATCCCCGAGTGTTGCGGCGGCGTGCATACCAGCTTGGAGCGCACGCCTGACCGGAATTTCGAAACATTTGGTGGAAACTCCACTTTGACACATCCACCTTATGCTGGATTTAGTGCACTATGCACCATACCATTGTAGAACGTATTTTAATGCCATTTGATATTGTATGTTTAATGTGCAATTGCAACATCGCAATCAATGTTTTTATATACTTGCTCATGTTGATACTCTATGTTTCATTGTTCTAACGATAAATACAACCCTTTCTTTAATTTACCTAATCATCTCAATATTTAGGTTTAAGCGCAGAATCATTTATGTTTATGTTAGAGATGAGCGCACTTGGATTTCCTGAATCCGAGCCCACCCGAACGTTGCCGATCCGAGTCGGATCCGAGACAGATCCGGGTATTGGCGCCAAATGAAAACTTGAAACCGAGGCTCGGAGTCATAATCCCGCTGTCGGATCTCGCGATACTCGAAACCTATAAATTCCCCGCTAGTCGCCGCCATCTTCACTCGGGCATTGATCAGGGTAGAGGGAGGGTGTGTTAGGTGGTCCTCTGTCCTGGTAGATCTCGTGCTGTGCTGTTTAGTTCTGTGCTGTGCTGTTTAGTTCTGTGCTGTGCTGTGCTGTGCTGTGCTGTGTTCTGCAGTATCAGTCCAGTGGTGTTGTGTGCTGTGCTCTGTCAATTTTGAGTTCAGTGGTGCTGCTGGGTCCTGTGCTGTGTCCTGTTCAGTCCAGTGGTGCTGTGTCCTGTGCTCTGTGCTTCTAAGGGCATAGTTATTTCCCCATTATTCCCAAGTGTTTAAACAATTAAAAAAAAGTTATAAAAAAAAATACAAAAAAATAATTAAAAAAAAAATTAATTAAAACAAAATTTGCAAAACCAATCCTGCAGTATAAGCCAATTGGTACTGCAATATTACCAAGTTCACTGATTCAGCAGTATAAGTCTAGTGGTACTGCTATTACAAAGTTCACTGATTCAGCAGTGTATAAGTCCAGTGGTACTGCTATTACAAAGTTCACTGATTCAGCAGTATAAGTCCAGTGGTACTGATATATTACAAAGTTCACTGATTCAGCAGTATAAGTCCAGTGGTACTGATATATTACAAAGTTCACTGATTCAGCAGTGTATAAGTCCAGTGGTACTGCTATTACAAAGTTCACTGATTCAGCAGTATAAGTCCAGTGGTACTGATATATTACAAAGTTCACTGATTCAGCAGTATAAGTCCGGTGGTACTGATATATTACAAAGTTCACTGATTCAGCAGTATAAGTCCAGTGGTACTGCTATTACAAAGTTCACTGATTCAGCAGTGTATAAGTCCAGTGGTACTGCTATTACAAAGTTCACTGATTCAGCAGTATAAGTCCAGTGGTACTGATATATTACAAAGTTCACTGATTCAGCAGTATAAGTCCAGTGGTACTGCTATTACAAAGTTCACTGATTCAGCAGTATAAGTCCAGTGGTACTGCTATTGCAAAGTTCACTGATTCAGCAGTGTATAAGTCCAGTGGTACTGCTATTACAAAGTTCACTGATTCAGCAGTATAAGTCCAGTGGTACTGCTATTACAAAGTTCACTGATTCAGCAGTATAAGTCCAGTGGTACTGATATATTACAAAGTTCACTGATTCAGCAGTATAAGTCCAGTGGTACTCTCCTGTGCCGCATATAATTTTTAAAGGCTTTGCCGAGTGTGTGTGGCTTAGGGGTACGCTCTCTTGTGCTACATATAATGGAAAACCAAAATTTGGAGTATAAAGTAGGGAAAGATCAAGACCCACTTCCTCCTAATGCTGAAGCTGCTGCCACTAGTCATGACATAGACGATGAAATGCCATCAACGTCGCCTGGCAAGCCCGATGCCCAATCTCCTAGTACAGGGCATGTAAAATCCAAAAAGCCCGAGTTCTCAAAAAATAGCAAAAAGAGAAACTTAAAATCATCTGAGGAGAAACGTAAAGTTGGCAATATGCCATTTACGACACGTAGTGGCAAGGAACGGCTTAGGCCCTGGCCCGTGTTCATGACTAGTGGTCCAGCTTCACCCAAGGATCTAAGCCCTCCTCCTCCCCCCCCTACAAAAAATTTAAGAGAGTTATGCTGTCAGCAACAACAACAAAACAGCAAAGAACTCTGCCTTCTAAACAGATGACATCACAAATCCCCAAGGCGAGTCCAAGGGTGTTGTTGGTTGTGAACCCTGACCTTCCCATCACTGTACGGGAAGAGGTGACTCCATCCAGCATTTGCAGCACGCCCTCTGCATATGCTGGAAGGATCACCCACAGTCCAGTTACAGATTTGGCTAATGAAGGTGTGAATGTTGTACACCGGGAGGAGGATATCGATATAGCTGGCGCTGAGGAAGATGTTGATGATTATGATGCAGACAGATACCAAATTGCCTTTCTCAATTTCTATTTATATTCTAGATTATATAACGGCTGAATAGTTTTCTATTTTACTCCTAGTGGAGAGGGGATCTGATGCAGACAGATACCAAACTGCCTTTGTCCATTTCTTTGTATATTTGAATTTCTAGTTCTACAGTCTATGCAGGCTGCTTTTTTTATATTCAACTACAAGTGTAGGGTGGGGGGGGGGGGGCATAGATAGCCACCATTTAATTTCACTTTCTAGCTCCACAGTCTGTGCAGCCTGCTTTTTTTATCTTCAAAGTATTTACAAGCCTTCCAATCTAAATTAACTAGAGGTAGTGACGTGGTAGAACTCCAAAAGGCAGTTTGGAAGCCCCTGTACAAACTGGCTCTATTTTACCTGAGTTGTCCCCCCTCCAGTATGTACTCAGAAAGAGTTTTTAGTGCAGCGGGAAACCTGGTCAGTGAGCGGCGAAGGAGGTTGCTTCCTCACAACGTTGAAAAAATGATGTTTATAAAAATTAATAATCAATTCCTCAATGAAGTACAGAACTGCCCTCCAGATAGTACAGAGGGACCTGTGGTTGTGGAGTCCAGCGGGGACGAATTGATAATGTGTGAGGAGGAGGAAGTACACACTGTAGGGGGAGAGAAATCAGAGGTTGAGGATGAGGACGACATCTTTCCTCAGTAGAGCCTATTTAGTTTGTACAGGGAGAGATGAATTGTTATTTTGGTGTGGGGGCCCAAACAAACCAATCATTTCAGCCACAGTTGTTTGGTAGGCCCTGTCGCTGAAATGATTGGTTTGTTAAAGTGTGCATGTCCTTTTTCAACAACATAAGGGTGGGTGGGAGGGCCCAAGGTCAATTCCATCTTGCAACTATTTTTTGGGCATTATGTGACCATTCAACAGTCGTTTGCTATGTTCAAAAAGTAAAAGAAAATGTCAACAAATTCAAAAAATTTAATCAAAAGTTAAATACCCTGTCATTATTTAAAACAAGAGGGTTTGACGTGCTAGAATTAGTGTAGTGTTAATATGTTATAAACACTACACTTGGAACTTGGAGGAGGTATTGTGACCCCGGTATCAAATTTAGTACCGGTGCCACCCCACTACGCAGTCCAGATACTTGTTTGGTGGAATTCTGACCAGTTGAGGGTGTAACTATTTATTATATTGTGGCCCCGGTATCAAATTTAGTACCGGGGCCACCCCACTACACAGTCCAGATACTTGTTTGGTGGAATTCTGACCAGTTGAGGGTGTAACTGTTTATTATATTGTGGCCCTGGTATCAAATTTAGTACCGGGGCCACCCCACTACACAGTCCAGATACTTGTTTGGTGGAATTCTGACCAGTTGAGGGTGTAACTATTTATTATATTGTGGCCCCGGTATCAAATTTAATACCGGGGCCACCCCACTGCACAGTCCAGAATTTTTTTTGGGGAAATTCAGACCCGTGGAAGGTTTTTTATTAATTATATTGTGGTGACCACTCCTCTACGCAGTCCAGGTACATTTTTTGGTGCGATTCATACCAGTTGATGGTTTTCTTATTATATATATTGTGGTGACCACTCCTCTGCGCAGTCCAGGTACATTATTCGGTGCGATTCAGACCAGTTGATGGTTTTCTTATTATATTGTGGTGACCACTCCTCTACGCAGTCCAGATACATTTATTGGTGCGATTCATACAAGTTCAGGGTTTTTAATTTATATTGTGGTGACCACTCCTCTACGCAGTCCAGGTACATTTATTGGTGCGAATCATACAAGTTCAGGGTTTTTAATTTATATTGTGGTGACCACTCCTCTACGCAGTCCAGGTACATTTATTGGTGCGATTAAGACCAGTTGATGGTTTTCTTATTATATTGTGGTGACCCACTCCTCTACGCAGTGCAGGTACATTTTTTGGTGCGATTAAGACCAGTTGATGGTTTTCTTATTATATTGTGGTGACCCACTCCTCTACGCAGTCCAGATACATTGATTGGTGCGAATCATACAAGTTCAGGGTTTTTAATTTATATTGTGGTGACCACTCCTCTACGCAGTCCAGATACATTGATTGGTGCGAATCATACAAGTTCAGGGTTTTTAATTTATATTGTGGTGACCACTCCTCTACGCAGTCCAGGTACATTTATTGGTGCGAATCATACAAGTTCAGGGTTTTTAAATGATATTGTGGTGACCCACTCCTCTACGCAGTGCAGGTACATTTTTTGGTGCGATTAAGACCAGTTGATGGTTTTCTTATTATATTGTGGTGACCCACTCCTCTACGCAGTCCAGATACATTGATTGGTGCGAATCATACAAGTTCAGGGTTTTTAATTTATATTGTGGTGACCACTCCTCTACGCAGTCCAGATACATTGATTGGTGCGAATCATACAAGTTCAGGGTTTTTAATTTATATTGTGGTGACCACTCCTCTACGCAGTCCAGGTACATTTATTGGTGCGAATCATACAAGTTCAGGGTTTTTTGAAATGATATTGTGGTGACCCACTCCTCTACGCAGTCCAGGTACATTTTTTGGTGCAATTAAGACCAGTTGATGGTTTTCTTATTATATTGTGGTGACCCACTCCTCTACGCAATCCAGATACATTGATTGGTGCGAATCATACAAGTTCAGGGTTTTTCATTTATATTGTGGTGACCACTCCTCTACGCAGTCCAGGTACATTTATTGGTGCAAATCATACAAGTTCAGGGTTTTTAAATTATATTGTGGTGACCCACTCCTCTACGCAGTCCAGGTACATTTTTTGGTGCGATTAAGACCAGTTGATGGTTTTCTTATTATATTGTGGTGACCACTCCTCTGCGCAGTCCAGGTACATTATTCGGTGCGATTCAGACCAGTTGATGGTTTTCTTATTATATTGTGGTGACCACTCCTCTACGCAGTCCAGATACATTTATTGGTGCGATTCATACAAGTTCAGGGTTTTTAATTTATATTGTGGTGAGTGACCACTCCTCTACGCAGTCCAGGTACATTTTTTGGTGCGATTAAGACCAGTTGATGGTTTTCTTATTATATTGTGGTGACCCACTCCTCTACGCAGTCCAGATACATTTATTGGTGCGAATCATACAAGTTCAGGGTTTTCAATTTATATTGTGGTGACCACTCCTCTACGCAGTCCAGGTACATTTATTGGTGCGAATCATACAAGTTCAGGGTTTTCTTATTATATTGTGGTGACCACTCCTCTACGCAGTCCAGGTACATTTATTGGTGCGATTAAGACCAGTTGATGGTTTTCTTATTATATTGTGGTGACCCACTCCTCTACGCAGTGCAGGTACATTTTTTGGTGCGATTAAGACCAGTTGATGGTTTTCTTATTATATTGTGGTGACCCACTCCTCTACGCAGTCCAGATACACTGATTGGTGCGAATCATACAAGTTCAGGGTTTTTAATTTATATTGTGGTGACCACTCCTCTAGGCAGTCCAGGTACATTTATTGGTGCGAATCATACAAGTTCAGGGTTTTTAAATGATATTGTGGTGACCCACTCCTCTACGCAGTCCAGGTACATTTTTTGGTGCAATTAAGACCAGTTGATGGTTTTCTTATTATATTGTGGTGACCCATTCCTCTACGCAGTCCAGATACATTGATTGGTGCGAATCATACAAGTTCAGGGTTTTTCATTTATATTGTGGTGACCACTCCTCTACGCAGTCCAGGTACATTTATTGGTGCGAATCATACAAGTTCAGGGTTTTTAAATTATATTGTGGTGACCCACTCCTCTACGCAGTCCAGGTACATTTTTTGGTGCGATTAAGACCAGTTGATGGTTTTCTTATTATATTGTGGTGACCACTCCTCTGCGCAGTCCAGGTACATTATTCGGTGCGATTCAGACCAGTTGATGGTTTTCTTATTATATTGTGGTGACCACTCCTCTACGCAGTCCAGATACATTTATTGGTGCGATTCATACAAGTTCAGGGTTTTTAATTTATATTGTGGTGAGTGACCACTCCTCTACGCAGTCCAGGTACATTTTTTGGTGCGATTAAGACCAATTGATGGTTTTCTTATTATATTGTGGTGACCCACTCCTCTACGCAGTCCAGATACATTTATTGGTGCGAATCATACAAGTTCAGGGTTTTCAATTTATATTGTGGTGACCACTCCTCTACGCAGTCCAGGTACATTTATTGGTGCGAATCATACAAGTTCAGGGTTTTTAATTTATATTGTGGTGACCACTCCTCTACACAGTCCAGGTACATTTATTGGTGCGATTAAGACCAGTTGATGGTTTTCTTATTATATTGTGGTGACCCACTCCTCTACGCAGTGCAGGTACATTTTTTGGTGCGATTAAGACCAGTTGATGGTTTTCTTATTATATTGTGGTGACCCACTCCTCTACGCAGTCCAGATACATTGATTGGTGCGAATCATACAAGTTCAGGGTTTTTAATTTATATTGTGGTGACCACTCCTCTACGCAGTCCAGGTACATTTATTGGTGCGAATCATACAAGTTCAGGGTTTTTAAATGATATTGTGGTGACCCACTCCTCTACGCAGTCCAGGTACATTTTTTGGTGCGATTAAGACCAGTTGATGGTTTTCTTATTATATTGTGGTGACCCACTTCTCTACGCAGTCCAGATACATTGATTGGTGCGAATCATACAAGTTCAGGGTTTTTCATTTATATTGTGGTGACCACTCCTCTACGCAGTCCAGGTACATTTATTGGTGCGAATCATACAAGTTCAGGGTTTTTAAATTATATTGTTGTGAGCCACTCCTCTACCCAGTCCAGGTACATTTTTTGGTGCGATTAAGACCAGTTGAAGGTTTTCTTATTATATTGTGGTGACCACTCCTCTGCGCAGTCCAGGTACATTATTCGGTGCGATTAAGACCAGTTGATGGTTTTCTTATTATATTGTGGTGACCACTTCTCTACGCAGTCCAGATACATTTATTGGTGCGATTCATACATGTTCAGGGTTTTTAATTTATATTGTGGTGATGACTCCTCTACGCAGTGCAGGTACATTTTTTGGTGCGATTAAGACCAGTTGATGGTTTTCTTATTATATTGTGGTGACCCACTCCTCTACGCAGTCCAGATACATTGATTGGTGCGAATCATACAAGTTCAGGGTTTTTAATTTATATTGTGGTGACCACTCCTCTATGCAGTCCAGGTACATTTATTGGTGCGAATCATACAAGTTCAGGGTTTTTAAATGATATTGTGGTGACCCACTCCTCTACGCAGTCCAGGTACATTTTTTGGTGCGATTAAGACCAGTTGATGGTTTTCTTATTATATTGTGGTGACCCACTCCTCTACGCAGTCCAGATACATTGATTGGTGCGAATCATACAAGTTCAGGGTTTTTCATTTATATTGTGGTGACCACTCCTCTACGCAGTCCAGGTACATTTATTGGTGCGAATCATACAAGTTCAGGGTTTTTCATTTATATTGTGGTAACCACTCCTCTACGCAGTCCAGGTACATTTATTGGTGCGAATCATACAAGTTCAGGGTTTTTAAATTATATTGTGGTGACCCACTCCTCTACGCAGTCCAGATACATTGATTGGTGCGAATCATACAAGTTCAGGGTTTTTCATTTATATTGTGGTAACCACTCCTCTACGCAGTCCAGATACATTTATTGGTGCGAATCATACAAGTTCAGGGTTTTCAATTTATATTGTGGTGACCACTCCTCTACGCAGTCCAGGTACATTTATTGGTGCGAATCATACAAGTTCAGGGTTTTCTTATTATATTGTGGTGACCAATCCTCTACGCAGTCCAGGTACATTTATTGGTGCGATTAAGACCAGTTGATGGTTTTCTTATTATATTGTGGTGACCCACTCCTCTACGCAGTGCAGGTACATTTTTTGGTGCGATTAAGACCAGTTGATGGTTTTCTTATTATATTGTGGTGACCACTCCTCTGCGCAGTCCAGGTACATTGATTGGTGCGAATCATACAAGTTCAGGGTTTTTAATTTATATTGTGGTGACCACTCCTCTAGGCAGTCCAGGTACATTTATTGGTGCGAATCATACAAGTTCAGGGTTTTTAAATGATATTGTGGTGACCCACTCCTCTACGCAGTCCAGGTACATTTTTTGGTGCGATTAAGACCAGTTGATGGTTTTCTTATTATATTGTGGTGACCCACTCCTCTACGCAGTCCAGATACATTGATTGGTGCGAATCATACAAGTTCAGGGTTTTCAATTTATATTGTGGTGACCACTCCTCTACGCAGTCCAGGTACATTTATTGGTGCGAATCATACAAGTTCAGGGTTTTCTTATTATATTGTGGTGACCACTCCTCTACGCAGTCCAGGTACATTTATTGGTGCGATTAAGACCAGTTGATGGTTTTCTTATTATATTGTGGTGACCCACTCCTCTACGCAGTGCAGGTACATTTTTTGGTGCGATTAAGACCAGTTGATGGTTTTCTTATTATATTGTGGTGACCCACTCCTCTACGCAGTCCAGATACATTGATTGGTGCGAATCATACAAGTTCAGGGTTTTTAATTTATATTGTGGTGACCACTCCTCTAGGCAGTCCAGGTACATTTATTGGTGCGAATCATACAAGTTCAGGGTTTTTAAATGATATTGTGGTGACCCACTCCTCTACGCAGTCCAGGTACATTTTTTGGTGCAATTAAGACCAGTTGATGGTTTTCTTATTATATTGTGGTGACCCATTCCTCTACGCAGTCCAGATACATTGATTGGTGCGAATCATACAAGTTCAGGGTTTTTCATTTATATTGTGGTGACCACTCCTCTACACAGTCCAGGTACATTTATTGGTGCGAATCATACAAGTTCAGGGTTTTTAAATTATATTGTGGTGACCCACTCCTCTACGCAGTCCAGGTACATTTTTTGGTGCGATTCAGACCAGTTGATGGTTTTCTTATTATATTGTGGTGACCACTCCTCTACGCAGTCCAGGTACATTTTTTGGTGCGATTAAGACCAATTGATGGTTTTCTTATTATATTGTGGTGACCCACTCCTCTACGCAGTCCAGATACATTTATTGGTGCGAATTATACAAGTTCAGGGTTTTCAATTTATATTGTGGTGACCACTCCTCTACGCAGTCCAGGTACATTTATTGGTGCGAATCATACAAGTTCAGGGTTTTTAATTTATATTGTGGTGACCACTCCTCTATGCAGTCCAGGTACATTTATTGGTGCGATTAAGACCAGTTGATGGTTTTCTTATTATATTGTGGTGACCCACTCCTCTACGCAGTCCAGATACATTTATTGGTGCGAATTATACAAGTTCAGGGTTTTCAATTTATATTGTGGTGACCACTCCTCTACGCAGTCCAGGTACATTTATTGGTGCGAATCATACAAGTTCAGGGTTTTTAATTTATATTGTGGTGACCACTCCTCTGCGCAGTCCAGGTACATTATTCGGTGCGATTCAGACCAGTTGATGGTTTTCTTATTATATTGTGGTGACCACTTCTCTACGCAGTCCAGATACATTTATTGGTGCGATTCATACATGTTCAGGGTTTTTAATTTATATTGTGGTGAGTGACCACTCCTCTACGCAGTCCAGATACATTTTTTGGTGCGATTAAGACCAGTTGATGGTTTTCTTATTATATTGTGGTGACCCACTCCTCTACGCAGTCCAGATACATTGATTGGTGCGAATCATACAAGTTCAGGGTTTTTAATTTATATTGTGGTGACCACTCCTCTATGCAGTCCAGGTACATTTATTGGTGCGAATCATACAAGTTCAGGGTTTTTAAATGATATTGTGGTGACCCACTCCTCTACACAGTCCAGGTACATTTTTTGGTGCGATTAAGACCAGTTGATGGTTTTCTTATTATATTGTGGTGACCCACTCCTCTACGCAGTCCAGATACATTGATTGGTGCGAATCATACAAGTTCAGGGTTTTTCATTTATATTGTGGTGACCACTCCTCTACGCAGTCCAGGTACATTTATTGGTGCGAATCATACAAGTTCAGGGATTTTCATTTATATTGTGGTAACCACTCCTCTACGCAGTCCAGGTACATTTATTGGTGCGAATCATACAAGTTCAGGGTTTTTAAATTATATTGTGGTGACCCACTCCTCTACGCAGTCCAGGTAAATTTTTTGGTGCGATTAAGACCAGTTGATGGTTTTCTTATTATATTGTGGTGACCACTCTTCTACGCAGTCCAGATACATTTATTGGTGCGAATGATACAAGTTCAGGGTTTTTAAATTATATTCTGGTGACCCACTCCTCTACGCAGTCCAGGTACATTTTTTGGTGCGATTCATAGCAGTTGATGGTTTTCTTATTATATATATTGTGGTGACCACTCCTCTGCGCAGTCCAGGTACATTATTCGGTGCGATTCAGACCAGTTGATGGTTTTCTTATTATATTGTGGTGACCACTCCTCTACGCAGTCCAGATACATTTATTGGTGCGATTCATACAAGTTCAGGGTTTTTAATTTATATTGTGGTGAGTGACCACTCCTCTACGCAGTCCAGGTACATTTTTTGGTGCGATTAAGACCAGTTGATGGTTTTCTTATTATATTGTGGTGACCCACTCTACGCAGTCCAGATACATTTATTGGTGCGAATCATACAAGTTCAGGGTTTTCAATTTATATTGTGGTGACCACTCCTCTACGCAGTCCAGGTACATTTATTGGTGCGAATCATACAAGTTCAGGGTTTTTAATTTATATTGTGGTGACCACTCCTCTACGCAGTCCAGGTACATTTATTGGTGCGATTAAGACCAGTTGATGGTTTTCTTATTATATTGTGGTGACCTACTCCTCTACGCAGTACACGTACATTTTTTGGTGCGATTAAGACCAGTTGATGGTTTTCTTATTATATTGTGGTGACCCACTCCTCTACGCAGGCCAGATACATTGATTGGTGCGAATCATACAAGTTCAGGTTTTTTAATTTATATTGTGGTGACCACTCCTCTACGCAGTCCAGGTACTTTTATTGGTGCAAATCATACAAGTTCAGGGTTTTTAAATGATATTGTGGTAACCCACTCCTCTACACAGTCCAGGTACATTTTTTGGTGCGATTAAGACCAGTTGATGGTTTTCTTATTATATTGTGGTGACCCACTCCTCTACGCAGTCCAGATACATTGATTGGTGCGAATCATACAAGTTCAGGGTTTTTCATTTATATTGTGGTGACCACTCCTCTACGCAGTCCAGGTACATTTAGTGGTGCGAATCATACAAGTTCAGGGTTTTTAAATTATATTGTGGTGACCCACTCCTCTACGCAGTCCAGGTACATTTTTTGGTGCGATTAAGACCAGCTGATGGTTTTCTTATTATATTGTGGTGACCACTCCTCTGCGCAGTCTAGCTACATTATTCGGTGCGATTCAGACCAGTTGATGGTTTTCTTATTATATTGTGGTGACCACTCCTCTACGCAGTCCAGATACATTTATTGGTGCGATTCATACAAGTTCAGGGTTTTTAATTTATATTGTGGTGAGTGACCACTCCTCTACGCAGTCCAGGTACATTTTTTGGTGCGATTAAGACCAGTTGATGGTTTTCTTATTATATTGTGGTGACCCACTCCTCTACGCAGTCCAGATACATTTATTGGTGCGAATCATACAAGTTCAGGGTTTTCAATTTATATTGTGGTGACCACTCCTCTACGCAGTCCAGGTACATTTATTGGTGCGAATCATACAAGTTCAGGGTTTTTAATTGATATTGTGGTGACCACTCCTCTACGCAGTCCAGGTACATTTATTGGTGCGATTAAGACCAGTTGATGGTTTTCTTATTATATTGTGGTGACCCACTCCTCAACGCAGTCCAGATACATTGATTGTTGCGAATCATACAAGTTCAGGGTTTTTCATTTATATTGTGGTGACCACTCCTCTACGCAGTCCAGGTACATTTATTGGTGCGAATCATACAAGTTCAGGGTTTTTAAATTATATTGTGGTGACCCACTCCTCTACGCAGTCCAGGTACATTTTTTGGTGCGATTAAGACCAGTTGATGGTTTTCTTATTATATTGTGGTGACCACTCCTCTGCGCAGTCCAGGTACATTATTCGGTGCGATTCAGATCAGTTGATGGTTTTCTTATTATATTGTGGTGACCACTCCTCTACGCAGTCCAGATACATTTATTGGTGCGATTCATACAAGTTCAGGGCTTTTAATTTATATTGTGGTGAGTGACCACTCCTCTACGCAGTCCAGGTACATTTTTTGGTGCGATTAAGACCAGTTGATGGTTTTCTTATTATATTGTGGTGACCCACTCCTCTACGCAGGCCAGATACATTTATTGGTGCGAATCATACAAGTTCAGGGTTTTCAATTTATATTGTGGTGACCACTCCTCTACGCAGTCCAGGTACATTTATTGGTGCGAATCATACAAGTTCAGGGTTTTTAATTTATATTGTGGTGACCACTCCTCTACGTAGTCCAGGTACATTTATTGGTGCGAATCATACAAGTTCAGGGTTTTTAAATGATATTGTGGTGACCCATTCCTCTACGCAGTCCAGGTACATTTTTTGGTGCGATTAAGACCAGTTGATGGTTTTCTTATTATATTGTGGTGACCCACTCCTCTACGCAGTCCAGATACATTGATTGGTGCGAATCATACAAGTTCAGGGTTTTTAATTTATATTGTGGTGACCACTCCTCTACGCAGTCCAGGTACATTTATTGGTGCGAATCATACAAGTTCAGGGTTTTTAAATGATATTGTGGTGACCCACTCCTCTACGCAGTCCAGGTACATTTTTTGGTGCGATTAAGACCAGTTGATGGTTTTCTTATTATATTGTGGTGACCCACTCCTCTACGCAGTCCAGATACATTTATTGGTGCGAATCATACAAGTTCAGGGTTTTCAATTTATATTGTGGTGACCACTCCTCTACGCAGTCCAGGTACATTGATTGGTGCGAATCATACAAGTTCAGGGTTTTTCATTTATATTGTGGTGACCACTCCTCTACGCAGTCCAGGTACATTTATTGGTGCGAATCATACAAGTTCAGGGTTTTTAAATTATATTGTGGTGACCCACTCCTCTACGCAGTCCAGGTACATTTTTTGGTGCGATTAAGACCAGTTGATGGTTTTCTTATTATATTGTGGTGACCACTCCTCTGCGCAGTCCAGGTACATTATTCGGTGCGATTCAGATCAGTTGATGGTTTTCTTATTATATTGTGGTGACCACTCCTCTACGCAGTCCAGATACATTTATTGGTGCGATTCATACAAGTTCAGGGCTTTTAATTTATATTGTGGTGAGTGACCACTCCTCTACGCAGTCCAGGTACATTTTTTGGTGCGATTAAGACCAGTTGATGGTTTTCTTATTATATTGTGGTGACCCACTCCTCTACGCCGGCCAGATACATTTATTGGTGCGAATCATACAAGTTCAGGGTTTTCAATTTATATTGTGGTGACCACTCCTCTACGCAGTCCAGGTACATTTATTGGTGCGAATCATACAAGTTCAGGGTTTTTAATTTATATTGTGGTGACCACTCCTCTACGCAGTCCAGGTACATTTATTGGTGTGAATCATACAAGTTCAGGGTTTTTAAATGATATTGTGGTGACCCACTCCTCTACGCAGTCCAGGTACATTTTTTGGTGCGATTAAGACCAGTTGATGGTTTTCTTATTATATTGTGGTGACCCACTCCTCTACGCAGTCCAGATACATTGATTGGTGCGAATCATACAAGTTCAGGGTTTTTAATTTATATTGTGGTGACCACTCCTCTACGCAGTCCAGGTACATTTATTGGTGCGAATCATACAAGTTCAGGGTTTTTAAATGATATTGTGGTGACCCACTCCTCTACGCAGTCCAGGTACATTTTTTGGTGCGATTAAGACCAGTTGATGGTTTTCTTATTATATTGTGGTGACCCACTCCTCTACGCAGTCCAGATACATTGATTGGTGCGAATCATACAAGTTCAGGGTTTTTCATTTATATTGTGGTGACCACTCCTCTACGCAGTCCAGATACATTTATTGGTGCGAATCATACAAGTTCAGGGTTTTTAAATTATATTGTGGTGACCCACTCCTCTACGCAGTCCAGGTACATTTTTTGTTGCGATTAAGACCAGTTGATGGTTTTCTTATTATATTGTGGTGACTCACTCCTCTACGCAGTCCAGGTACATTTTTTGGTGCGATTAAGACCAGTTGATGGTTTTCCTATTATATTGTGGTGACCCACTCCTTTACGCAGTCCACATACATTGATTGGTGCGAATCATACAAGTTCAGGGTTTTTAATTTATATTGTGGTGACCACTCCTCTACGCAGTCCAGATACATTTATTGGTGCGAATCATACAAGTTCAGGGTTTTTAAATTATATTGTGGTGACCCACTCCTCTACGCAGTCCAGGTACATTTTTTGGTGCGATTAAGACCAGTTGATGGTTTTCTTATTATATTGTGGGGACCACTCCACTACGCAGTCCAGAAAGATACCTCGTTGCAACGTTTTGGACTAATAACTATATTGTGAGGTGTTCAGAATACACTGTAAATTAGTAGAAATGCTTGTTATTGAATGTTATTGACGTTAATAATAGCGTAGGAGTGAAAATAAGCCCAAAAACTTGATTTTTGAACTTTTTATGCTTTTTTCAAAAAGAATCCGAATCCAAAACCTTAAATCCGAACCAAAACCTTTCGGCAGGTGTTTTGCAAAACAAATCCGAACCCAAAACATCACGAAAATCCGAATCCAAAACACAAAACACGAGACACCAAAAGTCGCCGGTGCACATCCCTAGTTTATGTCTGGTCAGTGTGATAAGCCAGGGGGGATCCATCCACAGCATCCCTGATCCGTTGTAAGAGGTCAGGAGTACCAGCCCAGGTACACCAGTAACGGGGTACACTCGCAGCATCAGTTACCCAGAAGAAACCCGGTTCTGGATGCCGGTATAGGAGTCCAGTGGTGGCAGTCTTTGTAAGCACCTCCTACTGCGGCAAGAGGGCGCATTTGGGATAACGAAAGAGAAGGGTGGCAAAGTAAGCCCAGCCGGTTCCCAGCAACAACAGACAGGATGGCATAGGCGGGCCATCCTGTCACAGTAACATTGTCATGGAAAGTTCCCTTAAAAAAGCACAAAGCGAAATGCGCATTGGCGTTTGTTTTGTTTCTCTCCCTCTCTCTGCATGCTGATCCCATGGCCATAAGTTAGATACTTTTAGGTAGCCAGAGATTTACTCGGTTATTTGCAATTCAGCCACACATGGCCACTAGCTAGAATGTTAATATGCAGTTAGCAAGGCACCTTTCTCAAATTTGGTGGCATATTAATTTACGATACTGCTTCAAACGACAACCATAAAGCAACTGACGTTTTCAGCTTTTAGGTCCATGTTATATATGGAATGACAGATTTGATTTAGGTAGCTACGGATTTATACACCTATTTAGTGGCATTGCAGCCTACACACTGCTGCAATTTATTATAAAAAATGCCACTGACAAGGCTAAATAAATTTTCTTATCATACTGGAATATTCTATTCCCTGTCCATTGAGAAGAATTATGCCAGTATATAAGCTATACACAGCCACACATGGCTACTAGCTGGAATAATAATAGGCAGTTACAAAGGCATTTTTCTTATTGGGTGACACACTAGTTTATAATACTGCCTTAAACGACAACCATAAAGCAGTCCATGTTACATATGGAATAAATGAGATTGGATATAGGTGGCTACTGATCTATTTCTTAACCAAACTAGTGGGAATTATAATTGATACTGCCACATCTCATCATTCTTATTGGGCAGCTGATAGTTTACCAGTCTTTTTGTATATGCCATGCATCACTATTTGACAGATTGGATTTAGGTAACTATTGATTTATAAACCTATTCAGTGACATGCAATTTATACATTGCTACAATTTATTACAAAAAGAGCCACCAAAAAGGCTAAATAAGATCCCTTCTCATACTGGGATAGTCTATTCTTTTCCAATTGAGAAGAACTCTGCCTAATATATAATCTATACATAGCCTTAATATCTATTAGTAGTTGACTTGCACAAGATGATTATTATTATATCATTATTGAATGTTGGACATTAAGCTGCAAGTCTAACTACCATGGGATCAATGTATGCCAATTACTAAATAATTTATCATAACATATTGTATGTAATAGGATTTTTTTGAAGATTATCAACAGCTACATAATAACAGCAGAGTAAAGAAACGACACACAAATTAAAAGTGTTTATTCAATAGGAATATTTAAGAGCTAACTAAGCAATTGCAGTTGAACCTGCATTTTAACCACTAAACATTTGTACTTCACCTCACGTTATTATTCTTTTTTTTATATTTTGCGACTTCTTGTGAAACCAGCAATACAATTCTTTTTTAATGTACACCAATAAAAATATATGATTTTAAATGTGAATAAACATCCAGGTGCCCCATATATACTTTTTTCTTTTTTTGTATGTATATGTTAAGTATTTGGGTACACCCTTCAGACAAGGATTTATGATAATATTTTGAATGAAATTGGATAACCAATTAATGAAGGGACATTCACTATATATCCTTATTATTTGAATAACCTGGTGCTGTTAATATCTCTTTTACCTATACTCGGAATAATATATTGCCAAAAACATAAAAATAGCAATTTTATAGATTTCTCTGCATGGCTCCCTCACTTCTTATCTTCAGACATCCCCACCCTCATCCTGGGTGATTTCAACATCCCCATTGATAACCCACCTTCCAAGGCTGCTTCCAAACTACTCTCTCTAACCTCCTCACTTGACCTCTCGCAATGGATTGAATCATCTACTCATCAGGATGGCAATTGCCTTGATCTTGTTTTCTCTAGACTATGCTCACTTTCTAACTTTCTTAACACACCCTTACCCCTCTCGGATCATCACCTTATCAGCTACATGCTCACCCCCACTGCTCTAACCTCTCTACTGTCTAACTCTACCAAGCCTCCTCATACCCACAGAAATCTTAGTTCTATTAATATTCAATAATTTTCCACCTCTCTCCAACACCTTTTCTCCCCTATCTCTACATTCTCCTCCCCTGAGATGGCAGCACCTCATTTTCACCAAACCTTAGCAATAGCCATTGATTAAGTGGCTCCAGCGACACTACATACTACACGTCGACTTCGATGTCAGCCGTGGCACACTACAGCAACGCAAAATTTTCAAAAACTTTCCCGTAAAGCAGGACGTCACTGGCGTAAAACTCGCACCTCTAATGACTTCTTCACATATACTTCTATCTACCGCTCCTATCGAAATACTCTGGACACTGCAAAACAAACATACTTCCAATCTCTTATTTATGCTCAGGCTTCCAACCCCAAAAGCCTTTTTAAGACATTTAAAGCTCTTCTCAATCCTCCCACCCCAAACCCTCCATCCACTATCAGTGCCCAGTATCTTGCTTCCTATCTCAAGGACAAGATTGATAAGATCAGACTAGAAATGTTATCCTTTTCCTCGACAAGCAATTGGTTCAATTCCTTCCCACCAACCTCTGACACCCTTTCTTCATTTGACCCCCCAAATGAAGATGAAATTTCTACTCTCTTCTTATCCTCTTACTCTACCTCCTGTCCTCTTGATCCTATTCCCTCGCAAATTGGTAGGTCCCTGTCTCCTGTGCTCATCTCACCTCTAACTAAAATCTGTAATCTCTCGCTCTCTACTGGCATCTTTCCGTCACTATACAAGCATGCAGTGATTACTAGTATTCTAAAAAAAACAAGATTCCGACCCAAACTCTCTCTCAAATTACCGTCCCATCTCTCAGCTCCAGTGCCCCTCCAAGCTTCTAGAGAGACTTGCCTACACTCTCCTCACACGCTCCTTTCCGCAAACAACCTGTTGGATCATCTTCAGTCTGGCTTTCGTTCTCAACACTCCACAGAGACTGCGTTGACTAAGGTTGTCAATGATGTGATCACTGCTAAAACTAAACGCCATTACTCTCTCCTAATTGTCCTGGATCTCTCGGCGGCATTTGACACCATTGACCACTCTCTTCTCATACAAACACTGCAATCCCTAGGGCTTCAAGACACTGTTCTAACCTGGTTCTCATCCTACCTTTCTAATCGTTCTTTCACTGTTAACTTCTCTGGGGCCACCTCTGCTCCGCTTCCTTTATCAGTTGAAGTACCACAAGGCTCAGTCCTAGGTCCTATGCTGTTCTCTATCTATACCGCTTCTCTTGGAAATCTAATAAGTTCCTTTGGATTTCAGTATCATCTCTATGCGGATGATACCCAGATTTATCTATCCTCTCCTGATCTCTCGACATCTGTGTTGTCCTGTGTAACTGACTGTCTTTCTGCTATTTCATCTTGGATGTCCTCTCGCCAACTCAAACTTAATCTTTCTAAAACAGAGTTAATAATATTCCCATCCACCAACAAGAGCATACCTGACATTTCTATCTCTGTTGATAACATGACTATAAATCCCACCCCACAAGCTCGCTGCCTAGGTGTAATCCTTGACTCACACCTATCCTTTGTTCCCCACATTGATTCTATATATAAATCATGTTGCATACATCTAAATAACATTTCCAGAACTCGCACATATCTCACACAAGACACTGCAAAAACCTTAATTCATGCACTTATCATCTCCCGCATTGACTATTGCAATTCCCTCCTTACTGGCCTTCCCAAAAATAGACTCAAACCCCTACAATCTATTTTGCACGCTGCGGCAAGATTGATTTTCCTTGCAAATCGTTATTCCTCTGTTGAATCACTCTGTATGTCTCTATACTAGTTGCCTGTTTTCTACCAAATCCAATATAAAATACTCTTACTAACCTACAAGGCCATCAACAAAGCTGCACCAACATACATCTCCTCTCTTGTCACAAAATATCTCCCAACTCGGCAACTCCGTTCTGCACAAGATCTGCGTCTCTCATCCACACTCATTACATCCTCCCATTCCCGATTACAGGACTTTTTCCGGGCTGCACCTACTCTATGGTATTCTCTCCCTCGCACAATAAGACTCTTCTCTAGTCTACAAGCTTTCAAGCGTTCTCTGAAAACCCACCTCTTCAGACAAGCTTATAATATTCTTTAACCACCCTCTTAACCTCAGTACATTACCCTATTACCACCTGTTATACAACTACCCCTTGATCACCATTGTTGTGTGACAGGATCCTTTAGCTTATGAGTCACTTTTACCTTTGCAGTCTGGCTGGGCCGACTGTAAATGTAGACTTAACCTCATGTGTCAAACTCCCATTGTCCAATAGATTGTAAGCTTGCGAGCAGGGTCTTCTCACCTCTTTGTCTGTTTTACCCAGTTTGTTTATTAGTTTCCTATGTTTGTCCCCAATTGTAAAGTGCTACGGAATATGTTGGCGCTATATAAATAAATGATGATGATGATGATAGCTAATTTTTAAAGAACCAATCTCCATATTGGTGATAACCACACTTAATCCACTGTCTAGCACTTCAAGAGGATGGATCGAGTGCAAATACAGTAAAGTAGGGGAGCCAAGATGCAAGCCAAACATGCCACCCCTGAGATGTACACTTATTTAGGGGCAGAGTTGCATCTGAGATGTGTGTTTTGTAGGCATATTTTTTGCGCTCACACAAAGATGCAAGTTCCACACTTGTCATGCAAATGCTAACTTGCACATTTACATCCTCATCTAGGGTTGAGATGCACATAAATGTAATGCTACTCTGAATAGGGGTGACGTTTAAAGTTTGCAAATCTATGTTCATCTCTAAATGACCACCTATGTAAGTACTTTTCAAAAGCATGTATGTATGCAAGTACTGATAACTGCTGAATTTAATTCCAATACGAAATATAGTTTTAGATTAGATTTATTTATTTATTTAGTTCTTAACATATGGTTTCTTGTGAAAATCTTGTTATTCATACTACAACCAAGATGCTGCGCAGAAATAACATTTGGACAAGTACCTACCAGCAGGAAAACACCTATAAAATAACATGTTCATTTTATCTTTCTACAATAAAGGATCATTCTCTTCCAAACTTTAAAATAAAAGATTCATTGAATATAGGCTTTGTATATTGCATATAAGCATTTGTAGACAACTAAAACTATAAATTTATTTTTTGTAGCAGTGTGTGCCATGGATCAGTATGAGCTGCAACTCCCTGAAAAACAAAAGGTACAATTGTTTCCTGCTTGTAAAGACAACTACTTATTTCTCTAATGCCATATATCATTCACTTTGGCTTTTGCATCCTGTTCTGACTGCATGACATATATATAAATTTTGTAAATTATGAAGAAGCTTTTGAATTTTAATTCCAGCCACATTTTCATCCTAGAAGAAATTTTAAAGTTGTACCACTAATGTGTTATTTGTTAAATAAAGAAAGAAAATGCCACTGGGACCTACAAGATTGTGAGAGCTTGTTTCCAGACACTGGGCTAATAGGGTTAAGCCTGGTGTTCTCTTTCCATCCACTGCCAGCTTTTGTTAAAATGTATTACCCTATGTGTGCCTTGTGTTACAACTACATTATTCTTAAATATTGCCAGGTGGGTTCACAGATATAAAGTTATACCTGTTATTAGTACAGTGTGCCTGTATAGCAGTGTCAATACAGTGACTGTATTGTAGCCTGACAAGGCTACATGTTAATTAGCATTCACTCTATCCGCAAGAGAGAATGGAGTCATCCTTACACACTGTGTTCCTTTGTCAGCAGGGCTGGTTTGATCATCCCTTTGTATTATGTTTTCATGTGTATTAGTATCTCTTCTGTAAAAGGGAGATGGTATAACCTCAACAGCTATGTTCCAATGGTGGGGGCTCCTCTGTTATCCTGTCTTAGTGCATATCAGAAATCTCTATAGGAGATATCAGTGTTACGGAAACTGTGTTGAGGAAGCTTTATGGGAAATCATAGAATGTTGTATATTATGTTTGAATTCTAATCTGACATATGCATTGTCCCATGACAAGAACTACCCCCTGCTGCTAGGTCCGCTCTTAAAGCCTCTGCTTTATTTAATTATCTAATTTTAGCAAAGAGGAAAAACTTGTATATTCTTGAGGTGTTTTGACAAGAGTGAGGTACCAGGCAATATATGTTTCAGCTAACGGACCCCTACTAAATACTGATCCAGTGGCTGGTGGCATGGGATCAGGATCACCACAGAGAGATGGGGGTAGATGCATAGTACCTGAGCAGGAGTCTACTAGAAGAACCAATTCTATTGATTTGGCCTTGGAGGGCATGGCAGCCTTGGGGCTGATCATATCAGAGAGCAAAAGGGTCTGTAATTGATGCCATGTTGAAAGTGCCAGTGAGGTTACCACAACTGGTTGCCCCTGCCCAAAGGTGACGTCCAGTCTTTCATTAAAATATTGAGATGTTCCCCTATTTAATGAAGTGGAGACCAACATTGATATTCACCTGCAAGATTGACACTCACCTGCAAATGTTCAAATCCATGATGAGTATCCTTGGGATCATGGTGACCAAATGTTCTCCTCGATCCATGAGGCATACAACACTGCTATTTGTGCTAGCTTGTGGAAGGTAGGCATACACAGATTTGTTGTAACTTTCAAGACCTACAGTGCACAATTCAGAGAGGAGCCAGTCTCATACACACTTAATTCTTGACCCATTTGCAGCTATCATGTTCAAGGCTTGAATGGGATGATTGCCATGGACGTCAATCACATGAAGTATTTAATAATATTGAAGTAGTTATTGCAGCGAATGCCTGCTGATATTCGGCAGTGGGTGACAGATTGCAAGTTGGTCATGCTGCAACAGGCAGTCCGGTTGGCTGATGAGTACATGGCATGGTACACTTTGTTATTCATTTAAGGCAACACTAGGCAAAAGATGGCCAACATACTCCTTTTTGCTCTTTCAAAGTGGTTTATTATAACATCGACAAGTGAATATAAAAGAACAATACAATGTTTCAAGGTGGCTCTTCAACCCTTCCTCATGTATGTATTGATTAACAACATGGTGGCATTTATAGAGTTTTATAGTCTGACTTATCAATTAACAATATTTACAGCAGACTTCAATAATATTTCTTAGATTCACAACATTTATATTATCAACATTATAACATTTATTATATATTTCAGTTTTTTCTTAGCTTGTTTTTTACATGGCTGGGCAAACTTTGTATTATCAAACATAAAAGATGTCATGAATCAGGGTCTTAGCCCCGTTTACGCCACTCGACAGTATCATATCATGTGCATCTCCCTTCTGTCAGAATGCAGCATTCCAAATCCTGGGACAAAGTGTGACTTTGCTGAACTAGAGACTGCCATCTTGGCTGAGACATTTTGCTACATCCTGCCTATTCTGAGCATCTGACTTTGTCCATCAATTAGCTCCCTCTGCTGACTATAAAAGGCACCTCCTACTCTACAAATTGCCAGTGCAACACTTTCCTAGTTCCTGGTTGTAGCTTACCAGTGTTGTTGTTTATCTGTTGCTGTACAGACTCCAGCCATTAACTCTTCGTGTGGATTCCGCTTCCTGCTTTTATTTCAGTATTACTATCTTCTGCTGTACAGACTCCAGACATTAACTGTTTGTGTGGATTCAGCTTCCTGCTCTTACTTCAGTATTACCATCTGCTGCTGTACAGTCTCTAGCCATTAACTCTTTGTGTGGCTTCAGCTTCTTTCTGCTGCTCCAGAGTAACCTTCTCTTGCTGTTCAAAGTCCAGCTATTTACCCCTCATGAGGAATCAGCTTTTTCATACCTATTCCTCTGACTCACCTACTGGCCATTCGGGATAGCAGGGTGTTTATCTGCGTCTCCTAGCGGTCTCTGGGTACAGTGTTATGCACATTTTGTCGCTATCCAATAACGATTGTCGAATCTCGATTTGTGTTTCCAACGCACAAATATTTATTCTCAAAAAGTAGCAGAATAATTCAAGCGAAATAATAGTAAGTACAGCCGTTACTTATCGCAGCCGCTCTGGATCCAGTGAACAGTCATTCAGTCCTGAAGTCTGTGGACAAGATGTCTGAACACTAGATGAAAAGCTCCTGCTTATATGCAAACAGAAATACAGTGAAACAATGCAGATGGTATGGTTTGCTTCTATTGGTCCAGGCTTCAGGAAGGTCCAGGGGGTTGCAGATCATAGGCTGGTTCAATCTAAGGAATCCAAAGGTGAGGGTCATCTATCCAGGGGATGAGCTCTGTTCTTCCCGCCAAAACTCCAATAACAACCAGGCCATTAGCATTTTACAGTCAGCATCATATTAAAGGTTTATTCCCTAACATAAATAATGTTGCAATGTGCGATCTCTTCGCCGAATGCACCGGACAGCTGCTGATGTAAAGGGGATTAATATGATACCAGACATGACACCTTTCCTTTAACCTGAACCATATGTATCACTAATATGCATATAGTTTATAATATTCCACATAAACACTACTATATTTTGACATAAATATGTGTTGCAACTAAGATTAATGTGTACTATTTACAAATGTGTGTGTTTGTGCGAATGTATACAAAAGTGTAAAAACTGTTATTGCCACGTGTTGCGGCTGGATACGCCCTTCCACGCCGTAGCGTGCTCTATGCATAATTTCAGACAAAGACAATCAAGTTTGCTCGATATTAATTGAGATGACTTTATCCAACTTGCTGACTTCGACAACGGGTTTCCAGTTCCAGGTCTCTCCAGGTTGTGGGTTCCGGGGCGGTCTGATTCCTTTGAGAATCAGACCTACTCTCAGACCAACGCAGGTCCTGAGTCCTGAGTTGACCAGAGCCAGTTCCAGGTTTACTCTGTCCAGGAGGTAGCCACTCCTGGTATTCCTTTACCTGAGTTCTGAGCCTTTCTAGTTTCAGTCCTGGCATGATAATCCTCTGAGCTTCTGGACTTTAGGGGTACTGAGTCTCTAGCTGTGGTTTCTGTCTCTCTGTTCCTGCATTCAGGTTCCAGTCCACTTGGTCCAGATTCCAGTGGGTTATTCCACTACTAAGTCCAGTCCAGTATTCTTCCTCCTGTCATCAAGTAGTCACAAATGTACACCTTCTCTCCATGAGCAAGGTCTTCATCCGACCTCCTAGTTTCCACTTCACCCTTGCTACAACTAGTCCCAAGTGTCCCGAGACGGATCCCAGAAACCCTTTTGCCGTGACAAAAGATAGCCAACATATTACTATTTGCATATTCAAGCTGGTTTATTATCACATCGACAAGTGGGTGTAACAGAAGAATAGAACATTTGCGTGTGCTCCTCTCCTCTTCCTCAGGTGTATAATGATTAACAGTGCTCATAGTTATGTAATGGGTAAAATTACCCCCCCAGCCACCCAGTGAAGTGTGATTTACATTCTGTTTACACAATATGTGATCATATATGTTAACCAGTATATTTTGGAATTGATTAAAAATAGTGCTACATTAGATTGATGTAAAAAAATAGGTTAAGAAAATGATCTGTGTGTTATGCAGACCCTCAAATACACACAGAGAAGCATGTACGTTTGACAGTAGCCGTATAACTTGCAGACGTCTGAGGGCTGGTGTGAGAGGAACGGTTTTTGTTTCACAAAGCTCATTATATTTATATCAATTTTTTCCTAAACATACATACATAAAGCAATAAAGCAGGGCTTCATTGTAACTTTTGAAAACATTCATCATATATATTAAGTGGAAGGCACTGGCATTAATATAATGATTGTGTATATACAGTATATATGTTAGGGTATATATAATATCTCTCTCTCTCTCTCTCTCTCACTATATATATATATATATATATTTATTATCTATCTATCAGCCCATACTCGGCTATAACATTTGTTTGTAGTAAGGGGCAACTGTAAGATTGTATTCTATGTAACTTTGACATTAAGAACATCCTAATGTATTTCATGGGGAAATTTTTCCTTTTTTTACTATTTTATCACTAATATATATATTTTCCGTGCATTCTTTTGCAAATAATCCACATATATATTGGATGTAATCTGTAGTGTCTTGTGTAGTAGAGCACAGCAGACCTACACCTGAAATCAACAGTGCATGTTTCTTGAGATCCATACCAATATGAATTTTGGAAGTGCGCAGAGCCAATTATGTTTTTAAGGTAAAGAAATATTTTTTTTTCTCTGCTAAATATAGCTAGGAATCTGCAGCCCTTCTACTTTGTATTTACTTTTTCTATAGTTCTAGTTACAAAGGGCCTGAGTCATTAAGGAGAGTAAAGCAAAAAAAGGAGTAACTTTGCACCTCTGCAAAACCATGTTGCATTGGAGGGGAGGTCAATTTAAAATGTGGGGACAGGTTTATAGTTGGGGTAGGGCATGTCCTAGATCAACTTTCAATTTCATTGTAAAAATAAAAACATCAAATATTCGTGTGCTACATGAAAAAAGTCAGTAATTTCCTTACATGCAAAGTAATGAACTAATTTGCACCCCTTGCATTGTAACATGGTATGTCCAGGATTAAATTTACTCAATTTTTTGCCTTTCTCTCCTTAATGACTCAGGTCTAAAGGGTTTTTAGGGTCTAAAGTATACATTAGTTGGAAAATCTTAGGGTATATGGAGTGGCTGTGGTAGTTGGGTATTTAGTTTTCTTTTTCTCTAGTTTCAGGTAGGGTCTGGGGGTATTCAGATTAGATTTGAATGGTATCATGCTGACTTTTTAGACATTTGTTTCACCGGATGCTATCATGTTTTCTCTGTTCTCAACATATTGACTATGTATGTACATTTACTTATATGTGTTACTTTTATTCACTGTGGCTACTCCGGTAATGTGCTTGGGGGACTTTAACAACTTTCTTAATGAGGGTCTTGATTGGTGGCGTGTGGCTGATGTACATTTTCTCTATAAACCAGCCCCTTCGACCTCCTGATTGATACCTTATTGATATTTGGAGGCTTCGATATCCAGACGTGCAACACTTTTTAGCCACTTCACTACATACTACCCCTTATCTTGAATATATTTAATTTTGCCCTCTTATAGGTTGGCTCTATTTGTTTCTTCTGTCGAATAACTTCCAAAAGGAATATCAGGTCACTCCGCGGCAGGGGCAGGCTGGGCTGGGGTGCAGGGGGGCATCTGCTCCCCGGGCCGATCCCATAGTGGGCTAGCTTGGGCTGGGTCACTTTCAGCCCTCACCTGCTCCCCGGTGTTGATGTGTATTGACATGACTAATTTATATTAATATTATAATAATATAGTAATTATAATTTACATGTGGCAGGGTTTCTTCAGTGAAAATGGTGTGACGTCTTCCTGTGCCATCCTCTGGGATGCTTATAATGCCTTTCTTGGAGGGACCCTTATCACACAGGTTTCTAGCATCATAAGGTTCAATAGGAAAACCATACGATTTAGAACGGCGGTGCAAGGATTTTAAATGTGTATATCTTCAGTCACATACTAGTGAAGATAGACCTTTTTTGTGAATATCTGACCTGCTATCTGTCGGATATGGGATGGACTTATTTGGCATGTTTGTCTAGGAATGAGTTGGGCAGTAGGACCATACTGGCTATATATAATAACCAGCCAATAAAACTTTTTAGAGGTACTGAAATCGCCCTACAGAAATGAAAAAAACATTTTTCCATTTCTGTAGGGATCTCTATGCTTCTAAGGTGATCTACACAACCACTCCATGCACTTCCTACCTTCACACCATTAAATTGCCCAAACTTTCTCAAGATTCAGAGGCCCATTTGAATGCACCCCTTACTGCTGAAGAGAGAGATGTGGCCATAGTTTTTTTCCAAACAACAAAGCTCAGGGGGTGGGGGGCATCCCTATAGAATTGTATAAGAAATACAGAGATTTCTTCGTTCCACAATTATTGGACAATTTCACACAACTACTGGAGCTGGGCTACTAGCCACATATCGGAGGCGCTGATACTTGTTCTACCCAAGCTTGGAAAAGATCCCCTTTATCCGGAATTCTATTGCCCTATCTCCCTTTTGTGCACGGATGTAAAGATGATGACCAAGATCCTTTCCTTTCAACTAAATTCAATGATTTCCCAAATAGTTCATCCTGACTAAACAGGGTTTATGCCCTGCAAATTTACTATCTCTTATCTCTGCTGTCTTTATACTCACATCCATTCGCCCCATGAAGCTGAGCAGGGGGCTGTGGTGGTGTCTCTTGATGCTGCCAAGGCATTCGACTGGGTGGAGTGGAACTACTTATGGGAGGTATGTCACAGATTTGGGATTGGGCATGGGGGGCAGTTTTATTAAATTATTATATTTCGCTACCGCGGCGAGAGTTTGTTCAAATTGTCATAACACTTACCCGTTTTGGTCTGGGTCAGGATACTAGACAGGGTTGTCCCTGCTGCCTTTGGCTTGTTTGATTCAGGCTCATACAAACATAATTGGCATCCCAATGGTTATGACCTGGGACACTATAGCCCTCTATGCCGACTATAAATTCCTATTCTTTTCTGATGCTGATGCCTCTTTGAATCATCTTCTCCACATGGTTAACGGTTTTGGCTAGTTTTTGGGTCTGATGGTTAACTGGGCTAAATCAAATATTTTTACATAAAATCATAAAATGCCATTATTTTCCCTGCAGCACAGTGCAGCATGAGAGATATATGTATACCTGTAGAAATGCCAAGAATAAATCTGTCTCGATGGTACCGCTCGCGGTACATATCATGTTCAACTTATATGGTATTCTTGTGCCATCAGTACCCGGATTGTCTTGACTACTCTTTTGGATCTCCCTAGTGTATTGTTGCCCGACTGTTATTACCCGGCTTGGCTGACCTTCCTTCTGGATTTTCCCCTTGTACCTTGTTGCCAGCACATTACCGAACCGGCTAATCAGATTACTCTCATTCCGTGCCTCTCTATACGACTTGGGGAAGGACCGCGACCTGCGTGTCTCCTGCAGTGAAGCCCATACCTCCTTGCGGGGGTCCCTGGTGAAAACCAGAGGCACGATAGATTCCGCACCTTCTTTTCAAGTTGTGCCAACATTAGCAGGTACTCTACGCTCAGTTGTGACAGGTAGTCATTAACTAGATTAATTGTTATGGGCAGGGGGGGAGAAGGTTTCCTGGTTGGCCATATCCAGGGCCCGATTAAGGGTTCTAGCCACCCTAGGTTATTTCAGTCGTAGCGCCCCCGTCCAGCCACCTCACCTGCCCCCTTCAGCCACCTCACCTGCCCATCTGTTGCCCCTCCCCTCCCCTTCAGACATTAGAACGGACTTACCTGCTGTGGAATCCTTTGGAGCGCGGTGTATGACAGGCAGTCTGGCAGCGGTCGCTGCTAGCTGCCTGTCAGTGTGCAAGTCCTGATCTCCCGTGACCAGAGTAAGAAGCGCCCACAGCCACACTGACAGGCAGCTAGTAGCAATTGCTGCCAGACTGCCTGTCATGTGATAGTGACAGTCGGGACCGCTCCTTTAGACCAGGGGTGGTCCTGATGACTCCGGCTGCCACATTTAGAAAAAAAACAAAAATAAAAACAACATATTTGCGATGCTGCGCCCCCCTGGCTCCAGCGCCCCAGGCTGCAGCGTGGTCAGCCTATTGGCTGACCAGGCCCTGGCCATATCCTAAGCAGCAACCTGTTTTTTTTAGATCTATATACAACAGCTACATACTCTGTGTTTCACACGGTGGTCTATTCTGTATGATATGTAAATCTCCAGTTTTCATTGTGAGAACATGTATGTTTGTTTAATGCCTTACTACACATGTCTGGTTCTATTTGGGGTCCATACCTGATACCAAGTTGTTTTTTGTCTTTGTTTGATGGGTTTTGAGGGATTAATGGGGTAGTTGCAGTTGTTTTTTGTTATATTTTCTTGTCTGTTTTCTTTTTTTTGTTTTGAAAAAACTCAATAAAAATGTATCTGATTATTAAAAATCACTTTATTCAAATCCAAAATACATGGGTTAATATATATATGATCACATTTTGTGTATAATATTATTGTAAATTACTCTTCACTGAGTCTTTATCCATTACATGATCCATATGTTAGGATCTGCCTTGTATCTCTGTGTACATATTACCCTGTGTTATGATCTGCCTTGTATCTCTGTGTGCATATTACCCTGCAGTACCTGTGATCCTCCAGAGGTGCTGCTGTTTGGCCTTTCCCACTATCAGGGGTTAACTAGCACAGCTACCTAATCATCCATACCTAACTGTGTCCTGTATATGTCTGCCTATCCCACAATCCTTTGCTGGTCATTGAAGTTCCTATGCCTGCTTATGTTTCTTTGTTCCTGGATTACCTGCATGTTTCTGGCTATTACTTGGAATTGGCTTCAGTTATTTCCTGTGTTTCATTATTGTTTACCTGTTGTTTGGCAATATCTGGAAGTCCATCGTTTCATCAGTCTGAACTGGTTTCTGTTTATTTGCTTTTCCTGGACTATGCTTTTTCTGCAAAAAAACAGTTTAAACGTTTATATCACGTGTCTGGCTCCATGGCTGTAATTATGGAATTGGTTTTGAACAGACCCATAACACCCTAATTATAAGGTTACGAGCTGAATATATAAAAATTGCGGTATACTCTCTCCAACAATACATAAGTGGAAGTTGCTCAATCAATTTATAGGTTCATGGCAGGTGCTTGTTAGGGTGGAGTTATCCAGCAAGGAACAAATACAGAGAAAAATCCCCCAGCACACTGCTATAACCAGCAAAGGAGTTGCTATTTCTATTTGTACAGAAAAATGCAGAAATCTCAGTTGCACACATTTGCAAATGTATGGAAAGCCACCTGCCACTTCACGGCACTTCTGGTAATGGGGTGATCCTAACCCTAAACAATGAGAATCCCTATTTTTGGCCATATATATATCTTTTTAAATTTAGAGCTAACTTACTAAGAAGTACCCCAAACTCCTTCAAATGGCAATGTGGCGCCAGCACTCCCCATCAGCTACCATAGCATGCCTCTCAAACAAACATTACAGAAGTGGAAGTTGCTCAATAAATTTATAGGTTCATGGCAGGTGGTTGAAAGGGTGGGGTTATCCAGCAAGGAGCATATACAGAGAAAAGTCTAATATGAATTCTTCCAAATATCAAAAAGTTAATTTATATAAAATATTAGTAGTTAAATATGTTATTTGAGAGGTATAAGATGTGAGTAATATTGCTATACATCTCCTGTCATGAAGTGTGATCTCTCCTCACTGTGCTCTTATGGGCTACTTGTAGTATTGAAAGTAGTGCTTTTGAACCATAGGGGGACATTTAATTAGTCATTTCAGGTTAGGACCTTCCCTCATTTTTGTTTTCACTTCATGGAGGTTTGAGAAAAAATGAGCTACGTTATTGTGGTTTTTCTATGCTAAAACGCGTCACCCATAGTTTGTTTAATGAACAAATGTGTTTATCAAAAGATACTGTTGCTAAAATACAGTGCAAAGTGATTCAAATGTATTTTGGATTTGACAAAAGAAAAGTAATAAATTGTTGATAATATAAATGTGAATCTCAGTAAGTTTATTCCATTCTGCTATACTAATTGTTAATAATTATAAAACCCTGTAAATAACACCATGTTGTCTTCTACACATTAGGAACGGGAGAAGAGCAACCCCAAGTTGTGCTGTTGTGTTAGACTCATTTGTCTGTTATTATTTTTTACATAGCGCCAATCAGTGGTTAAAGTGGAAATTGAGAAGTGGTGCTTTGGATATGACCAATAAGCCCAAATAGGGTTTGAGGTTACTATAGGTTAAAAATTGGGCAGACTAGATGAGCCAAGCGGTTCTTATCTCTCATGAAATTCTATGTTTCTATGTTATCAGAGCTGTTAGAGAAATATTTTTGTACCTAACACACTAGAATCATTCAGTAGCTACTTACATTTACAATTATATTTCATAGAATTGAACAAATAATCATTGACATCCTAACACCTGTTTCTGCATTTATAATGACATTTTATTCTTAATTACTGTAAAGGTAATATAAATAAAGCAATCCTGCAAGATACTGGGACTAGGTGACCGAAGAGAAGAAAACACATACTGTACACATATTTAAATCAATTTAATATTGTAATATTCATGGATTACATGTAGTTAAGCTAAAGAGCAATAAGAAAAAATACTTGCTTAAACCCCACCTAAAATAATCTATTCATGCCTTTGTCTTAAAGTTGGCAGTTATGTACTCTTTATACTGAAAGCAAAGGAAATTCTATGAAAACATAATGGTTTTCTGTCTGCTGTAGCATACACTGCTACTCATAGGGCAGTTTATTTATTGAATCTAGTCCTGGATGTGGTCTGGACTTTCACACAAATATGATGGCATTTACTGAGCAACTGTTGAACGATTTTCTGAGAAAAACAAAATTGTTCTAATTTTCTGTGAAAATTTAATAACTACAATGAACTCATATCTGCTTATTTTACAGGATTATCTATTTTTAGCTTTAAATGACTTATCGATTTAATGCATTCTGTTACAGGATTTACCCATTGATTATTTTCTTATCCTGGTAGCCTGGTTGTGCATTTAATTTTATACAAATGCATATTTCATTATGAGTTGTATTGGGACATGAAGGTAGAATCATCCATTTTTCTAGATTAGCTCTCAGCAAACTATTAAATGCTTACTATATCAAGAAAGGGAAGTATACGTGTAGAAGGCCGAGAAATCAGTTGTTATTATTATTATTATTCTTTTTTATTTATAGGGCGCCACTAGGTATCCGTAGCGCAGTACAGGGACAGACAGAAACACAATACAGGGTGAGACAGCACGTAACAGTTAACAAAAAAGCACAGTAACTCAGAAGCTCAATGTACAGCTAGATGAGAGGTGAGAGCCCCCAGCGGGGTAGATAGAGGGGCAGAAGGTCAGGAGGATCTCACAGAAGAGACAAGGAGCAGAGTTAAGGTGGTGGAGAACAGGAGGAGAGGAGGCCCTGCTCGAAGGAGCGTACAATCTAAGGGGAGGGTAGGACGGACAGAGACGCAAGGGTAGGAGGAGGCGGAGACGGAGAGGCGAATGACGAGGAGGGAGGTAGGAGGGGGACAGGAAGGAAGGTAGGAGAGAGAGAGGGGTAGGTGGGAGACTGGAAGGTGGTCAGTTAGGTGGGGGACTGGAAGTTTGTCTCTAGGAAGTGGTTAATATTGTGGCCCTGAAGTGATCTGAAAGATCTTACCCAGGAACATTTCTGTATGAAGCACTTGTATGAAATAAAACAAATCGAGTTTAGTGATGCTTAGAAAAAAAATGTAACTGCAAATGAATCATCATAACACAATGCTTTCTAATATGTGTAACTTATATTCCATACACAGTAATAGTTTTATAAGAGGGTAATAAAACCGCTTTGATCATTCTAATAGTGTGGCAAATGTGCTATTAACCATTTATACCTACATTCATTAGTTACCACTTACAAACGGTAGTTTCCGATTTAAACCTATTTCTATTTCAATATCCGCTCAATTTTTTCTGATACACACAGTATAATACAAAAAATAAGGATAATCATATCAAGATTTTTTTTCCACAGTCTCATCTAAGATAACATGTATTCTTATTAATAATAGATATTTTCAATAACAGTCTTTACACATATAACAGTGTAGAAAGCATAATATATTTTGCATCAAACACAATGCATTGCCTTCTTCAACTGTTCTATTTATGTTTATATGTACCTTCACTATCTGTGTACGCTCTGATTTCATTGTGTGTGTGTATTACAGCTTTAGTTAGAATTCCCTATCAGCTTTAGTTACTGCTCCTATCAGAAAAGCACATGGCCCAATGGTGGCTATCTTTAACAAAGTACATAGCGCAATGCCGACCATCTTGTCTATAGTCTGCGTACAACCTTGTTTACCAACTAAATATGATTCCTATCAGACCACTCAAGGTTTTAAGTACACAGTATTTTAAACACATGTCCTTTCCAGTAAAAATATATAAAACAAGTACAGTATAACATTATTAGCAATATTAATACTTAAACTCCAAACATACAGTGCAAATGTTGTAACTATAGCAACAACTCCAGTTCTTAACTTCAACAATACAGGTTTACTAATCCCAATAAACTATATATTTTTATAACAGACTTAAGTAAAAAGCATATTACACAATACAGTCCATATTAAAGAATGGAACCAGTATTAGCAATATTAATACTATTTTAGCCATATTTAACCAAAAACATACATTCTTTATTCTCTACTAGGCTTCATTGCTTTAACAGTTTCACATCAAATTATGTAATCTCACCATTGTACCTGCAAGAATGACCCTCCATGCCTCACAATCCAGCTATTACAAAATACATAATTACTTGCATGTTCATGTGAGAAAAAGAGCCACAGAGAGAGCTTTTAGCCTTGTATTTTTTATCTTAATTGATTCCTAAGCGGAGGAGCAATGCATGTCACAGGAAGTTGCCTCACAGCATTTGATATGTAAATGTAGGCAGCTTCTCAGAGAAGAACCTATTGTCCAGCTATTGTGCTTATCATTCTGACTGTATAGTTTAACAGCTCACAGTTTGTATAAACCATGCTATATAAGGTGGGGAGGAGACCAATGTCCAGGGACTTGTGTGAATTGAAAATATTATACTCTTTTTTTTTTTTTATGTATGATTGGCCATTGACAGTACAAGTACAGGTTATAACAGCATAATTTTTTTTATTCTAACTACTCTGTTAACATACTGGCTTCAATTAATGAATCAGCAACACATGTAGCTGTCAGTAACTTGCAGAAAATGCACACCTGCCTGAATAACAGAGAGTTAGAATTGATTGACAGTTACTTCCACTGAGATCACATATGCTGCACAGTGTAATACAAATGAATAAAAAGCTGTGCAGCATGTCCTTTCAAAAATTCCTGAACCAGACCGCATGCTCATTTCAACTATAATAGGTAAACTAGGAACGCGAGGGGAGTGTGTGTACAAAACACAGCATGTCACCCATCCAGAGGCCACCAGACCCTCCTGGACTAGGTTAATTAACAGGAATTGGAGCCCTGGAGTGGTAATTTTGCCACTTAAGTGGGCTGAGTTTAATAGACAGGGGTTCCCAAGAGACCTTATTCCAAAAATGATTTTCCTCTTCTTTCTTGAGCTGATGTAGTACAAATCATGGTGAAAACAACATCAGACAAATCTTAATAAGAACGATACAGTATCTCATGACAGACGACAGCTACAAAATGTCTATGTCTGAGAGATACTGATACTCTCTCACTGCCTGCCAATCACAATTTATATCCCATTCCAGCTTGCAGTGTAGGGAAGTCCCTTTGTGGGGATTTTTCGGCCCCTTCCCTTCCTGATTGTACGACACCCTTGTTTATTATTATGACTTTTTTTTTATTACACTGCAGGATTAACCAACTCTAAGGACAGTGGATACCAGCACTCACACAACAACATCTGCCAATTCATTAATTTAAAATTAAATTGTGTTTTAATTATTAGTTAAAGCTTCTACTATTCCGTATAAAGGGCATTTCTCTTGACATTTACAGCGATTTAACAGCAGACCATATGATTAATCATGGTATTGCAATATCAATGGTTTGATGTTTAGGCATGGAGTACTGCATCAACTACAAAATTGCATGATAGTTGCCCGGCATTAAAAGACATTTGTTAAGTCTGTGTATAAAAATGTAGCTTGTTTTTTTTTCCAGAGTTTGCAAACAATAAATATTGATGGTGTGCCATTAGCTAGTCAAAATGTCTTTGAATTTGGCAAGAATCAACAAGGGGTGGAGCTTAGAAGATCTGCGAAAAGAAAATGTGCACAAGAGAAGTCAAAACAAAGTTCTAGTTGTCAGTTAAGAAAAAATTATAGAATTCAGAAGACAAGCTTCTTTTCCAAGAAAAGCATATGTGCTTTTGGAAGGTATGAGTAAATATAGAATACTACCTGTATTGTTTATTGGTCATTCAAATGCTTTCTGTATTGTGTCAGTCAAGAAAACACTATCCATATTTTAAATTTAGTCCCTAGATTGCTCTTTAAATTGTATAAAGGTTACTAAAATGATTACTTTATTGTAAATTGAACACTAGAACAGCTGTGGAGAAACACGTAAGACGCTTTGAGTTGTTGGAACACAGAACGCAATCTAATGAAATTGGCTGACTATTGGATTTGGAAAAGTTTGGAAGTCTAAAGACCCAGATGTCTCATTGAGATAAATGCACAGGTTTTAAGCCCACTCTATGATAATCTGATTGTGAGGATAACAGTAGTGGACTTATACCGCCAACACACGCTACACAGACCCTGAATGGAACGGGCTTAATTAAGAACAGACAGGATGGTGGTAATTTATGCACACATTTACTAATATGTGCAATTGACTGTTGAATGAGAACTATATTGCCCTAGACTTCCGAAATAGCCATTGATATAATTGGGGGTGATAACTGATCAGTAATATTTTCCCCTATGAAGCCGGAAATTCTAAAAGCGAAAGTAGCTGAATTAGTGTATAACACTATACAATATACACGACCAACACATGCTACTACTGTATGTTTATCAAAAACATACTGGATAGTGGCATTTATGTTATTTTATTACTACGTACAATTTACTTTTTGCTCAAATGAATGAGCGCTATATTGCTCTAGACCAGGTGGGTGTCCAACCTTTTAGCTTCCCTGGGCCACATTGGAAGACGACAAGTTGGTTTGGGCCGCACATAAAATACACTAACACTAACGATAGCTGATCATCCAAAAAAACACAGAAAACATAGTTAACATATTAAACTTACTTGGTTAGTAAGAGTTAGGAAACCTGTTGCAGAATCATGATTAAAGCAGTAGTCCCATTACCAGCTGCAATTTAACTTACCTGCATCTGCCCCTTAGTGGGGTTCGGGGAATTAAATGCCAAAAACTTTTTTTTCCTCTCTTTCTGCACCCATGAATCATTTTTTTTATTGACCAGTTTGAAATGGTCACCGATATAGGTAGCATCAGGAGGACTAATAGAAATTTACAGAGATTTAAAGATAGGGTGGCGGGAAAAATTGCTCATGGAGCAGCCTCCGATGAGGGTAACAGTGGGTGACTCCTCTGTGCTGCGCTACGCAATGGATGTCGGGTGTGATGACGTTACCCCCAACATTCACTGCGAGCACCGCACGGAGGAGGAGACCAGGGAGGGAGCCGGAGCGCCAGCTGACGTGACCGCAAGGTAAGTATTTTCTTTTTTTTTTTTTTTGCAGGATATTTTTGTCATTAACACCGCTGCCCCCTTGCCACAACCGCGGGGCCACATATACAGGCGGGCTGGGCTTTATAAAGTAGCCATTAAAACAACTGTGGGATTGAAAACTGATCAATAAAAACTTTCCCCTATGTGCAGGTTACACAAATAGCACAAATTGATTGTCCTGGTTCTTAATTGGTATTTTTATATATTGTTTCTTTTATACCTATGTTTCTATGCTTTTAATGTTTATTAAATTGTTTCAATTTTTACACATACTGACAAGTATTATTATATGGTGGCACCTTGGAGTCCGAATTAATTGGATGCGCTTCTTTAAATTCTTCTTTTTCTCGTTGTCTTTTGAGCAATAAGGTTGTAGCACAACAACCTTTTAAGGAACAGCAATCAATTCAAAACTTATTGGACATTCTGTGGATTTGTTTTTATTTATATGTTTATAATTATTCAATACTGGAGTTATTATACAGTGATATTCCCTGTTGGGGGATATATCAATATTTGGGGTTTTTTCTTATATAAAGAAGTCACCAGAGTTATCTTTGTATTGTATATCTGTCACTAGAATGCTTTATGTATTAAATTGATCGCTAGAATTGTCTCTGCATTGGTTAGATAGGGATGCATAGTATTTGATTATTGTTCTCTGAAATAAACATTTTGCATATGTTTCATTGCCTGTGTAAAACCACGCCCATTAAATAAGCAGTGGTCACATGATTTGCCCACACCCATTTTTTCATTGTAGCACACTGCTACAGGTGCCCAGGACACTTGCATGTGTTTGCTGCTCCAGGCCAAAAGTTGCCAGTCCTGCTCTGCTTCAGCTTGGTCTTTGCCATCATCTTCTGGTTATATTGTGTATATTGTCTAGTTATATTGTGTTCACACTAAAACATATTGGGGTGTATTTACTAAACTGCAGGTTTGAAAAAGTGGAGATGTTGCTTATAGCAACTAATCATATTCTAGTTATAATTTAGTTAGTACATTCTGCAAAATAACAGCTAGAATCTGATTTTTCAGACCTGCAGTTTAGTAAATATACTCCATTGTCTGACTTCTGCAGTTACCAATAATAGTTTTGACAGTACTGGCGAGGCAATATGTGTTGGGCACACATTTTTAGTAATCTGCTGTTTTTAGTAATCTCAGTTTCCCAACTTCATAGTTTAAGAAACAATCAAATAACAAGGAAATTATATGTTTTTTTGTGAACTGCCACAAAACGCTGTCGTTTGAAGACCAATGTTTTAAGTAGAGATGGGCGGGTCCGGTTCTCCGAGAACCGAACCCACCCGAAATTTGGGTATCCGAGTACCGAGCTGAGCAGCTCGGTACTCTCCCGCCCGTTCCGAATCCAAATCGAGGCCGAACGTCATTGTGACGTCGTCGGATCTCGGGGCTCGGTTCTCGCGATACTTCAACTTTATAAATACACGCCTCCACAGCAATCCATCGCCATTTGACAGAGGGAGAGAGCAGGGTGTAGTCATAGGCTAATTAGAGCAGGGACAGAGAATACAATATTGTTCTTGCAATTGCTCTAACCAAAATCGCTAGTGCAGAGAGGAGGATAGAGGTTTATTATTTTTTCTTCATATTTGGCACTCCCCAGCGCTTTTGGGGTGTCCCCCATAATTGTGCATAAATATTTCTGGCTGTCAAAAGTCATATCTGTCAGCAGTATCTACTAAATAATTTTTAGCACTCCTCAGTGCTTTTGGGGTGTCCTCCCTAATTGTGCATTAATATTTCTGGCTGTCAAAAGTCATATCTGTCAGCAGTATCTACTAAATAATTTTTAGCACTCCTCAGTGCTTTTGGGGTGTCCTCCCTAATTGTGCATTAATATTTCTGGCTGTCAAAAGTCATATCTGTCAGCAGTATCTACTAAATAATTTTTAGCACTCCTCAGTGCTTTTGGGGTGTCCTCCCTAATTGTGCATTAATATTTCTGGCTGTCAAAAGTCATATCTGTCAGCAGTATCTACTAAATAATTTTAAGCACTCCTCAGTGCTTTTGGGGTGTCCTCCCTAATTGTGCATTAATATTTCTGGCTTTCAAAAGTCATATCTGTCAGCAGTATCTACTAAATAATTTTTAGCACTCCTCAGTGCTTTTGGGGTGTCCTCCCTAATTGTGCATTAATATTTCTGGCTGTCAAAAGTCATATCTGTCAGCAGTATCTACTAAATAATTTTTAGCACTCCTCAGTGCTTTTGGGGTGTCCTCCCTAATTGTGCATTAATATTTATGGCTGTCAAAAGTCATATCTGTCAGCAGTATCTACTAAATAATTTTTAGCACTCCCCAGTGGTTTGCGCTCAGAATGGATTCAAAGCAGTCCACATATGATCTGAATGAGCAACCAGGTTCTGTCACCAGTCCTGATGTTAGTGTTCCCAGTACGTCATCTGGCCAAGGCGATGTCAAACAACAGTGTTTTCAAATTAGTGCAAAAAACAAAAAACAAAAAAAAATTTACTGTATTGAAGCGAAAAAGAGGTGTAACTGAGCAAAAGTTAAGTGACGATAAAAAAAAAATTGCAAGCATGCCATTCTACACACGCAGTGGCAAAGAGAGAATGAGGCCTTCACCTTTGGCTATTAGTGGCAGATCCCAAAAAGTTACCCAGCCTACAATTGGTGCACAACTACTGTTACGCGTCAAAGCCGAGCTGCAAGATAACAGTGAGGCATTACAGGAGAATATTTGCTCTGATTCACAAATGACAACAATCCCTGTGGAGAGTCCATCCAACAGTGGGATGTCTAATCGTGAGCATTCTGCTGATGTGTGCCTTAATAGCCCGAGTGTAGCCGGTTATACCCAAATTGAGGATGCCACTTTGGAATTAGAAGAGGATGAGGGGGAGATTTGTGTAGGCGACGAGGGCGCTAATGATGATGTTGATGATTGTGATGCAGACAGATACCAAATTGCCTTTCTCAATTTCTATTTATATTCTAGATTATATAACGGCTGAATAGTTTTCTATTTTACTCCTAGTGGAGAGAGAATCTGATGCAGACAGATACCAAACTGTCTTTCTCCATGTCAATTAATATTGTACAGTCTATAATGGCTGAATTTTTTAGTATTTTATACAAGTGGAGGGGGGCCTAGAGAGACAGAAACCAAACTGGCTTTCTCCATGTCAATTAATATTGTACAGTCTATAATGGCTGAATTTTTTGGTATTTTATACAAGTGGAGGGGGGCCTTGAGAGACAGAAACCAAACTGGCTTTTTCCATTTCTTTACATATTTAACTATAAGTGTAGGGTGTAATATACATTCAAAGACGATGGCTGCATTGCCAATATGCATAGATGGAGAGGAAGACAATCTGTTTTGTGTGTAGAATAGGCCTACCAATGAAGAATTAAACTGTTTTTTTGGATGATTTATTACCTCAACAATTAGATTACTTGTCTCTAAAACAGTTGGAGCACTAAATTGGGTTAATTTAGGCCCAAAAACATGGATTTTCCAAAAAAATAGCAAAACAAAACCAAACAAAACCAAAACCAAAACCAAAACACGCAATGGCAGTTTTGCAAAACCAAAACCAAAACCAAAACACGACGGTAATCCAGATCCAAAACCGAATCCAAAACCAAAACACGGGGGTCAGTGACCATCTCTAGTTTTAAGTAACAGCTGGTATGTATGCAAATTGTATTGCGCAAGCTATAAACTTGCTTATTATTTAAAAACTGCTCTGTTTACAATTTATACATTGGGATTTGCATGCATGCTTAATATATATTTATTATCTAGAAAGTTTCTGTTTTTCCTATTGCCTAGCTTAAAATCTTACACTATTGCTTGTGAAATTATCAAAAATTGCTGGTGGTATAGTGGAGATATGGTCATGTTACACAGTCAGATTCAGCTATGGGTTTACTAGTGAGTTTTGGTGTGAAATTTAAAATAATATTAAATATAACCATGAATTTTGTAACATTCCGTTCAAGAGAGCTATAGTTATGTTTTGGTCTTGATTTATACCCACCCCATATCTTTCCTACTTTATCTTAACACTTTTAAATGTTTATTTTTACAGAAAATTTTTTACAGACACCAAATTCACAAATGGCAAACTTGCTATGGTTTCCAAAAGTTGTGACAACAGTAGAAAGAAAAGGTCAAGTACTCACTTTGGCTCAGTGTGCAACAGAAGCAAAAACAGAACAGCTGATGAAACTAATTGTAAGAATACTACTAAACATGCTATTTTTCGAAATGTAATCAATTAAAAATAATAGTGCCAAACCAGGGACGGACTGGGACTAAAAATCAGCCCTGGCATTTAAAGTACACAGGCCCACCTCAGTTCTAGTAGGAAAGAAACCGTGTGCCGCCGCACAGCAGCGGTGCCAAAGAGGGCGTGACCACATTGTGTTGTGGGTGTGGCCAACATGGGGCATTGATACATACATTATAATAAAACATTACATTTATCACGCCCTCCCAGCCACATCACGCCATCCCCCCAGGCACATTATGACACCCCAGCCCACTGTACTTATCTATGCTTCTGGTGCTACAGACATCCATAAGGGTGGGAACTTCCTGTAGAATGAGCAGGGAAGTTCTTTGTCTCACGAGATTACCAAATCTTGTGATACTTAGAGCTCCTCGGCTTGCTCTGCAGTCTGTGTCTTGTCCGGGAACTGGGAGCAGCTATCAGTTCCCTTCCCCTAACCAGAGGTGGATTAAGGCTCAGGGGCCCAGGGTAATTAAGACAGCAGGGCCCCTAATATGTAACATGGTTATCATTTTAGACAAGTACACAGGCACTACTGTTAGATGCACACAGCTCTGCCTTCACAAGCAGTACGCTGTGAAGCAGGACATACCTCCAACTTGCAGTCTGACCAAATCCTGACTAAGTGAGACAGTCACCCAAATTCAGGACTGCCCCACCAGATTCAGGACAGTTGGTAGACTGTCCTGCTCTCTCCTACCTGTCTTGGTCACTTTCACCACTTGTAGCAACTGGTTTCTTTAGCTCGGTTCTTTTCTTGTCTTGATCCTGGAATATTGGATGCCGTATTTTGAAAAAAAAAAAGTACATGAGATTTAGAAAACTCCAACCAGCCCCGGTGTTAAAACAATAGCACTCACATATTTCCCTCCCTCCAAACAGTCCCAGCAATAAATTAAATAGCATTAGAGGTTAGTAAATATAGCCATTTTCCACAACCATCCCCGGCAATAACTCTTATTCACATTTAATAAATAGCCCTCCTCCCCAATATCAGTCCCATATATTTAATTGATAGCCCTAAACCACCCCAGCATTAAATTAAAGGTTCCTTCACCTCACATTAAATAATAAGCCCCCACCTACACTCCACCATTAAATAGCCTACCCCCCACACTATATTAAGATCCTCCCTTTCCTCACATATTATATTAAAATACTGCGCGCACACACATATGCACACTATATGAACATGGCCACATACACAACTATATGAACATGGCCACATACAAACACTATATGAACATGGGGCCACACACACACACTCTGTATGAACATGGGGCCACACACACACACACACACACACTATATGAACATGTGGCCACACACACACGCACACTATATGAACATGGGGCCACACACACACACACACACTATATGAACATGAGGTCACACATACACGCACACTATAGCCACACATGCACACTATAGCCACATGGGACCACACACGCACACTGTAGCCACACAAACGCACACTGTAGCCACACAGATGCACATTGTAGCCACACACACACTATAGCCACACAGACACATACACACACACTATAGCTACACAGATACAAACACACTATAGCCACACAGTCACACACACACACACACACACTAACCACACAGTCATACACAAACACATACTGTAGCCACACAGACACTCAGTCCATCTGACCATCGGCCCTTCTGGCATTTGCCAGAAGTGCCAGATGGCCAGTCCGGCCCTGTGCCTAGCTAATTTTTAAAACACATTAGAACATTTTTTCTCTATATAACCGATACATATACATACATTACAAAAACACAAACATACAGCAAGATTAGAAAACAATTAATCATTCTTGACTTGAGGGCACTCTAACATAAAGAAATGAAAGGTACTTCAAACTAATTTAAAGGCATAGTAAACCCACAGTCATGACTCAACATTTACTACAATGTTGACGGGGCTGGAAAGCAGCAGATTATACGTTGCCAAAAAGGTTGTCCCAAGGTAATCACTTGGCATTTACATCCGATCCTGGGATGACTTTTTCAATCGTGTACATCTTGCTCCTGCCCAGTCCCCAGCCACACCACAACATTTATTGTCTGGGCATTTGCAATCCCTTTAAATATGTTGTACTTGTCTATCTTTGTATTAGAGACTCAAATAAAAAAATGCTCAAGGATCCCTACCAAACCAAGGTGTGCTGTTATTTTTACAAATAGGTAACAGACTAAGAGCGTGGTAAAAAAAAATGGGTTGTATGTACACTCTACTTACTGCTTTTAAAAAACAAAACAATGTTGACATATTTTGCAATGAACCTTATTACACCCTGTGTTAAATCTTCTCTATGTTGCTGCGCTTGAGAGACCATAGTGCACTTGTGTCTTACAATACATAGGGAGTATAAGCAAAAACATATTTTTAAGATCCTGCCCAGGATTACTTTCACACAAGTAGGGCATTTACAGCTAAATTTATTTATTGAGGTGTGTTATTAGGAGTCACATTTGTAAACTATACATTTATTTGGAATCCATAGTCATAAACATTTTAAATATATTGAACTCCGTAGACAAGGGTATATATTTCTAGCTTTTTGTTTTCCTTTAGGACTTGGGAAGACCCTGAAGAATCAAACCACACACTAATAGGTCTCTTCTATAGCAAGCACTAATATATAAAGTATAAACTGGGTCATACCAGGTATTATTAGATCCAGGTTATGTGGATCTATGGCTCTAGAAATGATCCCTAAAAAGAGAGATCAGATTCAGGTCACATTTCAGTCTTATTTCATCTACTTGGCCTTCTAAGTTTTGTTTTCCTAGTATTAATGGAATATATATATAATATAATAGAAATTTCTCTTTGAAAAGCAAGAAAGTCAAGGTGCTGTGTAATATTCCATTTGGTGGAACGTTCCTCGATTTGGGCAAGTGCGTAGGATTATTTTATGCTGTGCTGAGTTGTGTAAACCCATTTCCACTTCACAAAAATACATTCAATACTTTTAATGGAATACATCTAGAGTGTTCTAATTGCACTTCGGAAGAGAAACACATTTTTAGATGCACTCTGCCCAATCTAAAACAAAACTTCAAAAAACACAAAGGTGCCACATTTAATATAGACAGTCTTGAGGTCCCCTCAGTCTCATGATTAATTTAATCCACAAGTGAGGCTAAATTGAACAGTATTGTAGGAGAAAAACAAAAAAACAAAAACATTTACTAAAAGGAGTGGTTCTTAAGTAGTAGGAGTTTAGATCTTTAATATGACATTTGCACTTCTACTGCTAATTATGGAGCCTCACCTTGAGTGGTTTTGCTTGGAAGTGCTGGTCAGCCCCGGGATGATTTTCCCTAGAAAAGACTACATAGGGTTAAACACGGGCGGACTGTGACTAGCCACGGGGCTAATGTGAGTTATGCTCCCTTTGATGATCGTGCAGATATTATGTGCTCATCTTCCTGCCCAGCATGACCGCCTGGAGCTTCTCTCTGCAGGGAGGCTGCTGTTATATGAGGTGTGGGGGGGGGGGCTAAGGCTCAGCCCTTCCGATAAGCAGACACCAGTCCAGGTCAAATGGTTTATCTTTGGACTGCCGCACTAAAGCCACACTACTGTGGGAACGCAGGTGAATATAACAAAAATGTATTGCCCCAGCATTTCTCTCTCTTGCCTGGATAGTTCTGACTAGGGGTTTCAGCTCCTTTTCCTTGTTTCTCATGGAAGTCAGAATGGACTTGGTCGATTTGTGAGCCCACTGCAAGTGGGGAGAAATTGGACTTGGCCCCTACTTCACCTTTAGAAAGGCTGAAAACCATGGCTCAGCACCTGGATAAGCACTACCCAGGGACATTGACTATAGCTCCTTTTAGATAGGGTTGGATGGTAGGTCTGCTGGGGTGACCCTCTGGTATTTGTTTATGTATAGTGTCCTAGTACTGTGTATTGTGCTTGACAACAGTCTCCTTACTTTACCCTGAAAACTACTTAAGAGATTATTGTACAAACGCTTGTCCCACTTTTTCTCCTCTCACTTCATTCTCAATTTTCTGCAATCAGGCTTCCGCTCTTAATATTCCACTGAAACTGCTCTCACAAAATTGATTGATGATCTACTTACTGCAAAGTCTAAGGGTCATTTCTCCATACTCATTCTCCTGGACCTCTCTGCTGCTTTTGACACTGTTGATCATCCTCTTATCCTACACTCCTTTGGCCTTCGTGGCACAGTTCTTTCCTGGTTCACTTCCTACTTATTAAACCGCTTCTTTAGTGTTTCTACCTCTGGAACATCCTCCCCTCCACTCTCACTATCTATTGAGGTCCCACAAGGCTCTGTTCTTGGCCCTTTACTTTTTTCATTGTACACCTCTTATCTTGGGGCACTAATTCACTCATTTGTCCTCCAATACCACCTCTACGCTGATTACACCCGGCCAAATCTATGTCTCTTTTCCTGATCTCTCCCCTTCTGTACTATCTTGTGTAACCAACTGTCTTTCAGCTATCTCCACATGGATGTCCCAATGCTATCTTAAGCTCAACATATCCAAAACAGAGTTTATTTTCTTCCCTCCTGCCAGAATCACCACCTCTCCTCAAATCTCCCTCACTGTTAATAACACCACAATTTCCTCAGTCTCCCAATCTGCTGCCTTGGTGTCACACTTGATTCCACACTCTGCTTTATTCCTCACTTCCAGACTCTCTCCCAGTCCTGTCGATTCCACCTTAAAAAAAACATTGCCAGAATACGACATTTTCTTACTCAACATGCTACCAAAACTCTTATCCATTCTCTCATCATCACCCGTCTTGACTACTGCAACCTCCTGCTATGTGGCATTCCCGACGCCCATATATCCACACTTCAGTCCATCCTAAATGCTGCTACAAGACTGATCTTCCTCTCTAACTGTTCCACATCTGCTGAACCACTTTGCAAATCCCTACATTGGCTCCCTGTGTCCTCCGGAATCCAATTCACATTACTCACCCTTAACTATAAAGCCCTCAACAACACCACCCCTTCATACATCTCAAATATCATATCAAAATACTCTCCCTCCCATCCTCTTAGATCTACCTCTGACCTGCACCTTGTCTCATCTCTGGTAATCACCTACAAGACTTCTGCCGCGCTGATCCCCACTTACAGAATTCCCTACTATAATCAGACTTTCCAACAGCCTACAAATATTTAGATGTTCTCCAAAAACCCATCTCTTTTTTAAAGCTTACCTTATCCCTGATGAGACTATTCACACTAATACACCCTCACAGCTGTCGCAGTCTCCACTCTAAGATACACTCGCTCCTCTTGCTTCAACTGTGCCTTCTTCCACTTAGAATGTAAGCTCTCAAATGAGCAGGGTCCTCCATACCCTTTGTTTTCAGGTCTGCATTTATTTTGTCTGCCTTGTCTGTCCTTGTTTTATGTCTGTCCTTGTTTTATGTATGTCCTTGTTTTATGTTTGTCCTTGTTTTCCCTACTGTACAGTACTGAGGAGCACAGCAGTGCCTTACAAATCTACAATAATAATAATGAATGATTGTCTAGTTGATTTCGCACCCATGTAGGAGGTACCAGGGGAAGCCAGACTGACACATAAGATTGCATTTGAGCAAAACCGTCTTCTGGAAAGCAAAATAGCTCACTGTTACCCATGGTATCTTCACAGGGGGCCTCACACTGCTGGTTTCCCTGCTATAGTTTTACCAGCCCAGCCTGTCATAGCCTGTTGACAGCTAGGGCTTTTCCAGGGGTCTTTATGCTGTTTGTCTCCACCACAATTACCGCAACCAGCCCAGGTTATGAGCATATTTGCCAACTTTTAAAAAAATCACGTCAGGGAGATTCAAGTAAAAGTTAGGGGTAGTTAGCCATTGAAGGTAGCATGTCTTTCTCTGCCAAAGGGGAGTGTCTAGCTCCACTTATTAGTCTTATTATACTTCTGATCCATCTTTACAGATTCCTCCTTCTCTTGTTATCTCTCCTCACTCTCTGTTCTCTCTCTTATGACTGTCTCCAATGGTTGCTTGCTTTACTCTCCTTTGCCCTGTACTGCTTGTTTTTACTTATCCCCTTGTTTTCCCCATTCACTACTGATACTCCCCGCGTTATTCCCCTGGCCTTTCAGAGTTTTTTACTTACTGGCTCCTCTGATTCAGCTCTTTTGCTGTCACGCTTTCAGCTCAAGCTCTCCTGTCAGGCAGTTCTCATTGGCTGAGAAAGGAATTTCGTCAAGAGTCTCCCCTGGACAGGTGGGGAGTCCATGTCTATGCAGAGTTATCACACTCAGGCAGTCTTAACTAGTAAATTGCAGAGCGATCTTGATGTATGTGATGCATGTCACTTGGTCAAGTGGGCGGATCTACCACCCACTTCTGATCTGGGCTACAGTCCTGGGAGTTCAGGAGACTGGCTGCTAATTTGGGAGTGTCTCCCAGAGATTCTGGGAGAATAGGCCAGTATGGCTATGAGTGCTTTATAGGTATATTCATGTGGACATGTAAACATGCTCTTTTGTGAATACATGAAAATCTAAATGACTCTGATTGTCTCAAAAAAAAATACCATAGCATCTGTTAAGTACTAAGTGTTTACTGTACTGTTTTTTCTTGTGACTTATTATGAATAAGGGTGTGCACCGGGCACTTTTAGTGTTTTGGGTTTTGGGTTCTGATTAGCTTGAGGTTTTGGGTTCTGATTTGTTTTGCCAAAACACCTGACGAAAGGTTTTGGTTCTGATTTCGGGTTTTGGGTTCTGATTTATATTTAAAAAAGCATAAAAAGCACTAAAATCCATTTTTTTGTTTTTTTTCCACTCCTACGCTATTATTAACCTCAATAACATACAATAACAATCATTTCCACTAATTTCCAGTCTATTCTGAACACCTCACACCTCACAATATTGTTTTTAGTCCAAAACGTTGCACCGAGGTAGCTTTCTGGACTGCGTAGTGGAGTGGGCCCGGTATCCAATTTGGTACCGGGGCCACAATACCTCCTCCAACCATGGTACAAAGCATTCATCATTGAGATCCCATCAAGGATATAAAAGACAGACAGGGTCGAAGTGTTATTTGTTGACTTTGTGAACAAAAAAACTGTCCCTGTTGCAAATCTTCGTGCAATGAAAAGTGACTTTTTCATTTAAAGGCTCAAGCTTTCAAGTGTAGTGTTTATAAGTTATATTATACTTTTGGTTTAATTTGTTTAATTTGTTTTGATTTTGTTTTACTTTGTGCTCATGGCAAACGACTGTTGAACTGTCACATAATGCCAAAAAAAGAGTTGCAAGATGGAATTGTCCTTGGGCCCTCCCACCCACCCTGATGTTGTTGAAATAGGACTTGCGCACTTTAACAAACCAATCATTTCAGCGACAGGGCCTACCAAACAACTGTGGCTGAAATGATTGGTTTGTTTGGGCCCCCACACCAAAAAAGCTATTCATCTCTCCCTGTACAAACTAAACAGGCTCTACTGAGGCAAGATGTCATCCTCATCCTCATCCTCTGATTCCTCTCCCCCTTCAGTGTGTACTTCCTCATCCTCACACATTATCAATTCGTCCCCGCTGGACTCCACAACCACAGGTCCCTCTGTAGTATCTGGAGGCCAGTGCTGTACTTGATTGAGGAATTGATAATTCCTTTTTATGAACATCATTTTTTCAACGTTCTGCGGAAGCAACCTCCTTCGCCGCTCACTGACCAGGTTCCCTGCTGCACTAAAAACTCTTTCCGAGTACACACTGGAGGGGGAACAACTCAGGTAAAATAGAGCCAGTTTGTACAGGGGCTTCCAAACTGCTTTTTTTCCTGCCAGTAACAATATGGACTGTCTGACATGTCTATTTGGATGGTGTCAGAAAAATAATCCTCCAGCATTTTTTCTATTGTGACAGCATCCAATGCAGCTACAGTAGACATGTCTGCAATGGTTGGCAGGTCCTTCAGTCCGGACCAGATGTTGTCTGCATACCCGCTAGCGGGTCTTTTAGGAAAACTGAGTTTTTTCCTCGCAGCCACAGGTGTGGAAGAATATGAAGGTGGAGCTGTTGGCACTGCTTAAAAATTGAACGTATTAAATGTAATATAGCTTGCAGTACCTATTCTCTGGAACTGCTTAAAGAATGAACGTAGTAAATGTAATATAGATTGCAGTACCTATTCTCTTGCACTGCTTAAAAATGTAACTTATTAAATGTAATATAGATTGCAGTACCTATTCTCTGGAACTGCTTAAAAATTGAAGGTAGTAAATGTAATATAGATTGCAGTACCTATTCTCTGGAACTGCTTAAAAATTGAAGGTAGTAAATGTAATATAGATTGCAGTACCTATTCTTTAGAACTGCTTACATTTTTATTTTTTTTTATTAATTTTGTATAATTTTTAAAATACATTTTTTTTTGTAATTTTTAAGAGATTTTAATAATTATAAAATTTGTATGGACTTAGCACAACAAAGCACAGGACAAAAGCACCGCTGGACTCAGCAAGTACAGAGCACTGGACTGATGCACCACTGTACTCAGCAAGGACAGAGCACTGGACTGATGCACCACTGGACTCAGCAAGGACTTTTTTGATTTTTTTTTTTTATATTATTTTAAAAGGATTTTTGTAGAATTTTTCTTTTTTTTTCTTTTTATGGAAGAATTTTTAATACTTTTGAAATAAATATAAACTTAGCAGAACAAAGCACAGGACAAAACGCACCGCTGGACTCAGCAAGGACAGAGCACTGGACTGATGCACCACTGGACTCAGCAAGGACAGAGCACTGGACTGATGCACCACTGGACTCAGCAAGGACTTTTTTGATTATTTTTTTTTATATTATTTTAAAAGGATTTTTGTAGAATTTTTCTTTTTTTTTCTTTTTATGGAAGAATTTTTAATACTTTTGAAATAAATATAAACTTAGAACAAAGCACAGGACAAAACGCACCGCTGGACTCAGCAAGGACAGAGCACTGGACTGATGCACCACTGGACTCAGCAAGGACAGAGCACTGGACTGATGCACCACTGGACTCAGCAAGGACACAGCACTGGACTGATGCACCACTGGACTCAGCAAGGACTTTTTTTTTTTTTTTTTTTATATTAATTTAAAAGGATTTTTGTAGAATTTTTCTTTTTTTTTCTTTTTATGGAATATTTTTTAATACTTTTGAAATAAATATAAACTTTGCAGAACAAAGCACAGGACAAAATACACCGCTGGACTCAGCAAGGACAGAGCACTGGACTGATGCACCACTGGACTCAGCAGGACAGAGCACTGCCAAAAGCACCACTGGACTCAGCAGGACACAGCACAGCACAGCACGAGAAATAGCAGGACACAGGACCACCTAACACACCCTCCCTCTTCCCTGATCAATGCCCGAGTGAAGATGGCGGCGGCAAGCGGGGAATTTAAAGGTTCCGAGTATCACGAGATCCGACAGCGGGATTATGACTCAGAGCCTCGTTTTAAGTTTCGGAATCGGCTGGAATACCTGGACAGTGCTCGGATCTGACTCGGATCCGCAATGTTCGGGGGGTGCTCGGATTCCAGGAATCCGAGTGCGCTCATAATTAACACATTATTATAACACATTTTACCCTCCCCCCATACACACTAATACTACATCATGTTGTACTGCGCCAGCATCAGTGTGCAACAATATAGTGCATGGAGCCCACAACACGTGGGCCTGTGTGCTTTAAATGCCAGGGCTGATTTTTAGTCCCAGTCCGGCCCTGGTTGTGGATTGTGTTTTTATTTGCATGCTTCATTAGCCATCAACATTCTCAGAATTCTTTTAAATCCACTATATTACATTTTAATTAGGAGACACAGCACATTCCTCACAGTAAATGTATTAATATACAGAGCAAGCCCTATTCTCCAATTTTGCTACAGTAATCAGACAATATATGTCCTAAACATTATTGTAATATGCATCTAATTCTTCAGCTCAAGTTCGCTTTATCATCTTGTTAACGTTAATGGAAAATGTCTGGGCATTGTCCTGTTGCCCAAAATGCCCCAATATTAATCTGTCACAATGAAGTTAGTATTGTGTGAAATGTAACCCCGATTTAATGCTTTTCAGGGTACCAGAAAATATTTATAGAATCTGGAATAATGTAGAATATGGAGAGATCTAAAAAAAACCTCATATTTTCATGTAAATCAGAAGACAATTTTTAATTGACCACATTGTATTATTTTATTATTAACAATTTGCTCAGGCATGTAAAATGCACGCACGCAGGATATCCATAGAGTTTACAGCTGAATGACATTAACAGAGGCAAGTAAACAGCCTTGGAGTAAGATAACAAACAACATTGTTGATACCTTTTTCATTCATCAGTAGTAATATAATTTCAGAAGAGCCAATTAATACACACTGCTAATGCCCTTAGTGAATTTGTTACTCCACAAAATCTTACCTATAATTTAACTGTGATCCTCTAGCGCTATTTCACTTGTATCATCAGTTCTAATGTTGCATTGATTACTATTGTTGATAAAAGGAAATATTACAAGCAAATTTGTTTGGTTCGAAAAAAGACTGATGAATATTTTACCTATCTGACACATCTAACTATTTTTATCAGCAGAAATGCTACAAACAGAAGCTGAAGAACAAAGTAGTTTGTCCCAGGGTAAAATGCAGATTATAGTATTTCTGCTCACACAAATAAGAAGACAACCTTCATTGTATTATGTCAATCAATAGAGATATTGTTAGACTCCTTTTGGATATTTAGAAAATCACAAGATTAATTTTTCCAGGGCCTTCATTTATATGTATATATTTTAATTGAATTTTGACATTATATAATTGAATTACTGAAGAGGTGCACTTACTCTTGTAGATGCAATGCTCGTCAGTCTATAAACACATAGGGCTCTATTTATCAATACTCGCCCCATTTCAGCATTTTTTATTGCTACTATATATTGAAATTGTGAAGCCGGGACAGCACCGGCAAAGAGTCTCTGTACCAGCAAAGATTTTTTGTTTTCTAGACATAAATGTTGGTGCTAACTTAATGTAGTAGTGAAAGTCTTCTCTTCTGGGTCTGCCATAGTACACAAGGACAGGTGTGTTAGCTACATACAGAACTAGGGATTGGAAGTACAGATGTAACAAAAGGTTTAAGGGATACCTGGTGCATCATGCTATGACAGTAACAAGCATTCTGGAGCACTGAATAGACAGGAGACGTTGGGTAATGGTATGGTTTATTTTTCTTGGAGCAATGATTTGCATGCTTTGAAGTCAATGTCTGATAATAAGGATAGAGCACTGGAAAGAGAAAGCCAATAAGGGATCATATTGTTGAACTCGATGAGGAAAGGAAATCAGAGACTCGCTCACATTGTTGAATCAATAAAGTTGGATAAGTACAAGGTGAAAGTGAGTGTGGGAGACAAACATGAATGATAATTTATATCAATTATATTCTATTCTTGCAGTAGATGACAAGATCTTGGGCTGTGAAATGTATGTTGTGTGTCTACATTTCTGGACTACAATAGGAATTGAAGATGCTAGATGAGATATTTAGGGTTAGTGGGTAAGTGAAATGGGTCTGCCCAATAACCATTGGGATTGCTTGTCTAATGTGAGCATAGTTTTCAAGAGCCAATGAAATAGGAGAAAAATTATTATTTCAAATAGCGATCATCAAATGCATCAACATCACCATCTGAGCTATATTCAATGCAGTGCCCATTCTTCTGATCAAGTTACAATATAAAGAGTGTTCCAGTGTGCAATACAAAATATAAAGAACATACTAGGGACTAGTGTATAATTCATAGAGCATTTTAGTAATCGATACACAATAGCTTATTAATGGCCTATATACAAATGAGCACTCTAGTGGCCACTATAACACAGTAAATACTAGTGACCTCCATAAAATGCCAAGCCTATATTGGAACCACTATGCAGTGCAGCCCCTCAAATCTTTGGTGTCTATGCAATGCATAAGCAACAAATTGCTGTACAATGCAGACAACCCTACTGGATATCAAAGAATAATTACTGCACTCCATGTCTGGAGATTCTTAATTGATGCAGAGCTGAAGACAGGAGAGAGCATCAGGTTTCTGGTGTCCAAAATAAGTTAAGCCAGAACCAGAAACACTAAGGTGCAGCCTAGAAATTAGGATACAAATAATTGTTAAAACAGAAAATGTTGCAGGGAGAGGGACAAACAGGTCAGAATACAGGAGCTAAGAGCATGAGTGTCAAACTCTGTCACCCACCAGGAGTACATGGCCAGTCAGGATTTATATAATGAAGTGTTCCAATAAACTCACAGATGAAGGCACACCTGCACTGCAGCTCAGAACTAATTGAAAGCAGAAATTCAAGGAGCAAGTCTATAAGAGGGAGACACACCTGTGTGCTCACAAGATGCAAAACAGATTTAAGCCTAACAAGAAATATCAGAAAATAAGTCTTCGTTGTTTTCATTAATTTAAATTGCTGATTTAATGGAATTATATTTTGCTCACCATTTTCCCTAAAATATATCCTATATTTCCATAGACTAATTGACAAAAAGGATTTGTCTAACAGTCCAGAATAGTTTTGCCGGTTGTCACGATCTGCCACAAGCAGTGATATGAAAATGTTTAGAAATACTCCCCTAAAAATAAGGGTTGTTTTGTATGAATATACAGTATGTGTGATATCATCAAGGCTTTATTCCTTTCTCATTCACTACTTTTCTTGCCACAGCTTGGTTTCTTATTCACTTACTTATATTTTTGGAGGCCAAGAGTGTTAGAACAGATAATTGATGACGCTCAAAGATTATAAGAATTGGTAGGAAAAATATTGAACAATAAAACAAATAGTTCAGACATAACTTATGACTGAAGAACCTTGTGTTTAGAAACTTCCAGTTTGGAAGCTGAAATTTGGAAGTTGTAAAGATTAGAGCTTCTGGTTTGTTAGTATGACAAATGAGGCAGGACAAAGCAAGTATCTTGTCAAAGTGGTTTACACTTTCTCAATATGGTGGACAGAAAGGGAAACATGTTTATAGAACAAAATGTATGTGCAATAAATGTATAATTAAAACATAATCATAGAACATTAATTATAGACATGTGAAACATGTAAATGTGAGTGGAAAAAAGATAGTGAGTGTAATTGGTGACACATTAATCATGATTTATTTATATAGTGCCACCATTCTGCACTGTACAGAGAATATTTGTCATTCACTAGTCCCTGCCCCATTGGAGCTTACAGTCTAAAGTCACTAACGCACAAACAGACACACAGACTAGGGTTCATTATTTCAGCAGGCAATTAACCTACTAATTATAAATATACTAGGCATAAACATATAATGAATTGTTATATTTATGTTATATATTTTATAATTATATTTTTAGAATTTGCATTATAAGAGTATTTATCATTATTTATATATGTGTCTCCCATTCTTTTGTTGTATAAACATATATTTGGATTTACAATGTATAATTTATTATATTACATTTTCTTTGCTTATTTGGTAGTGCCATTGTAAATTATTCATTATTATTCAGTTCTCTCTTTGGTGGGGGCTCAGATAACAGATCTCTACCCTCAGGCAGCATTTTTACCAATAATTAGTAATAAATATTTTTCTGCATTGGGAGATGCCTTTTAGATTAGATAGATCAAGTCACGACTTACAGATTAGAATGTCCACAACGTAAACACTCCAATCCACTGAATTTCAAGATCAAATATTTATTATATTCCTTATTTTGAAAGGTTTTCCCTTTAACACAACCCATCTACATCTTATTTCTCATTTTTGTTTTGTTTTTAAGTCTTTTTTGTATATTCTTTAAAAAAAATTAGATTGTGAAAGTGAAGTGATAAAACGGTGAATATTCAAAAACAAGCCGTACAATTATATATTGTTATTTCATTATTGTGCCTAGTTAAACAATGTTGCTTAGTTATTTTTAATTGTTTATATACTTTTTGTAATTGTTAGGGTATATTCCAATAATTCCCTGAACGAGTAGAGTTTATTTACTGCTCCCAATAAGTTGTTAATACTTTATATATTATTTATTTTTCTGACAACCTTTGTCATGTCCCTAATGTCCAATATGTTAAAAGTGGACAACAATCTTTTATGAATCTTATAAATCTTAGAAAAACTCTGTTCTGAAGTTCAAAATGATAGCATAAAATTGCATCAAGTTCGGTTCTCCCTTATTAAGCCTGTCTCTGGCCATAGATCACCACTCTTGAAGGGAAGTGGTAATTTCAATTAGAAACTAAATGTTCCATTACAGCATTTTATCCCCCAGAAAGTGTTATTTACATGAATTAATATCATTCGATATCAATAATTTAAAGGTGTTCTACTTGGTGTCTGGGCGCATTGGCTAATAGGATATTACATTTATGATTAGATATTCAAATTCAAATTAGTGAGCAGTCAGAGTTTTAATGTTCAGGTGTTTAACCTGAATAATTTAAAACAGTAATTATTTGATATTGTGTGAATATTATATTGTTAGGCTTAGTTTCAATATTTTGCATGTTCAGATATATTATCACACACATAGATATTACAGGTTTAATAGATTTATAAAGCAATTAGTTGGTATTGAAGCAACTCTTGTGTCTCTGTCATGCCATAAACCCTATGGCTAGACACTCACACTCATCGTTAGCCTGATAAATTTGTTAGATATCACAATTAGCTGTCTATCGTAAGTTATGCATGTGTATTAATCAGGGGCAATTTTTCATTCATAACTAATCATTCATAACAGGCAATATCAAGAGATTGCAGAGTTGAAAGCTGGTTTTATTTGCATAAGCGAACTTAAATTCAACATAGCAGCAGCAATACCTTATTGTCATGTTGGACACTGTCTTGATGGTTTGTGACGTCTGAAAGACGTCACAGTCATCATCATCATCCTTTATTTATATAGAGCCAGCAAATTCCATAGCACTTTACAATTGGGGACAAACACAGTAATAAAACAATACTGGGCAAAATAGGCAAAGAGGTGAGAAGGCCCTGCTTGCAAGCTTACAATCTATGGGTCAATGGGAGTCGATACATGAGGTTAAGTCTACATTTTGCATTTCGGTCCAGCCACATGGCAAAGGTAAAAAGTGATTAGTAAGCTATATGATGCAGTCACACAGCAATGTTGATCAGGGGGTTACAGGGTTGTTGTCTTGTTTAAATTGTGTAAAGGGTGGTAATAGGGTAAGCTAGTGAGGTTAAGAAGGTGGCTGGGTAATATTATAAGCTTGCCTGAAGAGGTGGGTTTTCAGAGAGCAATTGATGGTGTGTAGACCGTAGGAAAGTTTTATTGTGTGAGGGAGGGTATTCCACAAAGTGGGTGCAACTTGAAAAAAGCCCTGTAATCGGGAATAGGAGGATGTAATGAGAATGGATGAGAGAGGCAGATCTTGTGCAGAACGGAGTTGTCAAGTTGGGAGAGATGTATGTAGGTGAAGTTTTGTTGAGGGCCTTGTATGTTAGTAGAATAATTTTATATTGGATTTGGTAAAAAAACAGGCGGCCAATGTAAAGACTGACAGAGTGGCTCAGTAGAGGAAGTAAAAGGAAGAAAAATCAGTCTAGCCGCTGCATGCTAAAAGATCGTAGGAGAGAGATTCTGTTTAGGGGAAGACCAGTAAGGAGGAAATTACAATAGTCAATGTGGGAGACAATGAGTGCATGAATTAGAGTTTTTGCAGTATCTTGTGTATGTGCATAGTCTGGAAATGTTTTTTAAATGTAAGCAGCATGATGTAAATATAGAGTTGATGGGGGAACAAAAGATAGTTGTGAGTCAAGAATTACATCTAGGCAGTGAGCTTGCAGGATGGAATTTATGGTCATGTTGTCAACAGAAATTGAAATGTCAGGCAGGAAACTTTTGTTGGTGGGTGGGAATATTATTAATTATGTTTTTTAAAGATTGTGTTTGAATTGGCGGGAAGACAGCCAAGACAAAATGGCAGAAAGACAGCCAGTCACGCAAGACAACACAGATGGTGGGAGTTTAGGAGAAGATAGATAAATGTGTGTATCATCTGCACAGAGATGATACTGTAATCCAAAGGAGCTTATTCGTTTTCCAAGAGAAGTGGTATAGATTGAGAATAGTAGAGGACCTAGGACTGAGCCTTGTGGTACTCCAACTGATAAAGGAAGCGGAGTGGAAGTTGTTGCAAAGAAATTAACACTGAAAGAGCAATGAGAACCAGGATAGGACAGCGTCTTGAAGACATAGGTATTGTAGCGTTTGTATGAAGAGTGAGTAGCCAACAGTGTCAAATGCAACAGAAAGATCTAGGAGAATTAGAAGAGTAATGGCCTTTAGTTTTAGCAGTGATCAAATCATTGACCATCTTGGTCTGTGCAGTCTCTGTGGAGTATTGAGACCGAAAACCTGACTGAAGAGAATCCAATAGGTTGTTTGCAGAAATAAAGCGTGTAAGGCGAGTGTAGGCAATTCTCTCGTGTGTGTGTGTGTATTTTTTTTTTATATTAATTATTTTGTGCCAGACCCAAAGGCTGTTTTGCCAGCGGTCCAGCGGCTGTAATGCGGGTCCGCCGGCTGCTGTTGGCATTGCCCTTTGAATGTCGACATTACTACTGTCAACAGTCACAATGTCAACATTTTAAAGACATCGACAGAATGAATCTGTTGACAGTCTAACTCTTCTAATAATTAACAAATATGTTATTTTTTTACGTAATAGTTTATTGTCTGCAGTTTAACTATGGGATGTTTCATTTTTTCAGCATCTGCTACACAGTGTTTGTCCTCCAAAACATTAGGGAACATACACAAAAGAAACTTCATGGGTGAGACCAAGCTTCATCAAGCTTCCAAGAAAGGAGATTTAAAACTAGTTAATGCTCTAATTGAAGCTGGAGTTGATGTCAATCAGAAAGATAATGCAGGTTAGCAGTGCATTTATTCAATATGTTATTTCTAGAGTACACATATTGCAGAAATAGTAAGTAAAGGTAAGAATTGTGCTCCACAAAGAATAACTTAATTGTATGTTATTTGCCTGAAACTTGTATCTTACTGTTACTCAACTTGTTTACTTGTATTCATTCTAAACAATATACAGCTAATTCTAAGAGATTAAATAGATAACAGTGTATTAATATTATGCAAAGAGATGGATAAGACAAGTTGCAGAACATTTAGAATAGTTGAGAAGCACATTGGAGTTAGGCACAAATCCAGGTAAGGGGTGCAAATTTGCAGTAGGATAAATCATGTAGCAATGTACAGAGTGTAAATGCACACACATACTGGGCAGCTAAATTTCTGCAGCGATTTAGAGATTAGCTAGGACACGCCACCTCCCAATTCATACTGTATTTAAATGGGATCTGTTACATTGTCTCTGGTCCGCCGATTTTTACATTGCAGGGTTGCGCTGCATTATCACATTCAACACAATACATGCTGATTAAACTAAAGGAATTTCTTACCAACCACATGAGACCAGAGATGGACTTGAGACAGGGAGTAGGCAGTGGGCAACCAGCTTGTGCACACTCAGGTGATGCACTAAGAACATAGGATTTGTTATTCTATGTATAAACGTGAGGTTTCATTAAAACAACAGAGATACATTTATTCTTTTACTCCATCCCAAATAGATTATTGTTTCCATACAACATAAAGTGACTTTGCTCCATAATTGTGACTACAAAATACAATTATGGTTACTCTCTGCAACCCTAGAATCTTTGTTGGCTGTCTCCTAAGTCTTCTATGCTCCAGGGGAGTGTTGGAGAGAAGGACATCTAGTGGGTTATTCCAGTCAAATCCCAAAAAGTTCCCCCTGCTTTATCAAATTGGGAAGATGTAGGCAGCCAATGCCATTCTGAAAGTCTAAGTTATGCAGATTTGTAGGCATTAAGTTTATCATTTTGGCATAGTATGTGCCACATTTTGTTCATGGGCATAATTAATGAGTTATCTAGGGCATGCATTGAAACATCTTTGTCTTGTAGAAGGAGAAAGGCAATTAGGTTTATTTCAGGGAGGAAGTTTTGAGTATCTGACACGAGTACTCAATATACTAGAAATTAGATACATTTCTGAAGTGTTAAGTCAAGGAACAGTAGTGAAATGCATGCAAAACGTAAGCCAGAACTGTATATATTTAAATAACATGGAATTAGGAGATGGAATGTATCTCTCAATTAGTTAAATTGAATAATTACTTCTGTGTAAACATATATCACAGTACCTTTGTACTATGCAAATGTCATAATAAAATTTCAGGTATACTGAGAATCTCTGAGAAACAAGGGTTATTCCACACTAAAATCATAGCATAAAAAAAGTGAATATCCCATTTTGAATGTCCTGTTCTAAATAAAGCCAACTTTTTTTTATTTAGCATCACCGTTTTTTGTTCTAGCTCCTCAGGACTTTCACAAAAGACAGAGTGAAAGTGTACAATACCTTTATGACACCATAATGGAGGAAAATGGCTTTGGCTCCTCTTACTAGTGCTATTCTGCCTAGCAATAAATGAACCAAGATTGTGGTACTACTCCCTTTGGAAGAAGTGCAGCAACTGTGGCACAGGTAAGAGGAGCCAATGTCTACCAACCCTCCTGAGTCCCCCACTCTGCTCTTCTGAGCAGGAGCAACGGCAGCAGGAAAATGGAATGGCATTGCTGGATCCTCCCCCAAATTTTGCTTTAGGGTCCAGTGATGCTGTGTCCTGTCCCTAAATGTATTTGTTCATAATTGAGAAAAACAAAAAACAGACTCGAGCATTCTTTATTAACTTTGACTATCTCACACTACCTTTATTTTAGAAAACAGAAATATATTTTTTTTCTTTTTGAAATGGATAACACAAAATGGTAGATGTGTTATTTATAACTTTCTTATATTTGTTGACAGGTTGGATGGCAATACATGAAGCTTCCTGCAATGGGTACACTGAAATAATCCGGGCATTACTGCAAGCAGGTGCTGATGTCAACAGCAAAGGACTAGATGGGATACTACCCATACATGATGCAGTCTTTTGCAATCATTTTAAGGTGATATCTGTATATAGAATTAGTTAATTTTTAGAAGAAATACTTGCCAAAATAAATTTAATTAGCTGTTTTTGTAGTAGCATTACAGTTACTCTGTTGTACTTTATGGTTTACGTAAAGGTCATTTTACATAGTGTTTTATGCACAGTATGTCCTAAAAAGAACATTGAGTCCCCCGATGCTTCCTCCATCCAGGACTAATGCATGAACATCTTTCAGTACTATAGAAATGCTGCATGTTGGCTGTGTGCACTGACTCACATGATAAGTCCACAGTAATTTTTGCTTTTTCTGTCCTCAGGTGGTTGAGCTTTTACTGGAATTTGGTGCAAATCTCGATGAAAGAGATAACATCCAGGAAAATGCTTTTGACAAATGTTGCAATGATAAGATGCTAGAACTTCTAAAATCGCACAGTGCATTCAAAGAAACATCATCAATAAATGTACCTCCTGGTAGGCAACATTAATATTTATTTTTGTATTTATTTATTGTTTTATATATTGTCCTGAGTCCAGCTAATATTTGCTAACTATCGCCATGCTTTTAATTTTCAATGACTTTCAGTGAGTTCTCCAAAATCTTTAGATCATAGGTAAGTAAGCATTAGCAAAATACAATATAAATTAGAGAGAGTGCAGCTGTTGTTTCATGCTACAATATATGAACATTATACTGTATGTAAAATAAGAACAAAGCAAAAAAAGGAGATGTGGAAGAGGGGTTAGGGGTTGTGGGACGGGATTGTTAGGAAAAAGGCCAGAGACCTGTCCTTTTAACATCCTGCAAACTAATGAAACTGTGTAATTATATGTAGCTCACCTTCAAATGTCTAAATTTTATGTGACAAGAGCAGGCTGCTCTTTCCATTGTGTTGGATTAGCGCTATATTCTAATTTGTGTTTTCATTAGTTCATAATGTGAAGCTGTGTTACTGTTTTTATAAACTGGTAAAAAGTGAAGCTACATTAAACTTTATTTTTTTTCACTTTTAACTCATTTTCGAATTATGTGAATACATTAAAGTTCACTAATTTAATACTAGAAGTAGGCTTTATTATTTTAAAGTAATGTGTTGTTTCTTTCTATAATATTCTGTTTGTTTTGAATAGTGGCAGATGAATGATGTGTATGTGTAGTGAAAAAACAAAAGTATAACCAAGCTTACCAATCATTACTGGCTGTAAAAGTATTATTAATTATTGTTACAATAATATATTTAAATAAATATACCACTGATTCTTTTCTATCAAGGTATAGTGTACTGCATGCAAGAAACGCATAAGGGAGCCAAAAGTTCATGGTATTGAACCAATGGTTATAAGACCATATCTAGTGTTATTGCCTCTGTAACATATTAAGTGATGTCTAGTTGACTATGTGGGAGATCCTCTCTGCTTGATCTTGAGTCCTTGTAAGCTGTCTGCTATAGTGTAGTTGGATGTAGATAGTTTTACATATTCTGGTCCTAGCACTATAGTAGATTACGAAGTGCCGTCTGCTGCTGTCATTTCCCAAGCAGGTTCTGAATCTCTGGTCAGAAGTTAGTAACTTCCAAAGAGATAAATAAGTATTAGCAAGTGTTAAGGCAAATAAAAGGAAGCATCTAACTTACATTTACACTTCAGAGTAAATGTTGCAGCTCCTTGGCATGGTTGTAATATATACTGAAATGGCATTACAGGAGAATGCTTTTTTGTTGATGTGGTTAGGTATTATGCTTGGTCTATTGATAGTCACTCTGCTTCCAATAATGTGCCTGCAACGAGCTGACAGAGCAAGATCCCTCCAATATATGAGCTCTGTCGCTCGATAGGGTTTAAATTAAATTTGATCTTTTATTAAACAGGAAACTATATTAACAATATAAAATGTTAGTTGACCCAAACACAACTAATAATGAGCCAGTCGACTATACCGCTCACTGTGGGTAGACTGTTCGTTTTTAACAGTGAAAGGCATGCAGCTTCCTGATTACTTCCTGACCTTAGCTGCTCTCGTCATGAAATTCATTTTTTACTAGACCTTGAGCACAAATATATCTTATCCTCATACTGATTTGTTTTAGTATAAAAAATATATATATGAATTCTAGGATTTTTGCCTTGTTTTGAAATGCTTTCAATCCTTTTAATCAAGTCACAGAGATTTTTAAGGTGGGAAATGACAGGCAAAACAAGAAATTAGGGAAAAAAGCTCTTGCAAACTATGTGCAAGTTATATATAATTAACAAAAACCTTATTTCCTTTTTGACATACTTGCACAATTTAAAAAGAGTCTCAGCACTGCCAATGTAACACATGAAATATGACAGCCAGGACCAGACATTTTAGAGAAAGAAATGTATCAGGCCATGGCCTCTCTTTACCTATTTATTAAAGGGAAGCAATATTTTTTAAAGTGATAAAAATTGCATGGTAAAAATCGTGTGGTATAATATGGTATGCATTAGAGACCTGCACTCAAGCCATATTTTCATTAAGCACTAGATCATGTTTAATTTTGTTTAAATACCTATGTATATTTTTTAGGAGCTGAAATTCCACAGGTTAAAATAATTTCTACTGCTGCATCAAATACCCAGAAGCACATGACTAGAGATAAATGTGGCATGGTAGGTCCTGTTTTTAAAATATAGTTTACAATCAAAATATATAAGTTAATCTTTGTGTATATAGTTAAAGAAATATGTATCAAAACTCTTACTGTAAGAAACAAAAATAAATGGATCAATGCTGAGGTGGAACACAGCAATCAATGCCAGGCTTCATAGCAAAATTTGTCTGTCTACCCTCCTGGGACCCCCTCTCTGTTGTTCTAAGCATGTGTGGTGGCCAGTGCATTAGCAATAAATCCCTGTTTGGGCGTTATTGCTCATGCACCGATCACATCTGTGTTCAGAAGAGGCCCCCTCTTCTAACAATGTATGCATGCTCAGAATAGGGCCGCAGCCGCACCCCCTACTGTGGCTGCAGTTCTGTCACAGTATCAATGGCCAATCAGTAAGTAATAGAACTTTTTAATAACAGTTAAAAAGAAGATGAGTTGCAGAACCAGTGAGAAATAAATAAAAACAGAACATAAAACAATATGTCAATAAATGCTGAATTTGTAATATGACAGAAAATAGACTAAAATGTCTGTTAAATCTGCAAACAGGATAGAGTAAATGAAATAACAGTAGCAGAAAGCTGCATTAAATAAAGTAGGTGTGTAGTTTAAAATTGCTATTGATGACAACATACGTAAAACTTAATTGATGTGGTAAATTAATTGATGTAGCATGTCTTTTTAACTCATTTGTTCCAAACTCTAAAATCTAAATAACAAAAAATAAAAACAAATGGATATCTAAAAACTTATATGTGAGTATTTCAATTAAAGACATTCAGTAACTGTAGGTAAATGATTATCCACTCAATACTTAGAGAGTGCAAAGAATCTCTAATATATAGCTGTTTTTAAAAGAAGGGAATCTCAGATAATTTGATGAAGAATAGAGCCCAGTTTATTAACTCTCGTGCACATAGACCAACGAGTCTAATCAGATTAGAAGGTAACGATAATTGATTTGCAAATATGTTTTATAAGCAATAATCTTGGCACCCTTATGCAGAGGGTTGTTTAGCTTTCTTTTACACTGATTGGATAACTATTTATTATGTGCACCTCTATCAAAGAATGTGCCTCCACAGCATTTTAAAATGAGGTGCTATCTCTGAGGTTTGGGGAAATTAATTCTCTTATCAATGTTTCTAAACAATCACTGGTACAAGTCAATGTGGCCTGTGCTGGCCTTGAATAAGCACATTCCAAGAAGCATGAAGAACATAAACATATTAATCTCTTGCAAAACTTACTTCATAAAAAGCGGAATCATATAAGTACATTAATGGGTACTGGACTCCATTTTGTAACCCAGATAGAATTGTTTGAATAATCAATCTCAGTAACAATATCGCAATAAGTATGTTTTAAAGTCGTGGCTGGCTAAAAATACAATATCCAAATGGATGCAGGATACACTACAGCAACTTATTGCTGAAACACCTAAATCTGTTACTCTCTTCCTTCAGTCATGTCTTCCCATGACCCACAATAGGGTAGAGCTGTGGCTTGACAAAGTTAGTAGTAAATACAAAAGTCTATTTCTACACAATATAATGTAATGTAGTGTAATATTCACAAGAAAGAAAATAGTTTTGACAGTTATTAATAAATGTAAAAATCTAATTTTCCAAATAAAATGTATTTAAATGCAAACATCCCCACATCCATCCTTTACTGCTTTATAAGTCAAATTGGAATCTTCCTGAAGTAGTCCAAACTGAAATTACCAGTAATCTGAATAGATGGCCATGGCTTGGAATAATATAGCTGCGATACTAATGAATGAAGTTTTTTCTGCTGGAGGGGTCTCCTTAAAACTCTGAAAGAGTGACATAATTTCACTCATTCAATATTTTTATTTTCACTGCAGAGTCCCCACACTAAGTGCTAGCTGATGACATGGATGGGCAGCAGCCTCTTGCCTGTGAAGCTGCCAGCTGCTGCACCTCCATGTTGATAATGGGTTCGGAGTGTGGCGCTGGACACTACATCTACATTCCCAAGGAGAGAAAATGCCATCCACGGTATAAAAAGGAAAGCAGCCATGGGGTTGGGGTTGGCTGGTGAATGGGGGAAGCTCGGTCATGCTGGATTTGAGTGTCGTTATCATCATCATCGCATATCTTTATACCATTTTTTCAGTATCTGCAAAATATACACCTGCTGAGAAGTGCATAGGGAAATGCGTCCATGCGTAATTAGGTTGTATCTTCAGGGGTCATGCAACACTTATGTATAAATGCCCTCACTGTATTAAACTTACACTTGCTAACCTCCAATCTGGTTCCCCAGTTGTAGGGGTCCACAAAACTAAAATACAGTGAAATCTAGGGACGGATGGATTTTGGTACAAATGCTGTGTGCAGATTTGTGTATATTTGCACATTTTCTAGACAAGGCCCACAGTTTGTTTATAGCCTATTTTAGCAGGGTTTTTACTTTTAAAGTAGTTTTAGTAATGAGTAGCCTTGTTGAAATTTAAATGGATGAATAATTAGTTCAATTGATTGTGTTGTTGTTTTTGTTTAATTGATAAATAGGCCAAACCCTTTCATCATGGTTGTAATTTTATTTTCAAACATTGTTTGTTATTAATTAAGAGAATATCATGTAGAAAATATCCTTATTGGAGGCTAATAATATGCTGTCTATTCTATAAGTATAAGTAAAGAGAACTCAGACTTGCAATAAGCAATTTTGTATTTTACCCAGACTGATATGTATACATTTTACTTTATTTGCAACTGAAAAAAACAAATCAATACGTTGTGCCACAATTAATGTAAGCAGATCAATTGAGTTTTAAAATAATTTTTAAAGCAGATGGGTATAAAGCCTATCTGGAAAATAGTTTACCATTCAAATGGCATCTACGTAAACTAAAATACCTGGTTGCCTTTATCACCAAGCAACATCACCAGAAATTTCCCCCCTCCCTTCTGGTGCAAATAAAATTAAACTTACATAAGTGGAGTGATTATTTCATATCATGGATTGGTCACAATCCATCAACATCCTACCTAGACTCCTATAAACACTATCAATTCGAGCCCCTCCTATGTATTTAAGTTCATACAGCAAAATATGTTGTCCTTCACTTGGGCAATTAAGCACACTAGGATCAAACTGCGAATTCTACAGGGCGTTGGCCTAGATATACTGAATTTTAAAAATGACTACCTGGAAGCTCAACTCGCCCAAAGTATACAGTAGTCTGCCCCCAAAACCTTTAAAATCTGGTCTGCAATAAGAGCCTACTCGGTCAGGGTCAAGTCTCTTTCCATCCTCCTGTGGGTCCCCCAAATCCTCCACCCCAAATCATTATCAAAGCATCCCCTAATTATACTCTTACTGTCAATCTGGGACCAGGAAAATAGAATATTTCAGCTTGTTCGGCCCTGTCTCCCTTAATTCCAATTTTTATCTGTTTCCCCAAAGCCTTTGATTGGTTGCAGCAGATTTCTGAATGATTTTGACTGAGTTAAGGCTTTCCCAGCGGTCATTAACATACAGTCAAAGTTTTGATTTCCCAAATAAGAACTTCATTCAATTATGCCTGAATAAACTCCCTTTCACAGAAACTAAGACCTTGCCTTTTTGTCAAGCTTATACAGTCAGCTTCTCAAATCTGATCCCTCTCTGAGGGATCCAAATGAAAGAGCCTAGGAGGCAGACCAGGGAAAAGACGCAAACGACGAGGAATTGTCCAATATTAGGGAGAACATTGCTAGTAGCTCACTCTGTGTCTTAATCAAGGAAAATGCTAACAAGTACTTGTCTTGCTGGTACTATGTCCCAACGAGGTTATGCAAGTGTTAGGAACCCCTCCAGTCAGTACATCAAAACCCAGAGTCTGCTCTGAAGTCTGGTGTTCACTGGAGCCCCTAGTGGTGGGGACAGACTTGGCCACAGACAACAGAGGATCGTGAGTTGTGTACTGACTGGGGAGAACCCAGCGATAGAGTATAGGAGCAAACAGCAGAGTGAAGTCCAGGCAAGGGTCGAGGGCCGGCAGCAGACAGAGTATCCAGTAGATAAGCTGAGGTCAGAGGTCACAGGCAAAACAGCAGCGTAAGAGTCCAGGCAATAAATCAAGGGGCACAGGCAGTCAAACGTAGTCAGGTATCCAGGCAAGGGTCGGCAACAATAAACAGATACAAGAGCAAGCAGGTGCAGAGAGCAGGCTAGAGCACTGAAACAGGAACTATAACCGGCAGTGAGGCCCAGTCCTCACTGTCTTAAATACTATGATGGTCAAATCAGAAAGGAGGAGGACAGGGCTGATAATCAGCCTCAGGAGGCTGCTGAATAATCAGTAGCTGGGAACTAGCAAAGGTCATATCACAACCAGGAACATGTATGAGTGACAAATGGAATCATGCGAGAGCTCCCCCTGGAGTTGGAGGATGTCCCTGCAACCTCCAAAAATATAACAGTGCATTGAAACTAATGTACGCGCTTGGCTGCTACCTTACGCCAGGATGCGGCGTACCGCCGCGTCTCGTAACAGCAAGTTAAACCTCATCTTTTCAGATACTTGTCAGCAATGGTGCTCTGTGGCCAGGTCCTATCAACATATTTGGTGGCAGTACAGTAGCGAATACCTTTTTGGAGGGACATGAAATGTCTTTTCAACCTGATAATGGGCATGGATACTCCATTATCTCCCATATTTTTCCTCTTACCACTGAATGTCCCATCGATCACTTGTCACCAAAATAAATTGATCGGTCATATAGTCTCTGCTGCTACCTGCCAACTTGAGGTATCCAGGAAGTCTCCCTTGGTCCCTATTAGACAATCAATCCTAAACAGACTCTGGTACATTATCAAACAACAGAGTACATGACCAGTATCATCAATAACACCTCCAAGGCATTCTGTAAAATCTGGGAGCTGTGGAATCGCTTCTCTGCTCACCTCATAACCGTCATCTCTTCATTAATACTCCACTTTTTCCTCAGGATGCTCTGGTCAACACGCTGGAACAGATTGTATCCTTAATTGGTATGATGTTACTTTGGGCTTTGACTAGGACCTTGACCATGTTTCGATCAGTTTATTTTGCATCACGGTCACGGATCATGTTGACCTTTTTCATAAATAAAATTAGTGAAAAACAGTTAATGCATACAAGCTAATGGTCATATATAGAAATATATTTAAATTACAATCTCATAAAAAATCAAGCATAGTACATAAATGGGGTCACTTAGAGTTGGACACATTTGCGTCCAAGTTATACTTTTAAAAGGAGTTCTGCAAAATTAACGTTTATCCCCTTATGAAGTCTACTTTATAGATGAAATGTGTAGGACACTACCTTGAGTACGCTGGATGTAGAGTAAGAGCTCTGCAGAGCTACCTTTGGATATCACATCTACTGTGGTGTTTTAACATTTGTTTGATGTACACATATCACTTATTCTTGTGATTTTTTTTAAAAAATTGTGATTATTTTGCTACACAATAGGGTTACTTTAGTTTTTATGTTCCTCCCTGGTTGTAAGGAGATGTCATACATCCACTGAGGAGAGTGAACTAAGGACCAAGAGAAGAATATTTACACATAATCAAGTTTTTTTTCTAACTTTTGCTTAGTTTGAAACTCTTTGACATCTTTCCATTAATATAAAAATGATTCTGAAAATACTACATAAGATGGCAACTGTTTTCCATTTTGTACAATATAAAAAGGTATTTAAACCAGCAGAAATTAGCCAATGATTCTAAAGTTAACCCCTGCCTCATATGTGGCAGACTCTCACCTTGCCACCCCGATGTTTCATTTACATGATAACAAAGAACAAAACAATTATTAAATGGATGGAAGCAAGCAATTATTCAACTATTTAAAACTCATCTTGGCTGCTCATTACTATCACTGCTTGAAAAGGGACATACTCTGGAAACGCATCGTAGAAACGTATCTTCATGCATTGGAGTCAATCTTGTATTTAGTCAGTGTCTGTGACTACGCCAGCTGCAGTAATATCGCAGTCAACTGGCTTTTCTTCTACTCCACATTCATTGAATGGATTTACATCTTTACAGCTGACCAGTGCTGTAGCAAGATTTCAACATTGCAGATACCTTCAAACATTGCATAGTCCATCAAATACAATAGGATAAATTAATACAATAGGATAACGTATGGTTTACACACTGATTAACTCCTCCAGGCATGTGTCGCACTGCATCTTTACATCCATTTGGGTATAGCATTTCTAGCCTGCACTAAAAGTACTTTAAGATACTTTTTGCAACAAATACTTTTTTACACTGTACCTATTAAGTGGATAATAATTTACTTACAATTATGGACACCTTTAATTAAATAACATATGTTTTTGGATACCCAAATTTTAAAAATGTATTTTTGGTTTTAGATATATAAGTGGGGAATCATTCAAGTCTTATTTATATTGTCATTAATAGCATTTTTAAACTACACAATATATTTGCTTGCTGCAACATTTTGTTACCATTACTATCTTATTTACTTTGTCCTTTTGTGGACATTTAACAGATAGACATTCTCATCTACTTTCTGACATGTTACAAATTTAGCATTTACTGACATATTAAAAACCTATACTTTCTGTCAAAATACAAACCCAGCATTTATTTTTTATAATTTTTTTATAGTCTGTTTTTATACTAATACTTGTCCTATTTTGTTATTGTTATTAAAGTGTTAGTGACAGTGTTACCCTATCTATTCATATCAATCTGTTCCGTAGAGATAACATAATTAGTATTTTTTTACTTACATATTGGTTGATAACTTAATGATACTACGATGTGCCATGACACTTTATTTAACAAGTGTGTATTATGTCAATCGTAATAATAATTTAAAGCTCTCTGGGCTGCCAAAAACTACAGTAACAGTGATCTAGCTATTTTTCCCAGTCATGTAGGGTAAAACTGTTCTTCTGGCAGATGTGGCTTCCAGGAATTCCCTCTTAAATATTTATAACTCTATTGTGTAACATTAGTATCCAGCTTAGGAGTTATTATTAGTTATGAACAACAAAGACATATGGGAGTACTTTTAAAGGATGGACAATCAGTTACTCATAAAACTATTCCAATGTTTTTTTTTGTTTTTTTGCAGAAAGCCAGAAAAGTATATTAAGAACATTTGATTTGGACTGTATTTTTAACTTTCTTTCTTTTTGTTATTCTAATGTAGGTTTTAAAGTTATAACTGAATTGTTACATATCTGTTCCATCACTTTGCTGAACTGACTTTATTTTGCTTCACCAGTCTTTGAATAGGGTTTAATAGAAAACACTTATGTAATATGATTGTCCCACTCACGTGTCTGATATGAACTATTAACTGTGATGATTGCATTGTAGTTCAACACACAGATAAGTGTCAGGGTGGTGAAGACTCAGTGACTGGAGAAGGAACACAGTGATAATGGTGCACAGTATAACAATCCATATGCAAACAGTAGCAACAGCTGATTATGCAAATGTTCATGTAAGAGCATGGCCAGTAAGCCAGACTGTTGTAACTGCAGATAACTAACATCCATGCAGAAGTAGCAGGAATAAAAAGCAGAGTTGCCACAGCATGGACATTGCTACTGAAGAGTAGACAAATGCTGATAACAGGCTGTGGCTCAGAGATGCATACTTCTTCTCATAATTAACAACAATGATCTGGCATAGACTTCATCCAGTATCAGGGATTTAAAGAGCATTAACAGGTGCAGCTCATTACAGGCTGGAGTGAGGAGATTAACGCCTTACAAGGTGAACTGTGAATTTCCACAAAAGTAGCACCTCTGGTGGAAATTAGATACTGAGTTCCTAACAAGATAGTGACAATGATCTATTCAATAATGTTCATTACCAGAAGACACGTTAAAATATAAGTATAGTGGAGAACTATTAGCTAAAGAATCTGAATCTGGACAGTCAATCTTGCTGAGAGATTTCATGTTTAAGTTTTGAATAAACTGTTTTCTGAATTGGGGACCTATTTAACAAGTTCCTTTCCACAGTGTTCGGGGAACCACCGAAATATTAAGTATCCCCTCTATTTATAACTAAAAGATCACAGCAGATATCAGAGCTATCTGCTGCTTTTCTACAGTTTTCGAACGCAAAAGCAGGTCATATAGCTTAATTGCGCGATTTAACAAGTTTTTCGAACTCGTACTTGCAAAGGGGCCACTTTACGATAGTGACCAGGGGTGGGCTGGGTCGGGGGGCATCGGTCCCCCGGGCCGCTCAGTTTAATCACTGTTAGGGCCGGCCGCCCAGCCCCCCTCCCCCCGGATGCTGTATTACCTAATTATTACCGGCGGCCACATCACATGACACATTATGCGACCGCGTCAGAGCACAGGCGGGCGCATCACATGACACGCGATTCGACCGCGGTCGTTTATTGTGACTGCTGTTCCGGAAGTAGACTTTTAATAAATGCACAATTTTTCATTCCTTATTATTGCAATAAGGAATGAAAATTATCGTGTCAAAAAAGCTCTAATTAATAAAAATACTCGTATGTCTTGTGTCAGAAAAAATGCACTATAGCAATTAGTTGGCAACAGATTAATCCTATTAAAGTTATGGATTTTCAAGGTCTGGTGACCTTGAAATATCTCTTGATTCCTATCTGGAATATAATGTTTATGCAAGCATTTCTTAAACTTTGCGGAATTCTGTTTGTTAATGTTATTGTCATATATGGATTGTCTTATATAGCAGCAAAAAAATGACATAATTCCACAAGAAACCGATTCATGTATCCAATCTTTGCATGTTGTTTAATGTAAAGATGCGGTTTGAGCAATCTCATCTATCAGAACTGGAACTAAAATATTTGACTTTTTTTTATTGTATTTTGGCTTTCGGCTTTTCGAACCGCCACTTGATACCATTTTACATTTTGTATGTGTCTTAAGTTCTCAAAACCAACATTACAGGTTTAACGTATGCTTTGTAATTCCTACTGCTTTATGTGCTGTTTTGCCTTTGAAACATTGCACAGATTACAATATGCACATCAAACTGCATAACAAATGGAGGCTTGACAAAAGCACACTTTGATACATACTGGTCAATAGGAAGAGAAATTGAAATGATCACTATTCAGCAGAAAACTATTAAAAAATTGTTACCAGCGTTAAAATTTTTTAACCAGGGCAGCCATGTGTTAAGTATTTTAGAGGAGTCATTAAGATTGAATGTGATGCTTTCCATTTTATAAACATATCAAACTCTGTTAATAACAGCAGTGATAGAGGATGGATTCAGAGCCAACTGAGAAGTTGTAGAGCTGCTGATAAGATAAATTAGTTTATTACATCAGGAATCAGGAGTGGAAAGAGAACATTTTCTGGCAAGAAAGGATTGTCAACATTTGTCACAGCTTTAATCAATTTTTTAATTCAGCCTAAATTGTATTTATTTAGGACAAATCCACTAAATGTGAGTAAAATTTCCCAGCTGAAAACAACTTATCCAACATTAATCAGACCCAGACAAGGAAAACACATGATTCCTGGAGGGAATACATTTTTGGGAGCTTCATACATATTTAAAGCCAATCTTCACTGGAAAGTGTAAACCCCCATCTCCTGTTCCCATGTTATCTCAAAAGGTTTTTTTTCTGTTGTGAGCAGTGCCAAGAGTAGTTTGTAAATAGATGGAATTAGACACCGAGAAGTTGTGAGACAGTACGAGAGATTCCAGAGATGAGCCAGGAGTTCTTGAACAGTTGAGGCAGGTCAAATCACTAAAGATTTGTATTTGTAAATATTGATGGAAATGTTCTTTTGAGAGATTTAGATTCAATTAAAGGTCAGAAAATTTTGGTAAGGAGTGTAATAAAGTCAAATCATGAAGGAACTTAATTCCATTATCTAGCCATAGCTCTCTAGCGGAGAATGAACCATGGTTCATGCCAGGACAAAATATAGATTGTTTCAAAGAGGGCAAACAGAAAGTGTTGGCAAGATTAATTTAACTGAGGATATCACTTGTCCCCAAAATTTACAAGAAAATGCCATAATAGGCATGGATCTAGTAGAGGGTCTAAGGGACTTTGAAAGCCATAAACAGGAGGCGCTCAATACCACTTCTAATAATTCTGCCTCAAAATCAGCCCATAGTTTGGTATGTAAGGGGACAAGATTTGAATACACTGTGAAATATGCAATGCTAAATTATAATAATTAAAGTCAGGGAGCCTAAACCACCATCTGCAATATGTCAAAGTATATTTTCCATTTTTACATGAGTACGTTCCCACCCCAATTTCAATTTGAAGTTAGAAAAATAAGTATAAGGGACTTTGAGAGGAAGGGTCTGAAATATATATATAGCAATTTTGAAAGTATATTCATTTTTACAGTAGCCACTCTACCTAACCAAGAAATAAAAATGTAGTCACCACCTCTTAAAATCTTTTTTTTGTTGCTATCTATAAGAGTATTGAAATAGGTCCAGAATAGCTTATCGCAATCTTTAGTCAAATAAATCCCTATATATTTTATTTGTGAATATTGCTATTTAAATTTAAGTTCTAATGTTTTTTTGGACCAAGATTGAAGTTAAGAACCTCTGATTTAGTGGGATTCAATTTATAGCCCGAAAGTGAACTACATATCTGTATTTCTTCAAGCAGAGATAGAACTTTTTAGGTCAGTAAACATGAGAAGACTGTCATCTGCATAGAGGACAGTTTTATATTGCTTCTTCTTAAGATAAACACCCAAAATATTGGTATTTGTTCTTATTTTAGCTGCCAGATGCTCCACGACAAGGGCAAAATTCAAGCGTGATATGACGGCCTGGTGCCATTTGTTAGCTGAAAAGGAATAGAAAGAAAATCATTACCAGAGAAAAGCAGAGGGGTTGTGATATAGCAAGAAAACACCTTGAAGTAACTTGACTTCAATTACTATATGAGGCAAAGCAAATTTATACAATTCCAACTGACTAGTTAATCGCCTTCTCTATCCAATACAAGGACAAAGGAAGTAGTCTTACTGGTTACCTGATGGTTAATAATACCAATAATTTGTCTGTTGTTGACCGTGGCCTGACAGCCTATGACATAACCCACCTGATCTGGGCAAATTAGATAGGAAATCACACCACATAACCTATTTGCTCACATTTTTGCAAATAATTTTAAATTCAGATTAAATAAAGATACAGGACCATAGTTTTTACACAGCCTGGGATCGCTGCCCTCCCCCTTAATGAATCACCACACAATTTGGACTGAGCTATAGCAGTGTCAAAAGTCTCACCTCGTAAAAGGGAATTATATACATTTGTTAAAATAGGGGTCACAGCGTTTTTTAGAAGTTTTATAATAGGTGGAGGAAAATCCGTCAGGACCAGCCAAGAGTCTCTTCTAAGGTAATATCCTTATTCAGAGTTGCTGCTTAAGAAGACATGATTTCTAAAAGAGTACAAGCATCTAAGTATGCTTTCACAGATTCAGAGATTGACTTTGGGGGATGATTGGCAGGATATAAATTGTTGAGGTAAAAAGAGAAATTCATTGGATCATGAGGCAAAACATCTTGTTTAGTTTGAATAGCAGAGGTGTGATTACAAGTTACTCTGGCACTCAGGTTAGACAGGTTGTCGACAGAGGCGTAGGAACGAAAATTTTCATTGGGGGGGGCGACAAAATGGCAAGGACTACTATGGGGCTTGGAGACAATTTTTCTTGTGTTTGGTATCTTTTTTTTACAACACTTTTAACAGTGGCTGTAGATATTAGTACAATAGCTGTTAAATAAATACATTCAATGATTCATCTTAAAAATTTACATTTTTCATAGTCATTAACCTAGTTTTTATTCAGACTTCGTTGACCGTTTAATCTCTTTTGATTGGAAGTATTTTAAAATCTATAGTCACTGCCTCACTGGTTATAGTATGTGCTATAAATTTAAATTGCTATATCCCATGTTTGATGTTGGTCGCACCGCGCGAAATTCAGGGTAAAACTAAAGTGAATAGCTAGTTGTTCATCATCAGTTTTTTAAATAAACAAACCAATCAATCTGTATTAAATCTATACTAAGGCAATCTATCCAAGTTTAGAACAGATACCATGACTTCAGAAAGTAGCATGAAGGCTTTTGTGTAGAAGTTCATGGGGGGCAATACACAGTCTTTGTCCACCCAACAGAAAACATGGGGTGGGGCAATTGCCCCCTCTGCCCACCCCGGTTTCTACACACTTAGGTGTCGGCCATTTTAATGTATTTGCAGCTTTACTAGAAAGAAGAGCATTGAGCTGCCCCTAAGAGATGCGAGATGACAAACCAATTGTTTTGAATGTGTTCATTCATGTTTTGCATGAAAACATTCATTTGTGATTCCAGAAACTCAATTTTTTTGCTATACTTTTTTTCTAGTCACAGAAATCTTAATTATCCTGCTGTAGGTGGCAGAATTATGGGCTTCCCAGACTGTGGAAACAGAAATAAATTCTGTTAGGTTAAGTTCCACATATTACTGTATGGTTTGAGAATTCTGTTTTAGAATGGGTTTTATGAAGAAATAATGATTAATTTGCATGCCATTGCAGTGGTTAATAAACAATGTACAATATTGTTATATCAATATATAATGAAAAAAGCAGTGTCACAACACTATTAGCTAGTGTTGCCAGTCTATATCAAAAGCATCATCAATCATTTATGATCCTTATCTTCAAACTGATACAGAACTAGGTACTCCATTTGTACTATCTCCTTCACAATCTATTTGAATGTATTCATATGCAAAATACCAACATGATCGCCAACAGTTTTTCAATAATATTAAACATAAAAGTCCATTGTTTCTGTGTTGTGACTTATGTCTTTGTGCCCTGGTTTTGTCATCAAAAGCAATGTTCTTAACTTTAATATATTTAATTATTCAAGACAAATTGTATGTTAAGTATATCAAGGTTCAAAAAAAATTACAAAAAAACAGTTGTCCCCCCTGTGGATAACACTCCACACTGGTGATGCTTATTTACACCTCTGCCTTAACTCCACTGTACCTCTACTTTCACTCCATATCTAAAAAACACAAAAGGAAACATAATATGTACATAGTGAATTAGCATAGCATAGTTAATGAGGTTGAAAAAAGACACCAGTCCATCAAGTTAAACCTATTTTGGATCTCCTGCGATATATTTGAAATTGATCCAGAGTAAGCAACCGCCAATCTGTTTCAATTGTGAAAATCCCCCCAGTACTATTTGGCTTTTGGGATGCTAACATTGTTTATGCCCAATGCAACATAATATTATTCTTCCCAATATTATATAAATATCCAATGTGGCTGGGTCACTTATAAGTAACTTATGGTATAAATTTATTCAAAGGAGATACCGCAGGGCGTTTTTTTATATATAATTGCAAATGTACTTATTTTTGATATTGTGTGTATTTCGGTATAGGAAATGTCTTGTTTGAGGTTTTGCTAGAGAAAAATCTCCAATTAGGCATAAGTGGGGAGGAAGTCTGTTTTGCTGGTAGCAGGAAGTGCTAACTAAGTCTTTTGATGTTTAGTGTCAAATGCCTGCTCTGGCCGGAAGGCCCAGCAGGGAGCCGTTACCTGTATCCTGGTTAAAGTGAAAGGAAATCTCTGATCAATGTGATTTAGGATATCACAGATTACTGCAAATTTTGTTAAGTATAAATTGCATTTAAATCCATGTTTGGGGAGGCACATTGCACCCTGATACTGAAAATAACTTAGACTTCAGGGGGCTGGCTTACCCCCTGCAAGGCTGTGTCCAAAACTGTATAAAACAGCACTGGTTTGTACTAAAATGTATCATTCTTGTTTCTTCTGACTTCTTGATCACTGGTACCTTAAACCAGTGTGAAAGCAGATAAACATCACTTGCTTCAAAGACCTGCTTGACAACTTCTTCCACGATGAAATTCCTATGACCTACAGATTAGACACAACTCTAATCCGTTCCCGGCTGTACTGAGGTTTGGATCCATCTTTTCGGTACCACCGTTCTGCTCGCTACCCAGCAGCTCTGGCCAGTATCATAGGCCAGAGCGGATCCATCCACAGCAACCCTGATCTATAGGAAGAGGTCAGGGGTACAAGCCCAGGCACACCAGCAAGTGGGTACCTAAGTAGCAACAGTTACCCAGAAGGAATGCGGTTCTGGATGCCGCGAAGGAGTCCAGTGGCGGCAGCATTTTTAAGTCCCTCCTACTGCGGTTAGAGGGCACATTTGGGATAACTAAAATGGAACAGTGGTAAAGTAAGCCCAGCCGGTTCCCAGCAATAACAGACAGGGTGGCATAGGCGGTCCATCCTGTCACATCCAATAATTCTTCTTATTCTCCAAATAATTTGTTCTTCAAGAAAGCAAATAAAGTTGTGAGGATTCACAACTCTAGCTCCAGATGACAGCTGTCAGAAAACTATTCACAGTGACAGCTACACACACCTCTCGATCCTCTCATCAACACTCTGCTAAGCAAAGCAAGCTAGCTAGTCACCTCAACTGGACTACTGCAGCTTTCTTTACTGTGCAGTGAGCTCCTCAGTGAAAAGATCAAGTCAGTCAAAACAATAATTTCCCATGTTTGTAGCCTTTATAAAGTCTCTTTGTGCAACCAAACCTCTGCGGGAGCAAAATTTTATTTTGTTTTTTTCTGCTTGTGCTTTGAAGAAAACTTATTTTGTTTGACTGTACCTCATGATACTACCTTCTCCAATCTTTCAAACTCAGCTTCATCTTTCACTATTCAAACTTCTATGTGACTTTAGCTTTGTCCATCACTATTTTACCTTCTCCAATCCTTTGACTTCAGCTTGTCCCTCACGACCAGTCCTCTCAGGACTAAATGGCTTGGCTGAACACGGTGTCTATCTGATTGTAAATAGTGTAGCTCAGCTTTTATACAATTTTGACTCAATCAGGTTACAGAAAATGCACAATAAAGAAGATCATAATAAAATGAGAGAGATTGTATTTTTTTTTTTTTTACTTCAATAGTATTTTTATTATTAATTTTTCAGAAATTATGGGGTACAGAAAGTAGGAGGGGATGGGGGGTAAGGAAAGGACACAAAAGTAAAAAGGGGAAGGATTGAAGGGGTACATAGTGGGGAGGAACACATTAAACAATTCTGCTGTTAAACCATATTGAACACATGAGGGGGGGAACCCAATAGGTTCCCTTCCAATTTGTGAAAGTTACACTGGTCTAATGCTCACCGGGGAACTACTAATAGGAACATTGAGGAACTTCGCTAAGTGTAGGAGATGCAGGTAGTAAATCAGAGTCTATTCGGTCTGGACGTGCTCCCTCTCCGTCCGTAACATACACATGCCAGCTGAACCACTTCATTATCGGGGACGAGGTGGCAGTGGAGTAGGGCATCCCCTCTGTCTCCATTTCAAAGCTGAATTGCACCTTGGCCACTACTTTCGATATCAAAGGTATCTGTGGTGACTTCCAACCTTGAGCTAAGGAGGTTCTTGCGGCAATCAGAATATGACTAAAGACATATTTAGCATATGATGGAAACTGGGGGGGTAATGTTGCAGTAACGCCACCTCCGGGGTAGGAGAGAGATTTTGTCTAGTAACCTTATTGGCTAACTGGAAGATTTGTACCCAGAACGACTGTATATGGGAACAGTTCCAGAATATATGTATCAAATCCCCCGGAATATTGCATTGCCGCCAGCAAAGTTTCGACTGGGAAGGCCACATTTTATGAAGTCTAGTTGGAGTAAGATACAATCTATTAATTAATTTTATCAACATTTCTGTGTGATTTATACATTTGGACATTCGGAACGAGTTTGTGAAAATGGCTTCCCATGAGAGATTGTATTTTAATTAAGAATCCTTTAATCCCAGTTATTTATATTATCTAAAGTTCACAAGGATCCTGTAAACCCACGCAGCAGGCCTGTTCTGTCAAGAACTAAGTCAATTGCCTCCAATCTGTCTTACTTTGTGGATTAACATTTACAACCAATAGTCAAGGAGATTAGACCTTATTTGAAAGACACTGCTATAATAAAGAAATTACAAAAGATCAAATGGCAGGATAACTACATATTAGTAACTGCGTATGTGAGTTCACTATACATGAATATTAGACATCAAAAAGAACTTGAGGCCGTTAAGTATTATTTAGGAAAAAAAAGTAACATCTAATAAAAGTTAATGCCGTTTTTAGTTGAAAGAATATAATTTATTCTTAATAATAATATTTATATTTAGGGGTAAAACTATTTTTTTCGTCAAAAAGCAGGAGCTGCAATGTGTACCAAGTTGTCCCTTAGTTATGTGAATATTTTTATGTCGGTGTGCAGTAGTCAACCCTATGGGGTGAGCCTGCTGTTCAGGGTATGGTACATTGAAGATATTGTATTCATTTGGAGAGAAGGGGAAAATACTTTACATAATTTTTGTCAATATTTAAATTCAAATCAATTTAATATTGAATATTTGCTATGAGTAAATGTTCTGTGATTTATTTATTTTTTACATCTCACCCTGTGAATAAAAGATTGTGTTATATGTACTATGAACTTTGAGAAACCCACTGACTGCAACTCCTTTATTATGTATAAAAATAATCACCACAAATCATGATTTAAAGGAATTTAAAAAAATCCCAATTCAAATAAACCTGGAGGAATTGTATAAATTTTCTCTAATTCAAGGTAGAAATAAAGGAGAATCAATTTCTAGGTAAGGGTTACAAGAAAGAAGTAGTAGTAAAAGCAAAAAGAAGATGAAAATATGGATAGAAATGACTTGTTAATCCCTGGATTAGAAAATCAAAAGAAAGAAAAAAGAGAAAAGTTTACCATTTTTAACTCAGTTTAATAGTCAACATAAACAATTTTAAAAAATTGTCAAAAAAAATTGAGGTTTTTGCTAAAAAAAACCTTTAGTTGCAGATTTTATTCTTACAAACCCTAAATTTGTATATACAAAGGCTTCAGATTTGAAAAATAAACTAGTAAAAAGCACTGTTTCTATTCCAGAGGAAAATTAAAAGTATATTAATATTAATCCATAGATGTGGAATATGTCTAATATGCAAAACATGTAAAAATAAAGATTGTACAATAGCTTAATTTCAATCTAATTACACTTTTAAAAAGCATGAAATCCAAGATTTCATTACTTCCAATAACAAAAATTATGTATACTTGAATGCACCTGTGAGAAACAATATACAGGGAAAACGTTGACTCACTTTTAATCTTTTCCTGACCTGACCTTGGACTAAATTGATTTCTATTGAAAGCAGCCAGCCGTGCCCTCAGCCTGTTTATAGATTCCACTATAGGTCCCAGCCCACTTTGACTTTTTGCATGTGTATTGAACTGTATCTTGCTACTATCTTTAACTTCCTTCTGTGTCCTGTCCACCCCATTCAGCAATATTGCATTTAAAAAGCCTTTACTACCACGAGTTAAGACCTGGGGCAACCGAGTACTCTGGAACTTATCGCATTCCTTGGAAAGGGGGCTGTTATAAGGGAAGACCTCATGAAGAGGTTCTAGGGGTTCATTATTTTGTCTGATATTGCTCATTGACGCAGAGTTTGAATTAAAATGATTTCAGATTCTCGATCAATGATTGGACGATATGGATTAAAAAGGGATATGGAGACCATAATGGAGTAATAAGGAAGAAGTCATACCCCATGAATATATGAAGTTTTATGGTGTGGCATTTCTGGAGCTTTACATCTGGTTAACTGAATTCAGACACTTTATATGATAATGTAATGGTGGGAGGGCTAGCTACTCTCTTGGGGGCGATTGTGAATTTTTAATATAAGTGTTTTTTTGTATAAATGTGAGGGCAGCAGGGGATTTCATATTAAAGAAATATTGTAATAAAAGTTAATATATTGTATGGTTTTCACTCTTTATTTTATTGGCTCGATTAGAGTCATTATGGGTCTTTCGGAGAGAAAAGTTATTTTCTTACTAGAGATGAGAAAGGAATAAAAAGGAAAGGAGTTGTGTTTCAAAGTGACTATTTTGTCCAGAAAAATGTGAGTGTATTTCAAAACTCAAATTTTTAAAAAAAGCTATATTTTACTTTATATATATTTTTGCTTTTCTTGGAGAACAATTTATATGGAGAATAAGAAGAATTGGTGAATGTTTTCAAGTATATTGGGAAGAATTAGATCATGTATTAAAGGCCTGATTCTTTCTGAGAAATATGAATGTATTGGTAATTAAACTGACTTAGCATCCCAAAAGACAAATAGTACTTCACTATATACATATTCTATTTCCTTTTGAGATCTATATATGAATCATCCTATTATATGTCATAATTTCTTGGCTGCATGGTTTTTAGATACTGAATGGAGTGAAGGTAGAAGTGTACATAAGATTCATAGGGACATATTCAATTCTCGGCGGAAACGCAGAGAATCTCGCTGTCCGCGCACGAGCACCGTTATTACGGTAATCGTGTGCGGGAAAAAACATTAATACGATAATTTTCTCGCTGGATTTCAGCTTACAGGTCTCTGAGCCGCGAGCTGAAATCCAGCTAACTATTACCGTATTAACAGTAATATTTTTTCTGCGGTGCGGAAAACAAACATTTGAATATGCCCCATAAATGTGGAGTGTTATGCACAAGGGTGATAAACTGTTGTTTTGCATTTTTTTTGAACCTTTATATAATACACACTCTTTTTTGTTTTGAGGACTTAAGTATTTATAACTGTAATTGTCATCTGTTGCTGTTTAAATCTGCAATTTTTATGTATGTATTCATTTTATTTGCTATATATCTCTAATATTTACCCTTTAGATTATATCACAATTTTATTTTAATAACAATTATGTTGGTAAGTTAGTACCATCATCTTCACTGCTATGTAATGTAAGTAGTGAGCTTTATATGGACTGACATGATAACTTCCCTTTCACAATTATATGGCAAATCAGACTTATTGTAAATTACTACTTTAGAATACACTATTTTATGTTCCCTTATTCAGTATGAGTGTTATATTATGAATTGTATAGCCAAGTTGCCTATATGTAGTTATTTGCACAGATACATTGTTGATAATGATTTAATCTCTTAAGAGCATTCCCAGGTTTCCCCATTTATCTGTTATCTGTGCAAAAAGCAACAGTATATATATAGACTTGCTGTTGATATATTTTTTTTCAGCCTGAGTTACTTTTTTCTCTCAATGTGTTATGCTTCTGAGCTGTAATACAACAAAACAAAATAGCGAAGATCAAAGAGAAAATATAAGTTTTGCAGATCATACTAATGAGCTTTAGGTAGAACTACTGTTATGCAAGTAAAACAGCTCTGAGGAATAAATGCTATTGCAAGACTGTTACTATCACTGATAGTAATGAGCAACCTAAACATCCGCTAATGTGTCAGATGCAGTTTGCATTGAAATTAATGATTAGCCTCAAGAGTGAATATTGAAGGGGGAGATCAAAGGTTATGTTTTTTTAAACAAAGGAGTTGTAGATAGACCCACCTCTCAGCAAGTAAAACAACTGAAATCAGCTCTACTGTATGGATGGGAGCTGGTTACTGATCAAAAGCAAGATTTAAAAAAAACATGATGTAGAAATCCACTTCACAATGACTAATGTTAACTATACACATTATTAAGGAGATTTGTTTAATATAGGTAAAACTGGTATGTTGGACGGAGATAATTATACCAAAAATAAACCTGCTAAAAAGAACTACTCTCTTACACAGACTTAATTACCCTCTGAATACAATCAGTATAAGCTGACGTTCTCAAGAAAGTTATACATCCGTTGAGAATTGCAAACACCAATCCTACCAGGAGCCTAAGACCTATTCTAAACAATAATTAAGAGAGCAAATAAAATTATAGTTATAAAAATATTATTATAAAATTATTAAGAGCAGCTTATTAAATAGCCTGTTGTGTTACATTAATGCTGACAGCCCAGAACCAGCACTGAGAGAAAATAGGAACTTGGGCACAAACAATTATATCAATAGCAAGTCTATCACTGTTACTGATTATCTGTGTAAAAACATTTGCTAATATTCTCTAAACAAAAATCGTTGAACGGGTGATGAATCATGCCAAGAAAAGAGATGAAAATACTAGTCTTATCAGTGCAGAGGATACTGGACCAGAATAACATTGTGCAGGATAACACTGTGCTTGCTGGAGTAGATAACATCTATTGAGAACTTATTTGCTACCGTTTGAAGGGCGTTGCAACAGCTCTCTGAACCTCCTTACCATCAGGTGGGCTAGGGCCAGACCCAAAGTACAGACCAGGAAAAGGACACAAAAAAGGGGAAATTGCAATAATTTGCTAAGTAAATTGACAGCACTTTTCAATATCTGGAATTATAAGCTTTGCACTTTGTATTAAGATATTAGAAGCACAAAATCAAACACAGTGTGTTTAATATGGAAGTTGAATCTCTGTTGCATATACAGGTTTGCTGTCCTTCATATATAATTATCCATAAAAGCTATCCATCTTTTATGTAATTTTAACTTTAAAAAAAAAAAAAAAGCGTGAACTAAGTATGCATATTCAGTTTACCTTTCAATATATTTTACAGTTGAGAATGATTATTTTCATATTTGAATTGAAACTGCACATGTCTTTGTGCATTGCAGTCTGATAATGAGAACATTGTTTTTAGATGTATGTTGTTTTGAATAAAAATTGTGCATTTTATTTGTTTTCCAAGTGCAATTGTATTGTGACACTATGGGGGGTATTCAATTGTTCGTCCGGGCCGCCGAAAAACTCGAGCTCTAAAACTATTACCGTTAATACAGTAATTACTCGCTGAATTTCAGCTCACAGCTCCCTGAGCTGCGAGCTGAAATTGAGCAAGTAAATTACCGTATGAACGGTTTTTACGCGCAATATTACCGTATTAACAGTAATAGTTTTAGAGCTCGAGTTTTTCGGCGGCCTGGACGAACAATTGAATACCCCCCTATAAGTGTGTTCTCTGCGCTGTTTTTCTGCTCTATTTACTTTTGGATCTAGATCCTGTTTGGGAGCAAACAGGCTTCCTAACAGCTGCGGAAACTTACCAGAATTTATTAACAGACCATATTAGCTTGCAGCGCTAGGATTTTATTTTTTTGCTGTTGCTATATTAATTTAACACATACTGAATAAGAGAACATAAAATAGTGAATTCTAAAGTAGTAGAGTAACACTATTTTATCCACATCATTTTTTTATACTTTTCTATCTTGTACACTTTTATTGCTATAATAGTATTGTTGTTACTTTTAAACAAAGTGTTCTAACACACATTGTTTTAAAGCATACCAATAAAACTATTTAGGTTTTCAAGGAGTTACCCAAGTGCACCACAATAAACTAGCCACATTTTTTTTCTGTATATGATAAACATGATAACTTGCTGGCCACATGATAACTTGCTGAATAATATTGATGATAATGTAATATCTGAAGAAATAAAAAAATAAAGTGTCGGGGATTAAACTATGGATATTAAATAAAAACTAGGACAGTTGTTTATTTCTTCTTTTTTATAGTAGGATTGCACCTAGCAAAGTGTAGGCATACACCTTGATGTGCAGTGTGCAGAAAATGCCAATTCACTGCTGTTAAACCAAAACGTTTTGAATGCACATCAAGTGCATCAAGTCCGTGTACCCATCGGCATCGGTCTTTTAATTTCAGCATTGTGATTGTAGACATTGCTGACACTTCCATTGTTGGGACAGGTTGAAAATGTCGACAATCACACTGTCGACATTTTCAACCTGTCCCCACAATGGAAGTGTCAGCATTTAGCCTGCCAACATTTTCATGTTGACAGATTAACGAGCAACATTTCATGTGTCGCAATTGTGACCGCATCCACACTTAAACAATGCAGCCCAACGGAGTCAGGCATTTTGTGTTAATAATAGTGAACCTGAGAACACAGGAATTTTATGAATTTATTAGAAACAAGTGACATCAATGAAGCAAAGCTTAGCTTCCATAATGAGTCTAGTGAATTAATAGTATGTAGTTTGAAAAAATGTTGTTCAGCTCACAAAAAAGGCTGCCTACGTGTGTAGATATAGAGTATGTGCTGAACAGATAAAATGGTGCAGTATTTTTGCTTTTAGTTTGTTACATTTTGAAAAGGAAATATTAGGAGCAGCAGCTGACTGCTCTTTATTGCAGAAGATAAGGGCTTTGCCTGAATGTTGAACTGCTACATTTAAAAAATTAATAATGATCTGCCTAGTAAAGTTTAATGAGAAAAGAAAATAGCAAGTCTTTTTTTTTCATTGTTAAGCAATTGAAGTATTGCTCAATAAGTTATACTCTAATACTAAAAATTATGCACCTGGAGTCAGGTATTCCTCTGGTGGGTCCCCTGATTCCTGGAACAGTATTATTCAATACTAAGTTTACAGGAGAGGGGCATCCACAACACAGCTTTTAGTTTGAAAAGGCCATCCTCAATAGGAATCAGGAGCGCATTACTTACCAACATCGCCCCCCTCCCAGGACTCAGTTTAAGTAACATTCACAATTATAGTATAACACACTGAAGTTCACCTATTTGAAAATTTTTAGCTGTGAGCTTTTTTTTTAAGCAATAGCTTCTCATTTCTACTTAGCTAGGCTTTTCCTTTGCTGTGTGCCTTGTGACCAGCTGCTGTAGAAGTGCATGCAGTGCCAGTAACAGACATCTAAATTATTCCTATATATGACACAAGCAAAATGAAAATGTTGACATCAATTTTACATTGTTTGGATTTTTTTTGTGGTGTAAATAAGTAAGAAAATAGGAACTTTTATATGTATATAACACAATTGCTTTGGATAAGAATTGTTTGGTCGTTATAATTTCTCAAGTTTTTTTTTTGTTACCAACATTTCTTAAATGTGTTTTCCACAGGAAACTCTAGCTACTTTACAAGAGATAGAAATCAGACAAAAAAAACTACTGTCAACAGAACTACAAACTTCTGAAGACTCAGGTAAAATATGACAAAAGTAAAATATAAATGCAGAAGGTGAAACATTAACGTCATAGAGGGCAAAATGGCCATTGCATGTATTCTTTGTACCACTTTCCTGAACTAAATGATTGAAAATTATGGTATAAATAATATTTTAAAATCATTGAGTTAATAGGTCATCACCACCTCTATTGATAAGGAATTCCACTATTTTGGTAAAAAGTCTATTTCTTTGTGCCTTTGTCATCTGCAAAATCCTGGGTATGAAAACTTTTGAGATAAATCTGTCATTGAACATTAATATATTTGTACATTTTAACTAGGACACTCTTAAGGGCACTCCAAACATTTTCCTTTAAATAATTGTCATATAGGGCTTTTGGGATAATAAAATAGGCTTTTATTTTTTTATTATACTTAATTTCACGCATTTAAATTATTCGATAAGTACTGCCACAACATAAATTTATCCAAAAATGTATTTTGTTATTTATCTGGTTGCAAAAATCCCAGATTGTTACAAAAACATTGTTACAAGGGTTGCCACTATACATTTTATTATATATATATATAGTTACGAGATCAGGGTACAGGCACCGTTTTCTGTGGTAAACGGGACACTTTTTCACACAGAGCAGCCATAAGAAGTCACAGTAGTCCAATGTTCTGGTACAACTAGCCTCAACTAGTTTTATTAAGTGTGAAAAACAAAATAATACAAAATAAATCTTAGTCTTTACATTTCTAACGAATACATTAGCGAATCCTTCTCTAAGTGTGGAAGGACCTAATGTCCAGCTCACAAACAAACAGCAAATGTCCAGTTTAGTTAATGTATGAACAAATAACAGTTTTCTCCCTCTTTGAAGGATTCATTCCTGGGGCATTCCACATCAGATCACCTAAAAAAACATGATTTGTCCACCACCCGTCTCAGATTTTTTTGAAAATTTTTTAGTTAAGGAATCGACACAAAATTTGGACCCTTAAGGTAACTCTTCCTCCCGAATCCAAAAATCCAAACCAAATTACTTTATCTGCCTCATGTTTTGCGTTACGGCAAAAACACACGTTTTTTGAATATCATTAAAAACGCTAGATTCAATTGACATTAGGGATCCCATTTTTTGTGGGGTGTTTAAAAAAGGTTTAATTTACTACCACAAAAAAAATCAGCCGGGTACTCTGTTTCATAGTGGAGAAAAAAAATAATGAAGTTGATGCTCGATTACTGCTGTACAGCATACATAATTTACACATTGTTAAAACCCATACCAACAAAGTGAACTAAACTGAGGCAATGTGATAAAACTCCCATACAAGGAAATGAAACAAACAGAAACTGATGGGAAGGGGATTTCCTTTAGAGAAACCAAAACTGAAACTTTCCAGAGAAAGAGAGAGGTAGACACAGAAAGAGTTAATGATGGCAGCTGCTGATTTGGTAGTATTTTACATACAGACTGCCATATTACTATTTACTCAAAAACCATTGGATAACATAGCTGATACCACTTTACATTTGACATTAGGGATCCCATTTTTTGGGGGGTGTTTAAAAAAGGTATATATTACTACCACAAAAAAATCAGCAGGGTACTCTGTTTCATAGTGGAGAAAAAAAATAATGAAGTTGATGCTGATGTTCGATTGCTGTTGTACCGCATACATAATTAACACAAGAAATCATGAAATTTAAAACGCTTAACATAACTTAAGCCCTTAACTGAAGCTGAGTCAACAATCTCATTACTTTTCCCTTGTTTGTAATGGTCTGTAATTTTCCTTAAAGTGTCAGCAGGAAGTGTATACTGCCTTCCAGTACTTCCTTGGATAGTAGGCACTTCCGTTACACAGAGGACGTGAATAAAAGGAACAAAACACTTATCTCTTGAAGGCCATTTGTTGATTGGTTTCATTAAGTGTATCAGCACATCTTGGGCCTGATTCATTAAGGATCTTAACTTGAGAAACTTCTTATTTCAGTCTCCTGGACAAAACCATGTTACAAAGCAAGGGGTGCAAATTAGTATTCTGTTTTGCACATAAGTTAAATACTGACTGTTTTTTCATGTAGCACACAAATACTTGATAGCTTATTTGAACACTGAAATTTAAAGTTGATATTTGTGTGCTACATGAAAATACAGTCAGGCTTGAAAAAGCTACAGAGTGAAACACGCGTTGGCGTTTTGTCTCGCTATCCTCATCATCCAGCCTGCACCTTTCTCCCTATGATCGCTCCCCAGTTACCTACTTAGGCAGGGATTTTCACATATACCCGCAATCATAGGGGACTTAATAATACTTTGTCTCTTCATTCATTTTTTGATGCCAATGCTATTGGGCTATATTACCTAATACTACTAGAAATACCTTGGGTTTTATAAACTTTATATGGCAACTATCCTAATTTTTTGAGTATCTACTCGATTTTTGCACTTATTATGGGGCAGTTTGATAGGTAGCATAATATCTCTCCCTGATCGCTCTAAGTTACCTATTCAAGCAGGGATTTCCCTTATATTTACGATCGTAGGGAACTTATTTATTCCACTATTATTGGGCTACACTACTTAATAATATTATTAGAATCACCTTTTGGCTCTTGTGACCTCATATGGTAATTATTCCAACTTTGGAGCATTTATTCAGGCTGGGATCTTTGCACTTATAAAGGCGCATTCTGATAGATAGCAGAGGCAATGCAAATTGTATTTGCATTTTAATTCACCTCCACACTTGTTTGTCTTATATGTATATTTTTAAATATTTCGCTCCTGTTTAACCAGAACAATTTTTAATGCATATCCAATAAATATTTATTTTATTATAGACCTAATCAGAGTGCCCCTTCTATACACTTTTCTTTCCTTCTTGTCCAAAAAAGAATTACAGCATGTTTTCTGAAATTCTTCATATCTTAGCAGCAGAAGCTTTTCATGATGTTAGCAGACTGAGGTTTCAGGATCATTGGTTACTGCATTTGAAACTGCAGTTCTCAGAATCAAAAGTTATTTTTCTTCATCTGTAGAGTGGTCCCAGCTACGTAATCCAATGGTTTTTGAGTAAATAGTAGTATGGCAGTCCGTATTTAAAAGACTACCAAATGATCATCTACCATGATTAACTCTTTCTGTGTCTCCCTCTCTCTTTCTCTGGAAAGTTTCAGTTTTTGGTCTCTCTAAAGGGAATACACTTCCCATCAGTTTGTTTGTTTGTTTCATTTCCTGCCTGGGAGGTTTATCCCATTGCCTCAGTTTAGTTCACGTTTTTGGTATGGTTTTTAACAATGTGTAAATTATGTATGCTGTACAGCAGTAATCGAGCATCATCTTCATTATTTTTTTTCTCCACTATGAAACAGAGTACCCGGCTGATTTTTTTTGTGGTAGTAATTTATACCTTTTTTAAGCATCTCCCAAAAAATGGGATCCCTAATGTCAATTGAATCTAGCGTTTTTAATGATATTTGAAAAACGTGCACTTTTGCCATAATGCAAAACTTGAGGCAGATAAAGTAATCTGGTTTGGATTTTTGGATTCGGGAGGAAGAGTTACCTTAGGGGTCCAAATTTTATGTTGATTCCTTAATAAACACCCGTAATACTTCAAATAAACTGGATAAAGAAGCCGCGATTAGTAAATTATTTAATAAATTGAAAAATCAATATATAATCAACTAATTGTCAGACAGTCGAGATATTTGGCAGAAATAGTTGTTTGACATCCTCTCTTAACTAAAAAAATTTGTAGAAATCTGAGATGGGTGGTGGACAACCCTGGTTGAACTGACATGGAATGACCCTCCTTCTTTCCCTAGGTAATAACGAGACTGACTGAGTAAACTGACAGTCTTTTAAACTACACCTTGCAGTTGCAGCTGTTAATTATCCTGCTGGTCAGAAGACCTCAAAATCGGCCTAATGAATGGAGGCCCTCCTTCTCTCTCCATTCACCCAAGGGAACCCTTCGACTCGACTCTTGTTGGAGTACAAAATGTTTTGGAAAACATTATTTGCAATACTAACAATTTTCCCTGGTGTTCATCCATCAATGACTTTGCTATTGTTTCCATCACAATACTCATTAATGTAAACATCTAATCAGCCAATCATGTGGCAGTAACTTAAAAGCCTGTAGACATGGTCAAGAGGTTTATCAGGCCCGGGATTGTGAACACAACATTAGCCAGAGAGCAGTGATGCAGAGTCTAAGTTACTACCGGTATTCACCAGAGCCCACCGCACAATGGGATTGATTTGGCTACGTGTTGTAACTAAGTCCTTAGTGTGGTGGGTGGAGCACTACAGAAAGTAGCATAGAAGGCAGAGTGATCAGACTAGCTGAGATCGGCAGGATGCAGGTACCACAAAACAGAATCCGCAGGCAGGGGAATAGTCATGGAAAGCCAAAAGACAAAACCAATCTGTCAGCAAAGTACAAAGTCAGGGTCCTAGGGTCCAAGTCTCAAGAAAACAGAAACAATCCTGGTCAATAATGATGAGTCAAGTAGTAATTAGGATAACACACTCAGGAGCTCAGAACAGCATGGATGAAACTCTGTCAGGGAATGACTCCCCACCTCTGTGATGTCAGCAATCACCTGATTGCACCTCAGTGAACTTAAATCAGCTGTGCTCACCACGCTGTGAAGTGAAAGATAGATACTGAGTTCTGCATCTAAATGCAGGATTCCTGACAAGGTTCAGTTGTTGTTCAGACCAAACACCAGAATGGGCAAGAGATGTGACTTTGATCATGGTGTGGATTGATTGTTGGTGCCAGATAGGGTGGTTTGAGTATCTCAGAAACTGCTGACCTCCTGGGATTTTCTTGCACAACTGTTTAGTTTACAGAGAATGGTACCTAAAACAATAAACATTCAGTGAGTGGCAGTTCTGTGGATGAAACGTTTTGTTAATGAGAAAGGCCAGAGAATGGCCAAACTGGTTCACACTGGCAGGAAGGTGACAGTAACTCAAATAACCATACGCTACAACAGTGGTATGAAGGAGAGCATCTCTGAATGCACAGCAAATTTGAAGTGAAAGGGTAAACCTTCCGCTACATGGGAGGTATCTGTCCTTCCTCAGCTTAGGGGCAGCAGAAGACCACACTGGGTTACATTCCTTTCAGCAAAGAATAGGAAACTGCAGCTTCAGTGGACACAGACTCACCAAAACATCACCTGCTCTGACAAACCTCGATTTCTGAAAAAGCAAAATTCACCGCACAGAGTAAGTATTTAATCAGATATACAAATACCTTGGTAATTTATGAGGGAAAGTACACCCATACAACATTGTAACATTCGAAAACAACAAAGGAGAGAGAAGAAATTGTGTTTATGGGGTACTCTAATACCATGAAATAATAATCTAATATTAAAAATAATGTCCTTTATTGGTATGCATTAAAACAATTATAGCAAATTATTAAAACAGTGATAATGGAGTGTTGAAATAATATGTGGAATACAGTTAAAAATGTAGTAAAATTACCCAGCTGCCTCGCTGTTTGAACTTTGTTGCTTTATAGTAACCCACTCATTTAAAGGTGTTATCATTTATTCACCATTTGTAACCTTCATTCAATCATTCAGTTGGTACCTCAACCTCCACTGGCACATTGGTAACCTGGCAGATGATTGTAAGCATGTAAACATATCTTACACTATAAAGCTAGTGCTGTGGGAACTTTACAATTTGCCCTAATTGTTCCTGAGGTCACATAATTCTCTGTAGAGGTTTATAAAAAGTAGAACACCCGTGTGATAGTTGTACAGGTAGTAACCATGTTTTTGCAGCGGGATAATGAGATTTTTCATTGGAACATTTAGAGCACACACTGGTACACCCAGTTGACGTTTTGTCTTTTCATAAACACAAAAGGCATAGAAGTAGTAAGTTCTGCTTTCCTAGAATTTGTATACGTTTACATTAGAGATGAGCGGGCTCGGATATCTGAAATCCGAGCCCACCCGAACGTCGCCGCCATCTTCACTCGGGCATTGATCAGGGTAGAGGGAGGTTGTGTTAGGTGGTCCTCTGTCCTGCTATATCTCGTGCTGTGCTGTGCTGTGCTGTGCTGTTCAGTTCTGTGCTGTGCTGTGCTGTGCTGTTCAGTTCTGTGCTGTGCTGTGTTCTGCTCAGTCCAGTGGTGCTGTGTCCTGTGCTCTGTCCTTCTGAGTTCAGTGGTGCTGCTGGGTCCTGTGCTGTGTCCTGTTCAGTCCAGTGGTGCTGTGTCCTGTGCTCTGTCCTTCTAAGGGCATTGTTATTTCCCCATTATTCCCAAGTTAAATTTTTTTTAAAAAAAAAAGTTATAAAAAAAAAGTAATTATAAAAAAAAATAATAAAAAAAAAATAGCCAAAATCAATCCTGCAGTATAAGTCCATTGGTACTGCAATATTACAAAGTTCACTGATTCTGCAGTATAATTCCAATGGTACTGCTATATTACAAAGTTCACAGATTCAGCAGTATAAGTCCAGTGGTAATGCAATATTACAAAGTTCACTGATTCAGCAGTATAATTCCAGTGGTACTGATATATTACAAAGTTCACTGATTCAGCAGTATAAGTCCAGTGGTACTGCTATATTACAAAGTTCACTGATTCAGCAGTATAAGTCCAGTGGTACTGCTATATTACAAAGTTCACTGATTCAGCAGTATAAGTCCAGTGGTACTGCAATATTACAAAGTTCACTGATTCTGCAGTATAAGTCCAGTGGTACTGCTATATTACAAAGTTCACTGATTCAGCAGTATAAGTCCAGTGGTACTGCAATATTACAAAGTTCACTTATTCAGCAGTATAAGTCCAATGGTACTGCTATATTACAAAGTTCACTGATTCAGCAGTATAAGTCCAGTGGTACTGCTATATTACAAAGTTCACTGATTCAGCAGTATAAGTCCAGTGGTACTGCTATATTACAAAGTTCACTGATTCAGCAGTATAAGTCCAGTGGTACTGCAATATTACAAAGTTCACTGATTCAACAGTATAAGTCCAGTGGTACTGCTATATTGCAAAGTTCACTGATTCAGCAGTATAAGTCCAGTGGTACTCTCCTGTGCCGCATATCATTTTTAAAGGCTTTGCCGAGTGTGTGTGGCTTCGGGGTACACTCTCTTGTGCTACATATAATGCAGAACAAAAATTTGGAGGATTAATTAGGGAAAGATCAAGACCCACTTCCTCATAATGCTGAAGCTGCTGCCACTAGTCATGACATAGACGATGAAATGCCATCAACGTCGTCTGGCAAGCCCGATGCCCAATCTCCTAGTACAGGGCATGTAAAATCCAAAAAGCCCAAGTTCAGTAAAAGTAGCAAAAAGAGAAACTTAAAATCATCTGAGGAGAAACATAAAGTTGCCAATATGTCATTTACGACACGCAGTGGCAAGGAACGGATTAGGCCCTGGCCCGTGTTCATGACTAGTGGTTCAGCTTCACCCAAGGAACTAAGCCCTCCTCCCCCCTCCCTACAAAATTTTTTAGAGTGTTATGCTGTCAGCAACAACACAGCAAACAACTCTGCCTTCTAAAGAGAAATTAGCACAAATCCCCAAGGCGAGTCCAAGGGTGTTGGTCGTTGCGAAGCCTGACCTTCCCATCACTGTACGAGAAGAGGTGGCTCCTTCCACCATTTGCAGCATGCCCTCTGCATATGCTGGAAGGATCACCCACAGTCCAGTTACAGATTTGGCTAATGAAGGTGTGAATGTTGTACAACGGGAGGAGGATATTGATGTAGCTGGCACTGAGGAGGATGTTGATGATTATGATGCAGACAGATACAAAATTGCCTTTCTCAATTTCTATTTATATTCTAGATTATATAACGGCTGAATAGTTTTCTATTTTACTCCTAGTGGAGAGGGGATCTGATGCAGACAGATACCAAACTGCCTTTGTCCATTTCTTTGTATATTTGAATTTCTAGTTCTACAGTCTATGCAGGCTGCTTTTTTATATTCAACTACAAGTGTAGGGCGGGAGGGGGGGGCATAGATAGCCACCAAAGTAACATGGTCCATTTAATTTCACTTTCTAGCTCCACAGTCTGTGCAGCCTGCTTTTTTTATCTTCAAAGTATTTACAAGCCTTGCAATCTAAATTAACAAGAGGTAGTGACGTGCAAGAACTCCACCCTCTATATGCTGCAGAGGATGGAGGAGCATCAAAAGGCCATTCAAGCCTACACAGCCACCTACGACATATGAAAAGGAGTGGGGTTGCGCCTGAGTCAAGCGCACTGGAGAATGATTTCCGTGTTGTGCAAGGTTCTGCAGCCATTTGAACTTTCCACACGAGAAGTCAGTTCCGACACTGCCAGCTTGAGTCAGGTGATTGCCCTGATCAGGCTTTTGCAGAAGCAGCTGGAGAAAGTGAGGGAGGAGCTGGTACACCATTGCGATTCCACCAAGCATGTAGCTCTTGTGGATGAAGCCCTTCGTACGCTTTGCCAGGATCCGAGGGTGGTCAGTCTTTTAAAGTCAGAGGAATACATTCTGCCCACCGTTCTCGATCCTCGGTTTAAAGCGTATGTTGTGTCTCTGTTTCCGGCGGACAAAAGTCTACAGCGGTGCAAAGACCTGCTGGTCAGGAGATTGTCCTCTGAAGAGGACCGTGACATGCTCCACCTTCATTTTCATCACTGTTTGTGCAGTTCCAAAAAAGAGGAACTGCCATTTCTATTGCTACCTTCTTTCTTTCTGTATTTCCTGTGTACTGTGGTCTGTTCTGCTAAGGGCATTGTTATTTCCAAGTTATCCAAAAGTTCAAAAAAAACAAATTTATTTTTCTAAAAAAAAATTATAAAAAATTAATAAAAAAAAATAAATAAAAAAATTTCCAAAAATAATTGGAAAAAAATATTACAAAATTTTAAAAAATCTAGCTTGTACTGCTATTTAAAAGTCTAACTACGATCATTCACTGTTGCTGTACCCAAAAATAATAGGTACTGCTATTAAAGTACAGTCCAGTGGTACTCTCCTGTGCCGCAGATAATTTGTAAAAGCTTTGCCGAGTGTGTGTAGTTATGTATCACAGGTTTTAAGAAGAGGCACAACACTGACAACCTGTTAGAGAAACTGAGGGAAATAATCTCTCTGTGGCTCACCCCACTTAGACTCTCCTGGGGGATTCGAATAACTGCCATTTCTAGTACTACCTTCTTTCTTTCTATATTTAAAATAAAAAAAAAACCTGTCATTTCTATTACTACGTTAATTGTTTGTGCAGTCACAAAAAAGAGGAACTGCGCCCTTAACTGGTATGTTGGTATTAGACGTCCATCCGGTGTCCGCCATCTGTTCCCTGGAATTCAGACCAGTTGAGGGTTTTATTATTATATTGTGGCCCCGGTATCAAATTGGGTACCGGGGCCACTCCACTACGCAGTCCAGATACTTGTTTGGTGGAATTCAGACCAGTTGAGGTTTTTTTTATTATATTGTGGGGACCACTCCACTACGCAGTCCAGATACTTGTTTGGTGGAATTCAGACCAGTTGAGGTTTTTTTTATTATATTGTGGGGACCACTCCACTACGCAGTCCAGATACTTTTTTGGTGGAATTCAGACCAGTTGAGGGTTTTTTTATTATATTGTGGGGACCACTTTACTACGCAGTCCAGATACTTTTTTGGTGGAATTGAGACCAGTTGAGGGTGATATATTGTGGCCCCGGTACCAAATTGTGTACCGGGACCACGGCACTATGCAGTCCAGAAAGCTACCTCGGTGAAACGTTTTGGACTAAAAACAATATTGTGAGGTGTGAGGTGTTCAGAATAGACTGGGAATTAGTGGAAATGATTGTTAATGAATGTTATTGAGGTTAATAATAGCGTAGGAGTGAAAATAAACAAAAAAAACTTGATTTTAACACTTTTTATGTTTTTTTCAAAATAAATCCGAATCCAAAACCTTAAATCCGAACCAAAACCTTTCGTCAGGTGTTTTGCGAAACAAATCCGAACCCAAAACCTCAAGCAAATCGAATCCAAAATACAAAACACGAGACACCAAAAGTGGCCGGTGCACATCCCTAGTTTACATAGATTATACTGTTTTATATTTAGCCTGCACAAGAAATGAACGAGAAATTTGTGAACTAAGATATTTTTGTGCCCTCATACTCTGTGGCTATCCTTCTTACTCCTGATCACTAGTTCTTGCACTTGGTGACTGTCCTCGATGCAAACCACTGCTAACCACTGCTGTTCCACACTCCCGTGTGTCACTCTGTCTGAGGTGGCAATTACTTGTCACTAGTCTCTACTGGCTGAGACTTTGAATCTGAGCTCTTCCCACTGATCTTGTCATCAGAGGCAAAGCATTATATTATATATACATTGTGTATTCTATCCTATACAGTTATATTAAAGGTATCTTAAAGTTATATAGCTATTGAAAGCAATAACAAACTATAATAGCCTATGAAGCTAAATATTATTATTAAATAAGCATTATAAAGCTAATTTATTAATTCTAGTACCTAATGATTACACATAATAACACTAATGTAAGAACAATTTTTAACATGTCTAAAACTATCTAATAATTAATACCTAACAGCCAAGTCGCTGAAATTTCTTCCCTAACTAACAACAAAATTCTTTTCCGTAGTGGTCATATGGCCAGCACAATTCTCAAGCATCAGGTGCTCCCAATATTTAAATCTGTTTAGAAAATTGGCACTCTTACCTGTCGTAAATGGGCCATGGTCAGTCCTGAGTAGGTTAATCAGTGTCTCATTATTATTAATTGGACTTAGATTAAGATTACATCACATTTTGTAGGATATCAATAATTAGCTTCACCAATTTAGTCTTGCCACTGTGTAGATACAAATATTGAGGAAAAGAGCCAGAATGAAAATAGCTGCTTTTATCCCTGTCCTATTGATTGACGTCCAGAAGTCTGTACAGGGCTGTAAAAAGCATTGTCACTCTGTAGGTTTATAGCAGCTCTGGGATGCTAAGGTTGCAAAAACAGAGGGAAGAGAGTAGAAGGGAGTGTTTAGGTTGTAGAAAGCATCTGCAGCAGGGTTTGGTGGGTACAAATTCTTGGAATGGGATATGGATCATCTTTGTATATCTGATACTCAGTATATTCAGAATTCTATACTTTTCATCAGATATGGTTCAGCATATTATATCTGGCACCAGATGTGCCTCAACATATTATTCTTGGCATCAGATATGGCTCAACATATTATATAGTTATCAATGTATATGGCTCAATTTTGTATGTGTATCCAGATATGGCACTACATAATGCACCTGTCACCAGATAATGCTCAACTTTCTAAACATGGTACCAGATATTTCCCAGCATATTATATTTGTCAGAATATATGGTGCAGATTTTTATATTTGCAAACAAGAATGTTTCAAGGATTGGCACCATATACGGTTCATCATATTATATTTGGCACCAAATATGGATGTGCATATAGTTGTCCCTAGATTTCTTGATGTCTGCTCATAGTGTCAGAATCTTCAGAATCTACCTTAATAACTTATGTTGAACAAGGGCTGCACCCAGAAGGTGCTGCACAGGCATATTAAGTCATTACCAGTTCAAAGAACATATAGCAAGGCAGACTCCATGAGGTACTGAGGAGAACTTGTAGGTATGGTCGACAGCTGGAGTTTAAACTAACACAAAACAATTAACAAAATCCAAGAGGGTTCTGAGCAAGGGGAGGGGGGTTGTCCAATCAATTACTTAAGATAGGCTTAACACTGCAGTTAAAATAAAAGGTCTGACCAATTTCTCCTGTTTACAATTTTATAATACATCAATGGTCTTGAGGATTTCAATTTGTAAATCTGTAACTTATACTTCTTGCAATATTTGAAAAAAATGTAATGTTGTTTGAGTAAAAGCCTAATTGCAATGTATGGTCATTGGCACACATTCCATTCTTCACAATATCAGCTATAAAACTGCAGCTCTTTCTATGATTGCTCTAATAACTTAGGCATCACTCACGTTAGCCATTGACGTTAGATATTTTGTGGGTTGTAGCAAGTGTTACACCAATCTCATGATCAATAAGAGCCATTCCTAATCTCTAGGTGTCCCAGAAGTACAGTGAGCATGCTCCTGCCAATATATGGGATGTTCACGCTTTCAAGAATGATCATATTTATACCAAAGATAGCCATGCACTCAGACATCTAAAAATATGAATGTAGAAGAAAATATACAACTGTAACACCAAAAAAATGTAACATATGTTGATATGTCATCTATTCACATATCTTTTTTTATTTAGTAGCATGTTGGTGACAGGTCCACTTTAAATCTAGTAAATTAGTGACAGTATGGACTCTTATCCACTGGTTCTAAAAATAATGCTTTTGCTGACATTTTAATTTTAGAAAATGCATTTAAATGAGTATGTTTCAGGTGTCCCCATACTAACTTGTACTTGCGGTTGGGAGCAATTGCTGAGTGGCAGCATTAGGGCTGATGGAGTGTCCTTCATTAAGATCCCTAACATCCCTCTCTTCGCCCACATCCCTGTCTACAAGTGCAAGCACTAGTCAAAAGAATATCCTCACATTCCAAATCAGGATTTAGACAGCCAGGAACTTATAGCATCTCTGTGAATTAATATATTTGAGTGCACAGCTCAATATCATCAACACTTCTAAAAAGAATTCAGAGGCAGAATCATCAGTCCTTACATTTTTGGTTTTGATGTATTTATAGATAAATATATTGAAGAAATGCGTTGGATTCAAGATGTCTTGAATAAAATAGTTATCCTGCAGAGAAATGAAAGAGACACACTTGCAAAGAAGTACAGGTAACTTAAATGTTACACGTCTTTTACTATATATTAGTAAGTTATTTTTATCTTACTTATCTGTTGCAATATAAGAATTGCAAGGTTTAGCTATTTGTCATAATCAGGTGCTACTTAAAGGCATACTAACCCCATTTTAAAGGCTTCCAGTATGATTTATCTAATGTAGAGATAAAAATAAATATTGATGTAAAAACTTGTACTGAAAGACTTTCATTACAGTCGGTAACAATGACTGCCATAAACAGCAGTTAAACAGCCAGAATAAACAACCACCAATGTTCTGTATATTTCCAGATCTACCTCTATTTGCACCATTAACCTTCCCATCTGTAGATACAAGTACGTTACTTGCTGTGTGTAAATAAATGTATTGTCTAGCACAGAATGTCTCTACCCAAATATAGAACTTAAAAACAGACCCTATTTTTACATTTATTTTCTGGCACACAGAGCTAAAGGAATAAACATTATTGGGTTAGTATGCCTTTAAAATACATAAGTAGTCTTTGCAATTGGACAATCATAATATGTGTGGGTCCCCAGATAATTAATTTGGACATTCAAAAATCTAGTTGGATTCAAATCGATGGATTTTTATTGTTATAAAGGTAGAGTTGTGAGGAAATTGAAATGTGTTATACAGGTAGAATAGGGAGAATACTGTAAAAATTGTTGTGTGGAGGGTGAATGGAGTAACATAGGTAGAGTACAGTCATGGCCAAAAATTTTGAGAATGACACAAATATTATTTTTTACAAAGTCTGCTGCCTCAGCTTTCATGATGGCAGAGAGTTGTACTATAAGTGGAGAAGCCTGGGTGGGTGTGTTAGAAAGCAGAAAATTGTATCTTGACGGTATGTTGAATAATGTTACATGGCTTCTATTTTAGTTGTGATTGTAATGTTTTTTTTTTATTGCAAAAAGGGCATCTGTTGATTCATTCAGACAAGGAATATTAAGAGACAAAATAGCTAAACTGGCATCCAGACAAAAGGCATTGCTGAAAGTAGTTCATACTCAAAAAGAAGTGGCTCTGAAAATAATGGAATATCAACAAACTAAGAGATCAGATACTAATAATGGAGATAAGAGCTCATCTCTAAATTATTGTGATACATCTCCTGGAAGGAATCAGATATCTGATTTATGTACAGCTAATGAATGGCACGATTCCAACATTGCTAATGGAAGCACCATGGTAACAAACATGCCAGCAGTGTGTAGAGTGCCACACATTGAAAGCAACCAATTCCAAAGATCATTTAGGAGAGAGAGAAGTAGAACTGGTGCTCTGGTATCTGAAAGGCCAGTACAGCACAGATCCAATTTGGCATTAAATGAGATGCCAATGGGAATAGAAAATAGCTTATTTAGCTTAAATTCATGTTCCAGCATCACTCCTGGAGACTCACACGAGGAAACAAATGATCAGTTAGGACTAAATGCAACAGTAAGCAAGTCCCCTAATTCCATTCTCGTAAACAACTCATTAAATATTACAGACAAAAGCAAGATTAGTGTCAAAAAGTTTAACCATCGTACAACAGTTGAGAGACATAAGTCTGCTCATGCAGGTCAGCATCTGCAAAGCCCTAATTTTGAAGAAGACAGTTACCAGACAGATATGTCCGGTTCTAGTGTTTTGGATGATTTGTCAGAAAATGGAAGGCCTCAACACGCAGTCACTGTACACAGAAATACTACCTTGGAGCAATGCATCAATGACTACACTATCGACATGCAGTCACCTAAAAGACCACGGTTAGAAGTACAGAGAAAGACAAAAAAAGTTCCAATGAGTAAACTTATAAAAATGGGAAAGCTGAAGCCAGGGCATGATGTCCTGTGGTTCCAGTTACAGGTACTTTATTGTATAAATTGTTTGGCCTTTTTGACCATGTTCCACACCATGTTCCATCAAACTTTAAGCCACACCTGTCACAGATTTTCTCATGCAAGTATTGATGACATTACATGTGACACGATTAATAGTGTCAGCCTCCTATTTACATCACATATAATACACACCTCTATGCAAATTCCACCCAAATACGCCCACTCCCTGCCCAGAAAACACTACCCAGTTGTGTAAGACACACCCCTTTCACAGCCCTGGAATCAAGATCGTTTGGAAGGTATGATAACATAAAATTATTGCTGGTATCTTTTATTGCTTCAACGATTATATAACACATTTTTGATGCACAATTCTCTGAAAAATAAAAATATTCTAGCTATAATGTTTAGTGTTAGATTGAATAACTATTAGAGTGACTTCAAAGTGGAGCCCTGCTCTCTCAGGGTTAATGATCTATTTCATTGTGGAAAATGTGAATTCAGAAATACTGTCCTGTGTTACAAAATAACATTTTCACCTGTGTTAGCTATAAAGGCCCACCGGTGAGCTATGTCCTGGTATTGGAGTGGTTTTGGCATCTAAAGAGACGTTATGGAGCCGTTTACAGCATGTGGCCTTACACAAGTATGATGGCTTGCTATATTTTATATAGGCAAATATAAGTCCATTTCCAAAATACCACTTACGATCAATATAATTAGTGACCGACACAAATTCATAAATAGTATGATGCAGAGCAACCCCTATGGTGAATAAAGCTGTCTGTCATGCAGGGAATGAGAGGAAGTGAGTATCAGCTCACCTAATACACTTCATCTATCTCTGTTTGGTATCAGTCGTTTTAAAAAAAAATTGTATTGGATTTATTAAAAATAAATTGGGTCGGTGGGACATTCCCAAAAAAGATATGTTACAATTTAGCATTGGGTATTAAACAGGGAAGATTTAAATTGTGGTTGTAAAATGTGTCACATGCCTCCCCTGGATACCACATCCCACTTGGAAGGGAAAGGTGACAAAGCGTCTTTAAAAAGATGAAACCACTTACATAATATTGACAGACTTTGGGGAAATCAGTCAACATTCATAAGCTGTCCATCTTCCAAACCAATTTCCATTGGCACAGATTATACAGCTCGTATGTAAGTTTATACTTCCTTTTTATTTTTAAATCTGTTTTGCTGTATATTTTGTAGAGATGAGCGCACTTGGATTTTGTGAATCCGAGCCCACCCGAACCTTTCCGATCCGAGTCGGATCCGAGACAGATCCGGGTATTGGCGCCAAATGAAAACTTGAAACCGAGGCTCGTGGTCATAATCCCGCTGTCGGATCTCACGATACTCGGATCCTATAAATTCCCCGCTAGTCGCCGCCATCTTCACTCGGGCATTGATCAGGGTAGAGGGAGGGTGTGTTAGGTGGTCCTCTGTCCTGCTATATCTCGTGCTGTTCAGTTCAGTTCTGTGCTGTGCTGTGCTGTGTGTTCTGCTCAGTCCAGTGGTGCTGTGTCCTGTGCTCTGTTCTTCTGAGTTCAGTGGTGCTGCTGGGTCCTGTGCTGTGTCCTGTTCAGTCCAGTGGTGCTGTGTCCTGTGCTCTGTCCTTCTGAGTTCAGTGGTGCTGCTGGGTCCTGTGCTGTGTCCTGTTCAGTCCACTGGTGCTGTGTCCTGTGCTCTGTCCTTCTGAGTTCAGTGGTGCTGCTGGGTCCTGTGCTGTGTCCTGTTCAGTCCAGTGGTGCTGTGTCCTGTGCTCTGTGCTTCTAAGAGCATAGTTATTTCCCCATTATTCCCAAGTGTTTTAAAAAATAAAAAAAAGTAATACAAAAAAATACAAAAAAATAATTTAAAAAAAAATTAATTAATTACAACTAAATTTGCAAAACCAATCCTGCAGTATAAGCCCATTGGTACTGCAATATTACCAAGTTCACACATTCAGCAGTAAAAGTCCAGTGGTGCTGTGTGCTGTGCTCTGTCAATTTTGAGTTCAGTGGTGCTGCTGGGTCCTGTGCTGTGTCCTGTTCAGTCCAGTGGTCCAGTGGTCCTGTGTCCTGTGCTCTGTGCTTCTAAGGGCATAGTTATTTCCCCATTATTCACAAGTGTTTAAAAAAATAAAAAAAAGTTATTAAAAAAAATACAAAAAACTAATTGAATTTTTTTTTAATTGCAACAAAATTTGCACAACCAATCCGGCAGTATAAGCCCATTGGTACTACAATATTACCAAGTTCACACATTCAGCAGTAAAAGTCCAGTGGTACTGCAATATTACAAAGTTCACACATTCTGCAGTATCAGTCCAGTGGTGCTGTGTCCTGTGCTCTGTCCTGCTGAGTTCAGTGGTGCTGCTGGGTCCTGTGCTGTGTCCTGTTCAGTCCAGTGGTGCTGTGTCCTGTGCTCTGTGCTTCTAAGGGCATAGTTATTTACCCATTATTCCCAAGTTTTTAAAAAATAAAAAAAAAGTTATAAAAACACACCAAAAAAATAAATAAAATAAATAAATAATTATAACTAAATTTGCAAAACCAATCCAGCAGTATAAGTCCATTGGTACTGTCTGCAATATTACCAAGTTCACACATTCTGCAGTATCTTGTGCTACATATAATGGAGACCAAAAATTTGGAGGATAAAGTAGGGAAAGATCCAGACCCACTTCCTCCTAATGCTGAAGCTGCTGCCACTAGTCATGACATAGACGATGAAATGCCATCAACGTCGTCTTCCAAGCCCGATGCCCAATCTCCTAGTACAGGGCATGTAAAATCCAAAAAGCCTAAGTTAAGTAAAAGTAGCAAAAAGAGAAACTTAAAATCATCTGCGGAGAAACGTAAAGTTGCCAATATGCCATTTACGACACGGAGTGGCAAGGAACGGCTTAGGCCCTGGCCCGTGTTCATGACTAGTGGTTCAGCTTCACCCACGGATCTTAGCCCTCCTCCTCCTCCCCCCCCCTACAAAAAATTGAAGAGAGTTATGCTGTCAGCAACAAAACAGCAAACAACTCTGCCTTATCACAAATCCCCAAGGCGAGTACAAGGGTGTTGGTGGTTGTCAAGCCTGACCTTCCCATCACTGTACGGGAAGAGGTGGCTCGGGAGGAGGCTATTGATGATGTAGCTGGCGCTGTGGAGGAACTTGATGATGAGGATGGTGATGTGGTTATTGTAAATGAGGCACCAGGGGGGGAAACAGTTGATGTCCATGGGATGAAAAAGCCCATCGTCATGCCTGGTCAGAAGACCAAAAAATGCACCTCTTTGGTCTGGAGTTTTTTTTATCCAAATCCAGACAACCAATGTATGGCCATATATAGCTTATGTAAAGCTCAAATAAGCAGGGGTAAGGATCTTGCCCACCTAGGGACATCCTCCCTTATACGTCACCTGAATAACCTTCATAGTTCAGTGGTTAGTTCAGGAACTGGGGCTAGGACCGTCATCGGTACAGGGACACCTAAATCCCGTGGTCCAGTTGGATACACACCAGCAACACCCTCCTCGTCAACTTCCTCCACGATCTCCATCAGATTCAGTCCTGCAGCCCAAGTCAGCAGCCAGACTGAGTCATCTTCAATATGGGATTCATCCGAGGAATCCTGCAGCGGTACGCCTACTACTGCCACTGCTGCTGTTGCTGCTGTTAGTCTGTCATCTTCCCAGAGGGGAAGTCGTAAGACCGCTAAGTCTTTCACAAAACAATTGACCGTCCAACAGTCGTTTGCCATGACCACAAAATACGATAGTAGTCACCCTATTGCAAAGCGTATAACTGCGGCTGTAACTGCAATGTTGGTGTTAGACGTGCGCCCGGTGTCCGCCATCAGTGGAGTGATATTTGGAGGGTTGATGGAGGTATTGTGTCCCCGTTACCAAATCCCGTCGAGATTCCACTTCACTAGGCAGGCGATACCAAAGATGTACAGAGAAGTACGATCAAGTGTCCTCAGTGCTCTAAAAAATGTGGTTGTACCCACTGTCCACTTAACCACGGACATGTGGACAAGTGGTTCTGGGCATACGAAGGACTATATGACTGTGACAGCCCACTGGGTAGATGCATCCCCTTCCGCAGCAACAGCAACAGCTGCCTCAGTAGCAGCATCTACAAAATGGCTGCTCGTGCAAAGGCAGGCAACATTGTGTATTACAGGCTTTAATAAGAGGCACAACGCTGACAACATTTTAGAGAAACTGAGGGAAATTATCTCCCAGTGGCTTACCCCACTTAGACTCTCATGAGGATTTGTGGTGTCAGACAATGCCAGTAACATTGTGTTTAAATATGGGCAATTTCCAGCACGTCCCATGTTTTGCCCACACCATTAATTTGGTGGTGCAGCATTACCTGAAGAGTGACAGGGGTGTGCAGGAGATGCTTGCGGTGGCGCGCAAAATTGCTGGACACTTTCGGCATTCAGCCAGTGCCTACCGCAGACTAGAGGCACATCAAAAAACCATGAACCTGCCCTGCCATCACCTCAAACAAGAGGTTGTGATGCGCTGGAACTCCACCCTCTATATGCTGCAGAGGATGGAGGAGCAGCAAAAGGCCATTCAGGCCTACACAGCCACCTACGACATAGGCAAAGGAGTGAGGATGCGCCTGAGTCAAGCGCAGTGGAGACTGATTTCCGTGTTGTGCAGGGTTCTCCAGCCGTTTGAACTTGCCACACGAGAAGTCAGTTCCGACACTGCCAGCTTGAGTCAGGTCATTCCCCTGATCAGGCTGTTGCAGAATCAGCTGGAGAAAGTGAGGGAGGAGCTGGTAAACCATTGCGATTACACCAAGCATGTAGCTCTTGTGGATGTAGCCCTTCGTACGCTTTGCCAGTATCCGAGGGTGGTCACTCTTTTAAAGTCAGAGGAATACATTCTGGCCACTGTGCTCGATCCTCTGTTTAAAGCGTATGTTGTGTCTCTGTTTCCGGCGGACACAAGTCTACAGCGGTGCAAAGACCTGCTGGTCAGGAGATTGTCCTCTGAAGAGGACCGTGACATACCAACAGCTCCACCCTCATTTTCTTCCACATCTATGGCTGCGAGGAAAAAGCTCAGTTTTCCTAAAAGAGGCGCTGGCGGGGATGCTGATAACATCTCGTCCGGACTGAAGGACCTGCCAACCATTGCAGACATGTCTACTGTCGCTGCATTGGATGCTGTCACAATTGAAAAAAATGGTGGAGGGTTATGTTGCTGACACCATCCAAATAGACATGTCAGACAGTCCATATTGTTACTGGCAGGAAAAAAAGGCAGTTTGGAAGCCCCTGTACAAACTGGCTCTATTTTACCTGAGTTTTCCCCCCTCCAGTGTGTACTCGGAAAGAGTTTTTAGTGCAGCGGGGAACCTGGTCAGTGAGCGGCGAAGGAGGTTGCTTCCTTACAACGTTGAAAAAATGATGTTCATAAAAATGAATGATCAATTCCTCAATCAAGTACAGCACTGCCCTCCAGATAGTACAGAGGGACCTGTGGTTGTGGAGTCCAGCGGGGACGAATTGATAATGTGTGAGGAGGAGGAAGTACACACTGTCGGGGGAGAGGAATCAGAGGTTGAGGATGAGGACGACATCTTGCCTCAGTAGAGCCTGTTTAGTTTGTACAGGGAGAGATGAATAGCTTTTTTGGTGTGGGGGCCCAAACAAACCAATCATTTCAGCCACAGTTGTTTGGTAGGCCCTGTCGCTGAAATGATTGGTTTGTTTAAGTGTGCATGTCCTATTTCAACAACATAAGGGTGGGTGGGAGGGCCCAAGGACAATTCCATCTTGCAACTATTTTTTTGGCATTATGTGACCATTCAACAGTCGTTTGCCATGTTCAAAAAGTAAAAGAAAATGCCAACAAATTCAATAAATTAAATCAAAAGTTAAATGCCCTGTCATTATTTAAAACAAGAGGTTTTGATGTGCTAGAATTAGTGTAGTGTTAAGATGTTATAAACACTACACTTGGAAGTTGGAGGAGGTATTGTGGCCCCGGTATCAAATTGTGCACCCCACTACGCAGTCCAGATACTTGTTTGGTGGAATTCTGACCAGTTGAGGGTGTATCAAATTGGGTACCGGGGCCGGTGTCATATTGGGTACCGGGGCCACCCCACTACGCAGTCCAGATACTTGTTTGGTGGAATTCTGACCAGTTGAGGGTGTATTTATTTTATTGTGGCCCCGGTATCAAATTGGGTATCGGGGCCACCCCACTACGCAGTCCAGATACTTGTTTGTAGAATTCTGACCAGTTGAGGGTGTATTTATTTTATTGTGGCCCCGGTATCAAATTGGGTACCAGGGCCACCCCACTACGCAGTCCAGATACTTGTTTGGTGGAATTCTGACCAGTTGATAGTTTTCTTATTATATTGTGGTGACCACTCCTCTACGCAGTCCAGATACATTTATTGGTGCGAATCATACAAGTTCAGGGTTTTTAAATTATATTGTGGTGACCACTCCTCTACGCAGTCCAGGTACATTATTCGGTGCGATTCAGACCAGTTGATGGTTTTCTTATTATATTGTGGGGACCACTCCTCTACGCAGTCCAGATACATTTATTGGTGCGAATCATACAAGTTCAGGGTTTTTAAATTATATTGTGGTGACCACTCCTCTACGCAGTCCAGGTACATTATTCGGTGCGATTCAGACCAGTTGATGGTTTTCTTATTATATTGTGGGGACCACTACTACGCAGTCCAGATACATTTATTGGTGCGAATCATACAAGTTCAGGGTTTTTAAATTATATGGTGGTGACCACTCCTCTACGTAGTCCAGGTACATTTTTTGGTGCGATTAAGACCAGTTGATGGTTTTCTTATTATATTGTGGGGACCACTCCTCTACGCAGTCCAGATACATTTATTGGTGCGAATCATACAAGTTCAGGGTTTTTAAATTATATTGTGGTGACCCACTCCTCTACGCAGTCCAGGTACATTATTCGGTGCGATTCAGACCAGTTGATGGTTTTCTTATTATATTGTGGGGACCACTCCTACGCAGTCCAGATACATTTATTGGTGCGAATCATACAAGTTCAGGGTTTTTAAATTATATTGTGGTGACCACTCCTCTACGCAGTCCAGGTACATTATTCGGTGCGATTAAGACCAGTTGATGGTTTTCTTATTATATTGTGGGGACCACTCCACTACGCAGTCCAGAAAGATACCTCGTTGCAACGTTTTGGACTAATAACTATATTGTGAGGTGTTCAGAATACACTGTAAATTAGTGGAAATGATTGTTATTGAATGTTATTGAGGTTAATAATAGCGTAGGAGTTAAAATAAGCCCAAAAACTTGATTTTTGAACTTTTTATGCTTTTTTCCAAAAAAATCCGAATCCAAAACCTTAAATCCGAACCAAAACCTTTCGGCAGGTGTTTTGCGAAACAAATCCGAACCCAAAACATCGCGAAAATCCGAATCCAAAACACAAAACACGAGACACCAAAAGTCGCCGGTGCACATCCCTAATATTTTGTCACCTTTTATTAATTGTTTTTATAACCTGAAAGCTTTGTACTTTTTTTGTATATTAAATCTAACATATAATGAGTGCTGTCCTTATTGCTCTAAATGAATCCATTAGCCTTTTATAAAAAAGATTACATGATCATGTTAACCCTTTGAACGCTGGTGTGTGAATTGTTAATACATTTGGCTACCAACCCTAGTGTGAGCCTGCGTGTACATTTTTGTAACAGAGTCTTGTGATGTTTAATCCTGTGATTGCTGGTGTGTGCCTTGCTAACCTGTGTGTAACAAGGAGCATTGTGTGCCAATGTGGGACAGCATATTGGGGTTCTTTTACCCTTATTCAATAGATTTTGGCAGAACCTAAGTGGTTTGGGGGGGGGGGGGGGTGAGCGCTGTTTGGAGGAGACTTGACAAATCTATAACCTGTGTGATAGGTGAGAGAAAGATTGAGCGCTGGAAACGTGTGTGACCCCATTCAGTAAACACTTCTGAGTCACGAGTGTGCAGAGTGCAGTTTATAACAGGTAAAGATGGTCAGGAGTGGTTTCCTGACAAAATAAAGGCGATATATTGTTTGTCTTTTTAATTATTTGATAAGTTATTAAATCATGGAGCTAGCAGAGGTGGCTATCACTGACAGAGGAAATTCCAGAAAGTGGGTGCAGCTGAAAAAGCTCCTGTGACCGGGAATGAAAGCAGGTAATAGGTGTGGATGAGAGATGCAGATCTTTTGCAGAACTCAGGTGGCAGTTTGGGAGATATTTTGAGAGAGAGTTTGGGTAGAATTTAGTTTTTGCAGAATCAGAGTAATTATTGCATGCTTTAATAATGATGGAAAGATACCAGTGAAGAGAGAGAGATTACAGATTTTAGTTATGGGTGGGATGAGCACAGGAGACAGGGAACTACCGATTTGTGAGGGTATAGGATCAAGAGGACAGGAGGTTAAGTAGGAAAATAAGAAGAGAGTAGATACTTAATCTTCATTTGTGGGATCAAATAAAGAGACCGTGTCAGAGGGTGCTAGGAAGAAATTGAGCTGATTGCTTGTTGAGGAAGATGATACTGTTTCTAGTCTGATCTTATAAATTCTGTCGTTGAAGTAGGAAGCAGAATCCTGGGCACTGATATTAGTTAGAGGGGTTGGAGTGGGAGGGTTGAGAAGAGATTTAAATGTGTTAAAAAGGTGTCTGTGGTTAAAAGCCTGAGTATAGATGAGAGATTTGAACTATGTTTTTTTGCAGTGTCCAGAGCATTTTCGATAGGAGTGGTAGATAGAAGTATATATGAAGAAATCAGAGGTACGAGTTTTACGCCAGTGACGTTTTGCTTTGCAGAACAGTTTTTGAAGTCTCCAATGTTTTGTCACCGCACAGGGTGCAATTTGCGTGATCAACTTATGTGCACTGATAGACAAGCTTGAAGACGCTCTGCGTCCTGTTGTTGTTAGATATTGGTATAGCAACATGAGGCACTGTGGGTTTCAGTATTCTGTGAGCCTTGAGAAAGATCCCTGTTAGGATCAAAACAGCTGCTGACAGCTTTGCTTTCACGTTATTTATGAAACTGGAGGATTGCTTGCTGATTTTGGCTCAACTCTACAGAGAGGTGCGGAGTCTAACGTGTCTTTGATCTTCATCAGGGACCTCCGCAAGGCACGCAGGTCGCGGTCCTCAAAGAGAGTAATCAGCAAAACAATTAGATGGATGGATGAGTCAGGCAATCAGGGTCAAGCCGTGGTGGCAGGAAAGGTACCAAAGGGAAATCCAAAAACGTAGTCAGACAGCTGAAGTCAGTCACAGGAATAAATCACCAAAGCTAGAAGGAAGAACCAAGAACAGGTCAGGAAACAACCGAGGTCATACACAGGAGCAACAGGATACAAGTCAGACACAGGAAGCGCTGGAGTAAGAGGACCCAATACTCTGGCAACCTAATGGTGTCAGAATCAAGTATAAATAGAGGAAGGGAGGAAACGTAATTACCGGCTGCGGTGATGTGTGCTACTGCCGCCAGGACCAGGAATAGCGTCCCGTTGCCTAGGAACGGGACTCGGCAGAACCGTCCAACGGGTGGCCGGAGGTTGTGTGTCTGGTTGCCGAGCAACTAGACGTGAACGTGTCATAGGAAGCAGGCACCCGTCCCTGTTCGGTAGCGAAAAAGTACAGGGAAGGCACCTGACATTTGCTTTTGCTGTACTACATGTTGATGTATATCTGTGGTTTATTTTAAATATTTATTATATATTGTGACAAAAACACTGGAATAGTGTTTCTGGGCAGATATATTTGTCCCAGGTTTCTGACCTACATGTTTTAAAAAACCCAGGGTGATTGTTTTGTGTGGGAAGAAGCTTCCCAAAGTGTTCAGCTTTAGAGAAAAGCTGGTAAGGGTCCCTGGGGTGTAAATGGAGAGAGAAGGGTGGGCTCCAATTACAAGGCCCAGTTTGTGTCTTCTGTTCTGCCAGTCTGACAGCAGACTAGTTAATGGTTGCACCTGTGAGAGGTGTTTTAAAAGAATGTCAGTCTCACTCTGAGTGGGTGTTCTGCTTGGGGGAAGGGCCTGCAGAGTCTCTAAAAGAGCCGGGGGTTGTGCGTCTAGTTCCTGAACAACCAGACGCAAGCGCGTCATATGAGACAGGTGCCCGTCCCTGTGCGGAAGCAAAAGCACAGGGACAGCGCCAGACAGCACCCCCCTCCTCTCTCCGTTCAGAAGAAAGAGTACAAATGGTTTTATAAAACTGCTTCAAAAGGAGTGGGACATAAAGATCCTCTTTGTTGACCCAGGATCTCTCCTCTGGGCAAAAACCCTTCCAATGAACTAAAAACTGACGACGTCCATGGAGAATGCGAGAATCCAAAATTCGACTAACCTCATACTCGTCTCCCACAGAGGTCCGAATAGGAGCAGGGCGAGAAGGAAGTCGGTGAAACTCATTAATTATCAGTGGCTTCAGAAGAGAAAAATGAAATGTATCATGAACATTGAGGGAGGAAGGCAGACGAGTATAAGGTTAGTCGAATTTTGGATTCTCATATTCTTCATGGAGAAAGATTTTGTCACCAACGTGGAACACGGCCACAAGTCGCCAATGATGGTCAGAGAACTGTTTGTAGCGTTGGGAAGATTTCAGTAGTCTAGCCTTAGTCACTGCACAGATATGCAAAAAATCCCATACCAAAGCATCACCCGTGGAAATAGAGGAAGAGACACTGGACAAGAAATCCGGGAGGATAGGTTGAACACCAAACACTGAGAAAAAGGGAGAGATGCCAGTGGATTCATGGACATGAAAGTTATGGGAAAACTCTGCCCTAGGAAGAAGGTTAACCCAGTCCATTTGATTATCGGAAGATAAACATTGTAAAAACACCTCAAGGTCCTGATTTTGCCGGTCGGTTTGTCCGTTCGTTTGCGGATGATAATCAGAAGAGTATTTTACGTCCAAATCCAGATTTTTACAAAAGGCCCTCCAAAAGCGGCAGACAAATTGGACACCCCGATGCAATATGATTTCAAGAGGACAACCATGAAGTCTGAAGATCTCCTTACAAAAAAAGAAAATCAGCTGAGACGCAGTGGGAAGAGCGACCAGTGAAACGAAATTAGCCATTTTAGAAAATATATCGATCACAACCAAAATGATAGTATAGCCATTACTGGGGGGAAGATCCATGATAAAATCCATGGACATGCTCTGCCAAGGAGCATCATGGGTAGGAAGCAGATGCAGGAGTCCAGAAGGTGCTAACCTGGGATTCTTATTCTGAGCACAGGTCGTACAAGACAACACAAATTTACGAATATCGGAGTACAGAGTGGGTCAGTAGCGTTGACGTTAAAATGCATAAGTTTTCTTGACTCCAGCATGCCCGGACAACTTAGATGAGTGTGCCCAATGTAATGTTTTGGGTCGCAAGTTTGGTTCCAAATACGAACAACCTCTTGGAGGAGTCTTAGAAGAAGTCTTGGTAATAGCCACAATATTGGTGCTGTCCAAAATAGATTGTGGTTCAGAAAGGGTGCAGAGCTCAGAGTTATCGAAGGAACGGGAAAGAGCGTGGACATGAAAATTCTTGGAACCAGGATGGTAAGTAAGGCTGAGGTTAAAGTGAGAGAAAAATTAGGCCCACCGAGCCTGACGAGGGTTGAGACACTGGGCGAATGTAAATGAGATTTTCGTGGTCAGTATAGACCGCTACAAGATGAAGGGACCCTTTGAGGAGATGACGTTATTCCTCCAGAGCCAATTTAATGGCAAGGAGCTCCTTGTCACTGATCCCATAATTATTTTTCATTAACAGAAAATCTCTTAGAGAAGAAGCCACAATGGTGGTGGGTACTGGACAAAGACTACTGAAAGAGAACTGCTCCAATCCCCACAGAGATGGTGTCAACTTCTAGGAAGAAGGGTTTTTTCTGATCAGGTTGAGAGAGGACAGGTACGAAAGAAAAGGTCTGCTTTAACCGGTTAAAGGCTGCCACTGCTTCGGGTGGCCAATTTTTGAGGTTGGCAGATTTCCGAGTAAGGGCAGTAAAAGGGGCAATGATAGTAGAAAGGCCCTTAATGAACTGACAATAGTAATTGGTAAACCCCACAAATCTCTGTATAGCCTTGAGACCTGGTGGCTGAGGCCAATCGTTGATAGCCGCCACTTTCTCGGTGTCACACGCCGGTCCCATATCTAGGTGCTGGCGTTGTGACTTGCCCTTTAAGAACTATGTTGGTGCTTGCTTTCGCTACAGAGTCTCTACCTGTCCATAGGTGTTTCTCGTTATGTTGATTGGGACCTCCTTCTGAAGCCTATTGGTCCTAGAGGACTATTTCAAGCTCCCGTAATCATGGACTCATTGCCTGATCTTCGTGTTACTCACACTGCCGTGGGTTCTGGCTGCATATCTGATCTTTTGCCTATTTTCTGGATACTATTGGCTGCCGAAGTTACCTGTCATCATTGCTCTCCATCGGCTCCGCTGTATGCCAGTTCGTGGTTCATCTACAAGCTGAAGTTACGTGTTGTTGTTCATCTGCACTCAGAACTATTCGTGAGTTGTCTGCTACACCTGCGCTCATGTTGATTGGCTCAAGTACTATTCTACTCGGCTGTCTATGTTGCAGTATCCTATGTTGAACTACTATCAAGTTCTCTTGTCATCTGTGGTTCTATGTCTGGCACGGCTATTATCATTCTGCTGATTATTATTGCTGGACTGTTAATATGAATATACTGCTAAGCCGGGAGCCTCTACTTCAATTCAAGTTGTGTGCATTACCAGCTGTTGTCTAATTGTGATGAACTCTCGCTTACCTGTTAACCGGATCTTCTGTGACCTGTAGTTCTACGCTCAGTTTGGATTTAGTTTCACACTGTTACTTCTAGGCAACACCCTCCTGCATGTTACCAGTTATACCTAAGTTCCTGGATAGCATATAACGTTCTCTGTTCCGCTATATGAACTATTGTGATACCTATAACCAGCTGCTAAAGTGAATCATAATATACGTTTGGATCAGCCAAGTCTACATACTATTCCTATCGGACTTCTAGCTGTGTCAGTGGTTCACCTTCATCTGCTGTGTGTTTCGTGTGGGATCCAAGTGTTCTAATTATCATCTAGCGTTGAACTGTTATATTGTCTATTCCGCATGCTGTTGCCATTGGTTACCAACTGAAGTACATCTGTGATTACGATTGTATTTTATTATTAATGCTGTTGTATCTTCTATCAATATATCAAGTTGCAACACTACTACCATCGTTTGAGTTATTGTTCCCTGTGGTGCTCCCAAGTTAAGAACTTCAATTCCACTGTGTCCTGTCTCCACCACCCTCTGCCGTTACCATCTGGGTAGAGGCTGGGGATCCATAATTATTCATAGCCGTTACACTCGGGATCCATTTGTAAGCCGGATCCAGACAAAATGAAATGCAATTATGGGACTTTAGTGACTTCGAAGATGCATTTCTCTAGTTTGCTGTAAAGCTGATGACTGCGGAGACGAGGGAGTACCTCCATAACATTAATCCAATGGGAAGAAAGATCTTGCGAGAAGACTAGAATGTCATCAAGGTAAACCACAACAGACTTATACAGAAGATCCCGGAAAATCTTGTTGACAAATAACTGAAAAACCGCTGGGGCATTACAAAGACCAAAAGGCATTACGAGGTACTCCTAATGCCAGTCTCGGGTAAAAAAGGCTGTCTTTCACTCATCCCCTTCGTGGACATGGATAAGTTTATAAGCCCCACGGATATCCAACTTAGCTTAAATCTGTGCGCTACTAATCAAGTCAAATAGATCAGAGATAAGAGGTAGTGGGTAGCAATTTTTGATGGCAATTTTTTTCAGTTGGCGATAATCTATGCAAGGACGGAGAGAACCGTCCTTCTTTACAAAGAAGAACCGCCATTCCAACGGGTGAGGATGACATCCTGATGAACTCGTGAGACAGATTTTCGGAAATATACTGAGACATTGCTTGGGTCTCCGAGAGGGAAGCGGATAGATCCTCCCTCAGGGAATTTGTTTGCCTGGACCAAACCAATTGGTCAGTCCCAAGGGCGATGCAGAGGAAGAACTTCAGACTTGATCCTGCAGAAGACGTCTCTGAAGGCACTATAGACTGGGGAAAGATAAGTCTCAGACAAAAGAAGTTGACAGGAGGTTCGAGACACCGAAAAACGAGGCAAGGTGAGACACTGCTTGTGACATTGAGGACTCCTGGAAGTGACTTCAGCCTGGACCCAGTCAAACTGAGGGGTATGGACACGTAGCCAAGGCAAACCCAAAATGAGAGGATTCACAAACTGAGGCAGTACCAAAAACTGGATCCACTCTTGATGCAAATGTCCTACTAACAGCCGCAGAGGAGAGGTGATATTGGAGATGGAACCATTGCTGACGCGATTACCATCCACTGTGGTGAGGGATAGTGGATGGGACAAGGTCTGAATAGGCAAATGGAGCTGCGAGGCAAGAGAGGCACGTTATAAAATTTCCAGCAGTGTCAAAATCAACAAAGGCTGAAGTCAGGTAAGGCTCATTAGGAGAATCCAGCTGAACTGACATCAGGAATTCTGGATTATGGGATGAACAGGGAGTGGAAACAGCAACTCCTAGGATGGTCTCCCTCTTATCGTCTAGGAGGGAGAGTTTCCCGGTCTCTTTGGGCAAGATCTCAGAATATGCCCAGAGTCACTACAGTGACTCTGGGCATATTCTACTCTACTGACTCTGACTCTACTGTTAGTACTGTGTGCGGCGCTGCGGATACCTTGTGGCGCCAAACAAATAAATTATAATAATAATAATACAGTATAAACACAACCTTGTTTGAACCGTCTCTCTTGCTCCTCAAGAGATAAACGGGAGCGACCGAGCTGCATCGGTTCTTCAGGAGGAGAAACTGGGTTCTGGAATTGAGCTGCCAAGCGGGGAGTGCGTCTAGCAGAAGATCTCACCTGGGCTGTTTCTCTGAAGCTGAGGTCAATCGGTATGCACATGGAAATGAGAGCATCAAGGTCGGAGGGAAGCTCTCTGGACACTAGTTCATCTTTAATGCAGTCTGTGAGAACCTTCCAAAAGGTAGCGATCAAAGCCTTGTTATTCCAAAGCAGCTCTGATGCAAGAGTGCAAAACTGCACGGCATATTGACCAACCGATAAAGAGCCTTGACGGAGATTCAAAAGACTTGTGGCTGCCAAGGAGACTCGTCCTGGGTCGTCGAATATCTTTCGGAACATCTCGATAAAGGAGGCAGAATTTTCAAAGATTATGCTCTCATAATGGCAAGAGCCTGACCACTGAGCAGGGAAATAATAAAGGCAACTTTGGTTCACTCTGATGGAAAGGCTGCAGAATTACATTCAAACTGAATAGCGCACTGGTATAGGAATCCCCTGCATCTCTTGGCATGACCGTCGTATTTCTCGGGAGAAGGAATCTGTAACACAGAGGAAGAAACAGTGATAGAAGCGGAAGCTGCCAAGGTGGTAACTGTAGCAGTAGTAACAGCAGCTTGGGGTGTTGCCAGAGAACCTTGCAGAGAATCAAGGCTGGATACTACACCTTGGACACATTGCAACAACCGGCCCTGATCCGCCTCTTGTTGCTTGACCTGACGAACGAGATGAAGGAGGAGGACACGGACAGAAGGTTCACCTGCTCCATCTGTAGACATGGCCAAAGTATACTGTCACGATATTTATGAAACTGGAGGATTGCTTGCTGGTTTTGGCTCAACTCTAAAAAGAGATGAGGAGTCTAACATGTCTCTGGTCTTCGCCAGGGACCCCCGCAAAAGGTGACATTTTGTCATAAAATTCAATAAAGTAGGATTGACCATTATTTACTTTGTGTATAATTCTTGTGTGTGTATAATTTCTGATATCTCAAAGTCCGCCACACCTAATCAGAACTCCACAGCAAATTGTTCTAGATTAGTATTGTATTTTACTGTACAAGGTTTTTGATTGAAGTGCCAGAATTAATCTATGACAATTATATAAATAATTAATTATTCATAATTAATAATTCATTTACATTTTCCAAAGGATCTACTCCTCTAAGACACAGAAACTAACAAAGCACAGAGATGTATTTTGCACAACAAATCATGATTATTATTTTCTATTCTGATTACTTTTGAATAGTCATGTGAGAGTTCACTAAAACATTTTGGGTCTTGCAAGCCAAAAGTCTTCATAATGTTAGTGAATTAAACTAGTAGGTTGTTATGTATGTGTCTTGACAACCTAATTTGCACCACTTGCACTGTAACATGGTTTTGTCCAGGAGACTGAAATAAGAAGTTTCTCAAGTTAAGATCCTTAATGAATCAGGCCCTTTATCTTTAAATCTTCCATTTGTCAGTACTCTACCTCTTTTATTAGTTGAGACTACAAGTGCCATTCTTCTGGGAGCCCTTCTGCCATTATTTTGAGGCCTCAAAAGAAGCTTTATCCATTAGAATTTATTGCATATCTGACATTCAGTAAATCACAAAACCATTTGAAGTCCTGAACCACTTATGTAGCATTTGAGGTATTCTATATCAAATGACATATCTACAAACATGACCCCTTCCCCCAGTACAAAATGCTGTACTCTTGAATTCCCCATTTTATTTTCTTAATGCATTTACCTGGATTGAATTATGTGATAAGAAAAGTGTTCACAGCCCAGGTTACTGTAATAGAATCTTGGGATATAATGCAACATAATATATTGCACTTGATAAATGTTGGCTTTAACCATATTCACATTCAAGCGTATCTCAAGATACTTTTCAATTTGAATCTGGGTGTAAATGCGCTCTGCCTAAATGTCACTTGCTGTATGTAGACAGACAGAACAAACTGCAGTATATGCCCAAGCATCTGTTCAATGAAAGGTCACATGAGAACACCAAAAAAAGTTATGTTATAAAAGAAATAAACAACTCAACAGTATAATCAAGATAAATATGGGTTTTAATAAAATTAAATACATAAATCAATATGCTTTTAATGTGTACTGTCCTTATATTTCAGTTTTATAATCTATCTTACTTGCATACACATGTTCTGTGCTAGCTGGTTGCACGCATATACAAAGATTTAATACAAAGATTATGCCATGTCAGTCATCACTATCTGTTGGCACTTACACTTGCCCTGTAACTGGTGCAAGTAATACGGCTCAAACCAAGCATACTTAGGAGAAACCCAGCACTTGAACCAGTCGCATCTGTGACAGGCCGACAGCACGCCCTTTCTGTACATGGCCTACATTAGTCCGCCCCTTTCCTCCCACGTTTCACCTCTCCAATTGTAGGCAGTTGTAAGTGTAATTTGCTTTTGGACATGAATTGCATGGAATTGCGTACATTGGCTTAAGGTCCATTTCTGAGCATGTGCAGAGCAATTTTAGACGTTTCATGTTAGATACGGCACACATGATTCAGACTTCATCCGAACCAGTAAAAGAGCTGCTAATCTACTTGTACATAATAATGCACAAGTCTCAGTTACACACATTTGTAAATGTATGTAAGCCACCCGCCCTGTCAGGGTGCTTCTACTAATAGGGTGGTCCTGACTCTAAACAATGAGAGTCCCTATACTGGCTTATAAAAGTACAGTGAATCAAGTTAGTTGTCTCTTTTATGAGTAAAATAAACAGTCTCATGTCAGAGCCATGTTTTGTCCAGAAGCCTCTCTTATGGATGAGTGTTTAGGGGATTTTTTAATACTTTTTGTAGGTGTCAAATAACATTCCTTTGTGATTGCCCTAGGACTACAGCCACAAAGCCACTTTACTACCTGATGGGCATATAAGCGATTGTTCTGGAGCAATCTACCGGGATCCAGCTCAGTGGGTAAAGGCTCTTCTAGGAAATAACCTTTCAGTGAGTTGGAAATATGTAGCCAATAAGGTCAGTGAGTTTTCTAAAGAACCAATCGAAATTGTATAAACGTGTAAACACATTTATTTGGTACATATAGAGTTAGTTATTTTAGAAAAAGTGGTGTCATGCCAGTTGTCTCAGATTAGTACTGTCTGTATGTAGAACTCTTGGCTTTAATATTCAGACAATGGGATGTGTTACATTCAAAACACTAAAACTGGCCATGCAGAGTGAACATGTTAAGAAATGAGGTTGTTTTTGACCAAATTACCTCTGTGTATTGGGCCAAAATAATTGAACCTTATCAATATAGATTGTAATCATTATCATTTTTATTGGGCAGGATAGTAAATCTGGTTGTTCTGATTTTCAATGAAATTGTGTGTGCTTTTTAGATTGTTATATTGTTTATAAGCCAAACAAAGGGCCTGTTTCATGTCCGAACACAACTTGCTCATTGTATTGTACATTTTATAAAAAGCATGCAATTTGAGCATAGTTCCGAACGCATTTAAATCCAAGCATATCTCAAGATACTTTTTGATATAAATCTGGATGCAAGTACGCTCTGTCATACAGTACTTGCCATACATAGACAGAAAATACTGCACTATACGCACAAGCATATGTACAATAAAACATCAGAATGCATTAAAAAAAAATATTGTCAGAAATTAAAAAATTATCACAATTCCTAATCTAATCATTTATATTAATATTTATTTTCAAATATATATTTTTTATATATATTGTTACGATTAACAGCTGAATGTTACGGCTAACGGTTGATTATTATAAGCAGAACAGGGTGTAGGGGTCTTCACCTATAGCAGCCACCTTTCCCGTAGAGCTTGTAGCACTCACAGGTACTCAGATGTCCCCAGGTCTTAAACTCAGCATAGTGCAAGCTTATGAATATCACCGCAGCGTGGTATAGGAGGTGATGACAGGAGATAACCGTGGTCAGGAACAAGCCGGGGTCCAAGAACAGAAGCAGGCAGAGAGGTAGGGTTCAGGCAAGGGTCAGGGCCGGCAGAAAGCAAGGATATCCGAGTAACAAGCACAAGGTGCGGACTACCAGCAATGAAACACAGTCCAGGAAAAGGAGCCAAAGGTCATACACAGAAAATCAATCCAGGAATCAGCACACTACACAAGAGCAGGTCAGCAACCAGGAACTGAACGCTATAACCGGCAAAGGTTCAGTGAAACTGAAAGGTATTTAAAGAAGAAGTAGCCAATCAGGGCATGTGTCAGATTGAGCTGCAGGTTAGAGGAGTTCAAATGATCACACCCAGGCTGAAAACAACACTGCAGCAGTCAGAATGAAATCAGCAATTTCCTGCTGCATATATGTTTGTTACATTACATAATTAAGTATGTGTAAATTTTTAAAACAAAGACTATGCCATATAAAGAAATGGAAGTTGCTCAAATCAATTTATAGGCTATAGCAGGTGCATGAAAGGGTGGGGTTATCCTAAAAGGATCTCTCTGTGTTTGTTCCTTAAAGACTATGCCATGTCAATAGTCACTATCAGTCAGCATTTACACCTGCCCTGTAGTGGGTAGAAAATATACAGCCAAAACCAAGTGTACTTATGACAAACACAGGACTTTGATTGGCCAGATCTGCATGGGAAAGCCCTCCCTTACTATATCTGGACTAAGTCCACCCCTTCCCTCCCAAAATCCGTGTTTCAAGTTGTAGACAACCATAAGTGTTATTTGCGTTCAGACATGAATGGCCTTCAATTGCGTTAATTCGCGTTTCTGGGCACAAGCAGAGCTATTTCACGCAAAAAAAAGTATGCAAACAGACATATATCCGCACGTGAATCAGGACCAAAATGTGGAAGTGAATATATTTTACATTCAGTATTTTTCTTAAAGATTTCCAAACAATGTAACAAATGCATAAGCCTGTTTTATTCCCATTACACATACAAATTGTACATTAGCATTATCTAATGTAGGCCAATGCGATCATTCGCCCTGATGAAAAAACAAAAAGAGACAATATGAATTAAGCTGATTTATACAAAAATGATTTACAATAGGGCATTGCCATCATATATAATGGTATTTTCCAAATCACTTTACCTGAAATATATAATATGTAGGTAGGCCATACGAGCGTGTCTCAAATACAAATTTCTTTTATTAACATATTAAAATAGGTTTTCCAACTGGAGACAAATATTTTCAACAAAATGTTTAATTCTATTTCAATCTCTCTGCCATAGGAGTGTGAAGTTATGTTTACTAGTGAAAAAATCCACCAGTGTGCCTACATGGTCTTCCCCTCTCTTGCATATTACGGAGATTCGCTGCAGCAGGGGTCAGGGCTATGATTATGCAATTGGCATCATCTTGGTTCCACTTCACTCGGAAAATGAGTAGGCTGCGGGAGGGTGGCCTTCCCTTCCAGGAATCCTGGAGGACTCCCTAAATTTCGGGAGTCTCCCAGACATTCTGGCAAATATAGGTTCATATGCATTTGACAAGGCATTACATTGCAAAAACTGAGTGTAGAACATGGGGGTACGTGCTCCTCCCTCTGTCCCTGTCCCCCCCCCCCCCGCCCCTGCGGCCGTCAAATAGGAAAAATCCTTTTTGGTGGAGATTCCCTTGAACAACCATATTAAATTGCATCCTAATATTTTAGTTCACACATGATTGTCTGGTTTTACAGGTCACATACTTGGGGAAAAAATTGTCAAGTTTTATGGAACAGGAGGTCTTTGTACCAAAGAAATGTAATCACCAAACTCCTCAAGATCAATCCACTGGTAAGACTTTATTAAAAGGCATTCACATTTTATGATATTTTCACAGAAATATTTCAGAGCATAATAAATGTTTATTAAAAAGTTTACAGATGAAACTAGTTCCTTTTATACCTGTTGTAAAATGATCATCGGTATTTTGTATGTTGTAAAATAGTCATTTGACTGGAGGGCACATGCATGCAATCACCGTCTGAAACTTACTAGAAGCAGAATCAAGCATTTATGAATTACATAATTTGTAAGTTCACAGAAGATTTAATTTTACACTAATACATGTTATTGTTCACCTAGTGCATAGCAAGTGGCAAGTCCACATTCTGGCTTTTGGAATTGCCCTGTAACAATGCTCTGAGCGACCTTATACAGGTATTACAAAGAATAGAAATGTTGCTGTAAAAGTTCACTCTGTCATCACTATGTCCCTGGCCTAAATATTGGTATAAAAAAGCCTAGAAATGAAGTTTCACCTACAAAGTGCACACCAAAAGCTGCAATTGGTTTCCATCATATATAAGGACATCTAAAATGCAAGTCGTTTTTGGGGAGAAAAATATTCTGTAGCTATCCTCTAAAGAATAACATATGATCCATACCATGTGGGATTATGGTCACAGTAAAAAAGACTTCCTTGCGCAGAGTATTCTCAAAAGTGAAATTAGAAAAGTCAATGGGACCAGAAGCAATACATCCTGCAATACTAAAAGAGCTTTAAGGGACACTGGTTATGACATTAACTGAACTATTCAACCAGTTACTATTAACAGGAGTACTCCCAGAGGATTGGGAAAACTTAACTTAATTCACAAATAGACATGAGGCTGACTGAGTCCAATAATCAGTAATAGTGATTAATGGAAATACTGCTGAATGAAAGAATTATACAATGTCTCAAATTCAGCAACTTACAAGATCCAAAGCAGCAAGTATTTACCAGGTTAGATCATGTCAAACAAACAAACATTTTTTTTTGACAGGTTTAGTAAAATAATAGGTCAAGTTGGATGTATTGAAGGATAGAAGACAGAGGTGTAGTGAATGGTATACAATCAGAAGTGAGAAAGGTCACCAGTGGAGTACTTCAAGATCTGTATGTGGACTTAATGGGTCTGATTCATTAAGGAAAGTTAAGTAAAAGTAAGTAAGGCAAAACCATGTTGCATTGGAGGGGGAGGTAAATGTAATTTGTAATGGCAGATTTATATTTGGGGTCGGGCATGTCCTAGATGAACTTTGAATTTCAGTGTACAAAAAAGCTATCAAGTATTAGTGTGCTAATGAAAAACAGACAGTATTTTCCTTATGTGCAAAATAATAAACTAATTTCCACCCCTTGCATTACAACATGGTTTTGTCCAGAAAACTTGAGTAAGAAAACGTACTCAATTTTTTGCTTAACTTTCCTTAATAAATCAGGCCCACTGTCATTGTCTGCACTGCCATAGTTTTATTGCAACTATTAAGCATCACTAGATAAGCTATTAAGCATCACTGTCTTACTTAACATTGTTATCTCACATCTCTGCCTCTCCTCCCTACCCTTTCACCTAGCACATTTACATCCTCCAACTCCTCTCTACCTTACCTACAACCCACCAATCTCTCACACCTTTGCCTCTGCCCCACAGCCAGAATGTCCTTGCCAGCACCTCTTCTCTATCACGTTCGCTGGTGACATCAGCCCCAGCTCCAATCCCTGGTTCTGCCCTATCCTTACTAATATATACCTCCTCCTCCACTGCCACTATACCCCCACTCACGATGCTATAAAACCAAACATTCTCCCTGCACCTCCTACCCCTCCTGTTTCATCCCCATATTCACGCTATCGTAACTCACCTTCTTCTGTGCACTCTGCAAACCTAAGTCCTACTTCCCACCTCACCTCTTTCCCTGCCCTTTAAGTATGGCCTGCTTCATCTAATCTCACCACTTCTCCACTCTTCTTCCTCTGCTATGTCTCTGCCCTCCTATTTTTCTCTTCCTGCTCAATCATAAGCCCCCCTCATGAACTTCCACAATGCCCCTTGCAAGTACTCCGTCTTCTCACCAAACAATCACCATCACTGCACAACATACTGGTATTCTTTGCTCTTACTTCCCTTCCTATTCAATCTCGCTTTCCTGTACCCTCTGAAATTCCAGATCAGTCTGCAATAAACTGGCCACCATATAATGCATGTTCATCTGAAACTCTTTCAACCTCCTCGCTATGACCGAAATCTGTCTATCTTCTACCGACACCAGGCCCAGGTTAACAATGGACCTGCAGCTCCAGGCCACCAATCAAATATAGTTCCACAGGTGGATTGTGACCGACCACCAATAGGCCAGGGCTAGGCCCGATATGGTCTGCTCTTTGGTGGCTGGCCGCTCCTCAGGGACCAGCCACCCTCTTACAAGTGCTACAAATCTGTTAGGCTATCGTCCCAACCACAAACTCCTGGAACAGGCAGTAGAGGTCTTCGCCTATAGCAGCCGCCTTTCCCGTAGAGCGAGTATTGCTCACAATTACTCAGATGCCACCAGGTATTTAAATCTAAGTAGTAGGAGCTTATGTTTGGAGAGTGCAGTGAGGGTGGTAGGAGGATACCGGGAGACCGGACTGAGTCCGGGGTAGAACAAGGCAACTGGTTGACAAGCAGAATCCAGTAAGCAGGCAGAGGTCAGGGCAACAAGCCTTCAAGCAGAACCCGGTAATCAGGAGGAGGTCAGGGCAACTAGCGTTCAAGCAGAATCCGGTAATCAGGCAGAAGTCATCATCATCAACATTTATTTATATAGCGCCAGCAAATTCCGTAGCGCTTTAGTGCTTCGCAAGCGAAGTAGCAGTGTCCGTTAAACAGGCAGGGGTCACAAAAGAAGGCAAACAGAAAGGAGCTGAGAGTCTCAGGAACAACACTAGAAGGTCAGCAATCAGAGGTTCTGAAGCTATAACCGTCAGAGAGGCTAAGCCCTCCCTGCCTTAAATACAAAGATGAGTCAATCAGAGAGGAAGGAGAGGAACAGCCCACACTACACAGGAGGCAGTAATTAACCCTATGCAAAGCTCGCCGTGCACCCAGCAGATGTTAATGGCTGGGACGCTGCGGCTTAGAGGATGAAGAGCGTCCCGGTCGCCCTGGCAATGGCCGGTATGTGTGGGCAGACGTGATGTACCGATCATCATGGAGATGGCTAGGACACGAGCGAGAGGCAAGCAGTGAGTCATGGTGGCTGGAAGTACTGTCGCGGCTCGTGACAGGATCAGCCCTGGGCTCACTAGGATCTGACAGATAGGAGGCTTTTGTGATGATGTAGAAATTAGCCCCAAGCTTCAAAAGGGCATACATTGGTATAGTCAAATAGTGCCATTAGTTGCTTCCTCCCTTATTGTTTGCAGGTAAGTCAATGCAAATGTAAAAATGTTTCACTAGTTAAAGGTTCATTATCTATTCACTCAGATTTAGTGCACAAAAACTACCACCCTTGATAGGCAGCATTTATTTATATATAATATAGGAGGAGTTAAAGTGGTTAATATACTATTTTAAAATGCTTATTTGATGATTAAGATTCCACTTATATAAAGGATTAATAACATCACAGCTCAGTAGTGTCACAAAACTAGGAGTGTGTAGCTTACTGGTTTCCGCACTACTCACCAAAGAGGCGCGGAGTCTAACATGTCCCAGGTCTTCGCCAGGGACCCCCGCAAGGAAGTATGGACTTTGCTGCATGAGACACGCAGGTCTCGGTCCTCAGAGGGAGCAACCAGTGAAGCGTGCAGGATGAAAGAGGAGTCAGGCGGTCCGGGTCAAGCTGTGCATATCAGAAGGAGCAATAGGGAAATCCGTAAACGTGGTCAGATAACTCGCCGGGTCAGGTATCAGGAGCATGGAAGACAGGAGAGTGGGCAAAACATAGCCAAGTCTGGTATCAGGAGCACGGGAGACAGGAGAGTGGTCAAAACGTAGCCGGATCAATACACATGGAATACTGGAACAGAAGTAGTCAGGAACGTAGCCGTGTCATACACTGGGAGACACAAGGGAATAACACTATAATGCTGGAGAGCAGGAGACCTAATACTCTGGCACTCATTAGGTGCCAGAGCCAGGTATAAATAGGGAGAGGGGGCAGGGCTACCTATCGGCAGTGCTGACGCTGAACACCACCGCCGGAGACTGTGAATGGCGTCCGCGGCTGCCGTGACCCCGGAAGTACATCTGGTTGCTAGGCAACCAGACGTCTATGGACAGAGACAGGCGCCCGTCCCTGTGCGGAAGACACGGCACAGGGCAAGGAGGTTAAGATCATACCTGGTAGCGCTTCTACCCAGTAAAAGATCCACTCCCAGACCGAACACACATGTTCTGGGGAACAGTAATGGGACCGTGATACCCGTATTTTGTATAACCCCCACCACCCATGACCAAAAGTCTCCAACAACAGGGCAGTTCCAGAGTAGGTGGCATCAGTGTCTCCGCAATTTGGACAATCAGCATCCGATCTGGCACCCATCTGAAGCAACTTGCGAGGAGAGTAGTAAGCAGTGCATCTCAGGTAAAAATATTGTAAGTAATCAGTAGATAGAAACATATGACATTGTGAAATCACAGTGAATATGACAGTCAAACTTAGCCTGTTGGAATAATATGTAAATTTATAATAAATAATAACAACAAAACTCCTGTACTTAACCTAAACTCTTCCCTGACCCACCACCTCCCCGTATACCTAGCAAAAACATTGGTACACTTAATCTCGTAAACATCCCACACTAAATCTTCAATTAACTAAGAGCTATCTACTTCTAAATTGCAACAGGAGAAACTCCTGCAATATAAACCTCACACACTGTATGCAGGGAATATTATCAGATTTTAGAAATTTTTGGCACTAGTAACATTTTAAACCACTGGATTAATAAGCCTCCTGATCCGAAAACTGAGTAGTGAACAACAATCCTGGCTACAGTTCGCCATCTCATCTGGGATCAACCTGCTGTCTGCCATCTAGCCAGTCCATCGCTTCCTTAGGTGTAGAGAAGAAGTGACTACCACCTGCAATCGTGCAGGAAATAACATTGCATACGGGAGCTGCAGGTCCCGAAGTCTCCGCTTTACTTGTACAAATTAGGGTGTATTTGTCTGTACTTCTATTGTAAAATCTGGGAAGACTGATACCGGTCGATTTTCATGTTGTAATTGGTCCTTAGTCTGAGCCAGGCAGAGTATCACATCCCTGTCGCGGTAGTGTAGTAGCTTAGCTATAAAAGTCCTGTCTTGAGCTCCCGGTTGTGGGGGTAAACGGTAAATGGTGAGCCCACTCAACTACGAACTGTGCAGTAAAGGCCTCCTTCCCAAACATGGTTAATAACCAGGATTCCAAGGAAGCCTCATGATTGGTGCCCTCCGTTCTCTCAGGGAGGCCAACAAAGGGTAAATTATTTCAGCACAAGCGCCCTTCCAAGTCGGACATTTTTTGTTTGCAGATATTAACCTGAGCAGTTAGTTCAGCCATGTCCTTTTTTATGGGTGTTGTAGTGTCTTCCAGCATAGCTATCCATTTCTCAGATTCGCCTACCCTCTCCCTCATCTTTTGCATGTCCTGACAGATGAGAGATAAGTACTCCTGAATCTCCCCAATACGATCTGCAAGTCTCTTTTCTGAGGATGTAATGGCTTGCAACAGGACCTGCTGAATAGAGGAGGGAACATCTGCAGGGGAGGGAGGGGAGTCTGTAAGTGTCACAGGGAGTTTCTGTGCTCCAGAAGCCTCCGCAGCAGTAGAGGTGGAAGAACTGCATGCATATTTTTCAAGTTTTGCAGCACCAGCGGCGGTATTAGTTTTCCCCATATTAGCAAATCCAAGTGTCGGAGTAGCAGTGTAGCAATAACTTCTGGGGACGCCCACTCAGCAACTGACAGAGCTTATCAATAGAGGCACCCACAATCCAGAGACGTTTACAGAAGGATATATGAAGGGAGGAGCCTATATAGTAGTAGCACCAAGGAGTTTCTGTTTGAAGAATTCCAGTATGTGTTAGTAGATGGCAGCACAACTCCACACCCACAGCTGAAGGGAGTTTACAGAACGGGCAATAGGTGGAAATGGTAAGGAACAAGAGCAGACCCACAGCAATCCTGTAGACAGAAGCAGAGCTCCTCTTCCATATCCCTAGGAGCTTACAGATGAACAAAATGAAGGTGCCCAACAGCAAAGTTTCGAAATTACGCAGTATCAATGTAATAGGACACTAAAGAAGTTAGGAAGCGACAGTTAAATATTCTAATTTAGCACAGTAGGCAGCGCAGATCACAATCTCTCAGTCCCTGCCCAAAGCATAGTAATTATATAAGAGTTAAGGCAATTCCTTCCAGTAGAAAAGTAAGGTGCAGTCTGTTGAGTGCAGGACCGTCAGTGACGTGCAGTGTGCAGTGATCGGGATTCTCCTGTGTACAGACAATGGAGACAGGCAGTCGCACAGTCACCAGCCATGTGTCACGGTCACTAAGATTCTCGACTCAAAATTCTGCCAATAATTGTTACTGCATCCGAGTCGCGGAGTCTAACGAAGCTATGAGAAAGGAGGATATGGCACTCTGGATAATAGCACGTAATGAGTTGCTATGAGGATGTAGGTAATAATCTCCCTTTCCCTTCTGTCTCGTGTCTCCTCCTGCCTCTCAGCCATATCATCTTGGATGTCCCAAGGCTTCCTTAAACTCAATGTTTCCAAGACCGAGCTTATAGTCTTCCCCCCTTCCAGGACACTCCCACCTCCCCCCTCTCTATTTCTGTTAATAACACTACCCTCGTTTCTGTCCCCCAAGTCCGATGCCTTGGGGTCATCCTTGATTCCTCCCTCTCATTCAAGCCTCACATTCTGTCCCCCTCAAAATCCTGCTACTTCCCTCTTCGGAATATATCTAAAATACGTTCCTTTCTCACCACGGAAGCTATGAAAACCCTTGTTCACTCGCTTGTAATCTCTCGCCTTCACTACTGTAACCTCCTTCTCTCTGGCCTACCTTATTCTCGCCTTGACCCTCTTAAGTCTATCCTCAATGCTGCTGTCCGCCTCATTTTTCTCTCCCGCCGCTCTGTCTCTGCAGTCTCCCTCCAGCAATCTCTACATTGGCTCCCCATACCCTACAGAATTAAATTTAAACTCCTCACCCTCACCTTTAAAGCTCTTAGTCAATCTTCCCCCCCCTACATCTCCAATCTCATCTCTACCTACACTCCTACCTGTCCCCTCCGCTCTGCCTGGGACCGCCACCTCACTACTTCACTGATCACCTCCTCTCACTCTCGTCTTCAGGACTTTGCCTGGGCTGCTCCACTGCTGTGGAACAATCTTACACGTTCCATCAGGTTAGCATCTACTCTCACAGGCTTCAAGCGTGCCCTTAAGACTCATTTCTTTATTCAAGTCTATCAGTCCTCCTCATAACTTCCTTGTCCTGGCTCTCTCCCCAGTTAGTACCACCCTATTTGTGTCTCCCCCTTCCCTTTAGGATGTAAGCTCTCATGAGCAGGGCCCTCTTTCCTCGTGTGCTCTTTCTACTTTTCCATCACCCTCTGTACCTTTTGGCCTGCTTCGCTAGCCCTGTTTTATCTGTTTTCTTAAACTTCGGCCTTCTTCTCAATGATTTCTACCTTCCCTTTCACTATCTGTCCCAGAAATAATCTGATTTGCCTTACCCTGTCACCTATGTTTGTATATATTTTTGTATCATGTTGTGTCTTGGCTCTCTGTTTTCTGTATATGTAATGTACGGCACTGCGGACCCTTTGTGGCACTTTATAAGTCAAAGATGATAATAATGATAAAACCTAGGAACAGCGAAGAGGGCCAGATGAGCGGCAGGTGGTAGATACCACCGACGAGGAGATGGGGTTATCCAACCAGCAGGTGATCAGCGGAAAGCAGGGATATACCACCGACGTGGCGATGATTATCCGGCCAATAGATGAGATAGTAGGAGATGTAGCTATGGTCAGCGGATGGCAGGTATTTACCACAGAGGTGGCGATGATTAGCCGTCCAGTAGATGAGATATTAGGAGATATAGCTATTGATCAGTAGATGGCAGGTATTTACCACAGAAGTGGCGATGATTATCCGGGCAGTAGATGAGATAGTAGGAGAAGTAGCTATGATCAGCGGATGGCATGTATTTACCACAGAGGTGGCGATGATTATCCGGACAGGAGATGATGTATAGGAGACGCTTCAGTGATTAGAGAGAGGCAGGTATTACCACGGACATGGCGATGAAGTTATCCGGCCAACAGGTGATGTATAGGAGATGCTGCAGTGATCAGAGAGAGGCAGGTATTACCTCAGACGTGGCGATGAAGTTATCCGGCCAACAGGTGATGTATAGGAGACGCTGCGGTGATCAGCGAGAGGCAGGTATTACCACAGACGTGGCGATGAAGTTATCCGGCCAACAGGTGATGTATTGGAGACGCTGCAGTGATCAGCAAGAGGCAGGTATTACCATGGACGTGGCGGTGATGTTATCCGATCAACAGGTGTTAGCCTCCTGCTGCTTCCTGCTCTCTCATTCTGTAAGACTGTAACATCCTGATCAATGATCCCACCAACCCCACAGCCTCCAAACTTCTCTCCCTCTCACAACAGTGGCCACTTGCTTGAATTAATCTTTTCCAATCTGTGTTGTCTCTGACTTCAATAACTTCCCAGTCCCTGTCTCTGGCCACCATCTACTCTCCTTTAGCATTTCTACACCTTCCTCACCTTCTCTGTTTCCTTAGATCAACCTCTCCTGCCCTGACCAGGCTGTCTCCCTTTATAATAGTACCCATACCTCTGCCTTGGACTCCACCATTCCAGCTGTCACTATCTGCCTATGATGATCCCCACCACAACCTGGGCATTCTAAACTGACCCACTATCTACCAAAACGTTTTTATGAATATGCCATCTCTGGAGGAAATCGCCCTTCCACACTGATTTCCTCCACTTCAAATTTATTCTGTACTTCTACAATTCTACTCTCTCTCTCTCTCTCTCTCTCTCTCTCTCTAAACAATCCTATTTCAAATCTCTAATTTACAATCATCCAATCCCCATTGCTTGTTAGCCGCCTGGAACTCCATCCCTGCCCCCGTCCCCCAACCTTTCATCCTTCAGATTATTCTCTCACCACCACCACTGACGCCCCATTCCTTCCCCCACTGGCCTACCCATCTTGTCCCCCTTTTCCCCCTCCCCATCTCTGTGGATGAAGCCCAAGCTCTTCTCTCCTCTTCTCCATCCTCCACCTGCCTCCTTGAACCTATCCCCTCTCACCACCTGTGTTCCCTCTCTCCTGTTGCCTGCTCCCACATAACCAATCTCCTTAACCTATTCAAACATGCCCTGGTCTCCCCCATGTTTAAAAACCTTTCTTGGACTTTGCCTCTCTAACTACCGCCCCATCTTCCTCTTCTTTTTCGCTCATAAGATTCTTGAGTGAGTTGACTAAAATTGCCTTGTCACTTACCTTTCCTCGCACACCCTCCTAGATCCACTTGAGTCTTGCTTTTGAACCCTCCTCTCAACCAAAACTGTCCTCACCAAGGTCACCAAACACCGCCTCATTGCCAAATTTGAGGGTCATTTCTCCTTTTACATCCTTGTAGACCTTTCTGTGGTTTTCAACAGCATTGATCACCCTCTCCTCTTGCAAACACTCCACTCCATCAGGATCCATGACACTGCCCTCACACGGTTCACCTTCTCCCTCACCAACTACTCCTCTGTCTCTACCCACGCTCCTCTTCACTGATGACCTCTTTATTATGTAATTTTGTGGGTTTTAATGTAAGTAAATTTGTTTGTATTTATTTAATTCTGTCACTTTTGTACTTTGTTCTTTTGTAATTTTGTTGCATATTCTAAAACCCTATGCATGGCGATGCGGACCCCTTATGGCACCTTATAAATTAAATTTAATAATAGATAATAATATATATTTGCATGATGAGTTTATCAAAAGGCCTACTAAGTAGCTTTATGAGTTTATTTGATAAAAGGTTTGATGTTCAGTTAAAGGATACCTGCTCAATTAGAGGTATAAAGATTTTTGAGAAGTAGGTGATTATCAAGAATTCTCTCCAGACATACTTTTAAACATACCTATTGCTTCACAGTTTTTGCAACAAAGGTCAGGGACATGGAGACACATGTTATGTCTATTCTAGATGGAACCAAGTACCACCTAGTATACTCTTTGTAGGCATTTACTATAATCTCTACATTTATGGATGGTTTTGCTGTCCTTGGGGTAAATATATTAAACTGCGGTTTAAATTTCCCCTGCAAAGTCGCCGGATGTCGGCGACTTGGTAAATCTGCAGTTTAATACATTTACCCCCTGATGTCTAACCAAGCCTTACTGTCCAATGAAATTCCCTGATCCTTTCACCAGGCTTTCAGGATCCAGTGATAAAACAGTATTTTTCGAATATGGTATTGTTCCTTTCCTACTCGCCGAGTTTGTGCAGAGATGTTCAACCTGTGTTTAATGGTTCAGCTGGGAATATTTCTGGTGAAACAGAATGAAATTTTGTATTTGCATGTATTGAAAATATGACATTTACTGAATGTGAGCTGGGAGCTGCTAAAAGGATCAGAGCCGTTTATTGAGGTGCAGGGACAATGGAGGTGGAAGGTGAGGAGTCTAGGGACAGAGAGCCCAGGGGAGGAGATATAACACATAGATTGTGTGCAGAAGGCATAGGTAATGAAAAGAGGAGGATAGGGGGGAAGAGACTGCTGCCTAAGAGAGCTTACAATCTAGAGGGGGGTTTGATTTAATATTGGTTGGGTCCATCTTGTACCCCAAAAATGTTCAAGTTTAATCTGATTCTTGGTGCTATGGGTTCTGAACACATTGCAAAAATTTGTGGAGCTGAAGGTCATGCCTGTCTAGTGCCATCTTCCCAGCTTGAATGATGCTTGAACTAATTTTATTTGTCATGAACGAGGTTGAACAATTGAATTCTAAAGCCTGTATAACTTGAAGAAAATTCTCCTTTAAGATCACATGCCTTAAGTGTCCGTAGCTTGAAAGGCCAAGATAATTTATCAAATGCCTTCCCCACACCCAACAATAGTCGATGCATGAAGAGAGATGATGAGTGCATGAATTAAAGTTTTTGCAATGTCTTGTGTGAGATATGAACGTATTTTGGAAATGTTTTTAGAGATTTTTATATGCAGAATGATATAAATATAGGGTTAATGTGGGGGACAAAGGATAGTTGTGAGTCAAGGATTACACCTAGGCAGTGAGCTTGCGGAGTGGGATTTATGTTCATGTTGTCAACAGAAATAGAAATGTTAGGCAGGAAGCTTCTTTTGGTGGGTGGGAATATTATTAATTCTATTATTGAAAGATTGAGTTTGAATTGTCGAGTGGAGATCCAAGATGAAATGGCAGAAAGACCGTCAGTAACCAGAGACAACACAGATGGTGAGAGATTAGGAGAGGATAATTTTGTGAATCATCCACATAATGATACTGAAATCCAAAGGATTTGATTTCCTAGAGATGTGCTGTAGATAGAAAATAGCAGAGAACCTAGGACTGAGCCTTGTGGTACTCCAACTGATAAAGGAAGTGGAGGTGGAGCCAGAGAAATTAACACTGAAAGAGCAATTATATAGATAGGATGAGAACCAGGATAAGGTAGTGTTTTGAAGAGCTAGGGATTATAGTGTTTGTATGAGGAGAGAGTGGTCAACAGTGTCGAATGCAGCAGAGAGATCCAGGAGAATTAGAAGAGAGTAATTGCCTTAAGTTTTAGCTGTGATTAAATCAATGACAACCTTGGTCAACACAGTCTCTGTGAAGTGTTGAGAGAAAGCCTGACTGAAGAGACTCCAATAGGTTGTGTGCAGTCAGGGCCGCCATCAGGGGGGTACGGGGGGTGCTGTTGTACCGGGCCCGGGCTCACCAGGGGGCCCGGTACAACAGCTCAGCACAGACTTACCTGGGGCCCGCCGCTGGTCTCCGCTATTCTGTCTTTAGCCTGGCTGTCACCGTGACAGCCAGGCACCAGGATCCGATCGCAGGGGTGGAGGATTCATTCCCCCTGCGATCATGTGCTCTGCCTGTGACAGATCACATGATCGCAGGGGGAATGATTCCTCCACCCCTGCGATCGGATCGTGGTGCCTGGCTGTCACGGTGACAGCCAGGCTGAAGACAGAATAGCGGAGACCAGCGGCGGGCCCCCAGGTAAGTATGAAAGTATGTGTTGCTCATGGGGGGGGCTGCTCATGAGGGAGGGGGGGGCCGGGTGGCACGGGTGGCATGGGGGGCCCATACTGGGCCCGATTTTTTCTGAAGGCGGCCCTGTGTGCAGTAAGAAAGTGTGTGAGGTGAGTGTAGGCGATTCTCTCAAGAAGTTTGGAGGGGCATGGAAGCTGCAAGGTAATTTGAGAGAGAGTTGGGTCAGAATGATCTTTTTTCAGAATAGGAGTAAACACTGCATGCTTGAATAGTGATGGAAAGACACAGTAGTGAGAGAGAGATTACAAATTTTAGTTAGACTTAGAATGAGCAAAGGAGACAGGGATCTACCAGTATAGGATCAAGCAGACAGAAGGTAGCACAGGAAGATAAGAAGAGAGTAGATACTTTTTCTTCATTTGTGTCAGAGGGTGCTGAGCAGAAATTGATCTGTTTGCTTGTCGAGGGAGATGATACTATTTCAAGTCAGATCTTGTCAACCTTGTCCTTAAAGTAGGAAACAAAATCCTGGGCACTGATGGTAGTCAGAGGGTTTGGGGTGGTGGAGATCACAACACATGCATAGAGAATGGATTAAAAATCTTAATAGTATGTACTTCAGGAGATGTGAATGTGAGTGTTGGGATAGTTGATAGAACTGTGAATGTGCAATGTGGGCAAATAAGTAGTCCAGCCCCACCTCCTTGTGTACCTCCGGGCCTGGAGGTGTGGGTGAAAAGGAGGCTACTGTGTGAAAGGGCTGCAGGTGAGGCAGTGTCTGATTGCGTAAGCCATGTTTCCGTTATTGCTAGAAGGTTGAGGTTGTTTGAGAGGAAGAGATCGTGTACGGAGGTAAGTTTGTTACAAACCGAGCGTGCATTCCAAAGGGCACATTTATAGGACTTTGGAAGAGAGCGGAGATAGGTGATGTGTTAGAGGTTTGCTAGATTACGGTAGTGTTCAGATATATGTGGGAGATGGGAGAAGTGAGGGGGACCTGGGTTAGGTGATATATCACCAGCTAATAGAAGCAGAAAGAAAGAAAGATAGGAAGATGATTGTTAGATGTGTGGCCTTTTAGTTTCTGGCGACAGGGTGAGGCTGTTACAAGTACTGAATTTAAATAGGAAAAAAGTGTTAAATAGAGGTGAGTGGAGTAATGAAGGGGCAATGTGGACAGAGGTGTGTGTTGCAGGAAGGGTGAAGGATAATATAGTCCTACAAATAATGCCATGAAAAGAGAGAAAGAAAAGCAATCTTTCAAACATTGGGATATAAGAGTAAAAGGACAAAAATTGAGGGACTGTCACACGCCGGCCCCGTGAAAGGGTAACGGCTTTGTTATCTCAATCTCATAAGCGGTGAACACGGCATCCTGAACTTAGTATTTTGCTTATCAGTCTCCACCTGGTGGTTCAGCGCATGTGTCAGCCACCACTCACCTTTATGACCTCCTACCCGTTCCTATTGGCCCTGGAACTTTGGAGCGCTATTTAAACCTCCCAGTTACTGCTCTCTGATGCCTGTTCTTCGAGTTACTCACTCTCATCAGGATTGGGCTTCCTTCGTGTGACTTACCTGTAGCTGCTGTGCATTACTCTTCCAAAGTCAGCAGTAGTTTCTCTTCGGTGCCTCCGCTGGAACTTCTAGAATACCTGTCCTCTGCAGCCGTGTTCTATGTTTCCTGCTCGGCTTGACTGCCCCATCTTCAGCGCTTCACTACTGGAACTCCAGCCGCATTAGGAACTCTCCACATCTGCTGCTCTGAGTCACCACCTAACGGATCAGCTAAGTTCTTTCAACATTATTGTTTCTACTGAACTATCGCTGTACCAGTAACCCGCTTGCTGTTGCTCTGAGTTACCCTATAACGGATCAGCTAAATTCTTTCAACATTATTGTTTCTACTGAACTATCGCTATACCAGTAACCTGCTTGCTGTTGCTCTGAGTTACCCTATAACGGATCAGCTAAAGTCTTTCAACATTATTGTTTCTATTTGAACTGTCGCTGTACCAGTAATTCACCTGCTGTTGCTCTGAGTTACCATCTAATGCATCAGCTAAGTTCTTCATCATTATTGTTTCTACTGAACTTCCGCTGTACCAGTAATTCACATGCTGTTGCTCTGAGTTACCATCTAACGGATCAGCTAAGTTCTTCCATGTTATTGTTTCTACTGCACTGCCGCTGTACCAGTAATTCATCTCCTGTTGCTCTGAGTTACCATCTAACGGATCAACTAAGTACTTCATCGTTATTATTTCTACTGAACTGTCGCTGTACCAGTAATTCACCTGCTGTTGCTCTGAGTTACCATCTAACGGATCAGCTAAGTTCTTCATTGTTATTGTTTCTACTGGACTGCCACTCTACCAGTAATTCATCTGCTGTTGCTCTGAGTTACCATCTAACGGATCAGCTAAGTTGTTCATTGTTATTGTTTCTACTGAACTGCCACTCTACCAGTAATTCATCTGCTGTTGCTCTGAGTTACCATCTAACGAATCAGCTAAGTTCTTCATCATTATTGTTTCCCTCGAACTGCCGCTGCACCAGTATTCACATGCCGTTTCTCTGAGTTTCCATTTGACAGATCAGCTAAGCTCCTACTAATAACTTACTTATATCTCCTGGAGCAATTCCCACTATCATAGCAGTCCTGCCACATTAGGCTCCACCTACTGTTCTGCCATCACTTCTGCTGGGAACCGCGACCTGCGGTAATAGGTGCTGCAAAGTCCATACCCTCTCCTAGGGGTAATGGTGAATACCACCTACCATTAGACTCTGCGCCCCAGTTAGAGCATCAGTTATTGGCAGATACACAGGACTCTCTAAATTTCACCAGATTTCGTGACAGGGACTTAAAAGAATTACCTAGTTGCAATGTCCTGTGCAATCAGAGAAGTTGTAGTCTTAGGCTGCTGCATATGTATATTATTTCTGGATGTCTTCAGATGTTGTTCAATGTGTGTTCAACTGTTTTTTTTTAATTTGTGCTTTCTCAATCAGTATTGCTGTTAGCAAAGTTTAGTTCTAGTGAGTTGCATAGATATATAAGGTAAAGTTCCAGGTTATCAGGATACACTGATACCTGTGCAGGTATATATATATAATCTGTCATTCATTGTTTTCCAGGACTCCTGTTTTATATTTGAGGAATTCAGTTTCTGTATGTATTAATGTCAAGGATATCTAAATGTTGATACAAGGGGATAACTGTAAAAAAACAAAAACCTATGAAATATCAAATGATCATCTTGAGTTGATTCAGCAGATCTGGGTGGGTAGAGAGTGCATCAATTGAAGCTTAATTTTGCAGAAAGTCTTGTAGGACTATAAATTTGGAATAAGAGAGTCTTTTCAGGAGTCAGCATAATTAATAGTAGCAGCCCAATTCAATAGCACACAATGTGGCTTTAACCCACATATTTTCAATACTGAGGACAAAATATATTTACCTATAATTACTTATACAATACAAGGAGCAGTAACATTAAAAGCACACTGCAAAGTTATTTGTTAGTATTAAATGTGTTGTTTCTTAATATATGTAATGTTTATCATAGTGTATATAGGCCCAACAGTATTAATTGTTGTCCAATTAAATGCTGTTTTGATGGCTTAGCTTGGTGTATGCAGGGGACTGGTCGCCTTGTATATTGGTCATAAGATGGCCTTTTGCTAGTTTCTTTAGGCCTAGCAGTTAGGTACGGCCTTCTGTTTTAGTTTTGTATTGTAAGTGTGGGGTGGGAAGCTGGAGGGGATCCTGAAGTAGAGGTCCAAGGGGGCGTGATTATGAGATTTGTGTCATCACGGCCACCGTTGTACAATGATTGGCTCACCTTCCCCTTTATTAGAAGGAAATGTGGGATCACAAGGCGTCTTACTCTCTCGACAGTGCCGGAGCACTTAAATCATTAATATGTTGACATTTTTCATTCAGTTTCTTGCACTGAATACATTACAAAGACAACGGGCCTGATTCATTAAGGAAAGAAAAGCAAAAAAAAGAAGTAACTTTGCACCTTGACAAAACCATGTTCCATTGGAGGGGAATGTAAATTTTAAAATGTGGGGACAGATTTATAGATGCGGCGGGGCATGTCCTAGATCAACTTTAAATTTCAGTATAAAATATAAAGCTATGAAATATTAGGGTGCTACATGAAAAATCAGGCAGTATTTTCCTTACATGCAAAATAATAAACTAATTTGCACCCCTTGCAATGTAACATGATTTGTCCAGGACAAAAAACTTACTAATTTTTCTTGCTTTACTTTTCTTAATGAATCAGGCCCAACATGTTCACTCACATATCTAAAGAGATGATAAATAGATAAATTCCTATTTTGTAGCACAGAATGCCCAGCTTATATGAAAAATAGCTTGCTCCAAAGAAATCATTTTAAATATGGTTGCATCAGATTTTGCTACAGGTTAAATTTTGTGCTTCTGCTTTAGCACATGTTTTTGTGGTCAGGATACATTGAGGTTCATGTCCTTGATGTGCATAAAACGATATGCTTGTTTAGATGGTAACGACTTGTGCACAAGTCTGGTCAACGTTCTTCCCACTTCCCATTTTGGGCTTCCCCTTTTTTAATTTTGCTTATTCATTTATTCTAATGCACAGCTCGTATGGCCAACATCGAGATAGTAGATAACTCTGGAAAGTAGAGACAAAGGGACTGTGTTCATTTTAAGCAAATATTTGTAAACATTGTCGTTTAAATGCATTGAAGTATCGTGTGAGAGCATTGGACATTGGTATTCAAATTTTACACTATTAAAATTGAGGTCACTTTTGAACTAAAGTTAAAAACAAGGCACTTTCAGATGTACAAAAGCTATTCACATTTGCCCAACCTCCATCTCTTGTAGCTCATGTAAAAGTTCAAGGGAACGCAAACTAAATCCTGGCTGGTAAATTCTGTCACATGTGTGCAAACACGGGTTCATGTAATCACAAATGACAATAAAGGAAAAAACATATATATGCATATGCATATTAGTGTGTGTTTTGTATAAGATCTGGGTTATAACATAGCTTACAGAATGCTTAAAGCTTATGGTTAATTTGAGATCCTCGCAAAGATCTTGTATACAAATAATTCTATAATACTAGAAGTGCCCTATCCATATTATGGTTTATGTATGTTTTGCCGCTTTGGCGCACATGTTTCTGGGGCTATGTAATAAATCGAGTAAACAGTCTTTGACTGCTATGTGTCAGTCTGATTCATACTTGGCTAAAAGTGTCAGAATGTAATAAATCTGATTCCCTAACGTCATGAAACTCAGCAATGTACTACACTGAAAATCTAAGAACCCTTTTTATTTCACTTACATACATATTTTTGATATTTGTATAGTGTAGTACATATGTTTTTAGTTGTATCCAAAGTAAAAATATTATATATGGTTTAATTTAAACTCATAATCACATGATATCAAATTAAATGTTGTATATGTAAAAGTATATTTTCACTAGCTGGCAATGTATATGGAAGGAACAGTGTGCAGATAGACTAGGATTATGGAATAATAACAGCATGTGTATTTTTAATTTGCAGTTTCATCAAGCCTCCACCCTACAACACATACAGTACTGCAGGTGAAAGAGATTTTGCTGATTGATAAAAGTGAATTCTTTCCATGCCACTTAATGGATCAGTACTGGGAAGATTTCTTGATCAGTGATAGCCAGGCCTTTTGAAATTACACCTCAGGGTGGAGTAACTTATAATATTGTTATTGTTATATGTTATCTCAGTGTTCTGTTTTATCTTCTTTATCTCTATTTACTTTGTTCAAACCCTATTAGCAGGGTATTCCACAACAAAGACTGGACTCTGACATTCTGCAGCTTTCCTATCTAAGCTGTCCACTCCTCCAATTTCCTAATGCAATTTCACAGTAATTCCTTCGATATAAGGGTTTAAACAGTTCAATGTGGCAGGTCTTCATCCTGTGCATTTCCAGCTTAGTATGTTGCAGCTGTAGATCAGTTTCTGAATTGTGAATTTTAGCTATTAACCAACTAAAACTTACTTGCAACAGTTTCTTTTTACTAAAGACAAATATAGTCTGAAACCGCAAAAATAGATTTTTTTATTTCATGAAAGCCAAACAAAATTGTGTTTCTTGGATTTTTTTTCTAAAAAGAGAAAAGGACTGTGATGAAGTTTAAAGAGTGTCCAGTAATAACCTTATAGGTTATATCTTTTTTTTCATGTGATGGTTTTTGAATATGTAATTTTTCTCATATGTATGTTTACACAATTTGTTGCAGGTTTTTTTTATAAATAAAGGTTGGTCAAAGTTATAGTTCTATAATCGTTCTACAAATAAACTGTATTCTAAACGTTGCAGTGGCTATTTTTTGTGTTAGTATATCAGCAGATTTATATAATTACAATCATTCACTTGTCTCTTCATTCTTTCAATGACCTCCATAAATTTTTGTTGAATTTAATTCTTGAAATCAATTTAATAGGACTGCTCTATTTTTTCTTAACCAATGTAATGTAGATTTTGTCCAAAGTAAAGGTAACTGTGATTAATACATAATGTATAAGGAGTTAATATTCACAACACTGGGTTATTCATTGAATGTAATAAGTTGTGTTATATAGAAACATATGAACACAAATGCATGATTGCACAACGTAAAATATAAACTTTATAAAAACTATTATCTTAATGGGGGTGATGGAGCCAAATTAGGCGCATGGTCGCAGAGCAGCATCTGAGCTGCGGCTGGAAGGAAAGAAGAATGGGTAGGTAGGAAGTGTCACACATAATCACACTGGGAAGGCATCCACATGCCTGGCTCTTTTTTCAACTGTTGGGCTTCCATGGGCAGCATGCCAAGGACAAGAGTAGAGGTCGTGTGCACCAAACACTGATTCCCTGTGGCAGTGTTGTGGTGCTCACATAGTAGGCAGAACAAGCCCCGGTTTATTGTGTTGGTAAAATATCATAGCCTTGTGCTGCGCTTTCCTGCATATGTTGATTGGTGAATAAAGCTGTGACCATTTTGCCAAATAACAGTCTGCAAATATGTATTTGGTTAGCATATGGCAACAGGGCATTGGCTGTTTAGCATATGCTCACTTATCATTAATAAAAATCCCAAGGGATTAGCAACTTGATTCTCTTCAAGGGCTGCTTCTGTTTTTTAAAACAGTTGCAAATTATCCATAATCTCAGTAATAAGTTAAAGCGATACATTTAATCAAAAATACACCAATTTAATTTGGAATGACATACAAGCAGGTATTTTTGTCAGGACCTGTCTCCAACAATATTGCAGCATCGCTTCAGCATGCTGATTTGTCTCAGCAGCTCCTGTCTCCTGGACTACATTGGACTTGATATTATTGCATTTACCTTGCAGTACCTCTGAAATTCATCAATGCCTCTGAAGAAATTGTCTCTTACGATGAAATGCGTCAGGCAAAGGATTTTTTTGAATTAAGACATTATCATATTCGTTCCTACTGCTATTGGTACAGTCTATGGGGCACATTCATCATTTATCGGCAAAAATGAGAAATAGTTATCAATCCTTATCGCATGGATAAGGATTGATCTATCTCTCAAATTTATGAAAAACGGATCACAGAAACAGCAGTTCCGAAAAACTGCTGTTTCTGTGATAAAAAAAACATACTCACCACTGCCTCTTCGGACGCGCTGGCTCCGGATCTCCTCCTCATCAGCTTAGTTTGTGTTCTTCATGCAACTGCGCATGTACCATCCAGAGACCTTGAGGCTGCGCAAAGACATCTCCTACCAGTGATATCATGTGACAGGGAGAGATCACAAGATCACTCCCTGCACATGCGCTGGACATAACCAAGAACAAAAATTTTAGCAGCATTTCCGATGATGTACGCCAGCTTCAGCATTAACATAACAAGTTCCCGAAAAAAACATTTTTTCGGGACTTGTTAGATTGCGGCCAGAGCAGTCACCATACTGTTGTATGGTGACTGCTCGCAAAAACGATGAGGAGTGCAAAGCAGCAGATATCCATGATATCTGCTGCGATGCACCTTTAATAAATTTGCGTAGGAGACATCGTGGCCTAATTTACACGGTAAGTGCACGATAGTGCACTACCGTAATTTCTTAAATATACCCCTATGTCTCCGTAATCTCTTATTTGGATATCGGCTTACACCTCCGAATATATGCTGTTCAAAACAGGAGGAAGAGAACGTCCTCAGCGCGCACGCTGATTGTTATGCAACATCCGGACTGCTGAATACTTATTTGTCAGACTCAGGTTATTCTCAGTGCGCTTTGCAGACCACAGGGAGTGAAAAAAGTGGGTTTGGTATCTAACCTTAAGGTAACCCATACTATTGGCTCAAGCACACAATTCTTCACAGAGATATTTATACCGAGTGAAGTAGGTTCATTGTCAGATATAGCGGATCCCCATATGTGTTTCATTTGGAAGAACATATTTTAATGAAACACATGTGGAATCTATAATACTCGTATACCCATGTGAAGGGTGGCTATATAACACGGAAGGACCATAGTTTACATGTCAAATAAACTATATATTTTATTTAGAGCTGATAAGCTCCACGGAATATTAACAATCATTTATATGATTTTAGTAATTATATTGGAATTCATGATACAATTTCACTTGGACTATGGGTTTTCTGTGATCTATGTTTCTGTGCATTGAATTATTGTTGTGACCTATATATTGTGTCTATATAGAACCATTTTTAGTATTCACATATATTTGTATGATGTGATTATTCCTCAATAGGTATTTTTTTTTATGTATATTTTTATTATTGTTGTTTTTTTTAATAAATTGTTTGTTTTTTCTTGAACTCAATTGGTTATTGGATATTGGTTCCAGTGCTGTTTTCTATTTCTATTTGTCTTTTAAAAAGTTTGCAGACTCTTTCCTACAGCACCAGGTTCCTCTTTTGCCCATTATTTCTCTACCATCTGTCTATCTACGCCTGGGACCCCTTTTCCTGTTTTCATTCCTGTGTGTGCCCTCATGTCTAATGATTCTCTCCTTTAATGTATTGCCTATTTCACACAGACAGTGTTGTTGTCAAATTCCCTCCTCCATAAGTTTCTTATTTCAGCAAAAGGTATGCTAAGAGAAAGGAACATTGACATCACACTGTTTGAAGAAAAATGTCACTGGACTTTTTCAGTCATCAGTGAATCCATTGGATTGGGAGTATTATTGATTATAATTGTTAATTTACCCAAATTCAGTTATGGATGAAGATAACCTTTTACTCGACAACCACCACAGGTAGACATGGATACATTTTCAATGGCCATTCCAAGTAATTATCATGCACTGTGAGCAAAATCCTAACAATGCTAAGTCACAGGTGGCAGGTTCACCTTAATTTTCTACTAGATTTCTGAATGTACATGCTATGGTCCTCTTGTGCTCATTACATTATTGTGGTCTCTCCAACATTGAACAACTTACAAAGTCACTTTAATACGTACATGCATATATACGTTCCTGATAAATATTGCTCATTAAAGAACTCATTCCTTGACTGTGTGTTTTAGTAAAGTATAAGTGATCTGCCATTAATTAATAAAAAAAACCTTGACAACATTGTTTAAATGGCTTTGACCTGTACAGTGAATATTATAAACATGCATTTAATTTCATCAGTGGGCAGGGGGTGAGCCATGTAATTTTCTTTGGTCTAAGATTCAGGTAGTGCAGTAGTCAGCTTCATTACCCATTTTCAGCTGAGAGGATGGAGACGTGGGTAACTCCCAAACATATTTACTCAAGGTTGATTGTAGACTGTAGACTGTTTACCTAGGGCTATCAAACTAATTTACTTACAGTCCATCATATTATGTGCCAAAACAAACTTCTGTAGAAGGATTAAGATCTTAAGTTGAATGGTGGCCCATAGAGTATAAACACATGATATAAAAAAAAAAACCTCCTTACAGTAACTCTTCTTCCCCATTTGAGCAGTTCTTCAGGGGAAACATTATTAATGGGGGAAGGGGACATTTTTTCAGCTGAACAGTCAAAAGTTAGAAGTGTAAATGCATGCTGGATGACTAGGTTGAAATGCCTTCTGTTCTTCCCGTAACTCAATTTAGGAGCTTTTCTGCAAAACAAATGACTGTATTCAGATGAATATTAGGCACAGTTAAAAAAAAACTTTTTGCAATAAATATAACTTATACGGAATAACCACTCATACAGGTTAGACTGACAGAAACAAATAGTGAGTAATCATAGGATGTACATAATACAATTTTGAGAATAACAAACTATACAAAAATGATGCGCAACATATAATCCTTTTAAATGCCTCCTAATCCTCCAGCAGACAAGACGAGGAGATTGTGACTGATACAGAAGAAAACATTGAAATTAATTAAATATTGTTGTATTGAATGGTGTCTTCAGTAGTTCTCCTAAGTTATTTTTAAATGTAAGACTTTATTTAAATAACAATGTTCTACAGGTTCTATGTGTAATTTTCACAGTTATACACATTCGCTGATCGCTCTGCTTACATTTTAACAAGAAATCTTGCCAATGTGGAGAAGCAGAAGCTACTGTAAAATATGGGTCATTTTTATCTATGGCACTTCCTACCATCATCATCATCATTTATTTATACAGCGCCACTAATTCCAACAAATGTGCTTTCCTGTATATAATGCACTTGGAAGATGCAAGAGGTGTACTCTAGAAAGTATAAGCCTAGTTTACACCAATGACGTGTAAAAACACAAGTCCTTTTACAACTACAGAAATCTCCTGTAACACCCACTGAACAAGGAGTTCCTCTGAAAGCACCTTTTCCACTCCGTTAATCCTCAGAACGAAATCTTGTTTTTGCATAACTAGACACCTGATCCACACCCAGCAAGTGTGAAAGAACAAGTGCAAACAGTATTATATTTTTTTGCGAGTATTGTGTGTATTATTACACATTTATCATTACTTTCCTACGGCATGTATACAAATACATGAACCCTCACAATCATATTCACCCAACATCAAGAAATATTTTCCCCAATTCTGCATATAGTAAAGTGGTTAAAGTGGATCCTACAACCAGATTATAACACTGTACATTTGTTAGCACTGTACCATTGATATAGAAAAGATCATTGTAATCCGTATTCTTCCCTCTTTGTCCAAATAAAATTGATGACACAGAGTGAGCACAGTGCATTCATACAGTCTATGTAAGAGTCCTACACACATCAAGGTGCCCACCTACACTCTGGTCTCGGAAGACACTTCTGTAAACTCAAAGAATGACTATGTGTGTGGACAGGATTAAAAATCTGAAGTGCACTGTGCATAAGTAATCAACAGTACAATCTCTTACCACTTTCCTTAATTTAAATATTTTGCTCTACTCATATGAAATATTTGTGTTTGATGTTTCCTTTTACATTGGGCGAAATGTGTCAAGAAATGTGTATTCTCTTCCGAGCTGGAAAGCTCAAGATTAATAATATAAAATGTGATCCGTTCTCCCTGTAACCTTTAGTTAATTCACTACAGGGTAGTTGGGAATGATGTAACATATGATCAATGGGTAGAGAATTTTACAGGTGACAAAGGAACTGGTTTTTTTCAAATTATATACAGAACAGATTGCTTGATTAAGCAGTTTTTGTTCAGAATAGTCTTGCATTTACAAATGCAATGATCTAATTGCTTTTCTGTAGCTTGACCATAAATTGTCCAGTAAATAAATGTAATTAGCTAAATGAATTGTTCAGAAATTAGAAAATGAAGAAGTTGTGAAGTTGACTTAAATTATAATTGAAAATGATTGCCATATTAGTGTGCTGTTTTTTTTTATTTAAAGCAATCCTTTAATTTTTAAAAAAATATATAATATAAAGTGGATTAGTCACCTACACATTAATGGCCTCATTTAGAGTTATGTGCAATGCACAATTTACATTTACCACCCCTGCAGTGTAACATGGCAAATTTGCACCTTCCAGTTCGTTTTACTCCTAAATCTAAATTAGGCCCTAAGTAAACATTACCTGGACCAATAACATAAAAATAAACATACTTTACATTTCTTTTTTTATTACAGCCATATTGTTTATATCTGGGACATTTAAAGAAATATGTGTGTCTGTGTCAAAGTCAGTGCTTGGCCCCCCTAACTCCCACTGGGAACAAACATAACATTTCAAAGAAATCAAGAGTTTATTATATGAAACTGTGTTCCATTCCTAGTTCCCTGAGTGGACCCACAGTTTTATACCCTAGTATGTACCCACAGTTATACCCCAGCCCAGTAACCACTCACCATTTTACACTGCTTGTAGAATTATTATTTTTTTCATGCCCAGGAGGAGCTCTGCACCATTATGCATTATGCATGCCGCATTGACAAAGCTTTGTAGACCCTTCTCCCATACTGGACCAGCCAGGCCATGATTCTATAGTCAGTGTTGTCACATTCCTTTCCTGGATTCTTGCTGAACTTGATGTGTCATTTGACACTGACATATCACAACACAGTAGATCCATCTCACCGGCACCAATACATCACTGCCAAATTATGATTGCCATACATGCTTTCCAGATATAAATACCCTACAGAACCTCAGGTGTGTAAAGGGGAAAGTAAACTTAATTATATCAAACCACAACACACTTAAATAGCTTAAATGATCCTTTTGTGAGAAGGGAAACAATACCGGCAAACTTCTAGCCACAAGATTTAGAATTAAAGATTCTACATGTAATATTTTTGTTATAAAGACCGCTGCAGGAAATTTTACATATGACCCAATAGTCATGGGCAAAGAGTGCAATACATACATATGCCATACATATTACACTAACCATCATCATTATCAGCTATTTATATAGTGCTACTAACTTTGCAGCAATGTACAAAGAACTCAGATCAGTCCCTGCCCCATTGGAGCTTACAGTCTAAATTCCCTAACATACACACACAGAGACAGAGACAGACTAGGGTCAATCTGATAGCAACCAATTAACCTACTAGTATGTTTTAGGAATGTGGGCGGAAACCAGAGCACCCGAAGGAAACCCACGCAAACATGGGGAGAACATACAAACTCAACACAGATAAGGACATGGTCGGGAATCAAACTCATGACCCCAGTGCTGTGAGGCAGAAGTGCTAACCACTAAGTCCCCATGCTACCCATATGTCCCTAATGTCTATAACTTAGCAACACAACCAGATCTTTTCTCAGTTTTCTTAGCTTGAAGTCTGTACTCCTGTCGGTACAGAAGTCAGTTGCCCCCCATTCTGCCTCACTTAGATCGGGAACAGCCAGCTGGAGAGGCGCACGGCCATCTGTTGCCCCCCAATTTAGATGGTTAGCTAAAATGTTAGCATACAGTTTGTTATCATTGTTTAGCAGGGATATGTGGCTATAACTGGAACAGTTTTGTACATCCTTTCCTTCTGTATGGCCAACCACTCTGTGAGCTTCCAATATGGTGTTCGAAAAGGGTACACCTTGAAGCATTGTATTGAACAGGGAGTGAAGATAGGGTGTCAAATTAAAAATAAAGGCCAATGAACATTCATTTGTAATTTTTTCAATTCTGATGTCAGATCTGATTGGGATATATTTTAATGATAAAATCATTGTTGTTTGATTTGGCAAGGTTCAAATTTACAAATTTTTTGCTTTACTTTCCTTAATGAATCGGGGCCTGTATCTCTACATAAGCATGTCAAACGCAAAACCCCAATTGGGCCAAATAAACAAAGATATTGTGCGCCGCAAGAAAAAAAAGTCTATAATGCAATTTTGTAAGGTTTATTATTAAGAAAAGGCAAAAATAAAGTTTAATGTTTTCTTCCCAATGCTTGACACTGTGCCCTCCATGCTGCTTTTGCTCCCATTTGCTTGTCTCCCTGTTTCACACTGTGCCCCCCCCATGCTGCTTTTGCTCCCTTTCACTTACCTTTTCTATTGCCTTCTTTCTTCTTGTCTCTTTTCTTTTCTTCTGTTTTTTTCTCTTCTCGAGGCTCCTCTCTGTGTGCTACTCACTGCAAATGTTGGGCATGATGATGTCACACCCAACATTCAGTGCGATAGGAGGAGGGTGGCGAATAAGTTTTTTTTTTATTTATTGTTTTTCTTCTGGGCTTTGACAGGGCCACAAAAAATACGCGTTTGGGAAATTTATTGCAAAACTTAAATTAATCTGGGACAAGGGTCTATGATTAGTAATTTTTAACTTATAATAGGTGGTTTGGCATAGACGCTAAGCAACACAGTAATCCTCAGTAAGTGTTTTATTATTTGATCTCTGGTAAATTGCAAAAAAAAAAAAGGAGAAAGGAAAATTATTACTGTATTAGTTTGAAGAAAGAAGTTTCCTTACATTGGGGCATTTAAACAGAACACACTTCTTGCCTCTCGGGTGAGCTGATTGGTAAATTGCTGTTAGTTATTACATTAAATTGCATGTTGGTCTTCAGTACATTTTTATTCTTGGGGAACCACTGCCACTCTACTGTGGGGGAGTACCTCATTGCAGATCCAGAGAATGAGAGGTATCCATTGACACTAAAGGTAATTTTAGTCTCAAGATACTTACCTGTGAGCCCACCTGTGAGCCCACACACGCAACACCTTCTCTAGTACCACTTACAGAAAAGCATGATCATGATTCACGGCAAAGGAAGAACTAGCTCTTGGGGATATTACATGCTTCTCAAAAAACGTGTGTTCTCACGCATTTCAAAATTTTCTATTTACAAAATATCAAGACCCATAAGTTTCATCTTGCTGACTGTATCTGAGGGGCAATCTTCCCAGAGTGATCCTTTCTATTCTAAGGTTTTCCCCTGGCATTATTGCGCTTTAAATATAAGCCTTTATTTTAAACTGAAGGCACTTTACGCTCTTGGCCTTGGGAGTCTTGTTTCATAACCAAGAAAGTCCCTGACATAGAAGGCTAACAGGTTAATAGGGTACTAATTGAAAGAACATTCTCTCCCACCCACCACACACACAACATGGTTGAGCCTCCACTTGTGGTTGAATGCTCATCAGAGTGGGTAACACATTTCTTTAATTGATCCGATGGACTATGCGTTGAACGCTACCACCTTCAGATACCTCTATGTTGTAGCTCATGTTACCATAGTACCTCCATTGAGGTTACTGTTGACTTTGGGTTCCATGCCCCTGATTTTCTTTGGCTTCTTCATTTCCAACTTCTCTGGGTTACCTCTGATGAGATGGTCGTAGGTGGAATCTTGGCATGATCTGTCACACTGGTCTACCTTGTTCTCCTGCAACTTGGCTAAATTTCACCACCACTTCACTCTGTAGTGGAGAGGAATTGGAACACTGTGGTCTACAACCATGTGGTCCATTAAGTAGTATGATGGATAGAGATACCTCCTGTAAGGGTTTTGCTGATTAGCACCCTTTCCCTCTGGTACACTTTGAATTTCTTCTGGCTTCGTAACCGGGAGAGGGACCGCTTTCATCAATCTTTTCCTCGTCTGACCCCTCAGTTTCAATCTCCAGTATCCACATCCGAGGAACCGGTGCAGATTGGCTGATCCCGTCTCTCCCAGGAGGAATGTGACAGGCGCATCAGAAATCCTCGGCAGGCCCGTTGGTCACTCTTCTTTTCCAGATTTCAACTAATCCTGACCTTTCATGTTGGCTCCAAGAATGTTAGGGTTGATGCACTTTCAAGGTCTTTCAATCTGTCTGACACCTGTCCTCCTGTTTCGAAACCTATCATTAGCCCACTTAAGGTTCTAGCCTTGACCTAGTCCTAGCCTAAGACACCTCCTGTTGGGTGTTCCTTTGTGGATGCCCATCTTCACCCCAAACTTTTATCCTCGGCTCACAACTCCAAATTTGCCGGCCACGCAGGTATTAAGAAAATCATTGCCCTCCTATCCCATAATTATTGGTGGCCTTTTTTAAGCTCCGATGTCCACAAATATATTGCTACCTGTGATGTTTGTACCCGCTACAAGAAACCTAGACGATCTCCAGCCAGGCTTCTTCTACCAGTTTCAGAATCCCCATGGACAAGCATTTCTATGGATTTTGTCACAGATCTACCCAATAGTCATGGGTTCAACACCATTTGGGTGTTGGTAGATTGTTTTTCGAAAAGGGCACACTGTGTTCCTCTTGCTCTCCTTTTCATCAACAATATTTTCTGCCTCCACAGTTGTCCCCTAGAGATCATCTCTGATCGAGGAATAAAATTTATCTCTAAATTCTGGAGATCCTATTGTAAACATCTTGGTATCCAGCTAAAATTCTCCTCAGGCTACCACCCCCAGACCAATGGTCAGAGTGAGCAGGCCAATCAGGATTTGGAGACGTTCCTCTGTTGTTATTTTTCCGACCATTAAGCCTCCTGGAGTGACCATCTTCCTTTGGTGGAGTTCTCTCACAATAACCACCGGCACGAATCCTCCAGCATATCCCCCTTCTGTACTATCTTCGGTATACACTCTATTTTACCTACCTTTTCTGAGGATTCCAGTGTCCCTGTTCCTGCTGTTCAAGGAATATTTTGTGAATTTTCCAGGATCTGGTCTCAGGTTCAAGACAAGTTGTTGCAGTCCTCCAACCGACACAAACACTTTGCGGATCGCCATTGCAGAATTCATCCAATTCTTCATGTAATGGACAAGGTGTGGTTTTTCAATCGTAACTTTCAAACTCAAAGTACCATCAATGAAATTTGCACCTCGTTATATTGGGCCTTTCTGCATCTCACACTTCATCAATGCTCCGGTTACCTCCCTCTCTCCGCGTACACAATTCCTTTCACATATCTCTACTTAAACCCTTAATTCTTAATGAATTTTCTAAGAGTCGTTTTCCTCCTCCTCCCATCAAATCTGTCCTGGGAGATGAGTATGATGTTGAACGTATCTTAGATTCCTGTACTATTCAAGGCAGGACACCGTTCCTGGTTCATTGGAAAGGTTACGACCAGAAGAGAGATCTTGGGTGAACAAGAAGGATTTACATGCTCCCCGCCTTCTCTCCAATTTTCTCAGGGGCCAGTCTGCTAATCGTTCTGTTCCAAGGGAAGAGGGGAGAGAGGTACTGTCAGGCCGCCTGTGATCTTTTGATTGTCACGTCCCGTTGCCTAGCAATGGGACACTTTCTCTGCTTATGGCCCCTGTACGTGCATGCTCAGTTACTCCCCCATCGACGTCATGTGGCTTCTCTGACCGCCAGCAAATCCTTCCACCAATCAGGGACTGCATAGGGGGAAAAATAGGAGTCTCTGGCACCATAAGGGTGCCAGAGTATTGGTCTCACCTGACTCCAGCACCTCGTTAGTATCCTGAACCTATTCCAGTTTTGACTACTTCCTCTGGCCTTCCTTTTTGGTTACACTTTGTACCTTGCTGCTAGTTCTGGTTCCTAATTCCTGGCCTGTGTTAGCAGTCGCGGCGGCCGCGGGCACCGCCGCGACTCTCACCTATTTTCTGCAGGCGTCCCGGTCGTCGCTATGGCAACCGGGACGTCACTTCCTGCTTTGACCCGACCGTTGCCAGGGCAACGGTCGGACGCTATTTACAGGGGCGCTGCGTCCCGGCAGCTGGGAACAGCCGGGCGCATGCGCAGAAGTGCCCACAAGCCTGTGGGCTGATTAAGATGGCAGGATTGAGCCTGCCCATGTGATGTCAGAGCTGGGCTCTGATTGGCCACTACTGGTATTTAAGGCAGTGAGGTTTGCAGCCTCACTGCCGGTTATAGCGTTCTGTCCTCAGTCCTGCTGCCTGCTTGTACTATCAGTGTAGGTTCCTGCTACTTTAGATTTGACCTCCCGTGTTTGACCCCTGCTTGTTATTGGACCTGTGAACCTTCCCTTCTGACCTTGACCTTTTGCCTGGAATTCGGATTTTGCTTCTTTGCCTGTGAGTTTGACCCTTCGCTTGCCTTCGGATATTGCATCTGTGCCTGTGACCTTTTGACCTTGGATTTCTCTTATATACCGTCCACCAATCACTCCTGGGAAACTCCTTTAAGTCAGTATACGCTACTCGACCCTCGGTCGGCCCGCAGCCCAGTCTGTCCCCACCACTAGGGGCTCCAGCGAACACCTGGCCTTCTAAGTAGTTCCCGAGTTTCACTGTACTTACTTGGGAGTTCCTAACAGCCTGTTCCTGACTTTTCCTCGGATTCTCCTTTTGTACCTCGCTTCCCAGCTGGTTCTGACCTGGATTGATTGACCACACTCTGTCCACTCTGTTACTTCGCTGGTGGCTGCCTCGGAGAACTGCCTCCCATGCACCCTCTTGCAGCGAAACCCGAACTACCTTGCGCAGATCCCTGTGAATACCAGGGTATGTTAGTCTCCGCTCCTCCTTGCTCAGCTATGCTAAAACCGGGTAGTTATTTCCTCACAGATCGTGACAACGGTTCTCTAACCATCACATAGCATAAATCATCATGTATCATATCTCCATCTATACATGTATTCTTTGTCAGGTACAAAATCTGTCCTGTTAATTTCTCAGAATGCGGACTTTCAATTGCATTATCAAGACATTTTTATCTCTTGTACCTTACACCAAATTTTGTTTGTTGTTTAATTTATCCAATGGGCTTGCTTCAGTTGGTGGCATGATAGATGACTTTATTTTGCAGCCGCTGCAATGTTCTACATGCAGTTACTGAATGTCGAAAAATACCCTCACTCGCAAACTCCCTTTGTTTAAATATAGATTTCACTGAAAGACCCTTCCAAAATGGACAAGTATTTAAAAATAGAAAATATCTACTATATAAATGCCTAGTGGCGTGTGTGTGAAAAAAAAAACAAGCTGCAGCGTTACCTGCTGGGCAAAGTTATACACTGACCTATATATTTCTTAAAGGAGAAGTGACAGTTGGGAGTGGTTGGTGGTTGCCGGGGGTGACAGTGGGGAGTTTTTAACACCTTAAGTAGCTTGATTTGACTAGAATGCATGAGTATCATGCACGGGTTAACTGACCTACTAAATTCTTAGTGTGTGTGGAAAAAAAACCTCAAAAAGTGCTGAAATTTGGTATACTGACATTATTGACGGAGTCAAACTAATTTTCGTGAGGTAATTTTACCTCATGAACACACATGTGTACAGTGGCGGATCCAGGGTGGTGCGATCGGGGCAATGACCCCCCCCTAGCAGGGGTTTGCTGCCGATGGCTGCACAGTATGTGCAGTTCCGTTTGGCAGTGACAGTGTGCTGCCCGGCTGCTCTGATTGTGTTTTAAACACAATCAGAGCAGCCGGGCAGCATACTGTCCCTGCCTGTCACTGCCGAGCGGAACAAACATTTTCTAGATCCGCCCCTGCATGTGTAGCGGCGTGTGTTAGTGTGTGTGTGTCTGTGGAAAAAACTATTTTCTCAGAAAGGGCTCATCCGAATGACCTGAAATTTGGTATACTGACATTATTTGACAAAAAAATGAATGAGTATCATGCACGGGTTAACTTGTTAGAATATATATAGTCATTAATGAGAGGAAAGCAAAAAAAAAAGGAGTAACATTGCACCTTGGCAACACCATGTTGTATTGGAGGGGGAGGTAAATTTAAAATGTGGGGACAGATTTATAGTTGAGGCAGAGCATGTCCTAAAAACTTTACATTTCAATGTACAAAATAAAGCTAGCAAGTATTTGTGTGCTACATGAAAACGCAGCCAGTATTTTCCTTACATGCTAATAAACTAATTTGCACCCCTTGCATTGTAACATGGTTTGTCTAGGAGAAAATGTACTCCTTTTTTAGCTTTGCTCTCCATAATGACTTAGCTCCGTGCTGACCCTCACAAACAGCCTTTTTTAAATATAGATTTCATTGAATGATCCTACCAAAAATGACAAGTATTGAAAAATAGAAAATATTGGAATATAATAATATATAGCCTTTTTTTGGGGCGTGGAACTGCTACTGAATCTCACAAGCAAACACCCCGTTTTTTTCAAAATTATTTCAGTTGTCACTGTCCAACACAAGATTACTTTCACTAGAAAAACTCTCAGTTTTAAAGAAAGAAATCTGTTTGTTTTTTGGATGCTGCTGCTAATAGTCTGACAGCAAAAGCACACTGTTTTTCTCAAAGAATATACTAGTTTGTTCAGAACGATATCTATCTAACGAGGTCTGTATATACTGTCTAGTTCTATTAATACAATGCATTAACAACCACCAGTAGCTACTAGTCTGTATAAAGGGTATTTAAGATTGAAATTAAAAGCAGTTGATCAGCAAACTCTCGTAGCTGAGTATTCTCTACAGATCTGCTGTACAATAATGACAGGATCCTACTGCTTTCCTATATACCTCATTCACCCTTAATGCCAGTGTCGGAATGGGGCATGAAGGGCCCACCGGGGGACTGCAATGCTAGGGGCCCACCAGAGGGGGTGTGGCCAGCCATCATAGAGGTGAGCCCAGACACTAAAGGGAGAGTGGTCAGCCCACGAAGGACAGCTAGCGCCATAGTGTAGTATATAAAGAATGCAGTGGGCTCATCCTTCTCTTTTAAAATGACAGGCTGACTGCGCACTTAGTTACTAACCTGCTCATGCTCCTCTGGGCGGTTGGATATCCGGAACTCCTACTCTCATCTGCCCTGCTCATAGTGAAAAACACACTACCGCGCAGGTTCAGAGAGCCCAGATGCGGCTCTCTGCACCTGTGTGGTAGTGTGTTTAACGGGAGTGTTTGGCAAAAACGGGGGGGGATTGGTCGGGGGGATATGTTGCGCTCTACTCCTACTAAGAGCAGCATTAACACAGGTTATCCCTCCCTACGAACTAATAATATACTGAAAGTTAAGCGCTCATTGACTTATGTATTATTCCAAGTATAATACTAATAGTACAATTTGTATTCTTTTATCTTGAATACAATTCGTATTTTTCTATATCTTGTATTAGGCTTTGAGCAAGAGGCTCGGTTCAATTAGTGGGATAACATTTAATGTTAGTTTTATCACAATTTATTGAATCCTGGTTAAAATACATAAAAATAAATTAATATAGACAAATTAAATACTCCCATTAAACCACAGTATCTATATTATGAGGCACTGATTTATATATACTTACATTTGGTATGGCATCAATTGAACATACATAAAAAAATCAGACAACCCTAGGTATATAGACCTGGACTTGTCTAGCTACTGGGAGGCAAATGGCAGTGGGTATAAATGCTGTATTGATCCAGATATAACACAGTCACTAATATGTCAATAAAATAATGTTCATAGCATACAAGTCCAGTGGATGGGAATTGGTATTTCTTTAAGTCTCTGCTAGTGCAATATAAATATTCAGATCACTGTCCACATATATCACATGGTTATTGCTGCGATGCTTTCAAATTTAACTTTGTTTACTTGCAGTTTCGATGTATATAGAGATGGTGGCCGGGTACCCAGTGTGCTGAAATCAGAGGTTGTTTCTTGTGGTCCGTGCTTGTTACTATTGGAGAGGAAGGCGCCTGCGTTCCACTGTGGAACGCATCTGTCCCTGTTCACGCGTATGTCCAATGGATGAATTGTATGCAAGTCAGGAGTCAGCTGTTTTCTTAGCTCCTCCCTAACAACAAAGGGGGCATGGCTACAACATGGCGGGGCCTACCGGTGGATAGTCCGGCTGCCCGGCAGGCCAGTCCGAGCCTGCTTAATGCTATTCTATGAGCAGGGCACTGCAGCTAAATTCCTCCCTACACGCTGTCTGGTCTAAAATGGCACTTGAGAGAATGGGTGCGGACTATATATACAAAAGATGGCGATCCAAAACTCGCAAGACTTTCGCAAAAACAAACAAACACAGAAATGACCTTTTGCCTTGTTTTGAGATCTGAGTTTGGCGGGAGACTCGTATCTCCAATCTTGGATTTCGTCTGATTTCAAGTAATCTGAACCACTCATATCTGCAGGCTAGTCCCAGGTTTTGGACATTAGAATTATCCGGTGAGCATGAGCAAGCATGAGAACAGAGATACAGCACATACAAACTGCACGGAGCTGCAAGTAGTAGTGCGCACTGAGAAATAAAGTAAGAAAATATAAAATAAAGAAATAACATTAATTTCTATTGCTAATAGCACTTTCTTCATTATCCTTTGTCATGAAGGTTAGAAAGAACAGATGGTGCACTGAATGCAGCTGGGAATAAGTCTAAAAACTATAGTTTATTATTTATCAATTAAAAACCTTAAAAATAAAGAGACAGCGAATATTAAAACCAATATTGTGTTCTGTGTAGTGTGCTTATACAAAATAGTGAGTTAAAACTCACTTCATGCCACAATGAATTTGCATAATAATAATGGACTTTATTGCAATATATTTTGAGGTATCTTATAGTTGCCCGTTGGGTTCTTATAATTTTATAATTACCCCAATAAAAGTTTTTTAGACTTATTCCCAGGAGAAAAGAGACCAAGTAATTAAGTAACAATTACAGGCTGTGCATCATCTGAAGGAAGCTCTGTTCTTTTCAACTTTCATGACATATTTAATTTTCTGTTTGCACCTTTCTATAAGAATTACAGAAACACAAACTAATATTGATTTGATTTGTAAATAGAGAAGCCTGAATTATATCTTTCTAGTGCGGTAGTTTAGGAATACCTTTAGGAATACCTTTGTTTGTTTTTTTTGTTCTTTTCACCTGCTAGGCATGCCCACAGTGAGGCACAGCCACATTACCAATGGTTTGAACACTATGATCAATAATTGGGGGGGTCCCGAGAAGTTGCTGTACTGCGGCCCAGAATTCCTCTTGGCTGCTCTGGCTGTGGCCAGAATAACTTGGCAGCCAAGGCGCTCCAAAATAATAAGGCATTATTATAGGAGTCACTGTAGCATTGGTTGGTTCTTCACTGCTGAAACTTCTAGCGTTTTGTGTTAATTTTTCTTCAGACATTTTTATAGAGAATGCTCACTTGCTTTGGATTTACATGTTACCCTATTGATGACGCCACTTTGTGTGATACCTGAGAAGGTGTTGTGTGTGTGTGTGGGTTCACAGATAAGTATCGTGAGACTAAAATTACCTTTAGTGTGTAAGGAGATACTCCCCCACGGCAGAGTGGTGTAATACACTGCATATAACAGGTATATTACTGTATGCACTCATTCAGAAAACTATAGTTCCCCATGGAGCCTCTGGGAAGTTAAATGCAAATTGTGTTGGCAATTTTTGGGTGGACAAACTGCAAACTATAGCCCAGGCTGCTCTCAAGAGCCCAAGAATGTACTAGAAGATTCTAGGAGATTCTCAGGGAAAAGGGAAGGAGCCAAAAACAGTGAGAGAAGTGATGTGTGACTACTGGCTGAGCTAATGTAGGATCTTCCCACCAAGAGCCACTGAATGCAATGGCTGAATTGTTTTATTAAGGGATGTTTGCAGCCAGCCCAGAAATAAGCACCTTTGCAGTATAGGAAAAGACCTAACTTGCCACTGCCCATGAGATGTCAGCAGGACTCAAATGAAGACAGATAACTTTAATTTCTTTGCTATGTTCAAGTTATTTAAGTGAGACATCAAACTGTGTTATTAAAATCTCTGGGACTGTAATACGAACACTGGCTAAAGATAGAGTTTGTTCCAGCCAAATCTGCTGGATGTAATCTGCAAGATGACTGAAACTGTCTAAAATGGATGCTGATGGGAAGTTATTTAACCCTACAGTTGCTGGGAGAGAGTTGCTTTGTCCTTTAGACCGATTTCTAAGTGGACACTGTCCTTTACACTGGAAATCGTCAATTGTGCAGAATTGCTGTTGCTTACAGAGCTCAGGAGTCATGCATACATCAAGGTGACTACTGATTTCAACTTATACAAGTAAACAAGGTGACACTTCGCTTAACCCTGTGGATTAGAATTTACCCCCTTGGGTTTTGTATATCATAAAGTGAACTAAAAAGCATCTAATCTGAACCAGCTGGATTATTCCTTGTTGCATTTCTACTGATTTTTGTGTTATAAGTATGATCTGTATAATTGCACTAAAATTATTGTGATTAATTGGTCTATATTATCTGCTGCTGCAGTATTTAGTTTAATGGTCTAATTAACTTGTAGCAACCAGGTGCTCTAAAGTATCTATCCAGTGAAATACATTTTAAGTGGGATATATTTATATTTATTCAGTGACCTATGTGTTGTGTCAATTTATGTTTGCAAAAATGTTGTTTATTTTGTGACATGTTGAACAACATTGCATGTTGATGGTATAGTGCTATTACTTTTCTACATTACCGCTACTTATCTGCTGCTGCTGTGGTAAAGCCTTTAGACACAAGCAAAGAGATAAACCCACGAGTTTATGCAGTTTTAGCCCTGTGTTCCTTGTTTCATTCCAACACTACTGGGGGGACCTTCGCCTCTCTACCATACCACGGGCCTGTAGAATCCTTCCTTATACTACTTTTGGGGTGCCAACCATCTGCCCCGTTACAGTGGCAGTGCTTCCACAAGCAGAATAAAAATGTACTGAAGATCAACAAGCTATTTAACTTAATGAATAACAGTAATTTATTAACCAGCTGATCTGAGAGAGCAGGACGATGTTATGTTTGACTACCCCATTCTAATGATACTTATTTCTGCAAATTAATACAGTAATAATCTTCCTCTCTCCTTTTTTCATAATTTACTGGAGATCAAATAATAAAATACTTACTCATGGTTACTGTGTTACTTAACGTCTATGCCAAAACCACCTATTATAAGTTAAATATGACTAGCCACTGACTCCTATCCCAGATTAATATAAGTTTTGCTAATGGTGTAAATAAAGTATATGTTGCTAAATTTCAACATATTTATAAATATTAACACAACAAGTAAGTATGTTTAATCAGCACCTAATTTAGCTATCATTCAAGTCTAAGAACACTGCTTCCCAATTATAGTTTTTATATATATATATATATATATATATATATATATATATATATATATATATATATATACGTGTGTATATATATATATATATAATTTACAGTTCTTTTTCATTCTTGTGATGGTGCACATATCAACTTAAAACATTGCAGGTTTGTTGTAGTTAGTTGCAGTAATATTCACTTGTTGCAATATAAACACAACTCTATGGGCCTGAGTTTTTAAGGTGAGCAAAGCATGAACAAAGGAGTAAATTTGCACCTGGGCAAAACAATGTTGCATTGGAGGAGAGGTACATTTAAAATGTGGGGACAGAGTTATAGTTGGAATTGATCATGTCCTAGATATCTTCCTTATGTGCTAAACAATAAAATAATTTGCACACCTTGCATTGTAACATGGTTTGTCCAGGAGCAAACTTACTTACTTTTGCTTTGCTCTCCTTAATAACTCAGGCCCTATGAATGTCATTATGATTTTTCCAATTTCCTTGGATAATATTATATGAGTTTAACACATTAACATATTTGTTACACTTGCTGGAATCTGTTAAAGTGTCATTTTTAATAAATCTATATTATTGTATATTTAATCGTCAGTTTATTGTATTTTACTATTACGTTATATTTGTCTTTGACAAGATAAGTAAAACCTATTCCTATATTGAATAAAATACTTTTCATTCAATAACTACTTTGAATGTCAATAAGAGTCTCATGTGAAACTTCTGAAACTTAATCTATATTTAAAAAACAGCCCCTGATTAACATTCCGAGAAAGGCTGGAATCTCTGTTCAATATCTTAAAAATAAGATAAGCCTTGGAAAATATCACTATCATAAATGTTATCAAATCCTTATTAATTTAAGACTAAACATGAGTTCACTAATTGTAATATTTCTATTTAAGATTTACCTGTTATTAATTGAAAAGCCAGATGTCAACATTGCCTGAGAGACGAAAACAAAGACGTCATTCCATCTGTCCAGAGAGACAGAACTTATTGCATATTATAATTAACTTATTTTTGGAATTGTTGTATAACATTGTAATAATTTAAGTATATGTGTGAACTGATTCCAATGTTCAAATAGTATAAAAACTCCACTCTTGCTGCTATGGTCAGAGATTTCAGTATTGATATCTCAAGCTAACATGTTGGCTGCGCCGCATAATTCAATCTTAAAGCAATGTTTTATTAAATAAATGTATTTATTTTCCATTTAAGCAGCTAGATTGGACAATCTAATTTTTTCCACTGTATTAAGATGGGGGCTCACCAGACTTTCTCATCTCACTATGCACGGACCCACAAACTCCAGTCTACGAACAGAGGATGGATTACTATTGACTACTATTGAAGGCAACGTCCGATTCAAGCTCTGGGCATTTCAAAAGTACTTGTTTTTCAGCTATATCTGTTGCTTCAGCTACAGATCTAGTCTAACTGACGATTACTGGTGATGACGGCTGAGCATGTATGCTAGGACATGTGTTTGCAATCAGGAGCAACAGTAAAAAATTATTGTATGTACAATAGACCTTAATTACATAAATATATGTTATGGGGCAAAAAACAATTAAATAAAGCAAACCCGTTTTTATATTTTAATATTTTGTTATTAATAGCTATCTTATTAACAAAGAACATTAATTGAATATTTTATATTTCAATTTACTGTGCGCTCTTTTGTGACTTTATATTCCACATATCTAGTAGAGAAAAGCGGACCTAGAACCGTATTCATCACTTATGGATTCGGGTGTATGTATGCTCGATTTTCTGTGCTTTTGTACAACAAATGCAGATTGTGCTCAGTATGCAGCCTTTAATGAATCAGACCCACTGACTCTATTTTGTAACAAATATGCTTTATTGTGAAATAATCGTCTAGGTAAAGTAAGTTCATATCTTCAAATGTCCTTGTAAGTGTAGAGATGTGCCCCGCTGCGGTGCCCATGAACAGGGCGAAGATGTACTCCGCTGCCGTGCCCGTGAAGAGGGTGAAGAGAGAAAAGAAGAAAATCTACTTACCATTCCTGCATTCCAGCGCCTGTGAGTATTTCTCCTCTTCTTCCGGGCAGCAGTGGGCAGGTGAGCCAATCAGGGCTCACCTCCCCCTGCTGGCCAATTGGCGTCCGGATGAGTGAGCCAATCCTGGCTCACCTCCGGACGTAGAGGGGGGCTGACCCGGGACAGGGTAAGCCCCGGAGTAGAGGTTGAACACCGGCTGGTGTTCCCCGCAGGTAGAGGGAGGAGGTTTAGGGAGTGCACTACACCCAGTACTTAGCAAAGTTGCGCACCCGACCATTAGTTGTTTGTTTTAGGGTCAGGGCTTCTGTTGTTAGTTAGTACCAGTTGTGTGGGTGGTACATTTAGCCTCACCTGTAGAGTAGAGGGAGGACGTGTTGTGTCCTGTCTTCCACAGGTGACGGAAAGGAGCAGGAGAGCAGGGACCAGAAGTTGGAGTGCCCTGGTGAGTATTGCTCTCGATTCTTTCTTCCAGTTAGGCCCCCACCAAGAGGTGGGTTGGGTATTTGGATGGGACTGTTCCTGGTCCTAAATACTCATAGTCCCACGCCCTTGGCAAGAGCAAAGCGAGGCATTGGCAAACGGAGTTGGGTGAAGGTCTCTTCTTTTTGCCGCAGCCTCGGACAGTCCCTTTCTGGTAAGCACAGGTTGCAATTTCTGTTTCTTCCCCGTAGAGAAGGGGGGGGGGGTGATCTGAAGGAGGTACAGTTGTTATCCTACCAGAAAGGGAAAGAGCAGGACGCCGAGGTGGAGAGCGGCTGGGGTGAATCCGAAGCAGACAGAAGGTGGTCATCATTCGGTAGGTTAGTTTTCTGTGTGTGCCTTTCCTGTCCCCCGCAGGCGTTACATAAGTATGTTTCATTACTATATAGATGACCTGTCTTTGCCACTGGATTTACTTATCAGTACCCATACACTGCCTTGTCATCAGCCATTATTCCTCTCAGCAATTACTCATCAGTTCTTCACTCCTCAGCAGCTGTTTTCGGCATAACACCCCTGGTTTATATCCTTGTCACCAGTCTCTTCCTCAGCGATCCACATTTTGTCACGGTCTGAAGACAGGATAGGAGCCCAGTGGCAGGGAGGAAGGCTGGCTAACAGGAGGTGAGATGGTAAGAGAGGTCAAACAAGCCGGGTTTGGTACACAGAGAGGCGGAGAGGTCCAAAGGTTGAGGCAGAGGCGAATTGGAGGGCAAGCCGAGGTCGGTACAGGAGTAGTGTCACTCACTGGAGTGTGAGTGCCTCCACTCTGGTACGTGGTTCTCCATCTTTCCCGCTCACACCTGTGTTGAACCGCGGCTGTCCGCCATCCTGTCGCACTGCGCATGCGCAGGTCCCTTTAACAACTACACCTGACCACTAATGTGATTGATGGATCAATCACCCCTCCCTACTTAAGGCACCTGCAGCCTTAGGTAGTTGCCTGATCTTGAAGTCTCACTCCCAGTGAACTTCTATAGGTGTGTGCAGTTTCCAAACTGCTTCCAGCTCTACTCCTGTGTGCAGTTTCCAAACTGCTTCCAGCTCTATTCCTGTGTGCAGTTTCCAAACTGCTTCCAGCTCTACTCCTGTGTGCAGTTTCCAAACTGCTTCCAGCTCTACTCCTGTGTGCAGTTTCCAAACTGCTTCCAGCTCTACTCCTGTGTGCAGTTTCCAAGCTGCTTCCAGCTCAACTCAGCGGCGGTTCCCATACCGCTACAACGCTTCACTTCTCAGCTGATTCCGGATCTACACAACTGGGTATGCTCTACTGACTATTGACTATTGCCTATTGCTCGCATACCAGTTGTATCCATTGTTGTTTGCTGCACAGGGTACAAGTACCCATATAGACTGTGTTACTGCATTGCTTCATTTAGGACAAGCTTTCACTCAAGCTACGATATCTCCTCACGCTACTACTTAGCGTTATTGTGCATATCTGCTGTGACCAGCTTCTCCTCACTGCAAGGCATCTACTCCATACAGACTATTCATTGTGCCTTCCATCCCTGCCTCACAAGACATTGCTCTACTCGCGCTGTTTCCATACAGCCACAGTTTGCCTTTCAACTTCACTCTCCTGCACCTGGACAAGTCCTCATTCCTTCTCACAGCAGTGGTACAACTTGCTGCACGCAGACCACTGACTTCCCTGCTACCTACCCGCACCTGGACCAGACTCCTCACCATAGCGGTGGTACAACTTGCTGAACGCAGACCACCGACTACCCTGCTACCTACCATCACCTATCCATGTCCACTCCTCGTGTCTACATTATCTTCAGCCTCCAGTTTACTGCTCCAAGTCGCTGACTTTCCTCTAACCATAGCTGCAAGTCGCTGACTTCCTCAGACTCCTCTACTCTCCTGCTGTTGTGTCGCTCCTATCATTCACCTGCCTGCTTTGAGGTGCGTGCCATAACCCCGCCTCTCTAGCAGAGTTCCATCTGGTGAAACTCGGGTAAGCAACTCCTAGTGTCTGTGACAAGTAGTAGATGCTGGTAATCAGGAACACAAACAGGAGCAGGAGCTAGATCACAGGCACAGAGCACAATAATCAGGCACTGGAGACAGGAACTGGCCAAGCTTTTATAGGAAGTCAAGGGGTGGAGCTAAGGCATGCTGCAACATCAGGAGATCACTGGAACTGATCTAGAACACAGAATACAGGCAACAAACTGTCCAGCAGCCAGAATAGCTCAGTCAGTAGAGCAGCAGTCCACAGAGGCAGAAGCCCTGGGTTCAAATCCTGACACATTTACTTCCCCACATCTAACTAGCCTCTCACCTCCCTCCTCTTCTCAATCTCCACCCCCTTTTTCTTACAATTCCGAGCAGTCCACAGTCCCAAAGACTCATGAAATGTAGGTTTTCTTTTACTACAGAGCGGCACAATCCGTGACAGCAGCACAATTAACTCTCAGAGTATTTGTTAATATGGAGTGCTACGCTCTGTCTCCCATCTTGGTAGTGGTGTCCCCTGTGATCTAATGAAGACAGGAAGTTGGGCAGCCTCCAACCAACCGCATCACTCTACTGAGCATGCACAGACAGGAAGTTAGGCTCTCAGCTGTTCTTCCAGTGACAATTGAACTGAAAAGATGTTATAACTATGTCACGCCTGAGGAACTGTCTGTACCCAGACTTGGTTGTGTCTCTGGAGCTGGACTGGTGACTACGTGGACAAAGCTGGGTGGCCTGATCATGTTCCTCTTCATGTAGTGAAAGGACTGGCGCAGATGATGTTTAAACTAGCAGAGGAAAGCAAACAGGTACTGGATTGCTGAACCGGAATACTGAAAGAGGATTGCTGTAACCGGACTGTCATCCGCCGGGGTATCGGGCAGCTCACCCGACCCCCGGCTAACTTACCTGCCTCCGGCGGTCCGCTCCGTCCCGGGCACCGCCATCTTGGATTCGGGTCTGCGCATGCGCAGACCCGCAGCTTATGAAAACTATGGCTGCTCTCCTATTGGCCAGGCAATCCTGGCGCCTAATAGAAAAAGGCACTTCCTGCAAACCTTCAGTGCCTGTTCCTCAGTTGCCTTTGGGTACCTAAGAAGTGGCTACTATTCTATTCTACTTGCCTGCAAAGCTGACACTCCATCAAGTACCTGCTACTCTACTCGTCTGCAAAGCTGACACTCTACTCAGGTACCAACTATTCTATTCTACTGGTCTGCAAAGCTAACACTCCATTCAAGTACCTGCTACTCTACTCGTCTGCAAAGCTGACACTCTACTCAGGTACCAACTATTCTATTCTACTTGTCTGCAAAACTGACACTCCATCAAGTACCTGCTACTCTACTCGTCTGCAAAGCTGACACTCTACTCAGGTACCAACTATTTTATTCTACTGGTCTGCAAAGCTGACACTCCATTCAAGTACCTGTTACTCTACTCGTCTGCAAAGCTGACACTCTACTCAGGTACCAACTATTCTATTCTACTGGTCTGCAAAGCTGACACTCCATTCAAGTACCTGCTACTCTACTCGTCTGCAAAGCTGACACTCTACCCAGGTACCAACTATTCTATTCTTCTCGTCTGCAAAGCTGACACTCTATTTAACTACCTGCTACCCCACTAGCCTGCAAAGCTGACGCTCCACTCAGGTACCGACTACTCTATTGTACTCATCTGCAAGCTGACACTCTATTCTAGTACCTGCTACTTTATTGTCTACAAGGCTGACATTCCTATCTAGTTCCTTCTACTCTCCTGCCTCTCTAAGAGGGTCTCGCTCAGTACTCTGGCAGGGGCCGCGACCTGCGAGCAGACGCAGCTAAGACCATACTGCTTTGCGGCAGTTCCTGGTGAACACCATCTGCTCGTTAGACTCCGCGCCCTGTTAGTGTAAATGCTAACTGTGCAGATCCTAGGATTCGCATTGTAAAGACCCGGAATCTATTGAGACCGTGACACGGACTGGAACCGGAAATCTGTAACCAGAATGCTGGAAGTGGATCGCTGGAACAAGAATGATGTAACTGGAATTTTGTAACCAGAAAGCAGTAACCGGAACCGGAATGCTGGAAGTGAGTCGCTGTAACCGGACTGAAACCAGAATGCTGTAATTAGAATGCAGTAAGCGGAATGCTGGAAGTGGATTGCTGTAACCGGAATGGAACCAGAGTGCTGGAATCAAACTGAAGCCAGAATGCAGGCTGGACTGTTAGCAAGACTGTTAGGAACCAGTTTGGCGTGTGAAATACAATGTTGCACTGGCAACTTTTAAGGGCTCCAGGAAGTCCTTTTATACTGACAGTTATTTCCTGATTGGAGACTGCGGTCACCTGGGCTAAAGTAGCACTCTGAGTTGCTGGGATGGATCAGGTGACTAGGTCCAAGATGGCAGCTCCCATGAGCTGGTTTTGGAGGGAAACCTAGAATGGAGGCAGTTATCACCTGATTGGCTGAGAGGAATCATGTGACCGAATCCAAGATGGTCATACCCATAATTCTGGAGGGATCTCTGGAGTGGAGACAGACTGAACAGCCTCTTACAGAGAGGTCTGAAACCAGCAAAGCCTGAGGACCGCAGGGACAACTTGGAAAGGTAGCAAAGAGGTAAGTGACTGAACCTGAGAGCCTGGTGTGTGACAAACTGTGAGTAACTATATATATATATATATATATATATATATATCATCTGTTACAACAAGTTCTGACATAAAACCAGCAAATTGGTCAAAGTCTAAAAGCTTTTTGTGGTTTAACATCTGACACCTATTACATATAAAAGCACAAGTGCCCTGATAATAGGTTTCATGCCAATATGTTATGGGCCCAGGACCCTACATTGAAAAAAGCATTTAGATATAAAGAACAATAACAGAAATACACAAAAATAAAAGGAAGCTGTTTTTCAGAAAAAGTCTTTTATTTTAGTACACAGTAAAAATGCAGAGTACAAGAGCCAGTATGAGCTTCACAAAACTGACAGGCTCAGAGAATTATGCAGCATGGAAATTCGCCATGGAAATGCAGCTTAAACATGAAAAGTTATGAAAGGTCTGCAAGATTCTTCCAGTGACAGTTGAACTGTAAAAGAAATGATAACTGGAGCTGCATAACCGTCCTCTGCTACCAACTGTATATATGTATATATCATCTCTTACAACATGTTTTAAAATAAAACCAACACATTGGTTAAGCCTAAAAGCTTCCTGTGGTTTAACATCTACCACGAACGCCGCTGACACCTATAACATATTAGCACAAGTGCCTTAATAATATGTTTCTGCCAATAGTTTTACACATGTAGAGCATATGGACAGTTTACTTACAAACTGATGAGACTCAGAAGTAAGACAGGCCCAGCTTTTGCAAGTTTACAATATAGAGAAGAGGGGTGGAGGTGTCACACATGAGGTGTTTGTGGGACTGGGAGTGAAAATATTAGTGAAATCTGGTAAAGGTAGCTCCAGTAATGCAGGGGACCTAGCTGGTGAGGAAGTCTTGAATATTATGGTGATTAAAAATTCCTTGTGTGTATGGTGCCTTTTCAAGATAGCACGTGTAATAGACAGTGCACAAGTCTGGGTGCTGCAGAGGCCTAGGTCTTCTAGGCCTTCTGAATAGTCCAGACTTCTGAACAGTCTGGACTGTTAATGTAATGTATGTGGGGGTCTGATGTAGTGGTGCTAATAATATAATATAGGGGTTGGTGGGGGGTTTTAACATAATGTGGAGACTGTTAATGTAAGGTGAGAGTTTGTGGAAGCTATTATTCTAAAGTAAGACCTAGCCATGTAATGTATCAGCTGCTGGGGGCTATTTATTTATTATGGAGTATCTTTTTATTTGATATGGGGCTATTAATGTAATGTATTCGTGCATTGTGGGGTTGACAGGGGCTTTTAATATATTGTAGAGGCTAATATTGTCATGTGGAGTCTCTGTCCTAAATGTGGGGTCTAATAATGTAATGATCAACTTATTGGGGGAAAAGAAGCCTATTAATTAAATGAGATCGCTGTTGATTTAAGCTGGGACTGATTGGGGGATGTCAGCTTAGAGGGACCACGCATTGCTCGATTTTCCAGAAGGTGATTAGGACTTTACTCTTGGTGGGGGGAGCATATGTGACATATATTCTCCCCACTCTTTCCTTGTCACATATGCCTTCACCACCAAGAGATATGTCACATATGTTTTCCCCACACAAGTTCCCTCACCATTCTTCCCTTTTAACATCTGAGGGGAGGGGTTAAGACTACTCTTACAGACAGGCCCATTAAATTCATGAAACGCCTACTGCATTATTGAATCAGGATTGCACGTTCATAAAAGTAGTTTTGTAATCTCTATTCCTAAACAAAGGAGAGAAACAGGAGACCTCTCTTACAATGTGTATTGTAGCCTAGCAAAACATTTTGCACTGCATGGGTGCAAATGCAATTGTTTTTTTACATGCAGAACCAACACTACATGCTTTTGTCCAGTTCTATTTGTACAATGCATTTTAGAGTTGGGCTATGCAACGCCCACTAAATATTGCTAAACCAGGTTGTACATTTTATACTTCCCTCCTGCAGCACAATTGTTTTTCCAGGTGCAAATTTTACACCTAGTAGCCGGATTTGTTCTAAAATCAGCTACAGTGCATAGTGCAAAATGCTTTTGTTGTGCACTGGTGTACCTAGTACATCTGCTCTGTGCACCACAAGGTGCAACTCTACTCTCCACTCTCAAGAGACTCCTCTGCAAACTAGTATTAAACCTAGGTGTGTGGAAAAATGAAAAAATTCAAAGTGGCATACTGTGCAAAAGTGTAATATTTAGAACCACCCATTTCATTACATTAACTTTTTTGTCTCTTAAAATACTACCACATTTATGGCATATTGGTCTACTATCCTAGAATGTCTAAAGAGAGGTCTAAATGTGGTTTCTTCTCAATGTAATTTTAATCTAGAGATCATTCCGATGCTGACTACCCCGACAACACTTACCCCTACATCTTCACACCGAAGGGCTCCTTCCCGACGGTGCTCCATGACGACTGATGTGGCAACCGACTGGAAGTAATCCCGATGAATGAAGAAGGCTGCACGACTTGATGACGTCACTGACATCCGCGTCGCTGTTATCGCTGCTGTTAAGGTGGTAATGCAAGTATGCGCCCATGGACAATGTACAACGCTTTGTAAAGTACATTGTCGGGAAGGAGCCCATCGCTGTGAAGATGTTGGGGTAAGTGTTGTCGGAATAATCAGCATCATTATTCCGTACCCCACCCGATCAAGTTACATAGCAAGGCGAATGCCGACGCGCGTTTTGTGTACTCACTTTATCCACTCAAAAAGAGCTTTTCAACCCTACTGGGGGGCGTAATTACTAGAGCTGCTGAAAATGTTGATATAGCAGCCCTTGGCTCATATACCGATGCTCCTATAAGGAACTATTTCAACCTACTGGGGGGAGGGGTAATTACTAGAGCTGCTGAGAATGTCGATATAGCAGCTCTTGGCTCATATACTGATGCTCCTATAAGTAAATATTCAACCTACTGGGGGGGGTAATTACTAGAGCTGCTGAGAATGTCGATATAGCAGCTCTTGGCTCATATGCTGAAGTTAGCAGCTAATATAGGTTCCAGCGACACTGGCAGCCTCTAAGAGGCATAACAGATCTTATACAGTCAATTGCTATTTCTAAAAATAGCTGAAGGAACAAATAAATCAGTTAATCTTCTCTTTGGGAACCATACTCTCTACAGTGTGACACTATTGATTATTAATATATACGAATCGGTTGTACTGGTCACCCTTATTAAGTAAAGTGATATTGAGAGCTAGGGGTACATTTACTAATCTGCGGGTCTGAAAAAGTGTGTATGTTGCCTATAGCAACCAATCAGATTCTAGGGCCTGATTCATTAAAGATCTTAACTGGAGAAACTTCTTATTTCAGTCCCCTGGACAAAACCATGTTACAATGCAAGGGGTGCAAATTAGTTCTGCACATAACTTAAATACTGACTGTTTTTTCATGTAGCACACAAATACCAACCGTGTGCTACATAAAAAAACAGTCAGTATTTAACTTATGTGCAAAACAGAATACTAATTTGCACCCCTTGCATTGTAACATGGTTTTGTCCAGGAGACTGAAATAAGAAGTTTCTCAAGTTAAGATCCTTAATCAATCAGGCCCCTAGATGTCATTTTGTAGAATTTATTTAATAAATGATAGCTAGAATCTGATTGATTGCTATAGGCAACATCTCTACTTTTTCAAACCCGCAGTTTAGTAAATATAGCCCACAGATTTCATATATAATCAATTTATTTCAAGTTAGAACTTTATTGTAAGCAATTAATTGAAATCAACATTATGATATAAAGATATAATTGGTTCTTTAATATTATACAACATAGCGAGGCATGGCAGTTTTGGCTGCCATTTTAATACACTTTTATTTTGTCACAACTTTCACAGCATGTATAGTTTTTTTCAAATATTTCACTATTAGTGAATATCTAGATAACCAATGAGAATTAAAAAAAAAAAATCTCCTTTTTTTTTTAATTAACTTTTATAAAATATTAAGTTTTAATTGGTCAATTATTAAACTCACAGAATTCCACACCCATGACACATTCTCAGCACCTCCATTTCTCTTTATGTATTAATGAGTGTCAAAGGTGAAGCGTTCTCATATATTCCATTTAGAGTTACTGTTGTAGTCGGGGATGTGATAATCTTGTGTGGTGGTGCTTTCAAGTATATCTCCTAGAATGTCTGCAAGACCCCCAGATTTGGGGGTACCCTTCAGGGAGAACAGGCAATTCTGAAGGAAGACCTTACCTGTCACAAGGCAATCCAATCATCAAGCCCCAATAACTTCAGTAAACACAGCGGGATGTTGACATGATTCAAATCATCGCCACCCACTTGATGATACAAATCGCGTCAAGTACCTGTCGACCTGTTCCTTTCATATCCTGCCTCTGCAACTTCTAGAAACAAGCAATGCAATGTAAGTAAGTACGATGTATGGCGTAAATTAATCTGCTAATATGTTGAGAGTGAGGAGATAACGGGACTGTCTTTATTACATGTTGCACTTTGTTTATTTGAAACTTTGTTTTACATTGGGCAAATTGCCGATTAGAAATGTGCTTCTCCAACACATCCATTTCCAGTGCCACTGGAAGGTGCAAAATGCAGTCCATTAAAAGTATAGGAGAAGGCCCAATCTCTGCCTGCTCAAACTTGGTACAGGAATCATGTCTATGTCCATATGCCAAGGAATGTCCCTAAAAATAAAAAAATATATATATATATATATATATATATATATATATATATATATATATTATAAAACAGGCAATGAATCAATGAATGTAATCTTTTGTGGTAACATCTATGCTAACATTTATGATACCATGTATGAGTAAATATACTGTTTTGTATTATATGTAAGATTGTCACAATTAGAATGTTAATTAAGAAAGCAACATGCTTAAATGTAGCTACATCTTGTGTGCAGTGTTTCTTTGAAATATAAGCATAAGCTTAAGATATAAATATTGGTTCTGCAGATTTAGAGCAGAATATGAACTGTGTTCCTTGGGTTAAATCTGAACTACCTTTGCAATGAGTTTTTTGATGCTATTAGTTATAAAAACATTATTGTTCTTTAGCACATTTGCCAGACTATTAGGTCCCTTTCCCTGTAACAAGGAGTAAATCTGCAAAGTATCTCCCTACATTATCCAAAGCTGCAGGAAAAATGTCCCTCAGCCCTGGCCAAAAACCAGGGGTGCCGTCTTTGTTGTAAAACTTCAAATAAAAATATTTTTTTAAAACAAACCACTGCCATCCAGTGCCAGAAATGCATTCCTATATCATATCAGAGGAGCATTACTATTTCATGTTTAGTGATGGTCACCAAACAACTCAATATCTGAAACAAGAGACTGAAAAGTAGATATAAGTGAAGAAAACAGTAATAAGTGATGGTGACTGGGAAACATTGCTGACAGTCATTAATCACACTCTTATGTACTTCTATCACATTCACATATCCTCATTAGTACTTGAACTTTGGCTGCAGTCATTGATTTTAATGATAAGCTGTGGCAGCAAGGGTAAGGCAGGAGGTCATACATTTATTGAGGAAACAGCTGGTAATGTTTTTGAACCCAAAGTCTACAATATATAAACTGTAGTATATAAACTCACTAAAGAACGCACAAAAAAAACCAACTATCATTATCATCATCACCATTTATTTATATAGCACCACTGATTCCGCAGCACTGTACAGAGAACTCATTCACATCAGTCCCTTCCCCATTGGAGCTTACAGTCTAAATACCCTAACATACACACACAGACAGAGAGAGAGAGAGAGACTAGGGTCAATTTTGTTTGTTTTTTTTATAGCAGCCAATTAACCTACCAAGGGTTTTACATACAAACTCCACACAGATAAGGCCATGGTCGGGAATTGAACTCATGACCCCTGTGCTGTGAGGTAGCAGTGCTAACCACATAGCCACCGTGCTGGCCAAATTTAAATAATGTTTCATGTTAATAATATAGGCATAAATGAGAAAACATGTCAATTAAAAAAAAGAGGGGTTTTTTTAGGTTTTATTTCATTAAAAAAATTTATTAGGCTGTCCTTAATGTGTACTGTACATAACATACACGTTTACAGTTGCTCCTGATTGCAAACACATGTTTTAGCTGCATACTCAGCCGTCATCATTAGTATTTGCGCCAGAGGTTGACTTGGACATGGCTGCATGGGAACACCCTTACTGTACATTTACTACGTGCATACGCCCATTCACTTCCCTGTTCCCTCCCTGAAATCGTATGGTGTAGTAAGGGTCCTATACGCTCCAAGATGACTTGGATGCAGCTGGGCATGTGCAGAATGAATGTGTGTACAATACGCACCTTGATGACTCAGGCATATCAGTATATGTGAAAGTGCTAGAACAGGTTTTTTTGTGTTGCTGAATTTGCACATTATAAATAAGCCTATTTTTTTCAGTTTAGTCAATAATATTTGCTGGAGAAACTGAAGAATGAAAATATATTTTACCAGTTATGTCAGTTTGTCTTTGAGGTGTAGCTTGAGCATTACCACATTTTATCTCAAGAATGGTGACATTCCCAGCAACTAGAGCTGCATCGGTCATTCCTCAAATGGTCTGTATCAGCATTCTTTCTATAGATGTAAACTAGTTTCCTGTGGAAGAATCTTTACACTCCATATAAAACACAGAGCTATTCATACGCCATTTAAAGGTTAAAATAAGTACAAATTATAAGTATCTGTCAACACCAGTGGAGACTGCAGCTGCGACATGTCCATCCTACCTCCGGATATACCATTCTTCTGTCTTCACCTGTTTTTCTCAGGCTCCCCAATGGAAGTCGCGCCCAGTCACTTACTTAATATTGCTACCCTGTCCAGGGGCTTGGCTCTGAACTATTGAACTCGTTACTGTTTAAACCTTTGGAACCTTGCTTGCTTTATACTGCTACAAACCGTGCCTACACAGTGGGATATCTGAACTGTATTTTTATTAGGGATGTGCACCGGCGACTTTTGGTGTCTCGTGTTTTGTGTTTTGGATTCGGATTTTCTTGAGGTTTTGGGTTCGGATTTGTTTCGCAAAACACCTGCCGAAAGGTTTTGGTTTGGATTTAAGGTGTTGGATTCGGATTTTTTTTGAAAAAAGCATAAAAAGTTCAAAAATCAAGTTTTTGGGCTTATTTTCACTCCTACGCTATTATTAACCTCAATAACATTCAATAACAATCATTTCCACTAATTTACAGTGTATTCTGAACACCTCACAATATTGTTATTAGTCCAAAACGTTGCAACGAGGTATCTTTCTGGACTGCGTAGTGGAGTGGTCCCCACAATATAATAAGAAAACCATTAACTGGTCTTAATTACACCAAAAATTGTACCTGGACTGCGTAGAGGAGTGGTCACCACAATATAATTTAACAACCCTCAACTGGTCTGAATCGCACCAAAAAATGTACCTGGACTGCGTAGAGGAGTGGTCACCACAATATAATTTAAAAACCCTGAACTGGTCTGAATCACACCAAAAAATGTACATGGACTGCGTAGAGGAGTGGTCACCACAATATAATTTAAAAACCCTGAACTGGTCTGAATCGCACCAAAAAATGTACCTGGACTGCGTAGAGGAGTGGTCACCACAATATAATTAAAAAACCCTCCACGGGTCTGAATCGCACCAAAATATTTATCTGGACTGCGTAGAGGAGTGGTCCCTACAATATAATTAAAAAACCCTCCACGGGTCTGAATTCCAAAAAAAGGTTTCTTGACTGCGTAGTGGGGTGGCCCCGATACACAATTTTTTTACCGGGGCCACAATATAATTAAAAAACCCTCCACGGGTCTGAATTCCAAAAAAAAAGTTTCTTGACTGCGTAGTCAGGTGGCCCCGGTACTAAATTTGGTACCGGGGCCACAATACCTCCTCCAACTTCCAAGTGTAGTGTTTATAATAACATATAAACACTACAGTAATTCTAGCACGTCAATACCTCTTGTTTTAAATAATGACAGGGCATTTTACTTTTTGTTTAATTTTTTGAATTTGTTGACATTTTGTTTTACTTTTTGAACATGGCAAACGACTGTTGAATGGTCACATAATGCCAAAAAAAGAGTTGCAAGATGGAATTGTCCTTGGGCCCTCCCACCCACCCTTATGTTGATTAAATAGGACATGCACACTTTAACAAACCAATCATTTCAGCGACAGGGCCTACCAAACAACTGTGGCTGAAATGATTGGTTTGTTTGGGCCCCCACACCAAAAAAACAATTCATCTCTCCCTGTACAAACTAAACAGGCTCTACTGAGGAAAGATGTCGTCCTCATCCTCAACCTCTGATTCCTCTCCCCCTACAGTGTGTACTTCCTCCTCCTCACACATTATCAATTCGTCCCCGCTGGACTCCACAACCACAGGTCCCTCTGTACTATCTGGAGGACAGTGCTGTACTTCATTGAGGAATTGATTATTAATTTTTATAAACATCATTTTTTCAACGTTGTGAGGAAGCAACCTCCTTCGCCGCTCACTGACCAGGTTCCCCGCTGCACTAAAAACTCTTTCCGAGTACACATGGAGGGGGGACAACTCAGGTAAAATAGAGCCAGTTTGTACAGGGGCTTCCAAACTGCCTTTTTTTCCTGCCAGTAACCATATGGACTGTCTGACATGTCTATTTGGATGGTGTCAGCAAAATAATCCTCCACCATTTTTTCAATTGTGACAGCATCCAATGCAGCGATAGTAGACATGTCTGCAATGGTTGGCAGGTCCTTCAGTCCGGACCAGATGTTATCAGCATCCCCGCCAGCGGCTCTTTTAAGAAAACTGAGCTTTTTCCTCGCAGCCATAGATGTGGAAGAAAATGAGGGTGGAGCTGTTGGCATGTCATGGTCCTCTTCAGAGGACAATCTCCTGACCAGCAGGTCTTTGCACCGCTGTAGACTTGTGTCCGCCGGAAACAGAGACACAACATACGCTTTAAACCGAGGATCGAGCACGGTGGCCAGAATGTATTCCTCTGACTTTAAAAGAGTGACCACCCTCGGATCCTGGCAAAGCGTACGAAGGGCTACATCCACAAGAGCTACATGCTTGGTGTAATCGCAATGGTTTACCAGCTCCTCCCTCACTTTCTCCAGCTGCTTCTGCAACAGCCTGATCAGGGGAATGACCTGACTCAAGCTGGCTGTGTCGGAACTGACTTCTCATGTGGTAAGTTCAAACGGCTGTAGAACCTTGCACAACACGGAAATCAGTCTCCACTGCGCTTGACTCACTCCTTTGCCTATGTCGTAGGTGGCTGTGTAGGCCTGAATGGCCTTTTGCTGCTCCTCCATCCTCTGCAGCATATAGAAGGTGGAGTTCCAGCGCGTCACAACCTCTTGTTTGAGGTGATTGCAGGGCAGGTTCATGGTTTTTTGATGTGCCTCTAGTCAGCGGTAGGCACTGGCTGAATGCCGAAAGTGTCCAGCAATTTTGCGCGCCACCGCAAGCATCTCCTGCACACCCCTGTCACTCTTGAGGTAATGCTGCACCTCCAAATTATTGGTGTGGGCAAAACATGGGACGTGCTGGAAATTGCCCATATTTAATGCCCGCACAATGTTACTGGCATTGTCTGACACCACAAATCCCCATGAGAGTCTAAGTGGGGTAAGCCACAGGGAGATAATTTCCCTCAGTTTCTCTAATATGTTGTCAGCATTGTGCCTCTTATTAAAGCCTGTAATACACAATGTTGCCTGCCTTTGCACGAGCAGCCATTTTGTAGATGCTGCTACTGATGCAGCTGTTACTGTTGCTGCGGAAGGGGATGCATCTACCCAGTGGGCTGTCACAGTCATATAGTCCTTCGTTTGCCCAGAACCACTTGTCCACATGTCCGTGGTTAAGTGGACAGTGGGTACAACCGCATTTTTTAGAGCACTGAGGACACTTGATCGTACTTCTCTGTACATTTTTGGTATCGCCTGCCTAGTGAAGGGGAATCTCGACGGGATTTGGTACCGGGGACACAATACCTCCATCAACCCTCTAAATCCCACTCCACTGATGGCGGACACCGGGCGCACGTCTAACACTAACATTGCAGTTACAGCCGCAGTTATACGCTTTGCAATAGGGTGACTACTATCGTATTTTGTGGTCATGGCAAACGACTGTTGGACGGTCAATTGTTTTGTGAAAGACTTAGCGGTCTTACAACTTCCCCTCTGGGAAGATGACCGACTAACAGCAGCAACAGCAGCAGTGGCAGTAGTAGGCGTACCGCTGCAGGATTCCTCGGATGAATCCCGTATTGAAGAGGACTCAGTCTGGCTGCTGACTTGGGCTGCAGGACTGAATCTGATGGAGATCGTGGAGGAAGTTGACGAGGAGGGTGTTGCTGGTGTGTATCCAACTGGACCACGGGATTTAGGTGTCCCTGTACCGATGACGGTCCTAGCCCCAGTTCCTGAACTAACCACTGAACTATGAAGGTTATTCAGGTGACGTATAAGGGAGGATTTCCCTAGGTGGGCAAGATCCTTACCCCTGCTTATTTGAGCTTTACATAAGCTACATATGGCCATACATTGGTTGTCTGGATTTGGATAAAAATAACTCCAGACCGAAGAGGTGCATTTTTTGGTCTTCTGACCAGGCATGACGATGGGCTTTCTCATCCCATGGACATCAGCTGTTTCCCCCCCTGGTGCCTCATTTTCAATAACCACATCACCATCCTCATCATCAAGTTCCTCCACAGCGCCAGCTACATCATCAATAGCCTCCTCCAGAGCCACCTCTTCCCGTACAGTGATGGGAAGGTCAGGCTTGACAACCACCAACACCCTTGGACCCGCCTTGGGGATTTGTGATAATTTCTCTTTAGAAGGCAGAGTTGTTTGCTGTTTTGTTGCTGACAGCATAACTCTCTTCAATTTTTTGTAGGGGGAGGAGGAGGGCTAAGATCCTTGGGTGAAGCTGAACCACTAGTCATGAACACGGGCCAGGGCCTAAGCCGTTCCTTGCCACTCCGTGTCGTAAATGGCATATTGGCAACTTTACGTTTCTCCGCAGATGATTTTAAGTTTCTCTTTTTGCTACTTTTACTTAACTTGGGCTTTTTGGATTTTACATGCCCGGTACTAGGAGATTGGGCATCGGGCTTGGAAGACGACGTTGATGGCATTTCATCGTCTATGTCATGACTAGTGGCAGCAGCTTCAGCATTAGGAGGAAGTGGGTCTTGATCTTTCCCTACTTTATCCTCCAAATTTTTGGTCTCCATTATATGTAGCACAAGATACTGCAGAATGTGTGAACTTGGTAATATTGCAGTACCAATGGGCTTATACTGCAGGATTGGTTTTGCAAATTTTGTTGTAATTAAAAAAAAATTTAATTATTTTTTTTGTATTTTTTTTTTTAGAAGTTTTTTTAAAAATTTTTAAACACTTGGGAATAATGGGGAAATAACTATGCCCTTAGAAGGACAGAGCACAGGACACCGCCCTACTGGACTGAACAGGACACAGCACAGGACCCAGCAGCACCACTGAACTCAAAATTGACAGAGCACAGGACACAGCACCACTGGACTGATACTGCAGAACACAGCACAGCACAGCACAGCACAGAACTAAACAGCACAGCACGAGATCTACCAGGACAGAAGACCACCTAACACACCCTCCCTCTAGCCTGATCAATGCCCGAGTGAAGATGGCGGCGACTAGCGGGGAATTTATAGGATCCGAGTATCGCGAGATCCGACAGCGGGATTATAACTCAGAGCCTCGGTTTCAGGTTTTCATTTGGCGCCAATACCCGGATCTGTCTCGGATCCGACTCGGATCGGAAACGTTTGGGTGGGCTCGGATTCACGAAATCCGATTGCGCTCATCTCTAATTTTTATTAACTGTGAAGCTTAATTCTTCTTATTGCCTTCCCATCTGTATTATCCAGTATCTTCAGGAACTACGCTTCTGGACCTCTTTTTCTCAGCATCACACTTGACCCATCTTCCTATCTGGCGTCAACAGGAACTATGCTTCTGGACCTGTCACGGCTATGAGTATTTGTGGATCCCAAACCACTACTTAGATGGTAAAGCAGAGGGTGGTGGAGACAGAACACGCTGGGATAAGTTCAGATGGAAAATCACAATGAAGAAATACACAGACGATAAAGTAGTCTTGCAACTTTAGTATATTGTTCAATGGTGCAACAGCAATAATAAAAGGCATGTACAACTCAGCTGTGGGAAATAAAACAATCACATCAGTACTTCAAGTGGTAACCATGGGCAACAGCATGAAAAACAAGCAATACAGTTCAACGCTGAGATGATGATCCAGAACACTTGTAACCTTGTAACACAGACAGCAATAAAGGACAATCACTGACACAGCTTGAAAGTCCGATGAGGATAGTAAATAGACTTTGCTGATCCAGATGGAATGTGATTCACTTTAGCGGATGGTGATAGGTAATGTAACGGTTCTTGTCAGTGGAACAACAGTTGCATATATATATATATAGTCCAAGAGCTTGGTGAACTAGAGACATGCAATAGAATGTTGCTAGAAGTACAGCGTGACAATAGAAGTCCAACACACAGAGAAACGTAAGTTCATCCCTTTGACAGAAAGCAGCTGATATCGCACAGAACTTAATTAAAGGAACTGGCTCCTAGCTCGGCAATGATTCTTAGAAATAGTCCAGCAATTCACAAACAGCAGAATGATAATAATACCCGTGCCAAACCTAGAACCACAGATGACCAGAACTTGATTGTAGTTCAACAGAATAATGAACAGCCGAGCAGAGCGGTAATGAATCCAATCAATATGAGCACAGTTTATAACAAGCAACTCACGACAGTTCTATGTGCAGATGAAAGTTCAATGAATAGTTGCAGCTTAGAGATGAACCATGAAATGATATTCAGCAGGACCAAATGGAGATCAGCGATGACAGGCAATCTCGGCAACTGAATAGAATCCAGGAGACACTCAGGGAGTTAGGTATGCAGCCAGAACCCACGGTAGTGTGAGTAACACGAAGATCAGGCAATGAATCCCTGATCAAAAGAGGTTGATATAGTCTTCAGTAACCAATAAGCTTCAGAAGGAGGTTTCCAATTAGGATAACAGAAAACCGCTATGAAAAGGTAGAGACTCTGAAACAGGAAACAAGCACCAACATAGTTCCTTAAAGGGCAAGTCACACAGCAGCACCTAGTTATGAGAGCGGTGTGTGACAGGACCTCTTTATCTCAGCAGCTCTCTGGACCCATCTTCCCTCCTACCACGCTCTGGGCAAATATCTGCCTAGATCATCTGTCTACACTCTGGATCTACCTGCTACCAGCCATTGGAATCCAACCACTGGAAACAGGTAACTGAGTTTTTTTTTTTTATTGTTACCATGACAGAGTTACCTATACCAAAATATATATGGATACCCTATACAACCTTAAGAAATGGCCTTGATTCAAGCCTTACTATCCCTCCAGGAACAACTCACAGCTAATGTCACGGGCACTAGGAGTTTCTACCCAGGTTCCACCAGATGGTAATGCTGCCAGAGGGCGGAGGTACACCACGAACCTTTGAGCAGTGAGGTGAATGGTTGGAGTGTAAGGAACAGCAGGTAGATAGGAGATGAGTGAGGAAGTCAGTGACTTGCAGCTATAGATGTGATGAGTCAGCGACTTGGAGCTATAGATGAGATGAGTCAGTGACTTGGAGAGCAAGTTGTACCACTGTAGTGATGAGGAGACTTGTACTGGTGCTGGTAGGTAGCGGGGTAGTCGGTGGTCTGCGTGTAGCAAGTTGTACCACCGCTGTGCTGAGAAGGCTTGTCCAACACAGATATGCAGGCACAACGAATAGTCTGTAGCAACAATGTGTAACTCGAGAAAGCAGAGCAGGTAATCAGCTGGAGAACTGAAGACACGAGCTGCAGTGTATTTAGTCTGTAGCGGTATGGGAACCGTTTGAGGAGTAGAGCAGTGAATCAGCTGGAACTGAAGACACGAGCTAAACACAGGAACACCTTCAGAGACTCACAGGGAGTGAGAATCAAGATCAGGCAATGAACCTAAGGCCACAGGTGCCTTAAGTAGGGTAAGGTGATTGATCCACCAATTAGGTTTAAAAGCAAGGTGTTAGTAGTTCAGGGATCCTGCACATGCGCAATGCGACAGGTTCAGCGCAGGTGCTGGCAGGAATGACAGGGAACCACGCACCAGAGCAGAGGCACTCACGGTCCGGTGAGTGACAGCTAAGCAGGTAGACATTGACGAAATACAAGCCGTCCAAGCCTTACCTCACGCCGCCTCAGCTCCTGCATTAGGACAAAAGCCCTCCGCAGCCAATTCCAACCCATGCCATTGATAAAAGTACCTGAAAAATTAGAACGAAATCGCATCCAGCTCATTCCTTTATGGCTCAGTGCCATTTAGATTTTCAAATGTGCCTGTCACGGACTTACCTGATCCCCGCCGCTCCGTCAGCTGCACTTCCGCATTCAGGACCATGTGACCGCACCCGGAGGCAGGCACATGACCACAACCCTAGAGGCGGGGATTTTGAATCCCCTTCAGTATATAAACCTCACTCTGACACTCGCTGAGTGTCAGAGCAACACTTACCTGTTCCTGGCTCCTGCTCTTCGTGGATTGCAGTGTCTTTCAGTTTCCAGTGTCTTCCTGTGTGCTGATCTCTGCCTGTTTGACTTCCCTGGCTCTCCTTTCCCTGTGTACCGACCCGGCTTGCTGACCATTCTCCTATTCTTGTGACCCGTGTACCGAACCTGGCTTGTTGACTCCGAGTTGCCTTCTGATTCTGCCTGACTCCATTCCTGTGTACCGAACCGGCTTGTTTGACTCCGCTACCACCGCTCCACTCCGCTGTACTACATCTTGAGGCGAACCTGGGGACCGCGACCTGCGACTCCTGGCAGCGAAGCCCACCCCGCCTTGCGGCGGTTCTTGGTGAACACCGGGGAGATCGTTAGACTCCGCACCTCAGGTAAGCCAGTGCTAATCAAGATTAGTAATATAGTATCCAGAATCTGTTACAGTGCCCCAAAGGCTAATCTTTACTTTGTGTAAAGGAGTTGCCTTAGCTTGGGCTTTTTGCCTTCTTGGAAAGACAGCATCCTATTTTGGATTTCCTTCTGTTATTTCTTTTATCTTTCAGTAAGACTTTTGATGACCCACACAAGGCGACCACTGCTGAGTCTGTCTTATCAAACCTTTGGCAAGGCCCACGGTCAGTCTTAGACTATACCATTGAATTCCATCTGTGGATGTGAAACACTGACTGGAATGTTGCAGCCAACCATATTAATATCACAAGGGACTGATGACATTAAAGATGAATTGGCCTATTTAGACCCTGCTCAAGGTCTAGAGGAGGTCATGGATAGATTCATGACTGTTGACACTGATGTCTCATGGAATGCTGAAAACAAAACGAAGAACCCAGCATTCTATTTCAGTAGTAACTCCCATGACCCCCTCTTTCCGTGCTTTAGATACTACACCTAAGGCATCTGAGTGAAAGCCAATGCAAATAAGGGGGTGTTAGGGGTCCACTCTCCCCTCAAGAAAGGACGACAAGAAGAAGAGAGTTCAATCTTTGTCTTTATTTTGCTAGTCCAAAGCATTTCCTGGCAGTGTCCAATACGTGGTAGAACCTAGCGGTCTTTGGGAAACTACCAGACCTCAACTCTTTAAAGGGGGAATCAGGGTTGTTCTTTTTTCACTACCCTCTTACCATCAGTTAGTCTAATATTACTAAGACTATTCCCCATTGTTATATATCTCTCAAGATGAAGTTCATTTTTAAAAATAATCACATCAAACCGATGTTCTTAGTTGATTCTAGTTTCATGAGTAATTATATTAACCGTGGCCTAGTTAAATTTCACAGCATCCCTATTAAGACTAAATTTATATAGAATATTAGACTTAGGACTACGCTCCTATCAATGGAAGCTGTATCACTCTATGAAGGACACACACCTCCCAGACACAACAGATATTATATAGAAATAAGAGTCTCCAGCGCTACTGACTCTGTAAATTAACATATAAAAAGAATGAAACAAATACTTCTTTCCTCCTGGTTTGTGCCAATATTCATTCAAAGATTTTCATAGTGATAAATCATATGTGAAATGAAAAAAAATTGCAAACAGACGGGGGGAATTCAATTGACCGCAGGTTTTTTCTTTCCACCTTGTTAAAAAAAATACCTGCGCGGGTTTGGATCCGCTGGCGCGATCGTTTTTAGCTACTGCCGCGTAAAAATCGTGCAATTCAATTCTAAAACCAGCCAGCTCCAACGCGTTAATCATTGGTGCTTGGGAATTTTTGGGGGAGTGAAGGGGAGGGTTTAACGCACTCATCTATAATAAAAAAAAATGCACTGGCATACATTTGCATTGTATTACACAGCCTTTCTATTTTATAATATTCTACATACAGTACTTTTTTTTTTTACTATATTTTTTTATTTGACTTTTTTTCTACTATACAATCATCTATACCAAGACAAAACACAATAGTACATATGTACTTCTACTTGTCAGCGATAGGACCGTTTGTGCAAAAAAAGGTGTGTTAAAAATTTAATTAAATATCGGGTAAAGTTAACCCGCTTTAAAATGTGGAAACCGCGTTAAAATGACTTAATGCGGTGTAAAAAAAAACCACAGTCAATTGAAGTCCCCCCATAGTGTGATATTGTAATGAAAACAATAAAATCTACACTCAAAACTGTGTAATTGATATAAAATATGTTCCAATGCTTATTTGTTTTCTTTCCCATGTAGGGAGTGCATTTACTAAAACACTATTTTTCTGTGCCTTTAATACATCTTTTATTTGTTAAACATGATCTTCCACCTTCACCACAAATCTCCCATTTTGTGTAAACTTAAAGACAAAAGCACCATTTAGAGCGTTGTATCTAAAGCTTTCAGCAACCTTGTTCTTATTATTTGTTGATGGATTCCTCATCAATAGGTGATGTAGCATAAAAAAGGAATATAATATTCTGAGCGCAATCCGGATTTAGTATTATACGCACGTATTTAGGATTTGCGTACTCCCAAATTCAACAAGGCACGGACATTTTTACAGTTGCTCGTCATTGCAAATACATGTTACAGCATGCACACGAGACAGTCAACACTACTGATCAGGACTTAGAATAGCCCTGTAGCTGGAGCAAGAGAAAAACAAGTAACTTTAAGACGCTCAGAGCTGGATTCGAACATGGCTACGTGTGCTTGAGTTTGGCATGCCCCTACTGTACATTGACTACAGTAACCCGCCTCTTCCCACCCAGTTCACTCCCCAAAATTGTAGGCTGTAGTAGGTGTCCTTTGTGTACAAAGACCCATGAGGACACTGCTGCGTTCACATATCTCCCAGCTCTGGGCACGCACAGAGTGATTTTGCGAATGATACGCTCAAAATCGGCAGATACAAGCCTTGATGAATCAGGCCCTATCGCTCTGCTTGTGCAGTATGCGCCAGGAATAAGACCCCCCCCATTTACCACCAACCAGGTTGCTCCAACCATTGCCCATACCCGCAGGTCCATGGAAAGACATTTCTAAGGATTTCATCTCGGAATCACCACCATCACCACCTGTTCCAAAAAACAGCCCACTTATTTCTTAAACACATTTGCAACTTTCAGGGTTGCCCTGATTCTATTTTATCAGACAAAGGAACACAAATTTCTTCTCACTTCTGTAAAGCCTTTGCCATTCTTTATACAATTGGTTAAATCTGTCCTTGGGCTATCACCCACAATTCAGTTGCCAAATAGAAAGAGTTAATCAATGTTTGGCACAATATCTGTACATTTTTACCTATTTTCAACAAGGCAATTGGGCTGAGCTCCTGGTCATGGCATAATTCACTTATAAAATGCAAACCGTTCTTCAACTCAAGTAAGCCTGTTCTTTTCTACCAATGGATATCATCCTCAACTCATCCTGATGGTTGCATCTAAAGATGACGTTCCTATGGCTAAAGATTTACACAAGAAATTACACCATTTATGGAAACAATTAACACAAAACTGTAATGATCCCTAATGAATTCAGGATGCGGAAAAAGAAGTAGAAAAACCAAGTGCCTTTATTTAGGCAAAATATGTGGACAAGGATTCAGTTCATGGAATATGCTGATTTCAGGTAGCAGAACAGGTATACTTCAATACACAAATATGAACAGGAAGCAACAGGTTCCAAGTAATGATTCAAATGACAAATACAGTTCAAAATGCAGGAAGTAGATGAAGTTACCCAACTGTCAGGAGGCACGAGGCACCAGACTAAAGAGGCAGGGATCAGGATTCCAGATAGCCAGAGGCATGAGGCAGTCCAGGGAAGCAGATGGACTAGCTGAGTCCAGTGACCAGCCAGAGGTCAGGACTACAAGCAGAATCCAGTAGCCAAGCAGAGGTCAGGGTCACAAGCAAACAAGTGTAATCTGGTAATCAAGCAGAGGTCAGGGCAGCAGGCCAACAAGCAGAGTCCAGTAGTCAGGCAGAGGGTCACAACGAGAGATCAGACAGCAGTGAAGCAAACTGGAACAGGGTATAAACAGGAGACAAGCAGCAGCCAGGTACAAATGATGGACTGCACCGAACTCAGACTGAGGCAGATATATGAAGCCGAAAAAAGGTGCAGGTACTTAATCAGGTAAGGGGAGTAACTCCTACAGGCGAGGTGTAAAGTTCAGAGGCAAAAAAGCAGCACCTCTGGTGGAATTGTGGTGCTGCAGCCACATACAAAGTATAGGGAGAGTCGTAACAATAACATTAGTCAAGCACTGAAAAAATATAACTATCTGTTACAACCTAGTAATACCTATGTCAATCCCAATTGGCACTACCAGACCAGAGGCGCAGAGTCTAATGAGTTCCCTGGTTTTCACCAAGCACCGCCGCTAGGTAGGATGGGCTTTGCTACTGGGAACTCACAGATCGCGGCCCTCTGGACTGCATTAGGATGTAACGGTAGGAAAAAAGAGAGGTACCTTGAATGTAGTCAAGCAGGGACTGGTACACACAAGATCAGCAGCAGTCGTCAGAAACAGGCAAGGTTTGGTACACAGGAGATCAGCAGCACTTGGTCAGAGACAGGCAGAGTTCGATAGACAGGAGATCAGCAGTACTTGGTCAGAAATAGGCAGGGTTCGGTACACAGGAGATCTGCAGGATTAAATACACAAGGAGTACTACAGGGAGTCAGTAGCTTGGCAAATTAGTTGCACTGACACTGTGCAAATGTTGTATAGGAAAAGTCATTTGATACGACCACCCCGACAGTGCGGTCATGTGACCTGCCACCCGGAAATGCCGCACACGGCTCAGAGAGGACTGCGCTGGAGCGAGGTAAGTCTGTTACACTATCATGCCAACCAGCGAAGGTGACCTGCCCCACTTCTCTCACATGAAGATAAAGTATGGCTTTCCACCACGAATTTAAATCTTAGAAGACCATGGCACAAGCTAGCTGACTGATATATTTGGCCTTTTAGTATACTAGCGAGACCCACGCTTTCTATTCTCAAACTACAACTACCTTTCATATCTTGCAAATTAAACCTTCAAGGTCTCCTCTGTCCCAAATGTCTGCTCCACCACCTGTGAAGGTTCTTGGACACAATGAATATATTGTAAAAAAAATATTGGATTCCTGCATTTTTTGTGGTCATTTACAGTTCTTTATCAAATATAAAGGCTATAGCTTAGAAAAACGATCATGGGAACCAGCAGAAAATGTTCACTCTCTCAAATTGGTATAATTGTTTTATCCTTCAACATTCAACCAAGCCTGGAGTGCCTGGAAGGGAAAGGGAATACTGTCAGAGCCAGTGGGGACTGTAGCTGCGGCATGTCCATCCCCGCTCCGGACATGCAGCATCTTACCTTTTAGGGCAATCCACTTTTCACGGCTTGTCCTCCACTACTGTTCTCCTGTCTTCGCTTGTCCTGCTCAGGCTCTGCGACCGAAGTCGCGTCCAGTCTCCTGCATTGCTTAGCTAACTTGCTGGTGGTTCTGCGCATGCGCAGACCTTCTAATTTGTTCCTTGAAATTTCCCACTGACATCATCAAGATGCACCACTGGTACTATAAAAGGAAATAATCTTCCTACTAACATTGCTAGGTAATTGTGTTAACTTTACCCAACCTCTGTATATGTGACATTATCTGGTACCTTCAATACTTGGCTTTTGGACTTTATTTACTTGCTGCAGTTTAACCCCTTAGAACACTGTTAGAACACTGTTGCTGGTCTTTGCAACAAGCTCTGGAGTATTGAACTTGTTACTATTTAACCCCTTGGACCCCTCGCTTGCTTAAAATTACTACCATGTGTACCAACTTGAATCTGGATTATTGGAATTGCTACTGTTTAATCCCCTTGGAACCTTGCTTGCTTCATACTTCTACACCATGTGCTTACATGGCCAGATATCTGAACTGTATTGTTATTAACTGTGAAGCTTAAGTCTTCTTATTGTCTTCTGTCTGTATTATCTGGTGTTTTCAGGAACTACACTTCTGAACCTCTTCATCTCAGCAACTCTCTGGGCCCATCTTCCAAACCTCCTACCATGCTCTGGGCAAATACTTGTCTGTATCATCTGAATACTCAGCCTGCTACCAGCCATTGAAGTCCAACCACTGAAAACAGTTTCTTTTTTTTATTGTTACTATGATAGTATCAAGGTACAGAAAACAAAAAGAAAATCAGGCCCTCATAGATTCCCATCTCATACCTCCAAAATTTGAGGTCCTGGAATCAGGACAGGGGGCGTTGTTGCAACACAATGTGGTGGACTGCCCCTTAGCAGCCTCTGCTTCCCTCCAACACCCATACAATGCCATGTGCACAGGTAGCAGGTGCACATGGCTTGGTGCCCCTATTATCGATCTCTGATAACCTGAATTTCTTTCAAACAAATGGAGAGAATGATATGATACAAAGACAAGTAGTTGTAGTTTCCGAATAAGCTCTGAAGGACTTCTCAGACTGCGTCTTTATTTATACCTAAGCTCGAGCATTAACTGGTTAACAACAAGTATATATAAGGAAATCTCTTTAGCTCAGAAAATATTTCTTTGCAACAATAAATACATATAAGGCAATATCCTTTGTCTAGTACTGCGTAATGTCTTCCAGGCTGTTGTTTTTAGTCTTGCATCCTGTTATTGTCTCTGTTCCATGGGAAACACTTGTTTTTTTCTTCACTCTTATGTCAAATGCGTAGTTCTCATATCTGTAGTTATAGCTTTTTAAGGTATTTCACACATATATTTGTACCTTTTAATAACTATTCATTGTTTAATACTCTCACAATCCCCTCTTTTTATTCCACTAAACAAATATACATGTGTTTTCTGACCCTTCCTTTCATATCATGATACAGAGTTACCTTTTTATTCCTCCAGCTACTTTTACCCAGATTTTGACCTAACGTCTCCATGTGAGTAGAAAATCAATCATTCACCAGAGAAGGTATCCTTTGCATCGTTTATTCTTTCCCTAGCAGTATTTCACTGCAGTATACAGGTCATTTTTGTTTAATAGGGGTTATTCCGTTTACATAAAGTACTTACTTTTTGAATTTGATTAAAATATGTTTGTACTGGAGTCATGGCCTGATTAACCATTTTTCTAAACTTACAGAACAAATAACAATTCCACACAATCAACAGGATCAAAACCACTATTATTACCAGTATTGGATGGAGCATTACCCTAAAAATACCTGTTGCAGTAGGGGAGTTACCTGTGAACACATCCCACCAATGGTGTTGTAGGTTATCTTTTAATTGATGAGCTACAAATTTTAATTCCTGTGCTTCTATTATCATCTGCATTTGTGCATGATTAGCTGAATAGTTTACCTGTGCCAAATTCTCTGCCAGGCGCTGGGTGTTTATAGTATTGGTTATCCCCTGAACATTAATAATCAAGTTATGGGAGGGTAATTTAATTGGCATAAATTGCTGATATATATTGTCTTTACTATCCTTGTAGATATATAGGTCTCATTTCTCCATATTACATGAGTAACATTTTGGATGCATCCTGAGAATGGATTAGTCAAGTTATACATTTCTGTAGTTTGTTTATCATGGGTTACTAAGCACACTATTTGTGGTGCTATTTCTATAAACATATAATTTCTCCTGTTATGGAGCTTCCCATTACAGACACTAGTCGGATGTTCTAACTTACAAGTTTCATAAACTTGAGTGTTTTGAGAGCATACTATTCCATTGTCTGTATTTGAACACAATCCTAAGTTATGTGTATTCTTTTTATCATCTATATACTCCCCTTTTATCTGTGGGGTCCATAATTGTGTTCCACTGACATGGGCATAAAGTGGGACAGGTAAAATGAGGAATTTACACATTATCTTAGTCCTCAGTATACTGTATATCTGAAAACCTCCTGTGCACCAGTTTTCTGTACACTTAACACCTATTCCATTGGCTTGGAGTCATAACTGCGTAGCTACATTAAACATATTTCCATATACCAGTTCATTGTTAGTCATTAGTTGATTTTGAGCATTACTCTTTTGTATTTTCTGATACAGTGTCTTAATTAAGCATTCAGTCCAGTTAAATATATAGGAGATATTTACATCTATTCCTAAGGAAATGAAAAACGTTGAATTAAATATCTGCATATATTCTTTGTCCCATAATATTAGTTTCTGCAAAGGCGTGAAAACTGTAAGCATCCACTGTGCCTGCATAGTGATTACCTTGTTTATATCTTCTCCTGCTGCACTCATCTTATTACTCATTGTTTCTATATCTATACCAGTGGTTCCCAAACTTTTGCAGTTCGCAGCACCCTTAGAGTCTCCAAATTTTTTCAAGGCACCCCTCCAAAATAATTACTGAGCAGTCCTGTTTTAGAAGTAGTTGGGTCGAAAAATTGTAATAAGTATTTAGGTCACGACAGAAATACTTATTTAGTTGTATGCAAAAATGCCCCTCTGCATCCAGACACTCTGCCCCCTCTGCATCCAGGCACACTGCCCCCTCTGCATCCAGGCACACTGCCCCCTCTGCAACCAGGCACACTGCCCCCTCTGCATCCAAGCACACTGCTCTCTCTCACGTTGCCCCCTCTGCCCTCTGTCCCCTCCTCTGCCCTCTGTCACGCTGTTCCCCTCCTCTGCCCTCTGTCACCCTCCTCTGCCCTCTCTCACGCTGTCACCCTCCTCTGCCCTCTCTCACACTGTCACCCTCCTCTGCCCTCTCTCATGCTGTCACCCTCCTCTGCCATCTGCCCTCCTCCTCTGCTCTCTGTCCCCCTCCTCTGCTCTCTGTCCCCCTCCTCTGCTCGCTGTCCCCCTCCTCTGCCATCTGTCCCCCTCCTCTGCCATCTGTCCCCCTCCTCTGCCATCTGTCCCCCTCCTCTGCTCTCTGTCCCCCTCCTCTGCTCTCTGTCCCCCTCCTCTGCTCTCTGTCCCCCTCCTCTGCCATCTGTCCCCCTACTCTGCCATCTGCCCTCCTCCTCTGCTCTCTGTCCCCCTCCTCTGCTCTCTGTCCCCCTCCTCTGCTCTCTGTCCCCCTCCTCTGCTCTCTGTCCCCCTCCTCTGCCCGCTGTCTCCATCCTCTGCCCCGCTGTCCCCCTCCTCTGCCATCTGACCCCCTCCTCTGCCATCTGACCCCCTCCTCTGCCATCTGACCCCCTCCTCTGCCATCTGACCCCATCCTCTGCCATCTGTCCCCATCCTCTGCTCTCTGTCCCCATCCTCTGCTCTCTGTCCCCCTCTTCTGCTCTCTGTCCCCCTCCTCTGCCCCGCTGTCCCCCTCCTCTGCCCCGCTGTCCCCCTCCTCTGCCATCTGACCCCCTCCTCTGCCATCTGACCCCCTCCTCTGCCATCTGACCCCCTCCTCTGCTCTCTGTCCCCCTCCTCTGCCATCTGTCCCCCTCCTCTGCCATTTGTCACCCTCCTCTGCCATCTGACCCCCTCCTCTGCCATCTGTCCCCCTCCTCTGCCATCTGTCCCCCTCCTCTGCCATCTGCCCTCCTCCTCTGCTCTGTCCCCCTCCTCTGCCATCTGCCCTCCTCCTCTGCTCCACGCCAGGCGCCAGCTATAGAAAAAAAGAAAGCAAACAGAAACTTACCAATCCGCGCGGCGCTAGGACCCTGCAGTCTCCTCTCTTGCGCAGCTGTCACTGACGTCGATATTCAGTGACAGCTGCGGGAGAGAGGAGGCTGCAGGGTCCTAGCACCGTGCGGATTGGTAAATTTCTGTTTGCTTTCTTTTTTCTAGGGCTGGCCCGCAGCACCCCAGTGACAGCGCCGCGGCACCCCTGGGAGCCACGGCGCACACTTTGGGAACCGCCGATCGATACTCTTAAGTACCCCCATTCCAGTACCTGTTGCCCCCAATAATGTATCATTCCCTTTTCTTCCTATTTTGGCATTTGGGATCAAGAGGGAATGTGATATTGAAAGTATGCTGGGTTGTATATTTCCTAGTACCTATATTTCTGCAGGTAGATTAGAGTATCATTAATGACTTTCATTACCCTGTGCCATGCTGCTTTTGCTGCCCCCTTCTCCTGGCCCCCCTTCATCACCTTGTGCCATGCTGCTTTTTCTCTCCCCTTCTCCTGGCCCCCTTCATAACCCTGTGCCATGTTGCCTTGGCCCCCCTTCACCCTGTGCCATGCTGCTTTGACCCCCCTTTCACCCTGTGCCATGCTGCTTTGGACCCCCTTCCACACTCTGCCGTGCTGTTTTGGTGCCCCTTTCACACTCTGCCATGCTGTCTGTGCTCCCCTTTTTCACTCTCTGCCATGCTGTCTGTGCTCTCCCTTTTCACTCTCTACGAACTTCTTATAAGTCTCCCCACGTGGCAGCCCAAATTGTCAACAGTCATTCTATATATCTATGTAAGGCCAGCGGATTCTTTCTGTAATCTTTCCTTACTATATCAGTTAATTCTGCCAAGGCCCAAGGTCTATATTGTTCCTGTCTTCGAATTACTCTTAATCTAGGTGCATCGGGGTGGTTTAATTGACCAAATTCTGGATTTGGTTTGTGCGCTGTCTGTATAGTAACTGGGGGCAGGACTATGAGGATATGGGGGTGGCCCTACTTCCACTGGATACATTGTAGTCTTCCCACAATTACATGTGGTACCCTTGGAGTCAACCTGACCAAAATTGCAGATATTAACCTTACTCCTAGTCCAGTGTGATGAGGGTGACCACAGGGGAGATTTTCTATTTGAGTTTCCTAGGAGGGAGTAACATGGTTCTCCTTCATCTGATACCTGATTATTGTCACAAATCAATGCATGAATACACCTAAGGAGCCACGAATAAGGTGAAAAACATTCAATGTTTATTTGCTGAAGAGTATGAACAGAAGATGTAATAATGAGCTTTGTAGTAATTACCAGGTATACGGCAGTTGCAGGTAAACAGGAGGTATGGAAAGATTCCAGGCAGCAAGTGCAGAGGTAAATACCAGGTTCACAGATGATACAGGTAAGCAGAATGTATGTAGAGATCCCAAGCAGCATAAACACAGAAGCACAGCAGTAGGAAGTAACAACAATGAATAACAGGATGTGACCACAGAGTGTAACATCAATAACCAGCAATGAATGCTGGGAGAGACAGATATACATAGTGAACACCCAGGTGCCAGGGTTAATTAGTGCAGCAGGGTTAACTCCTAAGGGACTAGAAGCAGGCACAATAGCAGCACCTCTGGTGATCAGAGGTACTGCTGCTAACATATAAAATGAAAACAAATACTGCACTGTTCAAAACAAACAGGGGCTGCAGGATGCAAGCAGCATTCAAAAGGGAGATGTTGCAAAGCAGACAGAGGCAGACCGTGACAGTACCCCCTCTAAAGGGTGGATTACAGACGCCCAATTACCAAAAGTGGTTAAGTTCATCAGTATCATAGTCCAGAGTCATGGTCCTGGTAGAGAAATACTCAGCGAAGGGCGGAAAAGGCACAGAAACTATGTCAGAAGAGAGCTCTGAGACCCAGAAGACCCTTTTTTCTTCTTCTTCTTTGCTTTCTTTTTATAAGTCTTTTCAAGGATACAGAGTTGTTCAAATTAAATAGAACATGAAGGCAATTTCAAGGCTTGGGCAACTGGAGACAAAGAAGATGGCACAGAAGACATGCAGGGAGTAGGACTGACAAGTGCTTGAGCAAATTCTTTGAACACCGCCTCACAAAAAAGTTGTAAATCAGAAAGGATTGGATCTCTAATCTCAATAAGGGGCTGGCCCATTCCAGAACTTTTCCTGTAAAGTTGGACAACAGGTAATACACTTGCTTTTGTTGGTTATCTAGGAGATCAGGTACTGCTGTATGTCCCCATTGAAGGTAGGTGGTCGGAAGTCTGGAACAGAGGATGAATTTGATTTAGCACAAGACAGGGTCAGTTCGGGTTGAACATGCGTCCCTGGGGACTCGAGCAGGACACCCTTGGTAGAAGACAGCCCAGGGCAGGAGGCCCGGATTGGGTAGACGACTTGGCAGGGGCCCCGGATTGGGCAGACGACTTGGCAGGAGGCCCGGACTGGGCGGCAGGCCTGGCGGCAGGCCCGCACTGGGCGGCAGACCTGGCGGGGACAACACTGTGAGAAGCCTCTGAGCAGACAGCGCTGTGAGAAGCGTCAGAGCAGACAGTGCTGTTGTCACTCACCGGACAGTTAGTGCCTCTGGTCTGGTACATGGCTCTCTCTCATTCCTGCCGGCGCCTGTCCTAAGCCGCGGCCGTCCGCCATCTTGACTGGATTGCGCATGTGCAGGACTCTTGAACTTAAAACCTTGCTTTTAATCCTATTGGTGAATCAATCACCACTCACTATTTAAGGCACCTATGTCCTTAGTATCGTTGCCTGTTCTTGGTTCTCATTCCCTTGAGACTCATAGGTGTTTCCTGTGTTCTGCTCGTGTGATCGGTTTTGCTGTGGACAAGTCCTCTCTGCTCATCCGTGGTAAACTTGCCCGCTACAGACTACCTCTACTCCACTGCATGCCTACACCTGGACAAGCCTTATCTGCTCTTCTGTGGTAAACATACCCGCTATAGACTGCTTGCCATTCCGCTGCATACCTGCACCTGGACAAGCCTGCTCTGCTCATCAGTGGTAACGTACCCGCCACAGACTATTTGCTATTCAGCTGCTTGCCTGCATTTGGACAAGTCTCCCTTGCTCATCAGTGGTATACTTGCCGCTACAGACTACCCGCTATTCCACCACCTACCTGCACCTGGACAAGTCTTCCCATCACCGCAGTGGTACAACTTGCTATCCGCAGACCAGTGACGCTCCCTCTCCTACCTGCACCTGGACAACTCTTTCCATCACAGCAGTGGTACAACTTGCTATCCGCAGACCACTGACGCTCCCGCTCCTACCTGCACCTGGACAACTCTTCCCATCACAGCAGTGGTACAACTTGCTATCCGCAGACAACTGACTCTCCCCGCTACCCACCTGCACTGGCACGAGTCTTCACTGCACATCAGTTGTTATACCTACCTCCGCATTATAGTTGCAAGTCGCTGACTCTCCTGCTGCATAGCTGCAAGTCGCTGACTCTCCATTGACATTCCTTATCCTAAGTTGTTGTACTGTTCCAACCATTCACCATACTGCCCAGAGGATCGCCGTGATAAACTCCGCCCCTCTGGTAAGCATAATCACACCTGGTGAATCCTGGGTAGAAACTCCTAGTGCCCATGACAGCTGTGAGAAGCATCAGAGCAGACAGCACCAAGTGGTAATTCGGGCTGAACCGCATAGAGTGGCAACTCGGGCTGAACCGCATAGAGTGGCAACTCTGGCTGAACCGCATAGAGTTGCTACTTGGGCTGAACCGCATAGAGTGGCAACTCGGGCTGAACCGCATAGCGTGGCAACTCGTGCTGAACCGCATGGACAGGCAACTCGGGCTGAACCGCATGGACAGGCAACTCGGGCTGAACCGCATGGACAGGCAACTCGGGCTGAACCGCATGGACAGGCAACTCGGGCTGAACCGCATGGACAGGCAACTCGGGCTGAACCGCATGGACAGGCAAGTCGGGCTGAACCGCATGGACAGGCAACTCGGGCTGAACCGCATGGACAGGAATCTCCGGCTGAACCGCATGGACAGGAATCTCCGGCTGAACCGCATGGACAGGAAACTCCGGCTGAACCGCATGGACTGGCAACGTCACAGGAGCAGACTGGAGAGACAGGACCCCCTCTGGAGCAGACTTTAAGGACAGTGGCTGAAGACTCGGGAGTAGAGGCAGCGGCTGAAGACTCGGGACCCATAGATTGTAAGCTTGCGAGCAGGGCTTCTCACCTCTTTGTCTGTTTTACCCAGTTTGTTAATTAGTTTACTATGTTTGTCCCCAATTGTAAAGCGCTACGGAATATGTTGGCTATATAAATAAATGATGATGATGATGATGACCAGACAGCACGGTGGCAGGAGACCTGGGTGCAGAGGCTGCGGCTGGAGACTCGGGAGCAGAGGCTGCGGCTGGAGACTCGGGAGCAGAGGCTGCGGCAGGAGACTCGGGTGCAGAGGCTGCGGCAGGAGACTCGGGTGCAGAGGCTGCGGCAGGAGACTCGGGTGCAGAGGCTGCGGCAGGAGACTCGGGTGCAGAGGCTGCGGCAGGAGACTCGGGTGCAGAGGCTGCGGCAGGAGACTCGGGTGCAGAGGCTGCGGCAGGAGACTCGGGTGCAGAGGCTGCGGCAGGAGACTCTGGTGCAGAGGCTGCGGCAGGAGACTCGGGAGAAGAGGCTGGGGCAGGAGACTCGGGTGCAGAGGCTGCGGCAGGAGACTCGGGTGCAGAGGCTGCGGCAGGAGACTCGGGTGCAGAGGCTGCGGCAGGAGACTCGGGTGCAGAGGCTGCGGCACGAGACTCGGGTGCAGAGGCTGCGGCAGGAGACTCGGGTGCAGAGGCTGCGGCAGGAGACTCGGGAGCAGAGGCTGCGGCAGGAGACTCTGGTGCAGAGGCTGCGGCAGGAGACTCTGGTGCAGAGGCTGGGGCAGGAGACTCTGGTGCAGAGGCTGCGGCAGGAGACTCGGGTGCAGAGGCTGCGGCCCGAGACTCGGGTGCAGAGGCTGCGGCCCGAGACTCGGGTGCAGAGGCTGCGGCCCGAGACTCGGGTGCAGAGGCTGCGGCCCGAGACTCGGGTGCAGAGGCTGCGGCCCGAGACTCGGGTGCAGAGGCTGCGGCCCGAGACTCGGGTGCAGAGGCTGCGGCCCGAGACTCGGGTGCAGAGGCTGCGGCCCGAGACTCGGGTGCAGAGGAGACCCAGAAGACCCTTTTTTCTTCTTCTTCTTTGCTTTCTTTTTATAAGTCTTTTCAAGGATACAGAGTTGTTCAAATTAAATAGAACATGAAGGCAATTTCAAGGCTTGGGCAACTGGAGACAAAGAAGATGGCACAGAAGACATGCAGGGAGTAGGACTGACAAGTGCTTGAGCAAATTCTTTGAACACCGCCTCACAAAAAAGTTGTAAATCAGAAAGGATTGGATCTCTAATCTCAATAAGGGGCTGGCCCATTCCAGAACTTTTCCTGTAAAGTTGGACAACAGGTAATACACTTGCTTTTGTTGGTTATCTAGGAGATCAGGTACTGCTGTATGTCCCCATTGAAGGTAGGTGGTCGGAAGTCTGGAACAGAGGATGAATTTGATTTAGCACAAGACAGGGTCAGTTCGGGTTGAACATGCGTCCCTGGGGACTCGAGCAGGACACCCTTGGTAGAAGACAGCCCAGGGCAGGAGGCCCGGATTGGGCAGACGACTTGGCAGGAGCCCCGGATTGGGCAGACGACTTGGCAGGAGGCCCGGACTGGGCGGCAGGCCTGGCGGCAGGCCCGCACTGGGCGGCAGACCTGGCGGGGACAACACTGTGAGAAGCCTCTGAGCAGACAGCGCTGTGAGAAGCGTCAGAGCAGACAGTGCTGTTGTCACTCACCGGACAGTTAGTGCCTCTGGTCTGGTACATGGCTCTCTCTCATTCCTGCCGGCGCCTGTCCTAAGCCGCGGCCGTCCGCCATCTTGACTGGATTGCGCATGTGCAGGACTCTTGAACTTAAAACCTTGCTTTTAATCCTATTGGTGAATCAATCACCACTCACTATTTAAGGCACCTATGTCCTTAGTATCGTTGCCTGTTCTTGGTTCTCATTCCCTTGAGACTCATAGGTGTTTCCTGTGTTCTGCTCGTGTGATCGGTTTTGCTGTGGACAAGTCCTCTCTGCTCATCCGTGGTAAACTTGCCCGCTACAGACTACCTCTACTCCACTGCATGCCTACACCTGGACAAGCCTTATCTGCTCTTCTGTGGTAAACATACCCGCTATAGACTGCTTGCCATTCCGCTGCATACCTGCACCTGGACAAGCCTGCTCTGCTCATCAGTGGTAACGTACCCGCCACAGACTATTTGCTATTCAGCTGCTTGCCTGCATTTGGACAAGTCTCCCTTGCTCATCAGTGGTATACTTGCCGCTACAGACTACCCGCTATTCCACCACCTACCTGCACCTGGACAAGTCTTCCCATCACCGCAGTGGTACAACTTGCTATCCGCAGACCAGTGACGCTCCCTCTCCTACCTGCACCTGGACAACTCTTTCCATCACAGCAGTGGTACAACTTGCTATCCGCAGACCACTGACGCTCCCGCTCCTACCTGCACCTGGACAACTCTTCCCATCACAGCAGTGGTACAACTTGCTATCCGCAGACAACTGACTCTCCCCGCTACCCACCTGCACTGGCATGAGTCTTCACTGCACATCAGTTGTTATACCTACCTCCGCATTATAGTTGCAAGTCGCTGACTCTCCTGCTGCATAGCTGCAAGTCGCTGACTCTCCATTGACATTCCTTATCCTAAGTTGTTGTACTGTTCCAACCATTCACCATACTGCCCAGAGGATCGCCGTGATAAACTCCGCCCCTCTGGTAAGCATAATCACACCTGGTGAATCCTGGGTAGAAACTCCTAGTGCCCATGACAGCTGTGAGAAGCATCAGAGCAGACAGCACCAAGTGGTAATTCGGGCTGAACCGCATAGAGTGGCAACTCGGGCTGAACCGCATAGAGTGGCAACTCTGGCTGAACCGCATAGAGTTGCTACTTGGGCTGAACCGCATAGAGTGGCAACTCGGGCTGAACCGCATAGCGTGGCAACTCGTGCTGAACCGCATGGACAGGCAACTCGGGCTGAACCGCATGGACAGGCAACTCGGGCTGAACCGCATGGACAGGCAACTCGGGCTGAACCGCATGGACAGGCAACTCGGGCTGAACCGCATGGACAGGCAACTCGGGCTGAACCGCATGGACAGGCAAGTCGGGCTGAACCGCATGGACAGGCAACTCGGGCTGAACCGCATGGACAGGAATCTCCGGCTGAACCGCATGGACAGGAATCTCCGGCTGAACCGCATGGACAGGAAACTCCGGCTGAACCGCATGGACTGGCAACGTCACAGGAGCAGACTGGAGAGACAGGACCCCCTCTGGAGCAGACTTTAAGGACAGTGGCTGAAGACTCGGGAGTAGAGGCAGCGGCTGAAGACTCGGGACCCATAGATTGTAAGCTTGCGAGCAGGGCTTCTCACCTCTTTGTCTGTTTTACCCAGTTTGTTAATTAGTTTACTATGTTTGTCCCCAATTGTAAAGCGCTACGGAATATGTTGGCTATATAAATAAATGATGATGATGATGATGACCAGACAGCACGGTGGCAGGAGTCCTGGGTGCAGAGGCTGCGGCTGGAGACTCGGGAGCAGAGGCTGCGGCTGGAGACTCGGGAGCAGAGGCTGCGGCTGGAGAATCGGGAGCAGAGGCTGCGGCAGGAGACTCGGGTGCAGAGGCTGCGGCAGGAGACTCGGGTGCAGAGGCTGCGGCAGGAGACTCGGGTGCAGAGGCTGCGGCAGGAGACTCGGGTGCAGAGGCTGCGGCAGGAGACTCGGGTGCAGAGGCTGCGGCAGGAGACTCGGGTGCAGAGGCTGCGGCAGGAGACTCGGGAGCAGAGGCTGCGGCAGGAGACTCGGGAGCAGAGGCTGGGGCAGGAGACTCGGGTGCAGAGGCTGCGGCAGGAGACTCGGGTGCAGAGGCTGCGGCAGGAGACTCGGGTGCAGAGGCTGCGGCACGAGACTCGGGTGCAGAGGCTGCGGCAGGAGACTCGGGTGCAGAGGCTGCGGCAGGAGACTCGGGTGCAGAGGCTGCGGCAGGAGACTCGGGAGCAGAGGCTGCGGCTGGAGACTCGGGAGCAGAGGCTGCGGCTGGAGACTCGGGAGCAGAGGCTGCGGCAGGAGACTCGGGTGCAGAGGCTGCGGCAGGAGACTCGGGTGCAGAGGCTGCGGCAGGAGACTCGGGTGCAGAGGCTGCGGCAGGAGACTCGGGAGCAGAGGCTGCGGCAGGAGACTCGGGTGCAGAGGCTGCGGCAGGAGACTCGGGTGCAGAGGCTGCGGCAGGAGACTCGGGTGCAGAGGCTGCGGCAGGAGACTCGGGTGCAGAGGCTGCGGCAGGAGACTCTGGTGCAGAGGCTGCGGCAGGAGACTCTGGTGCAGAGGCTGCGGCACGAGACTCAGGACCGGACACCGTGGCAGGAGACTCAAGACCGGACATCGTGGCAGGAGACTCAGGACAGGACAACGTGGCAGGAGACTCAAGACCGGACACCGTGGCAGGAGACTCAGGACAGGACAACGTGGCAGGAGACTCCAAGCTGGAGGCAGATGATGACACCTCAGAGCTGGAGGCAGATGATGACATCTCAGAGCTGGAGGCAGATGATGACACCGCGGAACAGGAGGCAGAGGCTGAGACCTCGGAACAGGAGGCAGAGGCTGGGACCTTGGAACAGGAGGCAGAGGCTGGGACCTTGGAACAGGAGCCAGAGGCTGGGACCTTGGAACAGGAGCCAGAGGCTGGGACCTCGGAACAGGAGCCAGAGGCTGGGACCTCGGAACAGGAGCCAGAGGCTGGGACCTCGGAACAGGAGCCAGAGGCTGGGACCTCGGAACAGGAGCCAGAGGCTGGGACCTCGGAACAGGAGCCAGAGGCTGGGACCTCGGAACAGGAGCCAGAGGCTGGGACCTCGGAACAGGAGCCAGAGGCTGGGACCTCGGAACAGGAGCCAGAGGCTGGGACCTCGGAACAGGAGCCAGAGGCTGGGACTTTGGAACAGGAGCCAGAGGCTGGGACCTCGGAACAGATGACAGAGGCTGGGATCTCGGAACAGGAGACAGGCGAATGGAGCTGGCGCCTCCGGACAGGCGGCTGAGGTTAGCAGATTGGGTCTCATCCCAGAGAACAGAAATGGTGGAGCATAAACAAATTCGGAATGCAGAGAGGAAACAACAGAGGATAGATTAGTAGGAGAGGACAGTCCTGTAAGTAGTATACATTGCTGGCACAGTAGAGACACAATTTGTTTGTTATTCTGCGCCGCCGCTCCTTTTCGGAGAGATGGGGGCGTGGACCACATGTGAACCAGGAATTAGTTACACCATAGTTCTTAGTAAACGGCAAATTTGTAGGAGCACAATTAAGAGGTGCTGTTTGCACAGATTCCACAGCAGAGAAGGTTGGTGGAGACAAATTACCTGCTTCTGCTTTAGGAGAGACAGAGTCTGACAATCTCCTGAGTGGGTCCATAAGCAAGGTAGAAAATTTAGGCAGCTGGGAGCGTAGCAGGATTATATCCATCTGTAAAGCCTGTAATTGTGGCAATCAAAGGCTGGTAAAGCAGACATGTTCCAAAAATAAAAATGAAAATGATTTGCAGAACAAAAATGTCCCAGAATAAAAAAATTTCACCTGACTCCTAAGCTGTTTTTTGGGCTGGTTATACTGTCACGAATCAATGCAAGAATATAGCTAAGGAGCCACGAATAAGGTGAAAAAATTCAATGTTTATTTGCTGAAGAGTATGAACAGAAAATGTAATAATGAGCTTTGCAGTAATTACCAGGTATACGGCAGTTGCAGGTAAACAGGAGGTATGGAAAGATTCCAGGCAGCAAGTGCAGGGAAATGCAGAATGTATGTAGAGATCCCAAGCAGCATAAACACAGAAGCACAGCAGGAGGAAGTAACAACAATGAATAACAGGATGTGACCGCAGAGTGTAACATCAATAACCAGCAATGAATGCTGGGAAAGACAGATATACATAGGGAACACCCAGGTGCCAGGGATAATTAGTGCAGCAGGGTTAACTCCTAAGGGACTAGAATCAGGCACAATAGCAGCCCCTCTGTTGATCAGAGGTACTGCTGCTAACACATAAAATGAACACAAATACTGCACTGTTCAAAACAAACAGGGGCTGCAGGATGCAAGCAGCATTCAAAAGGGAGTCGTTGCAAAGCAGACAGAGGCAGACCGTGACAATTATCATATTTTGGGCAGGTACTCCTTGCCCTGGAACAAAGAATCCACAAGTTGGACACATTCTATCCACTCTCATACCCCAGGTTCTAAGACTGGGGTATCTTAGTGGTGTTACAAATGGATTTTTGGGGGGCAATTGTCCTGACATCCCTTATAATGGGTGATTATGTGGGTCTAGGAGGAGTAGGAGGCGGGTTTACAGTTGTATGTCTCTGGATGTCTTCTAACATCTCCTCCTTTACCATATGTTCTTGTTCTATGCCCTTACCCATGCTCATACTTGGTATTCTTCCTTATGGCTAGTAATCCATATACTATGTCCTGAAAAGGACATATAGGGTCATTGATACTTTTAGGATTTAATGACCCTATATCTGGCATTCCTGCCTTCCTGAAGATGATATGGATTCCTCTAACAGCCACATTACCTTTTCTTTCCTTAACTAGATCCACAGGAGTGTATGATGTCTGTACCATCATACATTTACTGCCATGGGCCCCCATTACTGCAGTTATGGGAATACCGGCCCCTAGTGTGCCTGAGAAGTGACTGTTATTCTAATTTTATACACCTTTACAATTAAATACTGTTTGTATGGATTGTTTGATCAACTTGGGTACATACTTTCCTGGTATTTTATTTATTGATGCACATGTAAGTGGCCCTATCCTTCTAATGTTTTCTGGTAAAAAAAAAAAATGATATATTTGCCACCATCTCAATCCTATATGGGTTTTCAGAGAGTCTGGACAACCATGACTTCCAACTATTGCTGTATATATCGTTGGATTATAAATTCCCTCCTTATGTTTACCATATGTTACTGAATCAGTGTCAGTTCCTATCACCGCTATCAATTTACTAGTTTGTATTGTCAATGTCTTTTGAATTATAACAACACATTTACAGTCTGGACAATTAAGATTATTTTCTGACATTTATACTCCCCACAGCATGTCTCTAATTCCTTCCACTCCCCTTGATGTTTTTATGAGACAATATATTAAGACTACCAAAAAAGCAAACAAAACAAGGGGGTTCCGCGCTGGGCTAAGAAAGTATTATATATTGTAATCCAGGTGAAATAAAGCAGCTGTAAACATAGGGGAAATTGCTAATCCCCAACTAGAAATATCAATAGAACAAAGGATAACAGCGCTAAATGACCCTCTGGAATAAACGATGTAAATGATAAAAAAATGGTCTCGAAAACCAGGGCAGAATAAATGAATACTTCAAACATTTAATAATGCACATACATGTATTGAAATCCAACAATATAATAAAATAAGGGGATAATACTCCTAAGGTGTATATAAAAAAACCGCAATCAACTTGTCAATTAAACACAAAAATAATTAATGGGCCACAATAAAGTACCAGCCAAGGCCACAATCACATATATATATATATATATATATATATATATATATATATGGATAAAAATAGAGAGCATGATGGAACGATGAATGTGGGTACTGTAATCAATACCGGAGTATAGAGTTAAATTCAAGTGTCCAGCAATAGATAGGGATAGCGAAAGCCGGCGGTACTCACGATCCTCTAATCTCAGCTAAGTTCACGGTTCTCCGGATTGAATGTTGTTACAGCTTAGGCTGTTAGATGTCCACAGTGTCCACAGTGTCCACAGTGTCCTGAGAAACAATGTCTCCTTGAACATAAGTAACAGCTCTCTACAGCGTACAGCTCTCAGCACATGGTAGTGTGTGCTGAAAAAATCTGCCCGGGCAGAAACAGGGAACCAAATTTTCCAGGTCCCTCTCAAATTGGGTCCGTGTATCTGATATGTGTTCAAAACTCCAAGTGATAAGCGGTAATATGCTCCACAGCAATAGGCGACGCGTTTCGTCCCTGAATGAGACTTTCTCAAGCCAAAGGTTAGTATAGGTTCTTAATCCTCATCCCTTTTTATATAAAAAGGAAGGGGTGGAGATTCAAATCTCTAATTAGAGATTAATTGATTACATATGTTACACCTTTGCTCGCTTCTCACAATCTTCTTTAGCCGACTGCCTATATCCGATAATTTATTTTTCTCAAAAACAATTAATTAATAAGTCAGGAAATCAAGTTATTCAGTAATTGTTGAAATACCCGTTATACCATTCCCTACTGAACCCATCCTTATATCTGTCAGGAAGGGCAGATAGAGACGTGCAAATGCACAAAACTTCAATTACTCACCATACGAATTTGTCTGCCGTTCCCGAAGATTGAGCCCCAGTAAATGTCGGGGTACCGAGGCTTGGTGCCCCTATTATCGATCTCTGATAACCTGATTCCTTTTAGTCAACTGGAGAGGGTGATATGAAACACGGACAAGTTGTTGTAGTTTCAGAATAAGCTCTGAGGGACTTCTCAAACTGCTCCTTTATGTATACCTGAACTTGAGCATTAACTGGTTAACAACAAGTACATATAAGAAAATCTCTTTAGCTCAGCAAATATTTCTTTGCAACAATAAATACATATAAGGCAATATCCTTTGTCCAGTACTGCGTAATATCTTCCAGGCCGTTGTTTTTAGTCTTGCATCCTGTTATTATCTCTGTTAAATAGGAGACACTTGTTTTTTTTCTTCACTCTTATGTCAAGGGCGTAGTTCTCATATCTGTAGTTATAGCTTTTTAAGGTATTTCACATATATATTTGTACCTTTAATAACTATTCATTGTTTTATACTCTCACACATGCGGCCAGGACCGCCATCAGGGGGTATGGCAGGTACAGCCATGGGTGACCCAGACAGACCAGGGGGCCCGGACAGAACCCTCCATCTGTCCAGACCCCGGACAACTGTCTGACCCCTATTCCTCTGAAAGGCTGGGAGTGCATAGCACAGTGACGTCATCACTGATTGACTGGGGGCTGCCGCATCGCGCCAACAACAAGGTAAGGGAATTGGGGCTTTTACTGTGATATGGGAGGAGGAGGAGGGGGCAGAGCATTTACTGTGATATGGGATGGGGGAGTGGAGCATATAATGTGATGAGGGGGGAGCGGAGCATGTACTGTGATAAGGGGGGAGTGGAGCATGTACTGTGATAAGGGGGGAGTGGAGCATATAATGTGATGAGGGGGGAGCGGAGCATGTACTGTGATGAGGGGGGAGCGGAGCATGTACTGTGATGCGGGAGGGGAGGTGGAGCATGTACTGTCATGAGGGGGGGAAGTGGAGCATGTACTGTCAGGAGGGATGTGGGGGAGCAGAGGTACTGTGATGAGGGAGGGGGAGGCATGTACTGTGCAGAGGGAGGGGGACATGAATTGTGCAGAAGAATGGGGGCAACTGTGACAAGATTCCTCCCAAATTCCCTACCAGTGAGACAGAACTCTAAAATCAGGACTGTCCTGTCAAAATCAGAACAGGCGGGAGGTATGCAATTCATCAATTTGACTGTATACTTTAAATTTCTAAAAAAAAACAATCCACAAATAAGAATGCTAAAATATTAAAAATTAACATAATTTTAAAAATGCATAATTTCATTTGTTTTTCAATTAATAGTATTGACTAGAATAATCAGTCATTGATGGTTTCCGTAGTTATAATTGGGAGTAATTTGAAGTGTCAAACAGATTTAGCCAGATCTTTGCAGTAGTATTTTTCATTTGCTAATTTGTAAATCTGAAATAATACTTGCACAAATTTGACACACATAATAGTGTCTCTCCATTGCATAGCAAAGTGTATTCAGTTAGGAGTCATACATACTAGCATCAATTTTGTTCATTATACCAATGTTTTTAATGTTAATACATGAATGCATGAAGAATGAAGCCATTGTTTCCAGTGAATTTGCGGTGTTTCTCATGTTCTAGAGCAGGGGTGGGCAAACCTGTCCTCAAGGGCCATATCCAGTTCATGTTTTTAGGATTTCTTTAATCATGTACAGCTGAGTTAATCTATTTGGCTGGGTCAGTAATTATCCCACCTGTTTCTACAGACAGAAATCCTAAAAACATGAACTGGATATGGCCCTTGAGGACAGGTTTGCCCACCCCTGTTCTAGAGCTTTGTATCAATGTTGCATTTTTCCAAAGACTTGTGTTTACAACAATTGAATGCCTTGGAGAAGCCTAGATTACCTCTAATGACCTTCTAAATGCAAGTAAAACACGTTTTAAATGTGGTTTCACCAATGGATATAAGGATTTAGGAATATGTAGAGATTACAAAACTAATTTTCTCAGTTTCAGGTAATTATACTGCAACTGAAAAAGATTAGTATAATTCATGTCTACTAACACAACTTTTTTCCAATTGCCTTATTATACCAAATGTCAAAAATACATTAGTTGTGTGTATGTGTGTATGTGTGTGTGTGTATATATATATATATATATATATATATATATATATATATATATATATATATATAGTGTATCAACAAACACTAGGACAACAAATCAAATTATTTATTAGTGTAATCAAAGGGCTAGTGCACCATAGCCTCGCCATATGCCTGCTCCACTTAACAATTGTCACGGTTTGGTATTCTGGACTCTTGGATCCACCCAACAGATGTTACCCCTAGCAGGGTGCGGATTCTAACGGGCAAATGGTTTTCACCAGTGGTCACCGCAAGGTGACTTGGGTTTAGCGGCGTTCGCCCGCAGGTCGCGGCCCCTACCAGGGTGTTGGGCAGAATCCTGGAGGAGTGATAGTAACTGGTGTGGGGTAGGCACACTGGTAATGTCAGTTCTATACCCAGACAGTGAATAGACAACAGATGCAGGATAACCGTACAATCAGCGATTTAATGATGATTGGATGATCACAGAACAGTCATGGTATATTGGCACAGGGAACATAGGAACAGGGTGAGCAGTGCCACCGGCAATGTAGTATAAGTGAATACAATATAGCGGTATAATCAGTGTATTCAAATATAGCAACAGCATGAACAGTGCAGCAACAAAGTGGAGATGGTAAGGCAGCAGGTATATGAGACCACAATGAGGCAGCACGATACAGGAGGTACAAGTAACAGTCCAGCCAGCAAGGTAATCACAGTCGATGCAGCCAGAGTGGAATACCCCGTTTATGCTATTATATGCATAGATGAGATAGGAACAGTTCAGCCAGCAAGATGAGATAAGAACAAGCAGGTTTGATGATACGACCTGTAACCACTGAGCCACCGAGACAAATGTGGAGTAGATGATCTTGAGTGGTGCAGTCCGTGGAGGGGTAACACAGTAGAGTTAGATGTGACTTGAGCAGCACGGCCCGTGTAGTAGCAGCACAACGAAGATAAGTGTAGCTTAAGCAATCCAGCCCGTGGAACAGCAACACAGCAGAGACAGGTGCAGCTTGAGCAGTATAGCCCTTGAACAGCAACACAGCAGAGGCACTGACGATCCAGGTGAGAGGACACAGAATAGGTAGGAACCTAATCAGACAGGTAACTTGATCAACAGGCCCAGAGAAAAGGGAGGAAGTGCCTTTTCAAGTTTAGAGCCAGAACTAGGAACCAATAGGAATCTTGCCAGCAACAGACAGGTACTCAGTCTGCACATGTGCAGATCAGGACTAAGGGTTTGAGGTCTGCTAATGAGGCACAGGTGAGTGTCTTAGTCTCTGTTTATGGAAGCCGAATAAGCGCCGTGTGACAACAATGTAGACACTGATTTTGCCCACACCCCATAAATTTGTGACCTGGAGCTCCCGTCATTTAGGCCCATCAGTTAGGATAGTTTTAATGCCCAGCTCAAATGCTCTGGGTGGGTATTGCTCATTGTGACCAAGTAGGGTGAGAACTGCTGTTAATCAGTATAGGCTTAAGCCTCATCTCTCTTGTGAGTGACAAGTGAAAGTTACAGTAAGATTATATAAACTGTCACCTCTGGAATAAGTTAATAAACTGATTGTGATATTGTTAATGTATCATTTAATAAGCTTTCCCTGCAGGGTATTTTATTAATACACTGGACCTGTGTGCGCCCAACTCCAACCCTCTGTACCCCCTCAAAAAATTAACCAAACATAATTATACATATCATTATCCATATATAAATACATGGATAAATATGTGATTTAGTAGGATGCAAGGATCCCAGAGGTCAAGAGTCTGACTCATGGGTCGTGTAACTACTCCAATATTTCCTTGCCCTAATTGTGTCTTCATGTCTATACTTTTCATGGCAGTACTCACAAAGCATCAGTTAATGTACAAGGTGAAGTGTTAAAATGGTGATCAATGTATACTGGGTGAAATGGATCATGTTGAAATGTTTATGCTTCTTTTCTGGCTATTTATTAACTTTGCTATTTCTATATAAAATGACAATACAAATAGGTAATAAGAATGTAAACACCCCGTCTCTTTCTCACCTTGTAGTGCAGGGGGGACAATGAGCGGTGGCAGGAGGGATCCAGAGGACGAGATAGACTAGTCTGTTTTTAGGATTGTGGAAGAAGGCAGGTAACAGCAGTCAATGCCTCACCAGCATGGCTCCAGATGAGAAGCATAACACCTGTGGAAGCACAATGCTCTGTTGACACCATGACCAGAGCAGTGGGTGGTGCAACGTCAGCAGCTGAGGCCAAGGAGAATACATATGTTGTAATGCATGGAAATGGTGAGAACAAAAACAATAGCAAAGTTCAGAAATTTAAAGTAAACGTTACGTTAGAGATGTTAGCAATATGCAGGCTGGGCTGGGGGGCAGAGAGGCAGATGCCCCCCGGGCCAATCCCATAGTGGGCTACCTTGGGCTGAGTCACTGAGCCACCTACATTTTTTTCCCTTTAAAATGTTCCTAATAGGCTTCTGAGTCGAGTCTTGCCTCCCGGCCTGAAACTTGCCAGCCCTCCCCTGTAGCAATGTACATGTAAATGTCAGAGATGTTGCCAATGCTTCTGTTTGTTTAGACAATAGCTCAGGTGCGGGTAGTTCTTCGAAGTCTGAGGCCAATCTGAAAGATTCTGAAAGAGCAGCTGTGCACAGTAGGGGCTAAGGAATGTACAAGAAGGAAGGACAACCAGACCAAAAGTTATCTGGATTGAGCATGTCTATCAAAGTCAACTAGGTCATTGATCTTGAGAAGGATGTAGCCGTGGCTGACTGGGTATTTCAAGCAGAAGGAATCCAAACAGTGGCATAGAGGTTTTAAGTACGGGTTTAGGATTCCGGTTACAAGGAACATTTCTCCAGCAGGGGGGGGGGGGGGGGCATCTGACGCTCCTTCCATACTACATATTAATTTCACCTCTGGCCTTCATGCCCAAGAATGCAGCTGGGAAGTTCAGGCTGATCCAGCACCTGTACTTCCCAGGAGGGGCGTCAAGTTTCGGTCTTTTGATGGGGCTGTCAGGATGGTTAGGTGGTATGGCAAAGTTGGACATAGAGTCAGGATTTCGCCTCTTGCCACTGTACCCAGATAGCTTTAAGCTGGTGGGTTGTTGGTTCAACTGACATTTTTTTATAGATAAAAGAATGCCGATTGGCTTTGCCATATTGTGCATCTACATCAAGGCTTTTTGCTTCTTCTTGAAATGGTGCTTAGACGCCCGCTCCGGTTTAAAATTGGTATCACATTATCTTGACAATTTTTTACTAGTAGGACCAGCGCATTCAGACCAGTGTGGACATTTGTTGTGGGAATTTGACTATATGCTTGGGGACTTTGTTGTCTCCTTCACGTGAGATAAAATCAAAGGCCCCAAGTCAGTATTATCTTACTTGGGCATTGAGATTGACACAGAGAAGTTAGTGCAAGCTCCTTATGGAGAAATTAGCAAAGCTTGGCAGGGTGATTATCTTTTGCGTGGAAGCAAAAAAGTAATGTTAGAATAGATTCAAACTTTGCTGAGGTTGTTGAACTTTGAATGCTAAGTAATCCCAATTGGGTAGATATTTAAAAGGCGCCTAAAGAGGTCCATTGCAGGTGTTATGAGTAGTCATCACTTCATACGCATTAGCAAAGAGCTCAGGAAATAAATGCTTGTGTGTGTAATATTGATGCCATTGACACTGTTATTTTCTCCTCCTCACTGGGCACATTTCTCTTCCTCATCTCCACCCTTTCCAGCTCTGACCTAGATGTTTCCCTCTATAACACCTCCCCTTGCCCTTGACTTCATTACACCTGCTGTTACTGCTAGCTGTCGTAGATTCAACGCCATAACCATGGTAATCAAAATGCACCAGATACCTATAGCAATGCTCTCGTACTGGAAGTTACACTCTCTTGTATACATTTATTTCAAATGCATGTTCTCCTCATACATCCTTGCCCCTTCGCTTTCCAAACAATCTAATTTCAAAACTCTTATCTCCTCTGCTTTTTCCTATTTTCAATTCCTTCCTTTGCCCCAACCCCTTCATTCCACTCTTTCTGCTCTTTGCTACCCAATTCACATCTCAAATTTACCCTTCCTGTTCCCCCATTTTAGCTTTCCCACCCTGTCATCCTTCTCACTCGTCCATTCTCCTTTCCTACTGTTACGAGCCGCGGCGGTGCCCAGCCGCCGCGACTCACTCACCTGCGTCCCGGCCGTCGCTATGGCGACCGGGACGTCACTTCCGGCCCTGACCCGGCCGTTGCCGGGGCTACGAGAAGACGCTTCAGCGCTGCGTCCCGGCAATGAGAGGAAGCCGGGCGCAGCGCTCACCATATGTCCTAGCCTGTGGGCTAATTAATACAGCCTATTAATTATGCTGGGGGCTGTGTCTAATTCAGAGCTAGGCTCTGATTGGTGGCCACTGGTATTTAAGGCAATGAGGTCTGCTGCCTCATTGCCGGTTATAGCTCCTGTGTTCCAGTCTGCTAACCTGCTAGTTCCTGTCCTGTATCCTGATATCTCTATTTGACTCCCCGTGTATGACCCTTGGCTTTGATTTGGACCTTGCTCGTGTTTCCTGTGACCCTGATCTTTGGCCTGTTTACCCGTTCTGCTATTTGCCTGTGACCCCTGACCTCAGCTTGTTCATCGATACTGTTGTCTGCTGCCGGCCCTTGACCTCTGCGTGGACCTGACTCCTCTTGCCTGGATTCTCCCCAGCTGGTACGCACTTCACGACCCTCTGTCAGTCTGCGGCCCAGTCTGTCCCCACCATCAGGGGCTCCAGTGAACACCTGACTGGCAGAGTAGATTCCGGGTTGTGTTGTGCCGGCTGGAGGGGTTCCTAACACCTACCCCCGTCCACCTGCCCTCTTGACACTATCCCCTCCCGCATTATCCGCTGCCTTGACCCAAACACCTGTTCCCATCTTGCCCATCTCTTCAACCTGTCCTTTGATTCAGGCACCTTCTCATCATTGTTCAAGCATGCCCTAGTCTCTTCCATCCTCAAAAAAACCATCCCTCAACCCTGACTACCACCCTATCTCTCTCTTCCCTTTTGCATTAAAGATCCTTGTAATTATTGTCTAAATCCACCTAACCACCTTCCTTTCTTCCCATTACCTCCTTGAACCACTTCAGTCAGGTTTTCGTTCCCTCCTCTTCACTGAAACTGTCCTCACCAAAGTCACTAACGATCTTCTTGCTGCCAAATCCAAGAATCATAAGTTTTTACTCATCCTTCTGGACCTCTCTGCTGCTTTTGACACTGTGGACCATCCTCTCCTCCTGCACATTCTACACTCCTTTGGCCAACGTGGCACTGTCCTCTCCTGGCTGTTCTCATTACTTTCTGACTACTCATTCTCTGTCTCTACCCCTGACTTCTCCTCCCCCTGCATTCCCAGGGGACTGTTCTTGGCCCCCTTATTTTCTACCTTTACACTTTCTCCCTTGGTGATCTAATCAAATATTACGATTTCCAGTTTCATCTATATGCCAATGATACGCATTGATTTTAAGCTTCTTACCTCTCTGTCTATCTGTATTACACAGTAATATTTTATTGCTATGTTTGTTCCCAATTGTAAAGCTCTACAAACTTTGCTGGTGCTATATAAATAAATGTTGATGATGATACCCAGATCTACAGCTCCTCTCCCCTTCTCTTCAGCTCCTCCAGCTGTCTCTCTGCTATCTCTTCTTTGATGTCTCACCGCTTCTTTAATTGAAGATATCTAAAATTGAACTGATCGTGGAAAGCAGAATGTGATAGCTAATGCATTTCAGTGTCAGAAGTGGAAGGTCTTTAGAACAGCATAGCAACAAGCTCAGCGGGTTGGCCTAACATGCCCATATTCTTGGATCAACATACATCTCCTCTCTTGTCTCAAAATATCTCCCAACTTGGCAACTCTGTTCTGCACAAGATATGCGTCTCTCATCCACCCTCATTACATCCTCCCATTCCCGGTTTGTCACTCACCAGACTGTGAGTGCTTCTTCCCGTGTGTTTAGGAACCGTGGCCGTCCACCATCCTGAGGGTCTGCGCATGCGCAGCCCTTTCAAAACCTTCAGTACCTGTTCCTTTAACTTAATTGGCTGATCAGGCAACACTCCCTATTTAAAGCACCTGCTGTCCATTCCTCGTTGGCTGATCTTGGAGTCTCATTCCCCATGAGCCTCTGAAGGTGTTCCTGTGTTTCCTCGTGTATTCAGCGCTGCTGATTCCTGTGGATTCCAGACCACTTCTACTCCTGTGGTTTCCAGACCACTTCAACTCTCCTGTGTTTCATCGTGACTGTTGCTGATTCCTATCCGCTGCCTCCGTGCACTACAGTCCTCAGACCACTTCAACTCTCCTGTGTTTCATCGTGACTGTTAGCTGATTCCTATCCGCTGCCTCCGTGCACTACAGTCTTCAGACCACTTCAACTCTGCTGTGTTTCATCGTGACTGTTAGCTGATTCCTATCCGCTGCCTCCGTGCACTACAGTCCTCAGACCACTTCAACTCTCCTGTGTTTCATCGTGACTGTTTGGCTGATTCCTATCTGCTGCCTCCGTGCGCTACAGTCTTCAGCTCATCTCAACTCTCCCGTGTTTCCTCGAGACTGCTACAACTGATTCCTATCCGCTGCTCTCCGTGCTCAACAGTTCCAGCTCAGCTCTACTCTCCCGTGTTTCATCGTGGCTGCACCTGCTGGTTGCTATCCGCTACCTCCGTGTACCTGCAAAGTCCTGCTGGCTGCTACTCCTCAGTTCTACTCGTGTCTGCAGCAGCTGATCCGCTCTCCGTGCTTCTCAGTGTTCCTGCTGGTCTCTACTCGCCAGTCTGCATCGGATCTGCGCCTCACTGCTTTCATCTCGTCTAGACCATCGCTACTCTTCAGGGTCCTCCAGGAGTCCAGTTCTACATACTACTGCTTCCTGAGTATTTGTTCCCCTGCTGGTCTACCTACCTGTGCGCTGCACCTACTTGATTACCGCTTCACCCTCCAGGGACTTCGCATCCTGCCGGCCTCCAGCCGTTCAGGTATCTCTGCACTCCTGTCTGACAGCCTGCTCCTGAACCACGGTATGCATACTTCTCATTGACTGTGCTGGTGTATTGCATATCTTGCTGGACTGAGTTGTTCTCCTCTGGAGCTTACTATCCGCTGAGACTTTTGCCATCATTGACTGTGTTATCTTTTGCCCGGATAGTTTCTATGACTTTGTATTTTTGCAGTGCTGTTCAGTCATTACTATATTGTGCATGTCATTGTGGATCAAGTTCAAGGTGCCCGTGTATCCTCTGTATTGCAGTCTCTCCCCGTGCTCCTCCTCACATATATATTCAGTGGTACAACTTGCTAGAGGCAGACCACTGATTCCTGTTTCCAGTGTCACCTGTTCCAGTGTCCTCTCACATAGCAGTGGTACAACTTGCTAACGCAGACCGCTGACTCTCATCACCTCCTCGTTTCTGTTGGACATTCCTCCTCACTATAGCAGTGGTACAACTTGCTACCGCAGACCACTGACTACCCTCACGTGTCCTTTGTCCATTCAGTTCCTCGTGTATTACTACATATATATTACCAGTGCTGCTAGTCATAGACTTTCCCGAGCATCTCTATCATCTGCTGTCTCCTGTTCCGTGATCACCCCGCTACCAGAGTACCATATTACCAACTATACTGCTCTGGTAAGCTTATCACCTGGTGATCCCTGGGTAAAGACTCCTAGTGCCCGTGACAGTAAGATCAGGCCATGACAGACCCAGATACGGAACCTACAGCCAAAGAGATGCTGCAGCATCTGGTCACCCGTGTGGAGCAACAGGATGCTCGCCAACAGCTGTTACTTCAATGCTACCAGTCGTTAGCCTCCCAAGGAACATCTGGACAGACTGTTACAGCTAATGTTGGAGCTCCTGTGCTTTCCTCCGTTTTCCCAGTGCCATCCCAGGTGTCTACAGCTCCCACGCTTCACCTGCCTACTCCGTCAAAGTACGATGGAGACCCCAAAACTTGTAGGGGTTTTCTCAACCAATGCTCAGTTCATTTTGAGCTCCAACCTCAAAATTTTTCTACCCATCGTTCCAGAGTGGCCTATCTTATCTCATTGTTTTCTGGACAAGCTCTGGCTTAGGCCTCCCCTCTGTGGGAGAGAAACGATCCTGTATTACAAGATAGTGCCAAATTCATTTCTATGTTCCGAAGTGTGTTCGATGAACCAGGTCGTGTGACCTCCGCTGCTTCCAGCATTCTTCGTTTACGTCAGGGTTCTCATACAGTAGGCCAGTACGTCATTCAATTTAGGATATTAGCCTCTGAACTTCAGTGGAACACTGAAGCATTAATTGCCGCCTTCTGGCAGGGGCTCTCCGATAAAATTAAAGATGCACTGACTACCCAAGAGCTTCCTACGTCATTAGAAGATTTGATCTCTCTTTGCCATCGTGTAGACATGAGGTTTCGTGAAAGAGAATCTGAGAAAACAACTTCAGTTAAAGCACCTCTTCGCTCAACCCCTCAATTTCGTCCAGCTTCACCTTCTGTGATTCCCATGGAGATAGGACGTTCCAAATTAACTTTAGAGGAGAGGAACCGAAGAGTAAAGAATAGACTTTGTATCTATTGTGCTGATTCCACACATATGCTCAGTTCTTGCCCTAAGAAATCGGGAAATGCCAGGCCCTAACTAGTTCTGGAGAGGTGAAGTTAGGGTCCCTGGAGTCCTCTCCATCTTCTACGAAATTAAAAGTCTGCGCTTTTGATGTTACGATTTCCTTTGCTACCAAATCCTTTGAGTCTCAAGCACTGATTGATTCTGGAGCAGCAGGAAATTTCATTTCTAAATTCCTAGTGAATCAATGGTCCCTACCAGTGATTACTTTGAAAACACCGATTACTGTGACTGCTATAGATGGATCACGTCTCATCAATGGTCTCATCACCCAGAGTACGTCTCCAGTAACGCTTCAGATTGGTGTGCTACACCATGAAGAGATTTCGTTTTTAATTCTTCCTGTTACGACAAGTCCGATTGTCTTAGGCCTTCCATGGCTTCAATGTCATTCTCCCCAGATTGACTGGCGCACTCCTCAAGTTACGTCTTGGGGAGCTGAATGTCATCATCGTTGTCTTTCTCAAGTCATTCCTCTTAAAATACAGCAATCTTCCATCTCATCTTCCTCACCGGGACTCCCTCCTCAGTATGCTTCATTTGCCGATGTTTTTGATAAAGCTCAGTCTGAACGTCTTCCTCCTCATCGTTCATGGGATTGTCCGATCGATCTTCTACCTGGCAAGACTCCTCCTAGGGGTCGGGTCTATCCACTTTCGTTACCTGAAACTCAAGCTACATCTGATTACATCCAGGAGAATCTCCAGCGAGGGTTTATTCGACCTTCCACCTCTCCCGCTGGAGCCGGGTTCTTCTTCGTAAAAAAGAAGGATGGATCACTATGCCCCTGCATAGATTTTCGTGGACTCAATGCCATTACTATTAAAAATCGGTATCCCATTCCGTTGATCACTGAGTTATTTGATCGCATCAAGGGAGCTCGGATCTTTACCAAGTTGGATCTTCGTGGTGCCTATAATTTAATTAGAATCCGGCCCGGTGACGAATGGAAGACAGCGTTCAACACCAGAGATGGGCATTATGAATATCTAGTAATGCCTTTCGGGTTGTGTAATGCCCCCGCTGTTTTCCAGGGCTTCGTTAATGAGATCTTTCGGGACTTCTTATATGTATGTGTCGTTGTCTACCTGGACGACATATTGATCTTTTCACAGGACCTGCCTTCTCATCACCAACATGTGGCAGAGGTCCTTTCCAGACTCCGGAAAAATTCATTATTCTGCAAACTAGAAAAATGTTCATTCGAGTTGCCTCAGATTCCATTTTTGGGGTATATTGTTTCCGGAGTTGGCCTAAAAATGGATCCAGAAAAGGTGAATGCTGTATTACATTGGCCCCAGCCAACTACTCTTCGTGCTATCCAGCGTTTTTTAGGTTTTGCCAATTACTATAGACGCTTCATTCAAGACTTCTCGTCCATTGCATCTCCTATTGTGGCCCTGACTCGTAAAGGGGCCAATACTAAGCAATGATCATCCGAGGTCCTCCAAGCCTTTCAATTTCTTAAAGAGTCCTTCTCCTCTGCTCCCATTCTTCGACAGCCTGATGTGACACTTCCCTTCTTCCTAGAAGTAGATGCCTCTAATGTGGGCTTAGGAGCCATTCTCTCCCAACGCTCAGAGCAACAAAAATTCCATCCTTGTACCTTTTACTCTCGGGGTCTCCTGCCTGCGGAGAAAAATTACACTATCGGGGACAAGGAGTTGCTGGCTATCAAAGTTGCATTAGAGGAGTGGAGATACTTATTGGAAGGAGCTCGTCACCCTGTGACGATTTTCACGGATCATAAGAACTTGTCATACCTACAGTCTGCCCAATGCTTGAATCCTCGTCAAGCAAGATGGTCTCTTTTCTTTTCCCGTTTCGAATTAATCATAACCTTCAAACCAGCTGCCAAGAATAAGAAAGCTGACGCTCTATCTCGAGCTTTTGTGACGTCCTCTGACGTTGAAGAGGTTTCCAACCATTCTATACTAGACCCCAAATGTATCTCGCTGGCTGCTTCTTTCACTAAAGTGCTACCATTTGGGAAGACCCTCGTGCCTCCTACTCTTAGGAGGAAAATCCTTTCGTGGTTCCATTCTTCTCGTTTTTCTGGACATGCTGGTGAACGCAAGACCTTTGAGATTCTCTCTCGAAGTTACTGGTGGCCCTCGATGAGGAGAGACGTCAAAGAGTTTGTTGCTTCTTGTGAATTGTGTTCTCAGTTTAAATCCTCCCGCAGAACTCCAGCGGGGTTGCTGCAACCACTACCCATTCCGTCCAAGCCCTGGACCCATATTAGCATAGACTTTGTTACTGATCTGCCACCTAGTAAAAATTGTAATACTATTTGGGTAGTGGTAGACAGATTTTCGAAGATGGCTCATTTTGTCCCTTTGTCTGGTTTGCCTTCCTCGTCTACTCTGGCTGAACATTTCGTTAAGGAAATCTTTCGTATTCATGGATGTCCGTCTGAGATTGTGTCAGATAGAGGAGTACAATTCGTTTCCAGATTCTGGCGGGCCCTTTGTAAAACCTTGGGCATACGATTAGCACTCTCATCTTCTTACCATCCGCAATCAAACGGACAAACTGAACGGGTCAATCAAGATCTCGAGACCTTTATAAGGATGTTCTCATCAGCCAATCAAGACAACTGGGTAGAATTGCTTCCTTGGGCTGAATTCGCTCATAACAACATGTACCATGAGTCATCGTCCAAAACTCCATTCTTTGTGGTTTACGGTCACCATCCGTCTTTTCCGGAATTTCCTGCCCTCCCTCCCACCCAAGTTCCTGCTGTAGAGACTGTTTGTCAGACCTTCAAAGATATTTGGTCTCAGGTCAAAACCTGTTTAAAGAAGACATCTGCCAAAAATAAGTCTTTTGCAGATAAGAAGAGGCGGGCTATTCCACCACTGAAAATTGGAGATCGTGTCTGGTTATCTACCAAAAATATTCGTTTGAAGGTCCCATCTATGAAATTCGCTCCCCGTTTTATTGGTCCATATAGGATCATTCAAGTGATAAATCCAGTTTGTTTCAAACTTCTACTTCCTAAGAACCTTCGTATTTCCAATGCCTTCCATGTGTCCTTGCTCAAACCTCTCATCATCAATCGGTTCTCGGCTCCTCCTTCAGCACCTCAGCCAGTTCAAGTTCATCAGGAGGAAGATTTCGAGATTACTCATGTATTGGACGCAAAAATTTCGCGAGGAGTTCTCCGTTTCCTCGTTCATTGGAAGGGCTTTGGTCCTGAGGAGCGTTCATGGATCAAAGCTGAAGATCTCAACGCCCCAGCTCTTCTTAAGAAGTTTTATTCCAAAAATCCGGACAAGCCCGGTTCCAGGCGTTCTGTGCCCACCTTTAAAAGGGGGGGTACTGTCACTCACCAGACTGTGAGTGCTTCTTCCCGTGTGTTTAGGAACCCTGGCCGTCCACCATCCTGAGGGTCTGCGCATGCGCAGCCCTTTCAAAACCTTCAGTACCTGTTCCTTTAACTTAATTGGCTGATCAGGCAACACTCCCTATTTAAAGCACCTGCTGTCCATTCCTCGTTGGCTGATCTTGGAGTCTCATTCCCCATGAGCCTCTGAAGGTGTTCCTGTGTTTCCTCGTGTATTCAGCGCTGCTGATTCCTGTGGTTTCCAGACCACTTCTACTCCTGTGGTTTCCAGACCACTTCAACTCTCCTGTGTTTCATCGTGACTGTTGCTGATTCCTATCCGCTGCCTCCGTGCACTACAGTCCTTAGACCACTTCAACTCTCCTGTGTTTCATCGTGACTGTTAGCTGATTCCTATCCGCTGCCTCCGTGCACTACAGTCTTCAGACCACTTCAACTCTGCTGTGTTTCATCGTGACTGTTAGCTGATTCCTATCCGCTGCCTCCGTGCACTACAGTCCTCAGACCACTTCAACTCTCCTGTGTTTCATCGTGACTGTTTGGCTGATTCCTATCTGCTGCCTCCGTGCGCTACAGTCTTCAGCTCATCTCAACTCTCCCGTGTTTCCTCGAGACTGCTACAACTGATTCCTATCCGCTGCTCTCCGTGCTCAACAGTTCCAGCTAAGCTCTACTCTCCCGTGTTTCATCGTGGCTGCACCTGCTGGTTGCTATCCGCTACCTCCGTGTACCTGCAGAGTCCTGCTGGCTGCTACTCCTCAGTTCTACTCGTGTCTGCAGCAGCTGATCCGCTCTCCGTGCTTCTCAGTGTTCCTGCTGGTCTCTACTCGCCAGTCTGCATCGGATCTGCGCCTCACTGCTTTCATCTCGTCTAGACCATCGCTACTCTTCAGGGTCCTCCAGGAGTCCAGTTCTACATACTACTGCTTCCTGAGTATTTGTTCCCCTGCTGGTCTACCTACCTGTGCGCTGCACCTACTTGATTACCGCTTCACCCTCCAGGGACTTCGCATCCTGCCGGCCTCCAGCCGTTCAGGTATCTCTGCACTCCTGTCTGACAGCCTGCTCCTGAACCACGGTATGCATACTTCTCATTGACTGTGCTGGTGTATTGCATATCTTGCTGGACTGAGTTGTTCTCCTCTGGAGCTTACTATCCGCTGAGACTTTTGCCATCATTGACTGTGTTATCTTTTGCCCGGATAGTTTCTATGACTTTGTATTATTGCAGTGCTGTTCAGTCATTACTATATTGTGCATGTCATTGTGGATCAAGTTCAAGGTGCCCGTGTATCCTCTGTATTGCAGTCTCTCCCCGTGCTCCTCCTCACATATATATTCAGTGGTACAACTTGCTAGAGGCAGACCACTGATTCCTGTTTCCAGTGTCACCTGTTCCAGTGTCCTCTCACATAGCAGTGGTACAACTTGCTAACGCAGACCACTGACTTCCCGGATACCTTCACCTGGATCCCATTCCTTCACCCAGACAGCGGTACAACTTGCTAAACGCAGACCGCTGACTCTCATCACCTCCTCGTTTCTGTTGGACATTCCTCCTCACTATAGCAGTGGTACAACTTGCTACCGCAGACCACTGACTACCCTCACGTGTCCTTTGTCCATTCAGTTCCTCGTGTATTTCTACATATATATTACCAGTGCTGCTAGTCATAGACTTTCCCGAGCATCTCTATCATCTGCTGTCTCCTGTTCCGTGATCACCCCGCTACCAGAGTACCATATTACCACCTATACTGCTCTGGTAAGCTTATCACCTGGTGATCCCTGGGTAAAGACTCCTAGTGCCCGTGACACGGTTACAGGACTTTTTTCAGGCTGCACCCACTCTATGGAACTCTCCCTCGCACAATAAGACTCTCCTCTGGTCTACAAACTTTCAAGCATTTGCTGAAAACCCACCTCTTCAGACAAGCTTATAATATTCCTCAACCACCTGTCACGAATACTAACCTCTCCTCGTTCCCCCGACGCTTCGTCGGACCCGGAAGCCGCACTTCCGGGTTCGGCGGTCACGTGATTGATACCTAGGGCGGTCACGTGATCGCTACCCCAGGGCGGGGAATTCAAATTGTACACACTATAAAAACATAGCTCTGACACTTGGTGAGTGTCAGAGCAACTTACCTGTTCCTGGCTCCTGATTCCTGTGTCCTCCTCGTTCCTGCTTCCTGTGTGCTTGATCTTCTGTGTACCGAACCTGCTTGCTGACCTCCCAGATTGCCTGTGCCCCTGAACCGGATTGCCTCACGCTCCTTTCTCTATACGTTTATCTGCCTTCCTGTGTACCGACCCAACTAGCTGACCACCCTCCTGTTCTGGTGACCCGTGTACCGATCCGGTTTGTCTGACTCCGAGACTGCTTCCTGATTCTGTCATTATTGCCTGGCTGTGTACCGACCCGGCCTGTCCGACTACTCTCATCTTGCTCCTACTCCGTTGTAGGGGCAAACCTGAGGACCGCGACCTGCGACTCCTGGCAGCAAAGCCCACCCCGCCTTGCAGCGGTTCTTGGTGAATACCGGGGAGATCGTTAGACTCCGCACCTCAGGTGAGCCAGCGTTAATCAAGGTTAGTAGTGAATCCAGTAAATCCGTTACAGTTTGCTCTGACCATGGATTCAGCGGTCAAAGATCTCCTGGAGCATTTAGTGGGTAGAATGGACAAACAGGAAGCAAACCAAGAGCAACTTTTAAAATTCCTCCAGAGCCTATCTACTCGTCTGGATGTTGTTCAGAACACCTTAGTGGCCATCGGCCCTCCTGTACCTGTGATTGCGGCAGACCCCCCCTCAGCAGCAGCAGCTTCTTCCTCCCAAGTACGGATGCCTAATCCTCCTAAGTTCGACGGAGACCCTAAACTTTGCAGAGGATTCCTGAACCAATGCTCCATCCACTTTGAACTGTTGCCGGGGAATTTTCCTTCTGAGAAGGCTAAAGTGGCCTATGTGATATCACTGCTCTCTGGTCAAGCCTTAGCGTGGGCATCCCCGTTATGGGAGCGGAATGATCCTATCCTGCATAATTTCTCCACCTTTTTATCCACCTTTAGGAAGATTTTTGACGAACCCGGAAGGGTTTCCAATGCCGCTGCTGGGTTATTGCGTCTCCGCCAAGGGAACCAGTCTGTGGGGCAGTATGCGGTCCACTTCAGAACTATGGCCTCTGAACTCCGCTGGAACGATGAGGCTCTAGTAGCTACATTCTGGCAGGGTCTTTCGGATCGAATTAAAGACGAGCTGGTGTCTCAGGAACTCCCTGCATCTTTGGACGATCTCATCTCCCTCTGCGTTAAGATTGACTTACAATTCAAGGAGCGTAGTTCTGAGAAGGAACAGTCTCGTCGCAGTATGATCCGTCTAGCTCCCAACTTCCAAACACCTGTTCTTCCACCCGAGGAACCGATGCAATTGGGAAGGACCTGCCTATCGGCTGAAGAGAGAGAGAGAAGATTCCGAAACAAATTATGTTTATATTGTGGAGAGAGTGGACATCTTCTGAACTCTTGTCCCAAACGTCCGGGAAACGACAGGGCCTAACGTGTTCAGGAACTGTGTCGTTAGGCCTCCTTATTTCATCTCCCTCAGTTCCTTATTGTAATGATTGTGTCACCATTCCCATTTCCTTACAGTCTGGACAATATACCTTTTCTCAGTCCGCACTCCTTGACTCCAGAGCAGCACATTTCGGCTGCCTTGGTAAAGCAATTCTCTATCTCCACGCAAGCTCTAGAACAACCTATCTCCCTTTTTGCCATCGATGGGGGAAGAATTCCTGAAGGTTCTATCTTCTTACGCACCACTCCTCTCCGTCTCCAGATTGGAGCCCTACATCAAGAGAGTATCTCCTTCTTCGTCATCCATAAGACTACCAATTCTGTTATCCTTGGACTTCCGTGGCTCCGTCTCCATTCTCCTAACATGGATTGGCAGTCCGGCCATATTTTATCCTGGGGACAACATTGCTTTAATCATTGTCTATCAAAGGTAGTTCCCAAGGAGGATCCCAAATGCCACAGGAGGTTACCCTTGGCACTCCTTCCTGAACCCTACCAAACCTTTTCCGATGTCTTTTGTGAACAGGAGGCCACCAAACTCCCTCCACATAGAATTTGGGACTGTAATATAGATCTCATTCCCGGTAAATCGGTACCCCGAGGCAGAGTGTATCCACTTTCCGTTCCTGAATCCAAGGCCATGGAGGATTATGTCCAAGATAATCTGGGAAAAGGCTTTATTCGAAAATCTTCTTCTCCTGCTGGGGCAGGTTTTTTCTTCGTAAAGAAGAAAGACGGGGGCCTCCACCCTTGTATTGATTATCGAGACCTAAATGCCATCACCGTAAAAAATCGGTACCCTTTACCACTAATCTCAGAATTATTTGATCATATAAAGGGGGCTACCATTTTTTCTAAATTGGACCTCAGAGGAGCCTATAATCTGGTGCGCATTAAAGAGGGAGATGAGTGGAAGACTGCCTTCAACACTCGGGACGGGCACTTTGAATACTTGGTCATGCCTTTTGGATTGTGCAATGCCCCGGCTGTTTTTCAAGGTTTCATGAACAAACTTTTTCAAGACCTATTATATCAATGCGTGGTCATCTACCTGGATGATATCCTCATCTTCTCCCAAGACTTAGTATCACATCACAAACATGTCTTGGAGGTTCTGTCTCGTATTAGAAAGAATCATCTATATTGTAAATTAGAAAAATGTATCTTTGAACAGAGACAAGTTCCTTTCTTAGGTTATATTATCTCCGGCACGGGATTGCAAATGGATCCTACCAAGTTAAGAGCTATACTAGATTGGCCTCAACCCTCGGGCCTTAAAGCTACACAACGGTTCCTAGGGTTTTCCAATTACTACCGCCAGTTCATTAAAGGATATTCTACTTTGGTGGCACCCATCACTGCCTTAACCCGTAAGTCTGCGAATGCCAAAGTATGGACTGAAGAGGCCACCCAAGCCTTTGCTACTTTAAAATCTCTCTTTTCCTCAGCACCCATCCTCCAACAACCTGACTGTTCTCGCCCGTTCATTCTAGAGGTGGACGCATCCTCTATAGGTACGGGAGCAGTACTGTCTCAACGAGATTCTACCGGTAAACTACATCCGTGCGGATTCTTTTCCCGTCGCCTGCTACCTGCTGAAAAGAACTACGGTATCGGTGACAAGGAGCTCCTAGCCATCAAATTGGCTCTTTCTGAATGGAGGCATCTCCTGGAAGGAGCCCAGTTTCCTATCACCATCTATACTGACCACAAGAACTTACTATATTTACGTACCGCACACTGCCTAAATCCTCGACAAGCAAGATGGTCCTTATTTTTCTCCCGATTTGACTGCAACATTTCCTTCCATTCTGGATCTAAAAATATCAAGGCAGATGCTCTATCTCGCTCATTTGATCCTGCTGACTCGGAATCCTAGGAGGAGAATAAATTTATTCTGGATCCCAGTCGAATATTGGCAGCAACTCATATCAAAAAGACCTGTCCTCCTGGCAAGACCTTCATTTCTGCACCTCTTCGCATCAAACTCCTATGATTGGCTCATCGTTCTCTCTTTTCAGGTCATGCTGGTATTCGTAAAACTTGGGCCTTGTTATCTCGCAACTACTGGTGGCCTTCCATACGGGAGGATGTAAGAAGGTTTGTGTCTTCATGTTCCATATGTGCCCAACACAAGACCCCCAGGAGGAGGCCTTATGGTCATTTACTTCCATTACCAGTTCCTGATTACCCATGGTCACAAATTTCCATGGATTTCATTACGGATCTACCTCCCTCCAAATCTTGTACAGTGGTCCTAGTGGTCACGGACCCCTTTTCCAAAACTGCCCACTTTATTCCACTGAGAGGTCTTCCATCTTCCTTCTCGTTGGCTGACATTTTTATCAAGGAGATATTCCGCCTTCATGATTGTCCTCTTCACATTGTCTCCGATCGAGGATCTCAGTTTATATCCAAGTTTTGGAGATCGCTTTGTCACAAATCTGGAATCAAGCTTGATTTTTTTCTCTGCATATCACCCCCAGTCTAATGGCCTCACAGAGAGAACCAACCAGGAATTGGAGAAATTCTTAAGAATATTCATCTCTGCCAATCAAGACAACTGGGTAGATCTCCTTCCATGTGCTGAGTTTGCCCATAATAATCATTTCCACGAGGCTCTCTCTAATTCTCCTTTTTTCGTTCTCTATGGCTGTCATCCTAGACTACCCACCTTTTCCCAAATTTCTGCTTCTGAAGTTCCGGCAGTGGACTTATTATTTCGTAACTTCTCTCATATCTGGGAACAAACCAAATCAAGTCTCAGAGAGGCTATCACTCGTTCTAAGGAAGCCTATGATAGAAGGAGAAGAGCCGGGCCTAATTTCTCCATCGGTGATAAAGTCTGGTTATCTACACAGAACATTCGTCTAAAGGTTCCCAGCAAGAAATTTGCTCCCAGGTTTATTGGTCCTTTTACCATCTCTGAGATCATCAATCCAGTAGCTTTCAGACTAAGCTTACCACGTTCTCTACGTATTCCAGATGTTTTTCATGTGTCGTTGCTGAAACCAGTAATTACTAACAAGTTTGCCACCCCTCCTAGGGCTCCTCCCCCTGTTATTATTCAGAATCAGGGTGAATATGAAGTAAAACAGATCCTGGACTCCCGTAAAAACAGAGGTGCCGTACAATTCCTAGTAGACTGGAAAGGATATGGTCCCGAGGAACGCTCCTGGGTAAGAGCAGTCGACCTGCATGCTCCCCGTCTACTCAAACTCTTTCATAAAAAATTTCCCTGTAAACCTGTGTAGGTGTCCAGAGTCCACCTTTAAGGTAGGGGGTACTGTCACGAATACTCACCTCTCCTCGTTCCCCCGCCGCTCCGTCGGACCCGGAAGCCGCACTTCCGGGTTCGGCGGTCACGTGATCGCTACCCCAGGGTGGTCACGTGATCGCTACCCCAGGGCGGGGAATTCAAATTGGACACACTATAAAAACATAGCTCTGACACTTGGTGAGTGTCAGCAACTTACCTGTTCCTGGCTCCTGATTCCTGTGTCGTCCTCGTTCCTGCTTCCTGTGTGCTTGATCTTCTGTTTACCGAACCTGCTTGCTGACCTCCCAGATTGCCTGTGCCCCTGAACCGGATTGCCTCACGCTCCTTTCTCTATACGTTTATCTGCCTTCCTGTGTACCGACCCGGCTAGCTTACCACCCTCCTGTTCTGGTGACCCGTGTACCGATCCGGTTTGTCTGACTCCGAGACTGCTTCCTGATTCTGTCTTCATTGCCTGCCTGTGTACCGACCCGGCCTGTCCGACTACTCTCATCTTGCTCCTACTCCGTTGTACTACATCTTGGGGCAAACCTGAGGACCGCGACCTGCGACTCCTGGCAGCAAAGCCCAGCCCGCCTTGCGGCGGTTCTTGGTGAATACCGGGGAGATCGTTAGACTCCGCACCTCAGGTGAGCCAGCGTTAATCAAGGTTAGTAGTGAATCCAGTAAATCCGTTACACCACCCTCTTAACCTCACTACATTACCCTATTACCAGCTACAAAATTTCACACAAGACAACTACCCCCTGACCAACACTGTTGTGTGACAGGATCATTTAGCTTATGAGTCACTTTTACCTTTACAGCCTGGCTGGGCCGAAATGCAAAATGTAGACTTAGCCTTAGCCTCATGTGTCAAACTCCCATTGTCCCATAGATTGTAAGCTTGTGAGCAGGGCCTTCTCACCTCTTTGTCTGTTTTACTCAGTTTGTTTATTAGTTTACTATGTTTGTTCCCTATTGTAAAGCGCTACGGAATATGTTGGCGCTATATAAATAAATGATGATGATCTTTCTTGACAGATAGTTGAGTCAAATTGGTGGTAAGGTGGTAACTGGCAAACTAAGGGATGAGCGGGCATCCAAGGCCACGGTCAATACCATACTGGTGGGCATGTCCTGTTTCTTGAGCGTGCACAGAAGATGGATGAAGCCTTTCTAGTCCTCACCGTAATGTAATGAGAGAGTAGGTCAGGACAGAGATCAGGAGGCTGGATCTCCAGGAGCCAGTATCGGTAGTTTGAGGTAGTTAGTATGTGTACTGCCTGTAGGGATGACTGGAAGGGATGCTGATTAGAACTGTTTTTTTGGCCTTTAGCAGGGCATTCGAGGGCAGTGAGATGGTGGTGTCTGTGGACACAGGTTTGCTATGAGGGAACATGGCAATGTCTGGTGATGTAATACTTTGCAAAATCCATAAATCCATGACAGATCAGCTTAGTACAGGTAGTGGACTGTCACGGGCACTAGGAGTCTTTACTCAGGTATCACCAGATGATGGACTTACCAGAGCAGTATAGTTGGTAATATGGTCCTCTGGTAGCGGGATGACCACGGAACAGGAGACAGCAGATGGTAAGAGAATGCTCGAGAAAAGTCTATGACTAGCAGCACTGGTAATAGGTAGATAACTGTACACGAGGAACTAGATGGACAAGGAAACGTGAGGGTAGTCAGTGGTCTGCAAGTTGTACCACTGCTATAGTGAGGAGGAATGTCCAGGAGTAACGAGGAGGTGGTGAGAGTCAGCGGTCTGCGTATAGCAAGTTGTACCGCTGTCTAGGTGAAGGAATGGAATCCAGGTGAAGGTATCAGGGAAGTCAGTGGTCTGCGTTAGCAAGTTGTACCACTGCTATGTGAGAGGATACTTGAAACTGGTGTCACAGGGAACAGGAGACAGTGGTCTGCATCTAGCAAGTTGTACCACTGCAATATATATGTGAGGAGGAGCACGAGGAGATGAATGCAATGCAGAGTATACACGGGCACACAGAACTTGATCCCACGATGATATGCACAATATAATAATAACTGAGCAGCACTGCACAAATATACAGAGTCACAATAACTATCCAGGCAAATAGGAAGCACAGTCAAATGATAGCAATAGTCTCAGTGGATAGGAACTCCGGAGGAGAACAAACTCAGTCCAGCTAGATATGCAATACACAAGCACAGTCAATGAGAAGTATGCATACCGCGGTTCAGGAGAGCAGGCTGTCAGAGAGACGTGCGGGGATACCTGAGCGGCTGAAGGCCGGCAGGAGGAGAGACCACTGGAAGATGGAAGCGATAACCAAGTTGGTGCAGCGCACGGTAGGTAGACCAGCAAGAACAAGGCAATACTCAGGAAGCAGTAGTATATGGAACTGGACACCTGGAGAACACGGAAGAGTTGAGGCGGTCTGAGATGAAAGCAGCGGAGCGCTGACCCGATGAGGACAGGCGAGTTGAAATGAGCAGGAACACTGTAGAAGCACGGAGACAGCGGATAGGAATCAGCTGGCTGCAGACACGATGAACACTGGAGAGTTGAGGTGCACAGGACTCTGTAGGAGCACGGAGGCAGCGGATAGGAATCAGCTGGTGCAGTCACGATGAACACAGGAGAGTTGAAGTGAGCAGGATACTGTAGAAGCACGGAGGCAGCGGATAGGAATCAGCTGGTGCAGTCACGATGAACACAGGAGAGTTGAAGTGAACAGGATACTGTAGAAGCACGGAGGCAGCGCATAGGAATCAGCTGGTGCACTCACCATGAACACAGGAGAGTTGAAGTGAACAGGATACTGTAGAAGCACGGAGGCAGCGGATAGGAATCAGCTGGTGCAGTCACGATGAACACAGGAGAGTTGAAGTGAACAGGATACTGTAGAAGCACGGAGGCAGCGCATAGGAATCAGCTGGTGCACTCACCATGAACACAGGAGAGTTGAAGTGAACAGGATACTGTAGAAGCACGGAGGCAGCGGATAGGAATCAGCTGGTGCAGTCACGATGAACACAGGAGAGTTGAAGTGAACAGGATACTGTAGAAGCACAGAGGCAGCGGATAGGAATCAGCTGGTGCAGTCACGATGAACACAGGAGAGTTGAAGTGGTCTGGAAACCACAAACGAACAACAGGAATCAGCAGGAGCTGAATACACGAGGAAACACAGGAACACCTTCAGAGGCTCATGAGGAATGAGGCAACGAGGTATTGACCACAGGTGCTTTAAATAGGGAGTGTTGCCTGATCAGCCAATTAACTAAAAGCAACAGGTACTGAAGGTTTGAAAGGGCTGCACATGCGCAGACCCTCAGGATGGTGGGCGGCCACGGTTCCTAAACACACGAGAAGCGGCACTCACAGTCCGGTGAGTGACATGGACACAGTGACATCAGCTTCTGGTAGCTGAGTATGGTGAAGAACCTGGATTAAGTACATCCAGGAGGTAATCGTTTGGATGAGGCAGCATTGGAGAACCATGAGGCTAAGATGGTCAAATATTATAGGCATTAAATGCACAGGCCAAAAACAAAGTGATGGGGTACATCTGTCCTACATTGCTCCAGACCTATTTAACAATGTAGTGCAAGAGGCTCTAGAAGGGGTTTGGGCTACATGGCCACAGTGAGTGGAGGCCTCATGGGCAAATCATGAGGACCTTGTATGGAGGGAGATAGCAATATACATAGCATAGCAATGGAGGAAGCCAGCAGGGGGTGTGCAAAATCAACTTGGGTGGATAGCCGCATGCTTGGCTCCAGCTTTAATATTTTTTCCACCACGGGTGGCTTGCTAGGTGCGAGTTAAAGGGTTGTATACACCAAGGACCTTTGAGAGGCAATGTTGCGATGTTTACATCGTAGCAAGAACACACCCTGGTGGTTGAATGTGGTAAATGTATATTGGCCTTGCACACTTGTTTTTTTCCTGCTATGGATTAATTATGGATAAACAGCTTTAAGCATTTTTGCCAAATAGCTGTCTTAGAATCAATTTTTTTAGTTCATGGGAGTTGGACAACAGCTGGTCGGCCTATATCCCTTTTAGAGGGATTAGAGTAGCTGAATCTGGCTGTACAGGGCAGTAGTAAATAAAGACAATGCTCAGCATGAGTTACAGAGGGAGTAAACGGTAACTGAGAGCAGGAATGATAAAGTATAAAGGTTATTACCAGGGCCGTAACTAGGGCTGTGCGACAGGGGTGACCGCCCAGGGCGCAACGCTGAAGGGGTGCGCAATTTAGGAATATTTTAGGTTAATTTGGTTAAAATTAAGGGCTAGGGCAGCGGCATTTGTCTTTCTCGCCCAGGGTGCTAGAATTCTAAGTTATGGCTCTGGTTATTACTAAACTATGGTATACCTCCCAACATGTCAGTCTCCAGAAGCGGCTCAGGGGGCATGGCCACATTGCAATAGAGGTCTGACTACGCCACGATGGGGAAGCCTAGTGTTATAAAGCACTAGTCTGCTTATTAGAAATCTCCCTTCCCCCAACGCTCCCACCCGTGGGACAAACATTTCCCTGGACGTGAGAGTTGGACAGCTCCCTAACATCGGGACTATCACACTGAAATCGGGACAGTTGGTACGCTGTGCTGAAAAGTGAAGTGAGCATATGTGAGAGGTCAATAGAAAGTGTGGTTTCAAGGTGAGGTTCAGCCTCTGTGTTCTTCCATATCTACAGGGGGGGAGAGTGACTGTGGGTGTGTGGGTCTTACAAGTGATGTCATGTTGGTTGTCATTGCTAGTATTTAAAACTGGTTTGTTAGGTAATGATTTGTTATATCCCTTAATAAAGGTGACATTCTCGCATTATGTATTACAGATTGGCTTGCTTCATGTTATGATGGATCATTTGGATTTATTTTATACTTCTATTGCTGGCTTCTAGACTTTTGGGATAGTTGGAAAGATAGAGTTCTACACCAATAACTGATGGAGACAGATTAAAAAGGCCAAACATCACATTAGTTTCAAATTATTTGTTAAATGTAAACCTGAAGTTTCCTACATAAGTGACAGCTACTTTTTCATCTTTACCTACACAATCCATTGAAAATTCTGTATATCAACAACCCAATGACATGAGTTTCAACGGATATTAAATGTGTCTTTGTCTTTACATCGTGAATTTCTGATAAACATTAGACAGTTCACTTCCTTCTGTATGCAGAAGCAAGAGCCTTCCCACTTCTCTTCGCGTCACCAAACACCTCTCTTAGCTCGACTTTTCCTCCCCTGTCACAGAGCTCAGAGCAGTCAGCCAGGCAAGCAGCTAAACAAATCGCAACAGGAGATGCTGGCAGACAGATTGGAAGCATTGCCCCTCTGACAGAGACATCACTATCGGCAGCGGTCAAGGTCTCCCAGCAGCCCCTAATACCAAAGACTCCTGACTCTGCGGCACTTTCGTAACTATTTTATTGCTACTTTGCCTGCAGTCTCTCAGGACGGGACAGTGCACCGTTACCTTGTCCCTGCCAGGAAACGGGCGGCACCGGCTACAACAATCCTCTGCTTCATCATTCAACGCAAGAGTGAAATAAGGAGCCGCCAAGGTTGAAGTAAGGTTTTGCTGTGTTGTGTATTTGTAATATAAATTATCTGTAAAATGCAAGGATGGGCCTGTTATTAATAATGTAACACTGTCTTGGAAGCTATAACCGGAGACATTCTTTATATAGAATCCTTCTTGAACATTAGCCCATGTGAACTACTAGCTCATCTAGGCACTTGTATGATTTGACTTTGCAACATGTTTATATGTAGCAGGATCCAGTTGTACGGCTGGTTGTGGATGGTTAGTTCCATCACATGGCATCACAAGACCTTGCTACAAAAAAAGTTTGTGATTAACTCATTCCTCACATTTTCCTATTAGATCATCATTGAATTCATAAAATTGTATCCCCCCCCCCTTCCCCTCCTACTATACTCATCATACATGCTGATATTTCTAGTTAGAGAGCCAGGGACAAGTTTGAACTGTTTCTTCTATCAGATCATAATTGAATTAATTAAATTGTGTGCTTCTCCTCCCACTGTGCTCTTATTATATTTCTGGGAAAAGAGCCAGCGGCTAGTTTGTACTGTTTTGGAATCTCTTCCACAGCCATAAACTTACACCCAATTAAAGCATATAACTTTGTGCTATATAACTTTGTGCTATAACATGCTGGTACCTTCTGGGACTGACAGCTGGCATGTATGACATTTAGAAAGCCACATCTTACCCACCATCCTGTTTACAAATAACTGTCTCAACTCTTTAGAACTTTTATACTGTGTACTGAAAAAGAGCCTACATGCATTCAAATCAATATTGACATAGTTCAGTAGAATCATGTCTTTTTTTCTTTTCTCTGACCCATTTTTATATTTTCCGTAATGTGAATATGAATTCTGGATATGTCCTACTATTACTAAAGCTAGGTTAATGTTGCTTTGGATGTCAAAGCATATTTCTCAGTGCACAGTATTAAATGTTTTAAACAGATTTGCAGATGAGCCTTTTATATCTAAAAGATGTGAATTTCTTAGTGCTAGGTGCTACACACAGAGGGCACCAGCATGGTATAACACTATTTTTTTTGTTTTTAAGTGGGTTTTTATTAATGAATGTGCAAGAACGGTGGCTAAGTGGTTAGCACTTCTGCCTCACAGCACTGGGGTCATCAGTTCAATTCCCGGCCATGGCCTTATCTGAGTGGAGTTTGTATGTTCTCCCCGTGTTTGCGTGGGTTTCCTCCGGGTGCTCCGGTTTCCTCCCACACTCCAAAAACATACTGGTAGGTTAATTGGCTGCTATCAAAAATTGACCCTAGTCTGTGTCTGTCTGTCTGTGTATGTTAGGGAATTTAGACTGTAAGCTCCAATGGTTCAGGGACTGATGTGAGTGAGTTCTCTGTACACCGCTGTGGAATCAGTGGCGCTATATAAATAAATGATGATGATGAAGAAATCCCCAAAGAGTATAGATTTGTCCCTGACACTCTCCCCAAAAATATCAGCATGTAATAAAATATATTTTGGGAAACATACATGTTTAATGAATTCAGTAATGATCGCGTTATGTAGGGCCATATTTTACATTTCCAGCAATGATCAAATCTGTGAATATGACTACTGTGACTGCTATAGATATGGCACACAAAGCCTCAAACAGTGTTATTAAAACAGTAGTCCTATGTACTCATGCAGTGATATATTTGTCCCTTGTTTATGATTGGAAGTGGGTCTCATATATGTTTTATCTTGGTGATGGGCAGGGGCAGCCCTAGACTTTTTTTGGAGGGGAGGATAATTTGCATAGCCAAGCCCCTCCATTCTTCAATCTGATTGTTTGGTCTCGATTGACCCTGCCCCAATTCCCAGATGATCGGATCTCTCCACCACAATTTAATGGGATGAAGATTGCTGCTAGGGGGATATTGGCCCGATCGCCCCCTTTTGGATCCACTAGTGGTGATGGGCAACCTGAAAGACTTCATGGGGGCTGCATAATACGACCCTCTAAGGACTGTACATTGCATCAATCTCAGTAATAAGTTAAAATAATACATTGAATCAAAGAAAGAGACACCTGTCTGTAATAACATATCAGCAGGTATTTTAAACAGGCGTTACTAGCTATAACAAACAAATCTGACAATAAAGCAGGAAGTAGCTGGGGACTGCAGGTGACAGCTCGGAGTGCTGTTTGTTACCCACCACTGTTTTAACTACAACCTTGATGGCAGATCCTATTAAAGCCAATGCCATACGTTGAAAAATATATAGTCTAATAGAATCTATGGAGGTTGTCAGAAAGCTGGGGCACCATAAAACATGTGTAGAGAGCTGTCAATAAGGCAGCCCAGCGTTATTTTTATAGCTGCCGATCGCCTAGCAATAAAACACTAGGAGGACGTAGGAATACATTGAATTCCTGCCAAAATGCTACTTTCTTGACCAGACTACTGAATAAGTCTATGCTGGTTAATCTGTCTATGCCCCTGATGAAATGTTGATTTTTTTTAATTGATTCAATGATAATTCTGAATCGGCTATTAGTTTGGATATTCTAATGCTATAAACATACGCTCCTCTCCACCACTTTTCTTACATTTTATTTTTCATGGTTGGTCTATATCTTACAAAACAAGGATTGTCCCAATAAGTATAAGGTTTTGTTTTTTTTAGCATATAAGTCTATCTTATTCCAGCAACCTTGCAAAATACTGATGAAGTTTTCTGCATCACTTAGTGACATCATGTATTACAAAACAATCTCGTTTTTACAACCGATTATAATGACATTTGTTACATTATAGTAAATCCAATCTGTTGTAACTTAGTCAAGTCTTTTCATGCCCTTATTATGGACCTCATTTAGAGTCAGACGCAAAGTCCGTTTTAGGCACATCCAACAAAAAACCGCTACCACGCATGTGCAGAAAGCACCAAAGCCGCCTGCATCTTGGACGCAATTAACACTTGCGACTCGCTACGAGAGAATGAGAGGAAAACGGATTTGTGGAGGCGTGACCATGTAAATACATCCTAGTCACAGTGAGGCGCAGACGCAACACACGTCAAAACAGGGCTAAAGCTGTGCGGCAGGAATTAGGTGGCACAAGCGTTAACTAGCTGCAGGAACTGCTCGCAGCTCGATAGGGTATTAAGAGTGGGAGGCAACTGGGGTTGCTTGCCACTCCTAATGCCCTACCAGGCTGTGGCACACTCCCACTCCTACACTTCTTAAACGGACTTTGCGTCCGACTCTAAATGAGGTCCTATATGTTTTCAGTGATTGGTCTTTAAGCTAGCAACACACTTATACATAAGTGTGCTCCTCTGCCAAAAGTTTTTCCAATGCATCGGCCACTAAAATGTGTATAAACCTAACAAGCACATTCAGAGAAATTTCAGTGAAATTGATCATTTGTGACCTCCATACTCAGCACAATATTAACCTGGCAGAACAGACATATTTCCTTCCTATTAAGACTCCAGTCATAGGCATGACTATTGATTGTCTCTAAAACTACTGTTTTTAAACTGCTTTCAATGATCCAAGCCTACAGCTGAAAGAAAATTGGACGGCTCTATGAGCGTTCATATTAAATCATATTAGATTGGTCTTTTGCCCACACACTAATTAATTGAAGTCAGGTAATGAGATTAAAAACATTGCCTGGAAGATCAGATCTGTGCGTTTGCAATGCAATCATACTTGATGAAATCTTAAAGCTATCGTCACATGTTTGTTACATCAAAGATCTTAAACAATGCAATCTAACGTAGTCTAAAGTGTATTCCAGGCCTGGAATTTCAATTTTTGCTCCAGTCTTCTCTGACAGACAAAGTTACTGATCTTACCTCCTGCTCAGTCAGAGCCCATAACGTTGGAATGATTACATTTTAAAGCAATGGTTCATTTATTCATGTGTAAAAGTTGGTTGCTACATACAATATCATACACTATTGTCTGTACTGGGAATGTTAGTAGGTGTGTCCTGCTAACTCCTGCTCTCCATGTATGACAGCATCTCTCCTCGTATAGAGAGAGAGCTTGTATGTTGCAATTTAAGAGTTTTCTGATATAGAAGTGGTTTCACCCAGTATTTGAATTCCTGAAATAGTCTTCAAATGTTCCACATTGGGTGCTACCACTAAACTAGATTTAGTGACAAAAAGAAGAAAAATAACTTTTAGTTTAATGTGGTGCGCATGGATGACTCATAGTTACACACACACACACACACACACACACACACACACACACACACACACACACACACACACACACACACACACACACACACACACACACACACACACACACACATATATATATTCTTTTATATGGCATCACAAGTTTTCCCCAGCACTGTGGTAAATAATATATATATACATATATATATATATATATATATACCACCGTTTACACCCTCACTTCTACCGTTGCACATCCTGAATGCCCCAGCATGTTACTGTCATTTGTAAAAAGTTTTTACTATAAATCCCTGCTATTTAGGTTATGTCGTGAATTTGATGCGCCCATACAAGACTTTTTAGTAGCTTTTATAAAAGCTTTTACTTTTAATCGCCTGAAAAACTACACATCAATTTATGAAACTGAAAATTGCACTTCATTACCCATAAGAAGATATACCTCACTGTCAGCATATCCAGGGAACTACCTGAAAATCCAGTCCTTCTTTCGTAACCTATAAACATTATTGTTTCCTTGATCAAGACAAATACATGATCTAACACGCATGATATATTTTCATTGATTAGATTGATTTGACAGAATCTCACATCAGTAAGTCAGTGCTGTCATGTATGCATTTTATCTTTAAATGTGCAGCATTTCATAACCTATGGGTTATTGTACTGTGTTAATGTGTAACTTCAGTTCCATTCACTAGACACTGAATGTCACGCAGCAAGATTGTGTGACCATGGTGTGTCTGTGAAAACATGGAACATAGTTAAAAAATATCAAGTGTGTGCAACATATAGTCCTTGTGCTCTTTATTAAATAGAAAAGAGTAGTAGACATACATGGGTTAAATATACATGTGTGTGTGTTAAAGTCCTTATCTTATATATCATGGTTTCCAAAGTATGCATTTATTTATTCCTTTGCTAGTGATTTTTTTTTTTTTCTAGACTTAAAGGGCCTGATTAATTACCAAACGCAAAATAAACGTAATGTGCTTTTTTTAAAGAAAAACAAACAACAAAACACACGTGCATCAGTTATACGCGCATCTGTATTCAACAACTCAAGATACGTCTGGTGATGAGTACAGGTCTATGTCCTCTCTGCTCTAAACGACAGGACAGGACACTGCAGGACACGTCCAATACATATCTGGAATATAAAGTCTCAAAAAAAACCACAGAAAAATACTAAATCTATTCAATTAATGTCACCTATAATAATAATAATATAGTCATTAATGGCAAAAGATTAAAAAAAAACAAAAAAACTTTTTTGTTTTTTTCCCCCTCCCATGAAATACATTTACTAGGATGTAATTAATGTCTGTTGTATATAAAATACATTTTTAGAGTTGCTCTTGTTTGCAAACACATTTTCTAGCGTGCATACTCAGCCATCATCACTAGTAATCGGCATGTAGACTAGACCTGTAGCTGGTGCAAGTGATGCGATGGAAAATCACGTACCTTTGAGATGCCCAAAGCTTGAATCCCACGCTGCTGTATGTGTTTGAGCTCGCATGTCCATACTGTACCTTGACTACATGCATACGCCCAGTTTTGCTCCTGAAATCGTAGGCTTTGCGCTCGAAGATGAATGGAACGTTGCTGCGTTCTATGGTGTATCGTCCGGTTCTGGGCATGTGCAGAGTAATTATGCGAACTAATTTATCAGGCCCAAACTATTTTAGACTTAAAACACTTTCTATCACAACTTTGTACACTTTAGAACCATTTATTTTGTACAAGCCCTCCTTCTGTTTGTACTGTTGCGCCAAGCTCTTAGCTTAAATTTAGTTAGTCCCTTATTAGCTGTAGATGCTGTAATAATTGCAGGTACATATAAATGGTTAATAGTCTTTAGAAATAAAAACAACCCGTATGTATCATGTAGTATTTTAACTTATTAATAAAACCCTGCAGAGCTTTAGAATGACAGATTTTTCTCCCCTGCCAGAAAGTCAAAAGAATGGAATTCATTGGCTAATTCAACGGCTATGCCGTCACTGCCGCTTTCCTGCCAAGAGGAAGAGGAAGAGAAAGAGGAAGTGTATTAGGTCATCTTTGTGAACCTAACCACAAAACCCTATACTTTTTGTAAAAGTGTCTAAGCCTCTGTCTTTATAATAAAGGCATGTCGAGTGCTGGTTGGTCTTTTCTTTGAGCTGGCAGACTTGTGTAGCATTGTGCCAGTTTAGTTGTAATTATATTTATGTTTCTACAGACACTTTGTTGTTATACATGTTTGTAGACAAAGTAACTGGATGTTTGCATATGGATTTAAATTGTTTTCACTCAAATGTGCATGAAAAGCACTTAGTAAAGTAAATAAGCATTTATATAAAATCAATGTTCTTCTGACTACAATGGTTATGGTTATTTTAAGATCATTGTTTTTACAGATTTTCAAGTTCACATTATACTTTGGCAAACTTAGTTTGCATGTCATCTCTTTGTGGAAATAATTTGTAAATGTCATCATCTTTCTATTATTCTTTCTACAAGTTTAGTATAGGTATTTTATTTGTATTAATATTTTCAAGGTGAGAGCTTCCCTATTGAAAAAAGTTTTTTTTTGTAAGGGGATATACCAGTTTTGGGCAGTATTTTCTATGATTTCATGCCTATAACTGGGGGATCATTTTGACTATTTTTAGTCTTTTCCAGTGTGCAAAAAAAACCAAAAAGGAAATGCAAAAATCATAGCCCATAATCTGTAATAGTGGCACATATTTTATCAGCAGCTTATTCTAGATGAGTGGAAAATTGGGATCTTCAGCTACTACCTTACCCACATTATGTTCTTGTTGGCCCTAGGCAGGGCAGCCCTATACTTACAGTCATTTTTGCCATTGTGATGGCATCAGTGACTGAGGACTTTTGTTCAGATCCTGAAATTGTTGATTTAAGAATTGTCTGGTATCCATGCATTTTGGTAACGTGTACATGCAAGATGCAAATGACTCACTGAGAAGGAACCTATTATTACTATTGTCATCTTTTATTTATAAATTGTCACAAAGGTTCCACAGTGCCGTACATGACATATACAGAAAACAGTGATCCTTCATACAACAAAATACAAAGAGCAGACATACTAAACGAATAAATGTAAAAACAAAACAAAAATACAGGTGACATTGTAATGCAGATCAAAATATTTCTGGGACAGTGAGAGAGAGTGATGGTAGTACTCAGCGAGTAGGCCAAAGCTTAAGAAAACAGGGTAGGGGAAGCAGGCCAAGAGGTACAGAGGGTGATGGAATATTAGAAGGAGAAAACAAGGAACGAGGGCCCTGCTTGTGAGAGCTTACATCCTAAAGGAAAGGGGCAGATACAAACAGGGTGGTACTGACTGGGGAGAAAGCCGGGACAAGGGAGTTAGGAGGAGGACTGATAGACTTGAGTAAAGAAATGAGTCTTAAGGGCACCCTTGAAGCGGTAATCAGTGAAGTAGTGAGGCGGCGGTCACTGGCAGAGCGGCAGGGATGGTGAGAAGAGTAGGTAGAGATGAGATTGGAGATGCGAGGGGGGATTGATTGAGAGCTTTGAAGGTGAGGGTGAGAAGTTTGAATTTAATTCTGTGGGCCACAGGGAGCCAATGTAGGGAATGTTGGAGGGGGACAGCAGAGATAGAGCAGCGGGAGAGAAAAGTGAGGCGGGCAGCAGCATTGAGGAAAGACCTAAGAGGGTCATGGTGAAAATCAGTTAGGCCAGAAAGAAGGAGGTTACAGTAGTCAAGGCGAGAGACTACAAAAGAGTAAACAATGGTGGCTTCCGTTGTGAGAAAGGGCTGTATCTTGGCTATATTCCAGAAGTGGAAGTAGCAGGATTTTGAGAGGGACAAAATGTAAGGTTTGAAGGAGAAGGAGGAATCAAAGATGACCCCAAGGCATCGGACTTGAGGGACTGAAAGGAGGGTAGTATTATTAACAGAAATAGAGACAGGGGGAGGTGGGAGAGCCCTGGAAGGGGGTGAGATGATTAGTTCAATTTTAGAAATATTAAGTTTGAGAAAGCGCTGGGAAAGCTACAGATTCTAGATTTTTTGACCATGTTTTTGGCCTATGTGCACAATGGTCTAAACTCCAGTTGCTCTAGATAGAGGGCTGGGAACAAGTGCATACTCCTGTCTACCCCTCCAGTGGGTCTATTTAAATGTTTTGGGATTACAATCAACTTGCAAACTTCTGAAGTTGTTATCCCCAACCTAATTCTAGCTATGCAGGAGTTCAAGGATAGAATAGCTGAATGGGACTTTCTCCACTGGGGCAGATAAATGTAATTAAAATGGAGTTTGTACCTAGATTTACATGTATTCAGGTATTTTCCTGTCTGGACCATGAAATCCTTTTAAAGCAAAAACAATAAATTTGTGGATTTTTTCTCTAATTTAGAACCTTGCCGTTCTGTTCTGATATATGTGGGGTGGGATTGCTGTACTTCTGTAAATGTTTTCATCAGCAGCACAGATAGTTTTACAGCACAGTGGTGGCTCTAGTGACCAGGATAGTCCAATGGTGTCACTGAAATCTGTCTTTCTCGACCCCTCTGAAGCCCTGCCCCATCTTTTGTATAGAGGACTTTGGATTGAGCACAAAGCTCACATGATCATCATCATCAATTTATATAGCGCTACCAATTACCTTTGCTTTAAAATATTTAGTGATTTGTCAGGAATTGTGGAAGACACATTCTTACTGTTGGATAAGAAGGCTGCACATTGGTTACTTATTTGTTTTTTTATAAACCTTAACTCTTGGTTCCTTCCCATACCCTTGTCCCCACATCCTTCCCAGCCACCACATTGGTTGATGTATGCTATAAACTTGGGAGTGGAGGAAATATACCAGATAACATTTATTTTGACATTATGGTAGTAAAATAATGGGATGCATTTAGCCCCTTGAGTGTACGGTTTCTCTGCATATTTGTATTTAGAGCATTTTCCATCTTGAGATAACTTTAATCTACTGGGTTGTGCAGCATATATTAAACACATTGCTTTCTTTTCCTTTTGGTCTTGTCTTTTATTAGGCAGAGTTGTTTTGTTGTCCTGGGATATAATACACCATTTTTGTATCACTATAATTCTACATTAATTTAACACCTGAAATCCCGCTGCTCTCTGGCAGAGGTAAATGGACCACAGGTTGAGAAATACTGTCCGTTCTCATGCAGAATAAAACAATATACAATTCTGCATGATAATGTAAATAAATGGCTAAATAACACATATTTGCATATTTGCCAGAAAGATAGAGCAGTGTTTTTACAAAGGGCTCATCCATTGGCTCAGATGTTTCCAATAGGAAATGATGCAGGGAGCATATTACTGCTGTCCGTGTGGACAGTGAAGGCAGCGCTATATTCACATAGGGATTTCTCGAGTTGCATTCAGTTTGGAACGCAACATGAGAAACTGCTTCTATGGAGGAACCCTAGCTGTAGGTAATAGACAATAAGTTAAAGTCATCTGGAGGTTGAAACCCCTTTAAAGGATAACTCCAGTCTAAACTAAAAATGTAGGAATTTAAATGCGTTAAAATAATAATAAAAAAATCTGTAAGCTAGGCCGCATGAGAGTTGATACACCTATCATAATACCCTACCGTCTAAGCCTGTTTGAAATAGTTGAGTGATTAGAATATTTTGCAGAACATTTAAGAGCAGCATAAGAATTAGGGGTACCCCTGAACCCAGCAAACGTTGCACTAACGTCAATTTTAATGTGTTTTTTTTTATTTAATACAGTGAGTTCAGTCCAGTACTATTTTTTTTTTTTTAGTATTAGGTAGACCAGTGGAAACCGTTTTCTTTGTCAGAAGTAAGAATGCAGCTATTATAAAGGGAACGCCTATGTATATATAGCCATAAAAGAATGGCATATATTCCAGATATGGACTGATTGCACCTTGCACCCATGTGACGCCTTATCTGTGTGGAGTGTTTGTTCTCTCCATGTTTGCGTGGGTTTTTGTCGGTTGCTCCAGTTACCTCCAACACTCCCACAAAAGCATACTAGTCGGTTAATTAGCTGGTGACAAAATTATCCCGTGTGTGTTTGTGTGTTAGACTGTAAGATCCATTGGGGCAGGGACTGATGTGAATGACAAATATTCTCTGTGCAGCCTTGCGGACTTTGTGGTGATATAAATTAATGGTGTTGATGTCACGCATTGAGGGTGTCTGTTGGATGTACTTACTGTGTTTGTCAGGAATATACTCAAATGTGTCATAGTCACATCATTCTATGTCTGAGTTTGCCTTTTTGGGATGTGGGAAAATAATCTGCTATGCTGGATCAGCCCGTGCAGTCTTTTCCCCTATGTTGGCCTCACAGACATTTTTTTTTTAATCTGGTTTTGTTTTTGCATTTTCCAACATTTACAAAAACAAACACAGTACAATACAATACGGCCGATGTAACCCGTTCCCCACAGTCATTCTAAATGCAGCTGTATTTGTGAATGCTTCTTGCTTAGTAGATGGACATAAACTATAAATCAGATGTTTGGTGGAAGTGTCAGATGTGTAGTTTGAATACTAGCGCTTTTCCAGTGTACTGTAATTTTCATTGCAATGATCTAGGGCCTGATTCGTTAAGGATCTTAAATTAAGAAGTTTCTTATTTCAGTCTCCTGGACAAAACCATGTTACAATGCAAGGGGTGCAAATGAGTTTTCTATTTTGCTCATAAGTTAAATACTGACTGTTTTTTCATGTAGCACACAAATATTTGATAGCTTATTTGTACACTGAAATTTAAAGTTGATATTTGTGTGCTACATGAAAAAACAGTCAGTATTTAACTTATGAGCAAAATAGAAAACTCATTTGCACCCCTTGCATTGTAACATGGTTTTGTCCAGGAGACTGAAATAAGAAACTTTTTAATTTAAGACCCTTAATGAATCGGGCCCCTGCTTATGATCTGCGTGTTGCGTAATGAAGATTACCTGCTAAGCAGGCACTCCAGAGGTTAGTATATACAATGTATATGTAACTTGCATGGCGAAGAATAATATCATGAGTTTACAATGATGATTTCGTAATACGTCTCTGTATTTCAGGGGGCTGCTATGCCTTTGACAAGAAGTATGTTTCATAGCTTTCCAAACACCTACCTTGATGTCTGAAGATCTGAGTAAGTAGCTTATAATGTAATCACATATTATATTTTGTTTCTGCAACTATTTGTTTACAGCCAAATTGCTCATATAGGCCAACAGCTGCTAGCTTTAGCTGATTTCCAGAGTTTTGAAGATTTGTCACTGGAAAGTTATCTCTAATGTGTAAATATTGACAAAGTAAATGCCCCACTTCACATGTTACGCAATACAATGCATCTTGTATAAGAGCAGTTCTAGTATTTGGAGCTTATCCAGGAGTCATATCAAATGAGTATACACAGATTTAATATTTTTGCTACCTTATTCCTCTTTTGCCTTGCCGCTCTCTTCTCCTCGAATTGAAGCAGAGCTCCTTGACCCCATCCTCCACCGGGAGATATATGTGTGAAAGAAATTCATGTATTACAGCAGTAGTTAGACATCATTATGTATTTTCCATCCTGGCAACACAATCACTCCCACTCACCCAGGAGAAATACAGACATATATACAATAGTTTATTAAGCAGTTCTGTCTGCTGCTCCTGAAATCCTGCTGCCCTAGGCCTGAACCTAGGTGGCCTTTCCATAGATCAGGGCCTGCATATGTGTAGTACTCAGTGTCTAAATGTTGACAGATATGAAACCAGACTCAAGATTCTTTGAGATGTATTTCTTTAGATTCAACCTGGTCAGAAGCATTTATATACGCCAATAATGTATTAGTAACTTACAAATTTACATGTTTCAATGTACATAACAGTTTCCATAGTTGCTAAGCTTTCTCATCTTTAACAAGCACTGAGCTTGGGGTAATATAATAACCTTACTTTCAGCGTTGCCTGATTTGGATTCTAATTCATCAGATCTACACTCAGAGAGTCATTGTGAGTCCCCAAGTTGTCATCTGTGTACATCAGGCAGGGAAAGGAGCAGTAATGAAGACTAAAATAGGGATCATTTATCCCTCTGAAAAATGGATGATAGTCCAACGACAAATAAAAGGCTTACTCGCCTGTTCTATTTGTGGTCTCTCAGCTATCATTTAATACAAGGACTTGCTTGCACGCTTTTCCTTGCATCAGTCTGCATTCTGAAAGCACTCCAACACAGCACAGGCAGATGAAAAGACACCCATGTTCCCTTAGAATTAGATTTCAACACTGTAGGGTATACTGTGCACACCTTGTACACAACGTTAAATGCATCAATGGCAGTTTCATGGTCAATCTGGCATATTGAATATATATAAAATCTTTGTTTGTGTAGGTCAGGAGCTGCTGTAGAATGTTAAATGTGATGTGGAGTTGTAGTATGAACTCCATACACACATCCAGCGTAAGGCTACCAGCTGGGGTACAACCTGAAGTCTGCTGGACATTCAGGAATCCTCTAAGAAGTATATCTCCTTAGTGTAATTGATTTCAGTTACATCTCCAAGGAATGGCTTTAAATAATGTAATTGACTGTATCACTGCATCTTTAATCTAGAGGAAATTATTCGGGGAAATTTGTAGCTCAAGAACTGGATTCAAATGAAACTTTGGTCTCATCAGCATGATAAATACAATGTTTCTTGTTTGCTTTAGAGAAATTAAACAGGTGAAATCATTAGATGATAAATTGGAAGCTGATTGTTCTATAGAAAGTGACACTTGGGGGTAAATGTATGAAGCTCCGGATTCTTCAACACCCGCGAGTTCGGCGTCTTCAGCGCTTAGATTTAAAGTGGCGCTGCCTTGTAAAGGGAAGTTTCCCTTTACAAGGCAGCGCCGCTTTAAATTTAAGCGCTGAAGACGCTGAACTCGCGGGTGTTGAAGAACCCGGAGCTTCATACATTTACCCCTTGGGGCCTGATACAGAGTGGAACGTAAGCATAAGCGTAACTTGCGATTGAAAAAGTCACACACAAGTGTGTGAGTTGTGTACGCTGTATTCAGAGTTGATGATGTGTCCAGGTATGTATGAGTAGCAGGTGCGTCCGCTTGACAGCAGACTCACCCCTCAGACACCTATGTTCAACTTCTGAACGTGTACAGAAAACAGTTACTTTATCTGTTATGAACACAAATTGCTATGATGCATCATATAAACTTGAATAACCTACCTAATCCAGCAGAAATAACTTCCTGGCATGCATCCAAAAAAATAAATTGTTTTCTAATCTTTGCTACAACATGCTTAGCAAATTGTAATCTATGATCGAGCAGCTCAATAAGTGTCTGCATATTACTTGCAAACCTCTACTTACAAGCAGTTTGCCAATTTAGGTGTCTGTCACCATCATCATCTGCTACTTACACCTGCCCTGACCACCCGCAAATAAAACCACTTTTTCAGCCGTTTCTGCGACTACATCCCAGTCTGAATCTGTACACAATTGCTTGAATATGCCCGTACTGTACATTGCCTATGTTAGAACACCCTCCCCTCCCTCATCACATCTTTTCAGGCGTAAGGAGACATATGTGGAAAAAAGATCAGAATGTTCAGTTATATTCACTTTCTGAGCATTGCACACTGTGAAATAACACTAACATATGCTTCTTAGACTACGTACGTCTCTCTCTGAGTCAGGTCTTTGTTTGTGTGAATGGTTTGCAGCCGTTACAGATCTACAGACTGAAGAAGACGTATATTTTTGAATGTAAAAGTTCTTAGATGATTAAAGGCTAACTCCTGGAGTTTTTGTTTTAGGGTTCCTGGGAATGATTCAGAGTTATGAGAAAATCCAGCTACTGTGTGCAAAGTTTGCACCTGAAAAACCATTTTGTGAGCAGGGAGAAAAATATAAAATGCAAAACCCGATGTAGAGTTGTGGGGAAGACGCAGCCTAACCAAACCCTAAAATGCAGATAAAAATAACCCAATGCTATCCAGTATATGTGTGTGCATGTTGCCCTGCATATGCTTTTGTGTATCGTTGACTTGTACCCTCTTACCCCCAGAAAAGTGGTTTGTCAACATCATCATTTATTTATATAGCGCCACCAATTCCACATTGCTGTACAGAGAGTATTTAGTCATTCGCATCAGTTCCTGCCCCGCTGTGGCTTACAGTCTAAATTCCCTAACACACACACACACACACACACACACACACACACACACACACTTTTGCCAGTAGCCAATGAACCTACTAGTATGTTTTTGGCTGGTTGCACCCCTCTTGGTAATGGCACTTCATTTATTAGCGGCTACATTATGTGAAGGTATCGCCGTCTATTTGCATTACTTAATTAATATTTCCATTTGGACTTCTGCCGGATAGGAGATTGCCATTTGACTTTTAAAGAGCAAAATAAAGATGTGAAAGTGTTTGTATTTAATTACATTTCATATTGAAAATGCGACTTTTGCACGGATAGTGATAACTGACATGGCAAAGTCTTTGTATTAAAAACTACATGTTTGCATGTCACTAGCTAACACAGAACATATGTATGCTAGGAAGATTGACTATATAACTGCATTGTATGTACTGTACGCATTAAAAGCATCTTGATTTATGTGTTTAATGTAAAAAAATATATACTGTACTTTTTTCTTTTTTTTTTTAATTCCTGTGTTTATTGATGATTATACTGTTAAGAGCTGTTCATTTATTTTTGTGTTCTGATGTGACTTTTTAGTGAACAATTCCATGCTCATTTTAAAACCGTTGTTTTGTTGTTTTTTTTACATTAAAATAAACATTACAAGCACATTATTATTATTATCATTTATTTGTTAGGCGCCACAAGGTATCCGCAGCGCCGCACACAGTACTAACAGTAGACTATACAGGGTGAAACCATACAGAGCAATGAACAAAAAGTACCAATACTTCATAAACTCCGGCCAGTCATATGCAGTAAAGACGAAGCGGAAGAGCAGGTATGGAGACAGGAGGGGAGGGGGCCCTGCTCATACGAGCCTACATCCTAAGGGAGGGTAAACAGACCAGGCACAAGAGGAGCCAGTTGAGGCAAGAGGAGAGAAGGGAGGACGAGCTAAAGGGAGGAGATGGGGGTTAAGTAGATGGTTGGTAGGCTTTGAGGAAGAGGTGAGTTTTGAGTGCACGTTTGAAGGAGCACAGAGTAGGAGAGAGACGGATGGAACGAGGGAGGTCGTTCCATCCGTCTCTCATGACGGATGGCATCTACATTAAAATTAGATGCCACATTTAATTATTGGTGTCACTGATTCCTAGTGAATTGATGGTTTTGTTCTAATTAAAATTGGACAAGCCCACAAAATAGATGTCTCTATTGTGTATAGGTGGTGCACTTTAAATATCGTGGAAGAAGAATTTACCAAAACATCATGTGACCCAAGAGTGTCCCATGAATGCTCCAATGGTCCAGCCTTGCAATCCTCTCTCCTTCTACTGAGTCTCTGATTCAAACTCTGGTCAATGGCCCTTCAGTGTGAACTAGCCATTCCTGCAAATAGGGCATCAACGCTGAGCTTGTTTGAACAGTTTCCGATAAATAGGAGAGAGAAGTGCTGAACTGGAGGATTGGGACCTTTGGGTGACCCTACTGAGTTGGAGGACTACCTCACCAAGACTAAGTAGAACTTTGTATTTTATTATATTTTAGTGACCTTCACCCAAAACTTAAACGTATCCTTTATGCCTCTTTCATTTACGGATGTATTTCCCCTTAAACGTACAATGTATTTTCATTTCATTAAGGTTTTTATTACAATAGTACAATCATTAAATCATGTTGCTGTACCCTATATATTTCTTTTCAAAACCTTTACTGGTTTCATTACATGTGATTTATCTCCCTTCAGAATGAAGATGTACTATTGCCGTACTGTGTATCTTCTGCGGCAGAAGGTTATCCTCATCATATTCACGGTGTCCTTGCTCTGTATTTTAAAGCTTATGAAAGATGAGATAATATTTCCTAGAATTGGAAACTATTATATGGAGCCAAATATATATTTTTCTTTTGTTACCAAATATGCCAAACCACATGACCAACCTATTGATATTAACTGTACAGCTGTATTTGAGATGGAACCATCAGAAATTGGGAAAAGTTTAGAAATTCGGAGGAGGCGCATTTTTGACCTTGATGATGAAAACGTTGTGAAAATGACAGAGAATTGTGAGGCCTATATAAAGCTACGAAACTACCCTCAAAAACCTCTCTCCCAGGAGGAGAGTGACTTCCCAGTTGCCTATTCTTTGGTTGTACATAAAGATGCTATAAATGTGGAACGCCTTCTGCACACCATATATAATCCAGTTAATGTCTATTGCATCCATTATGACCAAAAATCATCTGCAGATTTCAAGAACGCCATGACGAATTTAGCCAACTGCTTCCCCAATGTGTTTATTGCTTCTAAACTCGAAAAAGTGATTTATGCTCATTTTTCAAGACTACAAGCCGATCTAAATTGCCTGGTTGATTTGCTGGCCTCCCCTGTGCAGTGGAATTATGTCATTAATTTGTGTGGACAGGACATGCCACTTAAGTCAAATTTTGAACTTATTTCTGAGTTGAAGAAGCTTAACGGAAGCAATATGCTGGAGTCTTCACTGCCTACGGATATAAAAAAACAACGTTATACCTACAATCACAAGATCAGGTATGTTATAAATGTTGATCATGTGCAGATGCCTGTCAAAACATCTGACAAGAAGTCTCCACCACCTACAAATATTGAGATGTATTCCGGGAGTGCCTACTTTGTTTTAAGCCGGCCATTCATTCGCTATATTTTCGATAGCCCGTTGGTTTCAGAATTTTTAGAGTGGTGTAAAGACACCTTTTCCCCAGATGAACTTTTTTGGGCAACACTGATTCGTGTGCCGGGTGTTCCTGGTGGGATTCCAAGGACGCAAGGAGATGTCACAGATCTTGATAGCAGAACTCGAGTTGTGAAATGGGGCTATCTTGAAGGAAGTCTCTACCCCCCTTGTACTGGGACTCATGTCCGAAGTGTTTGTATTTATGGGGCTGCAGAACTACGTTGGCTCATTAATTCAGGACACTGGTTCGGAAATAAGTTTGATCCTAAAGTAGATCCTGTTTTAATAAAATGCTTGATTGAAAAAATTGAAGAACATCAGAAAGAATGGGTTTATTTGTCAAATAGATGACCCTTACAGTCACTGTTACGGTAATGTGTCACACTCACCCAAAAGTGCTTTTCTTTGAATGTACTTGGAGCTACGCTTGGAAACAAAATTGCCATTTTACTAAAGCGTGTACTTTATTTTGGAGAATTATTATGACATAACTGCTAGAAGAGATTATCTACAATGAAAAAGTATCATGGTCAATAGTGATCAACTGCGAATGAAGTCATATAAATAATTATTTTAATTGTATTTTAGTTTTAGATCAGTGGTTCTCCATTCTGCCCTCGATAATGCATACTTTGTAGATTTCTTCACTGGAGTGAGTCCATATGAATGTACAAGATCTAAATTGTTGATTCACTAATAAATCTGAGTGGAGATTGATGAAATATGCAATGTTAATATACCTTAATGACAGGGTTGAGAACCACTGCTGGTTGGTTGCCATTAATTTGTGCCAAATTTCCATTTAAATCAACTTTAAAAAATATATATATATATAATATATAACATATTTTTTTAATCTAATTTAAATCATTATGCTGAGTACCACAGCTTCATTGAACTACTTCTGATACTTGAAATATAACCTGAAATTGCCCAGTTTAAACCTCAAGAACACACTGTTGCTCTAGTTTGTGAACAACTGACCTTCCTTAGCAACATTTGTAACCATGGAAACAAATATAAATTGACTGTTTTCAAGGTTACACTTGTTTTTACACCCTATTTGTCAAATGGTAGCAACATTTGGTTTACAAGTTTACAAAAGACAATTTTCGTCATATTTCCTATTTTAAGTATCTGGAAGTATTCCAGCAAGTACACAGCATAATTGTTTTATACGGTATCCTTTAAATATGGTATTTCCGTTTCTATATGGAAATAGTAGCATATATTTGAATGGAATGCTCAATTTTCCCGTCATTATTACATGTTAACACTGACCAAATGAATTAAAGTGACTTGATAGTTCCTCAACAAAACCACTGATGACAGTGTTTTGGAATTTCAAGAAAGAGTTGAATGTATAAGTACTGATGTACAGTTTTTGTATTGTATCTTTCTCTTTTTTTAATTTGTGCCTATTTATAGTTAATGATATTATAAAGCACTACATGATGAACTAATGATAGTGACAGGTGGCAGGCTATTTAGTTCAATTTGTTGACAAGTCTAACCATTACATGTACTTCTTGTAGAATTTGGTTTGATAAGATTTGATTGTTAAAAAAAATATGTGCAGTTTGTATAACTATCAGAGCAGGAAGCAGCATTTAACTTGGGCACACCTGGTCACTAGGCTTCTGCACTAAGACAACAGATGTCTGTCCAATTTGGCTAACCACATTGGGTGACTATATTAGCTGGTTCTAGTCACTTGGTGCCAAGACCGAACATCCAAGTCCCATGGAGAAATGTTAATGTGGTAGGTTAATTAATGCCAGGGTTACCATATTTGGGGGCCCGCACATGCATTGAAAATTTGACCCTCTCAAATCCGTGTATGTATGGACAGCTTTACTACCAAAACACCTAGTGCTGGCACTGCTATGTAGAAATGACGTGAAAGGCTCACCAGGAAGTGACCATTCTCATGTATCTCAAGCAGAGTATCCCTAAAACAGCAACATGTAACATGCTAATTATCTCTGCATAAAGAGGAAGTATTACCTCTTTAAATATTTAATACCACTGTTCTTGCTGATTATTGTTGCTTCATTCCAAATGCATTGCGAAAGGCTCTATGGTTATGTATTTTATGAGCTGTAGCAAAAAGCTTCTCCATAGACAGCAATAGCCATTAGCTTCACCTACAGACTGACCACATTACAGTTCAAGTTGACACCCAAGAAAAAGCAGTTCTAGACTCACATGGGAGCCCCAATTTCCTGTTTCAAATATATGGGAGTTCTACATTAACATCCATTAAATAATTTACCTCTTGTGAACAGCTTCACAATGTTGCTGAAGGGGGTCATATTGGTAGACCTGCCAAATTAAAACAATGCCTTTTGTCAGAACTGAATGTCAGAACTGAAATCCTTTCCTCCCATATTGCATGTCATGCAACTGTTTTTATCATTTAAATATTCCTGGAAATTGAAGTGTACTTGTCGCCTACTCACAAAGGAGGCAGTCATTTGTGAATTCACTAGGAGCTACAGTAGAGTGTCTCATGCCTCAGTGATTGCACCCGTTCTTAAATATTCTGCTCTGCAAATGGCTGACTCCTCTGCGTGCAGGTGACAGTTCCACTTTAATATTGAACATTTATTTTGGTAACTGTGGCCCTCTAAATTGTATCAGGTACCCTTGCCAGCCACATTTTGTTCACCTGGGAGCACAGAGTAGTATTACTTAAAAATTACCTGCCGCACATACACACAGTGGATGCTGCCATTTTGTGTGTGACACTAGTATTCATGACACTGCAGCCTACTAGTTCATTAGGAACTAGTGACATTGCTGAGATACTTAAGGTCATATTCAATTCTGATCCTGATTCGCGGGATCGCGCCGGAACGGCCGCGAACGTAATCCGCGGTACCGCAATAACGTGGATTTTCGTTTGCAGCCCGTAGGGCTGCGTACGAAAATCCGCGTTATTGCGATACCGTATTACCGGCAGTAGTGCGCATTTTCCGCTGTAACGCGCGTTACCGCGGATCGGATCGGAATTGAATATGCCCCTTAGTGTCATCCACATCACGTTTTCCTAATAAATCTCTGCGTTTTCATGAAAATTGGTTCTGCCCACAAAATTAATGCCTTTAAAAAGAGGAGCATTTTAAAAGGGTTATGCTTCATATTAAATTAGCTTTGTAGGAGCTTGTAATGCAGACATTTCAGTGAATGTACTATGCAGTATTTGAAAAAGGACTCAGGAATTCCTATAATTTGAGTAAGAATGACCACCTTTTAATGTACTGTATGATACTTGTTTTGGCTGTACTTGCTATGCTTCCCTATGAAAGTTCAGCATTTCCTTTTCCTGCACCCACACCAAATTGTTGTACCCTGTACCCAGAATCCTGACTATTCCTGAAGTTCTAGATTCTTAATAGAAATATATACAGAGCATTGTTAACAGCAATTTTGTTCTTGTGAGAAATGTGTGCTCAGGTCCGCACAAAGGGTCATTTGGAAACTGCAGACCTGCAGCTTTTTTGTGAACATGAAGTGCACATTTCAAGGTGTAAACCCACTTCACGGTCTTTAGAGACAGCCCCACAAAAACATTCTGCACCCAGTCTTGCAGGTTGGCTGTTACGGAACATGTTAGGATCAGTTAAAACCACTCTCCAAAGTCAAACCTACATTTTTTGCTGCTAGTGCTGCGCAATTTATCCTTATTTATGTCTTAAGTTAATTATAAGAGTGACAGGACATTGTGACTGCCTTTTTCACTTTTGTGTGTTTGAATATGTTTATCACATGGAACACAATGCACCTACAAATGTGCTTTCCCACAGAAATGCAAATGAAAGATGCAAAGTGCTATAGGCCCGAGACCAATCTCCAGAAGCATTGGATCTGTGTAAGTGGGAATGTTCCAGTGAATTTATCATCTCCATCCCTTTACCTCATATAAACAACTCTGTCCCACAAAATGGAATCTCGTTGTTGCATTTCAGTGCCTAATCCATACTTATCAAGAAATGACCTCGATCCACCCTTCTCTTCTCCCAACTTGTACCCTCTTGGACCGTGTATCCACGTGCTTCTCTAAGCTCACTTGCCAAAGTCGGTGTATGACCTCACCCAAAAGCATTGGTGCTATTTCATTTTAATGATTTGTGGCTCAAACCACAAATCCATCTGTTGCCTTTATTACTAAATTAAGTGTTAGGTGTCTGAAGAACTCTCAATCATTTTATAATGAAGATAATAAATGTTTACGGTCGATAAATAAAGGTGTTTAATAAAAAAAAAAAAATCTCCTGATCTTTCTCTACTACAGGTAGTCTGGCTCAAAAATGATACATTTAACACCCAGTATAAAATAATTAATGGAATCATAAAATAAACATGGCTCTTGTAACTTGTTTTTATCTAGCTGTATTGTTGAGAAAACAGGCTATTCAACTGTGCTCCCCTCTCTTATAGTATCTGCTATAACTGTTGTTGGCTGTTCTGTGGGCTGACGGCCCTGTGACACTAATCTTGTGATCATTTAGAACTAATGTACTGGAAGTTCACAGACCTTTTGCAGAATGCAGATCTCCCAGAAAGCTTCTCGGGTACACATCTATTCTGGTAGTACAAAGGATCACCACACTATTCTGGTAGTACAAAGGATCACCACACTATTCTGGTAGTACAAAGGATCACCACCCACACTATTCTGGTAGTACAAAGGATCACCACACTATTCTGGTAGTACAAAGGATCACCACACTATCATTAACACTCATGAACATTTATATCTGTCCAGAAGATGGAGAACGTCATGCAGAAATGTCAGAAACATGTTTTGTTACATGTGGTCTTCTTAGATCCTACTTGCAATTAATAACTAAATTTGTTATTTTACAGACTTGTATCTATTCTTCTTCTAAAAAAAAGTTAAATTAAGCATTTGGTGGTTTCTAACATCTGCACATATTTGTTTGCCTAGCAGGTACATAGATACACATCACTCTTCACCTTTGGAAACTGCACACGATGAACCCCTTACACTCCATCAGGCTTCTTTTCCATTTATTTTTATATTTCCAGCTGTCATGGCCTTTTAGGAAGATAATGTACAGAAAATTATAGAAAGAGTCCTGTCTCTATCACCATAACAACAATTATTACTTTTTTTTCTCCTGGGGGGTAAATATAGGGCAGCACGGTGGCTAAATGGTTATCACTTCTGCCTCACAGCACTGGGGTCATGAGTTCAATTCCTGACCATGACCTTATCTGTGTGGAGTTTCTATGTTCTCCCCGTGTTTGTGTGGGTTTCCTCCGGGTGCTCCAGTTTCCTCCCACACTCCAAAAATATACTGGTAGGTTAATTGGCTGCTAACAAATTGACCCTAGTCTGTCGGTTGTGTTAGGGAATTTAGACTGTAAGCTCCAATGGGGCAGGGACTGATGGGAGTGAGTTCTCTGTACAGCGCTGTGGAATTAGTGACGCTATATAAATTAATGGTAATAATAAATAAAGTGCGGATTATGCAAAATGGCAACGGCTTTAAAGGCTTAATTTGCCTTTTTAAATTTCCCCTGCAAAGTCGCCAAATATGCAAAATCCGCACTTTAATACGTTTACCCATAGAATATTACATGGCAGAACCTCATGGCTGAAATATGTTATAAAACTTAGTGGGATTTGGGACTGTTTTTATTATCTAATACTACTGTATAGGTCATGTGACAAGTCTATGACGGGGCGTGGTGATGCCATCACGTCACCATGGCCCAACCCCTTGCTAAGAAATGCCAAAATTAATGGCATTACGCAGTGGGGGTAGGCTTGTTGATGCGAATCACGTCATTAAGGCCTACCTCCGTCACCACCTGAGACGCTGCCTAGTCACCCAGGAGGCAAGTATGCTATAAATGCCCATTTCTGTATAAAGTGCCCATTGAAAGAACAGACCAAGGCCTGATGCCAGCCTTCTCAAGGAAGAGTAAATTACCACTTTTACCTGTGAATGCTTTTTCTCTTTTTTAAGCTCATTTAAATATCCCATTCTGAAAACTAAATCTTGGTTTGGCACATAAACCTAATATAATGTGAGTGTGCCTAGCCTACATTCAGCAAGAAATGTTCCTTTCCACATAACCCCTCCCACCAGAAAGCCCAATATTTTTCCCCACTGCAGTTGCCACCATCTTGACCTGCAAAGGTCAATGCGCTTACTTGTATAGACAACCCAGGGGCGCCCTTAGGCAGGGGTTTCCAGTTACCCAGAAACCCCCCTACACTTGAATCACATCAGTTCTTTGGTTTAGTAGGAAACGGCTTCTAGGAAGCTCCTGCTCCTGTCTGCATTTAAAAAATGATAACAATCTGCAGTCTAAGACTTAATTTTTATGAGGATCTGTCCATGTTTTAATGGACTATGTCTTCAACAAAATGGCCACTGTGACTGTTCACATTTGTGGTTTTAGTGTTTCTATGTCTTTAGAGAAAAGGAAAATGCAGTAAAATTAAGTTGCCTGTGATATTCTGCAGTTTCAGGTATTACATATTATATTATTTTGGTAAGATGGTCAAGAATAATTTACTTAAAGGAGATTAATATTAATGCAGTTTTTTTAATGTACAGTTTCTCAAAGTGACTTGTTTTTCTGCCTTATCTCTTGCTCCAGCTACAGAGCTAGTCTAAGTCCTGAGTACTAAGGATGACAGTCTCGTATGCATGCTATAACAGTTGTTTGCAATCACGAGCAACTGTAAAAGTTTACTTTGTTTAGTAGACCTTAAGAAAATCCTAATAAATATATTTCATGGGGGGGACATTTTTTTTTTTGCTTTAAACTGTTTTGTCATTAATGCTTATATTATTAACAGGTTGACATTTATTTTATACATTTTTTTTTTTTCTTTTTTCTGTGCATTATTTTGCGAATGTATGTTCCACATATGCATAGGACATATCCTGCAGTGTCTTTTGTAGTGGAGCAGAGCAGGCCTGCCCCCGAATTCATCAGCGCACGTATCTTCAGATCCATTCTGGAGTACGCAGAGCCGTTGCGCTCAGTATGCATGTCTCTATGAATCAGGCCCACAGGTATTAAGTGTCTGACTGCCTTAAACTCACCAGCTGGGGTGCATTGAAACAGTATCTCTCTATACAATTGAGCATGTCGAGCTTATGATTATAAGTTATGCATTACTTCAGCTACTAGCGTTTCCAAAAGCAAGTTACCAATATGTTATTAACACACACACACATTGATTGTTTGCTCTCTGACTTAATAAGCTGTAGCGCATAGAAATGATGAGCCTGATTCATTAAGGAAAGAATGGCAAATAAAAGGAATAAATTTGCTCCTGGACAAACCATGGTACAATACAAGGGGTGCAAATTAGTTTATTATTTTCCACATGAAGAAAATACTGGCTGTTTTTTCATGTAGCACACAAATACTTAATAGCTTTATTTTTACACTGAAATTTAAAGTTGACCCCAACTATAAATCCATCCACACAATTTAAATGCAGCATGGTTTTGCCAAGGTGCAAAGTTACTCCTTTTTTTGCTTTTCTTTCCTCAATGAATGAGTGGATCTGGGATAGGATGCAACCTTTGCAATAAGATGGCTCATGAAATTTCATCCCTGCTGGATATTCCACGGTCAACTGTAAGCGATATTATTTTAAAGTGGAAGCGTTTAAAAACAACAGCAACTAAGTCATGAAGCAGAAGACCACGTAAAATCACAGAGCGGGTCAACGACTGCTAAGGCTTATGGTGCGTAAAAGTCGTCAACACTGCTGATTCCATAGCTATAGAGTTGGGAACTCCCACTGGCATTAATTTAAGCACAAAAACTGTGGCGGGATGGAGTGGTGCAAAGCACACCGACACTAGACTGTGAAGCAGTGGAAACGTGTTCTGTGGAGTGACAAATCACGCTTCTCTGTTTGGCAGTCAGTCTGGGTTTGGCGGATGCTGGGAGAACATTACCTGTCTGACTGCATTATGCCAACGACACCACCCATTGTGGGTACAGACAGATCCTCGGGTGTGACAGCTGTTTTTCAGGGTTAGGGCTAGGCCCCTTATCTCCAGTGAAGGGCAATCTTAATGCTTCAGCATACCATGTAATTTGGGACAATACTATACTTCCAACTTGGCAACAGTTTAGAAAAGGCCCTTTTCTATTCCAACATGACTGCCCGAGTGTACTGACATGGTTTGATGAGTTTGGTGTGGACGAACTTGACTGGCCCGCACAGAGCCCTGACCTCAACCCTATCGAACACCTTTAAGATGAACTGGAACGGATATTTTGAGCCAGGCCTTCTTGTCCAACATCAGTGCCTGACCTCATAAATGCTCTACAGAATGAATGGGTGCAAATTCCCATAGAGACACTCCAACATCTTGTGGAAATCCTTCCACGAAGAGAGGAAGCTGTTATCGCTGCAAAAGGGGCACCAACTCCATAATACAGTATATGTATTTTAATAAAATGTCATTACAGTCCCTGCTGGTGTAATGGTCAAGCATCCGAATACTTTTGTTATAAATATATACAATCAATATAAGTTACAAACATTACCATACACATGTATCGACTGCCTGAATGGTTAATATGTGCAGACTACAGCGCACAGTGAGAGAGTATCTTGTATGCAGAAGTGTGTGTTACAAAACTGAAAATCAATTGTGTCCATTTGTATAAAAATAAGGCATTAATACACTAGTAACATAATTTAAGCCAGAATAAGCTCCATACATTGTAATTATACAGTTCCCAAGTTGGGGCATGTTGTAGATGCGGAGGTAATTAACTATTCACTGTTGCCTAAAGGATTCTGAAAAGAATGGCGTCATTAGAAAATTTAAGGAGTTACTTGTGAGCGATGAAACGCTATTCTATGAATACAACTGTCAGTATATACCACAGAGAGTATAATTTATGACGTGGTAACTCTAAAGTCAAACTGACATACAGCTTGTCAATGTAATATTGTTCTAAGCACTAATACTCACTAGCAATGCCAGTATGTCATGAAGTCTAAATGAATAAATGGAGAATTTGTACATGGATATAGAATTGTGGATAGAGTTGATATATATATAATTAAATAATCTCCAAATGCAGAGCAAAAATGAAGTATGAAGTAATACAATAAATGAATATTACCTGTCCACACTTTTCTTTGTAATATAATTAATGCGATGACTATGTCTCATTAATTATATTAATGAGACATAATGTCGCAGTCATGCAGATACTATTTACTTTGGAATATTGCCATGTACAATTCCTTAAATTATAAAACACTATTGAATTATTTATGATATTTAGGGCAGTTTCCATTAGGTGTACACCAGGATAACTGCCCTCTTATACTCTCACTTATTTTATTTTAGAATATTTTGCTTCTAATTATTGGGACTATTTAATAGGTATGGAATTAAAAGTTACATTATATTAATTTTAATCACATATGTTATCTATCAATCACAGATATATTGATTCTTCTGGCTGTCCGTAATTAGGGCGGTAAAATCTTTATGATGTAAAATCTATATGTTTTAAGCATATATGCTTTTAATTATTCATTCCCAAAAAAAGAAATGCCCCTAACATATAGTATTCTTTTTTTTTCCAACTTTGTAACTAACCTTTAGTCTCTCTATTGTATTCCAAGTACCTAGAACTAGATTGTAAGCTCTGTTGGACAGGAAAACTGTGGCTGAATGATTCTTAGTACAGCACATACTGGTGTATTGTAAAAAAAATTAAAAATAAAAACAATATTGCAATTCACAAGTTCCATTACTTATTTTATAGACCATACTGAAAGTTGATTTTATGTTTATTGCACTGTCAACTTAAAGCCTTAAGCAAATATTTGAAAAGGATTGGAAACCTGGTTTAGATTGACAGCTTACATCTACAAATGGTCCCAAACTGTTTTTTCAGGATACAAGTCCGGTCACCTTTAGAATATTACAATTTATTTGTAGAAGTTGGGTTGTAAGAAGACACTGGGACTCATGCAGAGTTGGATGCATATTGCATAAACAATGCAGATGTTAAATGTGCCCCCAAAAGCCTTGCAATTACAGTGTTATGCTGAGCTGTAAGTATCTTAAGACGTGTGACTAAGCATACTGCGTAACATTTGTATACTTTAAGGGTATGATATGCTTTAACCATATTATGCAGCCTGTCATTATTGTCAACTTGATTATGATGACTGGTGTTTTCATGTGTTTGTTTTTTTTTAAATAATAATATTTTTTTAAATAAATAAATAAATCCAAGGAGTTTAGGGCTCCCAGGGCTTGCTGGGACAATTAGTGCACTAGCAAGAAATTGCTTTATATCAATTAACTCTTTATTGCCCCACAACCATGGCCCCAGGGGTAGTTGACATTCACCATCCCAGTCTGTCATAGCCAAGTGCTGGTAGCGGCTTTTTGCAATGCTGTTCTCTGCCCTGAAACTGTCGCTAATAGCCTTGGCTATGGGCGCTTTTGTGAGGGGGGGGGGCACTCGGTTAAAATAAAAACATGCATTTCCTTTGTTTTTAAACCACTTGCAAGGTCCGTGCTAATGAGCAGCAGCCTGTATTTTCTACTAGGTGTTGAGCACTTGACACAGTTATGCCTCTTGACTTCTACGTAGGTATCAAGTATGTGAACACACCTTTACTTTACTTGCCTTACGTTGAAACACCCTTCCTTCCCCCGTTCCGCCTCTCTAAGTATTCAAAGTAGTAAGTGTAAGATGCGTCTGAATATTAATAGGGATTTACTATTATGCGCGTTTAACATTTTAAAAAAAATGCACTTGTGTCCAACTCTACATGAGGCCCGCTGTTCCTAAATGTTGCTGGCACCAGCCTCTAAAGTAGGGTGCACAAACTTTTGTGGCCTGAGGGCCGTATTGGGAGATGATGATACCATTTAAAGGGGCCACAATAAAATGTAACTTGCTTAAATGTGTCAACTATGTAGAATTTACTGCATGAAGAGAGAAACCATTTATGACTTACACCAGTTAAGTCTTACCTCTCAGCACTGCTAAAAGTCCCAATGGAGACAGAACCATGTGCACTGCCATGAAGCACGGGTACACCACCAGAGGGGGCATGGCCAACCCATGTAGTAAGTGTGGCCACACAACATAGGGGGTGAACCACATTTGTAATAATGCGTCCTCCCCCTCTCACCTTTGCAATAATACATACCTCCCTTCTCTGTAGTAACTCATTTCCCCCCTTACCCCTGTAATAACATTTTCCTCCCCTCCCCTCTCACCTCTTTAATAATACATTACCTGCAAAAAATGTACGCTATGATTTAAATCAGAGAATTAGACTGAACAGGAGTAACCGGCTTCCGCACCATGTCCTCTTCACAATGCAGAGTGGTCAATCACAGGAGGAGGAGGGAGCTGTGTATTCCCCACCATGTACTGTCCCTCTTTCCTCTGCTGGCTTCGGCTATCAAGGTAAGATATTTTTTGGCTGTAGATTAGCCAGTGAGTAGGGAGGTGGGAGAGGGATGTGGGAAGATCTGAGCTTCATGTTGGGAGGTCTGAGTAGCATGTGGAGTAATCTGAGTGTCATGTGGACAGGTTTGAAAGGCATATTGGAAGTTTTGTAATTCTTGTAAAATCTGAAGGTATATGGGGGTCTCAGTGGCATTTAGTGGGTTTGAGTGGCATGTGGGAATGTAGGGTGGCATGTGGGGAAGTCTGAAGGCCATGTGGAGAGGTCTGAATGGAATATGGAGAAATATGGAGTACATGTTGGGATCTGAGGTATTATTGTGGTATGTGGGGAAGTCTGAATAACGTGGGAAAGTTTTAGAGCACATGTGGGATCTGAGGGCTTGTGGGGGTCTGAGGGCATGTGGGAGCATTTTGTGGCAGGTGGGCATCTGAGTGCATGTGGAGGTAATTTTGAAGCAAGTGTAAGGTTTGCGTGGCATTTGGTAAACTTTTGGAGCAAGCAAGGGGCATATGGGGACATTTTTGGATGAGCGATGTTTGGTTCATTTTGAACTGTTATTTCATTACTGAAATTAAAAGTCATGTGGGACCCTTTAGAAGTTGGACCTCCATGAGCCAAGAGCTCAGGTGTGAGATTATGCAGTACTGTGGTCATTTTATTTATAAGGGTGGAAACACTTTTGTTGGTGAAATAATGACAAATATGAATAAAAATGCATTTTCTTCATCGACTTTTAACTAAATTAGTTGTGCTGTTTAGAGGAAAGGAAATTATTATACAAATACAGAAAAACAGTGAAGTTCTTTATAAATATTTTTATTTTTAAATATTGTTTTGAAAGAAAAAACAAATCTTAACTTAAACAACAAAGTCTGATTTGTGTTCATTTATTTATTTTAATGACTACAGTGTAAGTGGACTATTGAAGGTCACATTGTCCCTCTTTCGTCAGCTCTACATGGTGTGTATCTTGCAGAGCCAGTTTGCAGCTAATACGCCATTTAGATTATTTTAGCTGAATGTAATGCATAACCCTTTTAATGTAATATAAGGCACCAAAATGCGAAGCCGTGGTCCCTCTCTTACAGAATATCAAAAGTGATAATAAAATAGTTCTCTCAGTTTATCTCAGGAATTTTATTCAGCTAGACCCAGTAATTGTTTAGTTGGATGCTTAGCAAAGTCTTCATAAGCAATTCCCACTGCTTCTTACTGAAGCTTATATCCACAAAAATCAAACTGCTGATCTTATTTTGTAACATGGACCAACCTATACGTTAAGACTGATGGATGAAATAACAATTATATGCAAGCTACGTATTATTGACAGGTTAAAGCTAGCAAAGTTGTTCATAGCTGCAGAAATATATTTATAGCCATATTTTAGATACCTCGGGACTCATTTAGAGGTCATCTTTTTTTGTGCGTAGGAAAAGATACATCTTAAAATGCCTCCAGCTTAAAAACTGTTGCATTTTCACCAGCGGTACTGTAGGTGTAACGAGGGTGCATACTTATGCCTCACGACAGGGAAGTGATGTGGCTTGTTGTGTTATATATATGTGTATATATATATATATATATACATATATATATATGTGTATTCTCCTACCTGTTCTTGTCACTGTCACCACTTGTGGCTGCTAGTTACTTTAGCTCATTTGCTGGTTGTCTGGATCCTGGAATATTGGAGGCCCTATTTAGAAAAAAAATGGGTACATGAAATTTAGAAAACTCCAACAAATCCTAGTGTTAAATCAATAGCACCCATGTTTTATAATTAGGCCTCCCTCCAGCCACAACATTAAAATAATATTCACATTTGCTAAATAGATCTCTTTCCCTTCAACCAACCCCGACATTAGTTAGCAAACACATTTAATATATAAACCTATTTCCCTCCCTCCAAACAGCCTCAGCAATCATTTAAATATCATTTACATTTAACAAATATTACCATTTTCCACAGCAATCACAGGCATTAAAAAATACATAATCACATCTAATAAATAGACCTCATTTTCCACAAACAGCCCACAATCAATAAATAGCTCTCAAACCACTCCAGCATTAAATTAAAGGTCTAAAACTCCATTATAAATTCATAGGCCCCACTATTAAAATAAATTGCCTCACCATCACCCCCACCCTACAAATAATATAGCACCCAATAATTAGCCCCCACCTGCACTCCACAATTAAATTAAGAGCCTACCTCCCACATTGTATAAGACCCCCCTGCCTCCTACACTACATTCATTTACTGGCTCCCTCCCCCCCACACACACACTACATTCATTTACTGGTCTCCCCCCACACACACTGCATTCATCTACTGCCCCCCCCCCCACACACACACACTGCATTCATTTACTGCCCCCCCCCCCCCACACACACTGAATTCATTTACTGCCCCCCCACACACTGAATTCATTTACTGCCCCCCCCCCACACACTGCATTCATTTACTGCCCCCCCCCCACACACACTGAATTCATTTACTGGCCCCCACACACACACTACATTTATTTACTGCCCCCCCCCCCCCCACACACACACTACATTTATTTACTCCCCACCTTCACACACTGCATTCATTTACTGGCCCCCACACACACACTGCATTCATTTACTGCCCACCCACCCCACACACACACTGAATTCATTTACTGGCCCCCACACACACACTACATTTATTTACTGCCCCCCCCCCCACACACACACTACATTTATTTACTGCCCCCCCCCACACACTGCATTCATTTACTGCCCCCCCCCACACACAAACAGTATATTGGCCCCTCACTCACACTCAATATATTGGCCCCTTACACACACACGCACACACACACACAATATACTTGCCCCATACTCATATATATACAATATGCTGCCACACACAATCACATACAATATGCTGCTACACACACACACACACACATACAATATGCTGCTACACACACACACACACACACACACAATCACATACAATATGCTGCCACACACACACACACACAATACCACCCCCGCACTTACCTTGTTCTATCCGCGGCGCGCACTCTGCAGTCTTCTGACATGGGACGGCACCTATCACGTGGTGCGCCTCCCATGTGACAGCAAACGGCCAAACCATTAGTGGGATGGAGAGAGGTCAGTCTTCGGATCTGCGGGCCAATGAGAAGGTGGCTGGTCTCGGAGGAGGGGCCAGCCACCAAGTAAGTGAAATTAGCCATTGGGCCAGCCCAAAATAGGTTTTTTTGGTACAGCCCGGGGGGCATGGGCTCCCCTGCCCCCCGGCCCAGCCCGCCCCTGGATGTATGAATACGTATTTTTGCTGTGCATGCACAGTATGGAAATGCTTATCTTATGCAAAAAATTGGACATATTTACAACTCTTAATAAGAGCCATTATCCATAGATCCTCATGTCTTCTGGCCAGGTGTGAACCAAGGGAAAGTTTAAGGGATCCATCAGCAATGCCTGATGTTTAAAAGGTGTGAGGGATGTCTTGTTATAATGCACCTACTGTCTGTAAATCTGCAATGTGCACAGCTCTGACGTGCACCATGCTGTTACTAATAGCCCCAGGTGCCTGTGAGCCATTACAAGTGGTTCCAGGCTGTTCCTTTATTCTTAGACACAATGCCATGCATGCAACGCAGTCACTTCCCATCCACTTCCTCTGGAAGCCTTAGATATCATCCGTCATCACTTGATTTTCCACATAATAGGAAAAGTCTATCTTTCTCGTAATTGCCAGAGAGGCTTTTTATACATCGTTCCTATTGTTAGAGTATACATTAGTGGTTAGCACTTCTGCCTCACAGTGCTGGGGTTGAATTCCCGACCATGGCCTTATCTGTGTGGGGTTTGTATGTTCTCCCTGTGTTTGCGTGGGTTTCCTCCGGGTGCTCCGGTTTCCTCCCACACTTTAAAAACATACTGGTAGGTTAATTGGCTGCTAGCAAAATTGACCCTAGTTTCTGTGTGTGTGTGTGTGTGTGTGTGTGTGTGTGTATTAGGGAATTTAGACTGTAAGCTCCAATGGGGCAGGGACTGATGTGAATGAGATCTCTGTACAGCGCTGCGGAATCAGTGGCGCTATATAAATAAATGGTGATAATGATGATAAATAATTTATTGTGCTGCCTTCATTAAAAAATTGCCCCAAAATAAAGAATTTACATAATTTATATTTAGATAGATATAGGATGTTTCCCTAATAAATATCTTCTTCTGTTCTCGATCCAATGTAACCATATGTGGAAAAAAATAAAAACCCCATTGGAATGACGAACCGCATACAAGCTCTGCCCAACGTCAAATGAGTTTATCTCTGGTGAGCCCACTGGTTTACGAAACGGGCCACCAGTCAGGGACAAGAGACTGCGCCTAATTAGCAGTAATAGGAAATGTAATAATAAAAGGGGAAGAGAGTGACATGGTCTTTAAATGACTGACAGGTTTAAAGCCTCATTTAGGCTTTTAGGTGACATTGTAATTTCAAAATCCAAGACTCTTTTTTTTTTCATGTACACAGAGGTACTTTCACTTTTGGGCTTTTATGTTCAATGGAAAATTTTGCTCTAAAGCCACTCTCATGTCCGAGATAAGGTGGAAATCTAGTATTTCTGGTTTTTGAGTGTTAATTTTGTGCCGTGAGAGCAAACTATAGAGCTCTATCTCCTTAAGTCAGGCTGGGAGGAAATCTTGAGGTTGTGTTACCATTAGCAAAATATTGTCAGTGTACAGCACAATTTTATGTTACGATCACCTTGTTTTTGCACCAGCAATATCTGAGTTCATGTGGATTTTGAGTGTCGACAGTTCTATTACTAACGTAAAAAAGAGGTGGCAGCCCTGCCTTATGCCATTGGTAATATCAAATGGGGCAGAGGTCATCTCGTTCACCCACACTATCAAAAGGGAAGATTACAAGGCTTAGATTCCTGTAACAAATTTACCGTAGCCCATAGTGCACATGACACGAAACATGAGGGCCCAGGAGATGCAATCAAATGGTTTCTCAAGCTTTAGTTCCAGAGAGGGTGATTTTGGTTCATGTATGGTGTGAACCAGGTCTATGGTTCATTGTGTGTTGTCCTTGGCTACTGTTGCACACCTTTTCAGATTGACCTTTAGTATTGAGATGTGTCTATACTTTGAACAGATAATAAGGTCTCTACATGGTTTGGGAATCACCACTATGTTGACTAAGGTGGTCGCTGAGTTAAAGCTGCCGCCCCCAGGATATCATTGAATAGGTCTGTCAGTTTTTGCTGTCAAAGATTTGATAAGTTGTTGGGTCTTCTCTAGAAAGATTTTCTCCCTCATTTAAAAACATTACATTTTCCTGTGTTACCTTAACATGAAAAGACTACCAAAGATATTTGTCAATTCATTCAGGCTGTTGGACTGGATGGGGGGTTTAGGCAGTATATAGATCCATGTAGTCATAGAACTGCTTAACAATTTCTGAGGGGTCACAGGCTGTCAATGTAATAATTTCACCACTTGCTCTCTCCAATGATGACTCTCTAATTACCCTCAATTACTTTTCAAGTTTAAAACGGATCTCATAGCCCGCGACCAGCAATATATTTTATGGATTGCATGACATATTAATGTTCTAATGAGGAATAATCTACCAAGATCTTTACATCTCGTCATACAAATCCAAATTCATGCATTTAAGTTAATTGAGCACATTACATACTCCTTCATTTGGGCATAAAAACACCCAAGAATCAGAGAGCGGACTTTCCAATTGTTCACATAAGATGGGAAATTGAGTATCCAAAACTTTAAAAAGTATTTGGAGGCGCAGTACCAATAGTGTGATGATGAGAGGCCCTAGATGAGGAGGAATGGGCCAAGTTAAGGTAACGTGCCTCATCCAGCTCTATCTACATTAATATTAAGAAGAATGCATTTAAACTATTAGATTATTGTATTCATTTTCCAATCAAACTACATGTATGTTTGCAGATACATAAGATAGGGTCTGGAGAGATTGTGAGACTACTTGGTTTTCCCTCCAAATATGAGTTCTACTTTGGTCCAGTGACCGGACTGAGTCAGTGTTCTAGGGCTAATAATATGATAGATCAAATGTTGGGCTTATGCACTTACAGGTGTTCATATGTATATCTGTGATAACAGTGTAGAATTCAAACCAAGGTCGTATATACTACATGGAAATCTAATAATTCTCGTGTTTTTAGTGAAGACTAAATCCACCAGTTTGAATATAGTCCCACAATATGTCCAATGGTTGCACTGGTATAGTGCTTTGGGTTTGTTTATAAATGGTAGATCAAACATCTTCACTTTTTAGGAATATGAGCTTACAGTAGTTGGTAAATGTGTCAATGATTAGTGAATAGCTCACAGAACACTGGGTCAATAGACTGCTATTTAAAACTCTTGATAAGTATGTGCAGCTCCACGATGATGCAATGTTACTCAATGTAAATGGCTCCCTCTCCAGATAAACTCTTATAACAAGAGCTGTAAGAGGTGTTTACCCACAGCATGCCGTCTTTCCCATAGAGAGCGACATTCTCACAGGTACTTAGATGCCCACAGGACTTGTACTCAAAGTAGTAAGACTTTATCTAAGGTGCCAGTTAGCAAAAAGGTTTTGAGACTGGAAATAATGGCTTGTAACACTCACAGTATTCACTGCATATTGTTCATCCTGACATGCAATATCATTGTATCATTGTACGTATTATTTGCCACATCTCACACTGTACAAGGTAAATCATGTATGTAGTTTGACAGTTAATAAAATTAGTAACATTTTTTCTTTGGTGTTGTGTGACTCAAAGTCTGCACTCATAAGTTCTGTAAACTGATAACTGGTGCACCTGTCATTACAACATTTATAGACCTTGCTAGGTTTCTTTGGTAATCATGTGGGTTGAGATTGTTGTACTGGTTACTCATTCTTAAAAAAGTTATCAGCTAATATACACCTTAGATTGTCAGATTTACTAAAAATAATTATAGTATATACCTTGAAATAAGGAGACAAGAATTCATTCACTTTCAGAATGTGGGAATTCCTTTCAGCAATCCTTTGAATTTCCAAGGAAAAATAATTAAAGTGGGTCATGAATGTAATTGAGCAACTGTTAAAGGTCTGTTGTTTCTTTTTCTTTTTAAGCTTTCTTCTGCTTCCTCCCACTCTTTTATCACCTACTTCCAGGGGGCTCTATTCATATTCTTTACCTCCTCAAGGGCCTGATTAAGTAAACCAACAGGATATCCTTGAAATATTATTGCTTTATGCAAATACATTGCTCAACTCTAAAAGGGTTCATCTGTGGAGCAGTGTTGTCTAATCCTAGAATTGATCAAATCAACAAAAGATGTAATAAAAGACAGATATCCCTCCCAAATAAAATAAAAAATAAATGGTCTGTATAGGCCATAGAGAACCAGGTTCTTCCCAAATGGGCAACTCCATATGTACTGCTCTTCAAACAAACCCATATAGAGTTTGGCCTAAGTCGCGGCAAATCTGATTCCCATGGCAGTCCCCAGTGTTTGTAGTTAAAATTGTGAGTCAAAAATAAAATAATTGTCTTGGAAGGTGAAATTAGTAGAAGAAAGTATAAAGTCATATGAAGTCTCAGTTAACAATATATCATTTGATAAAAAGTGTTTTACTACCCATATTTACCGCTTTCATGTGGTATATTTGAATACAGCGATTCTACATTGTATGATAGAAAGTTGTATGTCTACTTCCACCAATAATAATTGACCAAATTTAGAAAGGAGGTTGTGTATTTAATATATGACTGGAGAGCTGTCACATGACTTTAAATAAAACAAGTCAGCAAAAGAAAATTTTGTGTTATGTGAACCTATACCCAATATAATAGGACGGCCCAGGGGCAGTAAGGGACTTATGTATTTTGGGTAGATAGTAGAACATGGGAATGAAAAAGCATAAGTGCATTTATGGGAGGGACAAATAGGAGGGTTTGGGGCAGTTTGGCTCTTTAAAAGCTATAGACCCTCCAACCTTGATATGGGCCAAACATTATCCTTAGTTTCAACAATGAAAAATAGCCCTAAAACAGCCTCTGCACACACACATCTTCAAAATGCCCCCACATGCCCATCAATTGCTCCAAAATGCCACCAAATGTCGCTCAGACCCCCACTTGCCATGAAATGCTCCCAAATGCCCTCAGATGCCACATGCCCCTCCCATTCCACTTATACCTCCCCACATGCCACTCTACTTTAACAAATGCCACTTGACCTCCCCAGTTGCCACTCAGATTTCCCAACATAGAAATATAGATATCCAGATTATTCAGCGCTAAAAGGTACCCAAAATGTCTCTTCAAAAATAATACATACAAACAAAAACAAAATTATACATATAAAAATACAATAATGATGTTCATAAAATAAACGTAAACGTCAAAAAATAAACTGAGTCCAGTTTGCAAAACAACCGTCTATATCTTAATATCATATATGTCTATGATTACCTAAGAGGGGACTGAAAAAGAGAGAAATAAAGAACTTGCTACATGCTCATCACTCACTACCCTCTGGTAGGAATTTATTTATTACTTTATACATGGAGGTGATGGTGAGGTGAAAGTCACGAATATCTCTGTCCCACAAGTGACCATCTGTTACATATCCAGCATTGAAGAGACTTTATATGATATTAAGATATAGACGGTTGTTTTTCAAACTGGACTCAGTTTATTTTTGACGTTTACGTTTATTTTATGAACATCATTATTGTATTTTTATATGTATAATTTTGTTTTTGTTTGTATGTATTATTTTTGAAGAGACTTTTTGGGTACCCTTTAGCGCTGAATAATCTGGATATCTATATTTCTACATTGTCCACTCACAGGTTTGTGTACCGTGTTTATTCCAGAGATTCGCCAGCATATTTGGATCATTGAGCGCTGATAGTTTTTTCCAGTATAACTAGATCTCCCAACATGCCACTCACACCTCACCCACATGTCTAAAAATAATTACCTGCACAACCAGGGCCCTGGTTTATAACAATGCAGAGAATAAGACAAAGCAATCGATTCATTAATTAGTTTGAGGCATCGGGAAAGCAAAAGAATCAATTATCAGGAAAACATATAACATATTTCAGGCAATAGGCAGGTCTTTCATAAACACAGAGTCTCATACCACGTGGTGTAACAGAAACAAATCCAGACCTGTAATTTTGTTGATGGCTGTAATGTATTTATAAAACTTTGTTTGTATTTCTTTATGTAAAGAAGCTTCTAGTCAGTCCACCCAAAAGGCGATGAAGTGTTTATCTCTGAATATCTCAGATAAGGGGGAAGGGAGTACTCTGAATCCACATTTGGTGGATACTTTTACAGGCTGCTGCCGAAATGGATAATCAATACTTTCTTCTGCCTTTAGTTATCCTATTTTCTGTGTGACACAGCAACATGTCACACAGATAACAGCAATGTATTCCAGTACTGGTCTGCTGTCCCTATGATTCAGTAATGTTCTGTTCTCCCTGTATTCCAGTACTGGTCTGCTCTCCCTATGATTCAGTAGCGTTCTGTTCTCCCTGTACTCCAATACTGGTCTGCTGTCCCTATGATTCAGTAGTGTTCTGTTCTCCCTGTATTCCAGTACTGGTCTGCTGTGCCTATGATCCAGTAATGTTCTGTTCTCCCTGTATTCCAATACTGGTCTGCTGTCCCTATGATTCAGTAGTGTTCTGTTCTCCCTGTATTCCAGTACTTGTCTGCTGTCCCTATGATTCAGTAGTGTTCTGTTCTCCCTGTACTCCAGTACTTGTCTGCTGTGCCTATGATCCAGTAATGTTCTGTTCTCCCTGTATTCCAGTACTTGTCTGCTGTGCCTATGATCCAGTAATGTTCTGTTCTCCCTGTACTCCAATACTGGTCTGCTGTCCCTATGATTCAGTAGTGTTCTGTTCTCCCTGTATTTCAGTACTGGTCTGCTGTCCCTATGATCCAGTAATGTTCTGTTCTCCCTGTACTCCAATACTGGTCTGCTGTCCCTATGGTTCAGTAGTGTTCTGTTCTCCCTGTATTCCAATACTGGTCTGCTGAGCCTATGATCCAGTAGTGTTCTGTTCTCCCTGTATTCCAGTACTTGTCTGCTGAGCCTATGATCCAGTAATGTTCTGTTCTCCCTGTATTCCAGTACTGGTCTGCTGAGCCTATGATCCAGTAATGTTCTGTTCTCCCTGTATTCCAGTACTGGTCTGCTGTGCCTATGATCCAGTAATGTTCTGTTCTCCCTGTATTCCAGTACTTGTCTGCTGTCCCTATGATCCAGTAATGTTCTGTTCTCCTTGTATTCCAGTACTGGTCTGCTGAGCCTATGATCCAGTAATGTTCTGTTCTCCCTGTATTCCAATACTGGTCTGCTGTCCCTATGATCCAGTAATGTTCTGTTCTCCCTGTACTCCAATACTGGTCTGCTGTCCCTATGATCCAATAATGTTCTGTTCTCCCTGTACTCCAGTACTGGTCTGCTGTGCCTATGGTTCAGTAGTGTTCTGTTCTCCCTGTATTCCAGTACTTGTCTGCTGAGCCTATGATCCAGTAATGTTCTGTTCTCCCTGTATTCCAATACTGGTCTGCTGTCCCTATGATCCAGTAATGTTCTGTTCTCCCTGTACTCCAATACTGGTCTGCTGTCCCTATGATCCAGTAATGTTCTGTTCTCCCTGTACTCCAGTACTGGTCTGCTGTGCCTATGGTTCAGTAGTGTTCTGTTCTCCCTGTATTCCAGTACTTGTCTGCTGAGCCTATGATCCAGTAATGTTCTGTTCTCCCTGTACTCCAGTACTGGTCTGCTGTGCCTATTGTTCAGTAGTGTTCTCCGTTTGCCAGTAGTGTTTTGCTGTATGTGTTTCAGAATGATTATGTCTGAACCTGTTTCATTCATTAAGATTGGCTGCCAAATCTAAGAGAAACTCAGGGGCTCACACCAATATAAACCAGTACCTTAAGTTATATAACCAGGTCAAATATATTGTTTTCCCTACCAATTTGAGTCCGTATTACTTTGAAGTCCATCCTGTTTTATTTGACATTGATGAGTTAAGATGTAACCCATACCGTCCAACTGTCCTGATTTAGGCAGGATTAGTCCCGATTTGAGGGCTCCATCGCGATAGGGCGAGCTTTGTCCCGCAGATGGGAAATGTGGGAGGTAATATCAGTTCTCTGCTGCTCTGCATGTCAGAACTGTGGTGAACAGGTGCTGTGTGCACTGTAATGAATGGTGTTTGGAGGGGAAGAGGGTATGGGGCAGTGGAGCGAGCATTTCAAAACTGCTGGGTACCTCCCCAGGGGTGTGCCCACATCCCCATCAGGATGTGGCCATGCCCCCATGGTGACGTATTCCACCACTGTCCCGATTAAAGAAAAGGCAAGGTTGGGAGGTAGGTGTAACCTACCAAAATCTATTTTTTGCTCTGTACAGCATTTTTTTTTTTATAGTTACAAGTAAACTGTTCAACAGTGCTACCTTTATATTGCTATAAACTTTTTCATACAATGCATTGTGTTGTATTAGTACCTGATGACAGGTAATGTGACATAAAATCCATCATTGTTCCATTACCATATTAATATATTTGATGTTGGTTGAATAAGCTTTTTAGGTTTAATCACATGCACAGGATATTACATTACATCCTGCTCGGTGGCTTCTTGATGTTATTAGAGATTACAATGTGTTCATTACTGATACCGAAATAGAAAGTACAAATTAATAATAAAACTATTGGCTTTGCTATGTTTAAACTCAAAGCAAAAAGCTTTGCTCAGACCGGTGTCTAGTCACAGAATGTAACATGTACACAGTGACACGGCTGACTGACACTATAGTATATAATGCCCTATGGAATTTGGAAACCCTATTGCTCAGAGATGCTCTTCTATGCACAGAGACAACCTAGCTTTGCACAGAAATATCCCACCGTTGTATAGAGCTCGCTCTGCATTGCACAGGAACAGAAGGGCAGTGACTCAACATCCACCTGGAATGACCACATGACTTTCTAACTAGACAAACACTCACAAGGCCTCAATGGTTTTGGAATTTTAGCACAGTCCCTTGAAGATTCCAGGCAAAAGTGGTCTTTATTCTCTGGAAGACACTTCCCAGCCTTGACAACAGCCCGAATTGGGAAGTGATGCCTGGGTAATATATTGTGTGATAGCAGAGACGCCAGCATGTACGCTCAGCACCTCTGCTGTCACTGGTGGCAGCCTGGACACCTTTTTCCTCTGCAGCTCGTTCTCAATTACTGCTGCTGCAACCACTTTTTAAAGTGAAGTTGCGTAGATCAATGTCACATGTCTGCGTTGCTCAATGTAACTTGTCCGACCACTCATTCCCACATGTTAAAATGAAAAATAGTAAAAGTTAAAATCATTATTTGAACATTTACCTATTACCCACTCACATTAGGGGCACACTGGTAACTGTGCTCAGTCCTACGTCACTTTTTTTTTCTCATTTTATTAATTTGTTTTCATTGTTAGTAGTGCTTGCAGCCCACCAAAGCAAACTAATATGTTCTATATTAGCACCTTCCCCACTGTAAGTGCTAGAATATTTAGGCCCGCCAGATTTAAGGATATCTTCGCAAAAAAATATTAAATTTTCTTTGTGGATTGATTGTAACATATTGCACAAAAGAAATACATGAACAGAAACCCGCTGGTCCATTAAATTGTAATAAATCATACTATTGGCTCAAATGAAGAGTGGTGCAGTAACTAATAAAGATCTGTTAAGACTGTGTAACTGAAGACTAAGGGCTATATTTACTAAGCTGCGGGTTTGAAAAAGTGGGGATGTTGCCTATAGCAACCAATCAGATTCTAGCTTTCATTTATTAAGTACCTTCTACAAAATGATAGCTAGAATCTGATTGGTTGCTATTGGCAACATCCCCACTTTTTCAAACCCGCAGCTTAGTACATCTAGCCCTAAATCTTAGTAAATTAGAGAACTTGTTATGAAGAAATAAAGAAATAAATACACTCATTTATATTGAACATTTCAATTATTTGGGTGAGTATGTCATTGTAAATGTTGCTTACTGAGTATATGGGTGTATGCGAGTATTAAACAATTATGTTTTGATAGACAAGCTGTTAAATGTGGTTTCTGAGACGACTCCTGTGCCCAGCCTCGGACTGGCCCGCCGGACAGCCGGTCAATCCACCGGTAGGCCCAGCGGGGTTGAAGCTCCGCCCCCTCCATTGTTAGGGCGGAGCTTGATGTTGAACTTTGTTTAGATGGCGGCGGCGGTGACACTTCCTATAACCACACTACCGCGCAGATGCAGAGAGCCCAGGCACGGTAGTGTGTTTTTCAGCAGTTTGAGCAGGGGAGGAGGACGTCCTGATATCAACATACTGATCCAAGGTCAGTTTGGTCATCATAGGTTCATACAACACTGGACGCAATAGACCACGCCCCCTCTGATGCTGCAGAGTTTCCCCGGGTTATCTAAAGCCCAGCCAGTTTGATCGTGGCTGGGATACAGAAGCTGGATACTGCCGTTTGATCGAGGTAACATATGGACTGAAAGATACCTTTATATGAGCGGTTTTAACATACAAAATGTGAGTGTTTTTAACCCCATGTTTTAACTTAATAAATAGAGAACGTAAAACACCATGAGATCTTTCTCTGTTCTCTCCCTGGTCTCCCATATGTGCACTCTGGTGAGGAGAAGAAACAGGTTTAGAGGGGAGTAAAAGTACATTGTGGTGGTGCTTTTTGAAGCAAGAGGACACATTATTCAAATACTGTATGGAATAGAAAAGGTCACATTGATGTAAGTTTACCATCTGGGACATTGGTATAGGTGGAACTAGAAGACCAACATCCTTTAATGACTTTGGGACCGTTTTCCCCTTGACTTATTCATTGACCCAATCCTTGTGTTTCTTTACCCTTCCCCCATTTGCGCCCGTCCTTTGATATTTATTATTCTCTTTCATACAACACTGGCAGCATACCAGCATATATGGAATACATGTGACAGGCTTTGGATGGGCTGTATTCTCTTCATTTTTTTGTTTTTTAAAATTTCCCTTCCCAACAAGCATTCATTGGTGAAGTACGCAACCGTAGTAGCACTGATGCTGTGTGCATGGGCTTTGACGAGTGGCATATTCTGCAAGAGTCCTTGAAAAATAATTATAACGAGTCATTTTAATAATCAGACTGTGTATACAAGATCTGGTAAATGAAGGGAGCTTTTCATGTAGTCTAGTATTCCAATTGCATCCAGTTGAAAATATAATCATTAAGGGTTATATAATATGTTGGTCTATATTGTATGTTAGTGTAGAAAGGCACATGCATAGGAGAACATAATTATATTTATATATTTTTTCTTTTGCCTATTGTGCATTCTTTTTGATGGTTGTCCTGTTTAGAATTTAGGGGTGATATAGTGAAAGTATTATAGGCATATATCAACTGTATTTAAAATGAAATGAGATGGATTTCACTGAGATTTGTTGAGAATTACAATCACTTGTTTTTTTATGAATTGACTTTTATTCCAGGACATGTCACAGCAACAACAGGTTGGTAACCATTGTACTAAAAGATTAATTGTGCAGTTTATGTCTTCTAATTGATGATGTTATTATTTGGTTTGTGTAGCCCTTGTAATGGCTTTTAATAAGCTCAATACATGATGGGCAATAACAACATATGTGGCGATTGTTGGAGGTAACCAAATGATGCACTTATCATAAGTAACTGTCTTGGTGCATTAGGAGACAACAGGAGCTGGTACTGGAGTTTCTTCCAAACCACAAGTGTTTTATTAATGGGTCCCATGTAGTTCCCTACCAGTAGAGGGGGCAGGGTCTAATGCATTGCATCCAAAAAGGTGCACATTTAAAATAGTGCTATAAGTTGTCCTCCATGGCCTGACCACACCCCCTTTACTGGCCACACCCACTCCTAAAGTTGGCCACACCCCAATATAGTGGGCCCCTATCACTGAATTCCCCCGGTGGGCCCTTCATGCCCCAGTCCGACACTGCCTGTGCCTCAGGATCAATCACAATAAGTGACATATTGCTGCCCCTTTCTAGACAAAGATTCTGGGCCTGATTCATTAAGGCACACAAATCAAACGTAAGTTGCATTTTTTGAAAAACGCACGTAATTCGGAAATACACATGTCCGTATTCAACTACAAGACGATCTGAAGAATCGTCCCTTGTTGAATATGGGTCTAGGTACGCTCTGCTCTGACAGCAATACACTGCAGGATACATCCAATACATATATGGAATATGAAGTCCCAGCAGAACGCACATTAAAAAAAATATATATATTGTCATCTGACCTGTGTTAAATGTGATTTTTTGTTAAGGCCTCATAAGGCCTTTGTTCAGCCATTTTATTGTAACTTGCATAGAAATATTATTTGCTAAAAGAGATTATTCATTTTTCTGCTGATTTGCAGTCTTACAAGGCCTTGAAGTTAAGCTGACATAGACAACACCTGAAGAATGTAACCAGATATGAAAACAATAAGTAGCTTCATATCCAGCTGGTAGTATGGGAGCTGTGCCCTTGATGTTGCACATAGAAAACACCCAGCTCCCCTTGAGATAAAAACAATAGGCTCATCTGTCCTTAGAAGGGGGAGAAAAATAAACTCCTCTAGAATACGTGAGAAAGTTAATCAGTAGCGCTTCTCATAGACTTATGTATGCATATGACGTAGGATTCATTTATTCAGTAGGCTATAAAAACTTGTATCTTTGTATCAATAAACTAGAGAATATTCCTTGTATACAGAACTTGGTCTGTGTCAATTCTCTCCAGCTGATTGAAGCGCTTCCAGATATACTTGACACCACAGGCAGACTTGGGTCAGAATTTTAGATCTTACAACTGTAATATGGTAATTAATGGAAATAAAACAACAAATTCCCATTTTTTTCAATGAAATACATTTATGAGGATGTTATTACTGCCTACTGTACATACAGAACATTTTTCACAGTTGCTCCTGATGGCAAACACATGTTCTAGCATGCATGCACATACGTCATCACTATTAATCAGGACCTACAACTACCTTGTAGCTGATGCAAGTGATACAACAGAAAAACATGTAACTTAGAGATGCAGGTTATAAAGCCCTTTGTCCCCACACTCTCATGATAATGTAACACATAAATTAAGCTAAACCAGAGCTGTATTTTAGTAGAAAAATCTAAAACTTAAGTAATGAAGGAGGTGGTCCTAAAGTGATAGTAGGTTGGGCTTTAAAATGATGTTCCACTGTTTCCAACATGCACATTTTCTGGTGGAACCGCAAAAAAATCCAATTCTTAGTAAATCTTGGGATTAGCTGGAAGAAGCTTCATGATCTTTTGTTTATCTACATGTAGTCACTGCCACTGAAATGATGGCTCTGGCACATGGAATTTGCTGTAATCCATCTATGATTATACATCCACCATTGATTGTGAAAGTTTCTTAAATCCATACTTATTAAAGATCTAGACCTACTTAAAGGAGATCTCTGGTTCTGCAGATGGAGCCATTAGGACTCATTTAGTCTACCACCAGGCACCATTATCTGGACTACACCACCAAAGTTTGACTTCCAGTTTCCCTCTCTGACATACGTAGGAGCTCATCAGTGCACCTCCCCCTGCAGATAGGGACGGAGTGGCCAGAGGATACCCACATCAGCCGGTGTGGACACTGTTCCCATCCCATATCACATGTCATAGTGGCTCTGCCGAGATTGACAGTTTTGGTAGAGGAACCAATAGCTTTAACTAATATTTGCGTTCTCTTATTTCTTGCTTAAGTGATAACTATATGAATACATTTCTGCAGGCTGATTTGCCAAGGTTGCCGACGCGAAGGCCTAAAATTAAACAATTTTGCCTAAGAACACAGCCATGAATAAAGAATGGTACCAAAACATCCTCCAAGAGCAACTTCTCCCAACCATCCAAGAACAGTTTGATAACAAACAATGCCTTTTCCAGCATGATGGAGCCCCTTGCCATAAGGCAAAAGTGATAACTAAGTGACTCTTGGATCAAAGCATCAAAATTTTGGGTCCATGGCCTGGAAACTCCCCAGACCTTAATCCCATTGAGAACTTGTGGTCAATCCGCAAGAGGCAGGTGGACAAACAAAAACCCACAAATTCTGACAAACTCCAAGCATTGATTAGGCAAGAATGGGCGGCCATCAGTCAGTATGTGGCCCGGAAGTTGATTGGCAGCATGCCGGGGTGAACTGCAGAGGTCTTCAAAAAGAAGGGTCAACACTGCAAATATTGACTCTTTCTATAAACGTTATGTAATTGTCAATAAAAATAATTTTACTTCAGTATACTATAGCAACATCTGACAAAAAGGTCTAAAAACAATGAAGCAGCAAACTTTGTGAAAACCAATATTTGTGTCATTCTCAAAACTTTTGACCATGACTGTACTCATGACAACTATAATTTATTTGAACTTAAGGGAATATATCATGCTGGTTAGATGTAGGAATATTTTGTCCCACCAGCTATTTCTGTCCATAAAACTACTCAAAATTGGACTTTTTTTTTATTATAAAACAGTATTGCTGTGACTATTTGTGTGTGTATTTGTATTTCAACTTAATGTTATTTTTGTAGCATGTAATGTATTTGACTGCTTTATCTATTAGAAGAAATCAAGCTGCTAAATTTAGCTTAAAATATCTAACTTAAACTTCTACATAAATTATATACAATATAGTGTAATTTTTGCTCCCAGAGATATTTAAACCTTTTTTTGTTATTTGTAAGTCATTTTAATTGAATAGACCACATTGGGTAGGTTAGGTTCACTTTGCCTTGTTCATTTTTAGCTGGAGTGGGTGTTGCAATTCTAGTTTGTAAATGGCTACCCTTTGAAGTTCACACTTCTTTGCAAAGATCCCAGGAACAAATTCTGGACATAACATTAAATTCTTTTGTACATTTGTTGAGATAGCTGACCATGAAATTGACAGGTCTACTATCTGTGTGTGGTATCCAGTGACAACAGATACATGGTCAGGGTACCATACTGGTTAATGCCTGGAGACTGATATATCCTGATGATTTAGATTTTGCATGTACTGCTAGAGCTTCTAATGTACTCTCCATGCTAAATTACATCCTTCTCTCCTCATTGATTTTCTGGTTTATTAAATGGCTATTCCAGTGTCAAATAATTTATATAATAAAGCTAATATTCGCCAAACAAATTTGTCTACATTTTGTTTTATTATTGTGATACAACAAATGTAGTCCTAATAGGGTGTGGGGCATTCTGCAGTGAGATCAGAGTACTGAACGCAATGTTTGAAACATTAAACCACAATTCCCATCATTCATTACATTTATACATGTTTTAACAGCACTGAGCAAAATCTGCCTCTCATCTGTGACACCATCACCAAGTTGCCTGTAACCTGGTTGCATCTTCTAGGTTTTGAATTCTGCCTGCATCAAGCTAACATTTGCAGAGAAGGTAACACAGAATGAAGTTTGGACAGGGAGGCAGTGATAATAGACAATTAAAGTGTAGTACCCCACAGTTGATATATCTGTATGGTCCCTTTAAAAAGGTCTGTGCAAGCTCAGGAAGCATAATACCCAGGAGTTTCCCTGCTCCTGCTGTCAGTTAAGGAGACACAGACTGAAAGAGAGAACACAGCCAAAATCCCATGAAAGTTGGGGTGTGGTTTTCCAAGGAACTTTTTCTGAGATAAAAGGAAGTAAAGGGTGGTGTGAGGTGCTGTGTGAAGAACACTGAAACAGAAAGACAAGCAAAAGGATACTTGGGGCTAGATTCACTAAGCTGCGGGTTTGAAAAAGTGGGGATGTTGCCTAAAGCAACCAATCAGATTCTAGCTGTCATTTTGTAGAAGGTACTAAATAAATGATAGCTAGAATCTGATTGGTTGCTATAGGCAACATCCCCACTTTTTCAAACCCGCAGCTTAGTAAATCTAGCCCTTGGAGTTTTACAGCAGCTATACTGACAAGTTTTTCCTGAAAGACAAGGCAGCTAAAATGTGACTTTTGTAAATATCTACAGTAAGAATTTACATCACTTGAAACGGCACTAGTGAAAACGCCGCTTTTAAAGCAGCAGTGGGCGGACCCACCTCCTGTATTAGGTAATCCAGCAATCAGTTAATTACAGAAATTGATTAATTTCATTCATTTGTTAAAGGAATTAACAGCTGTTTCTACTTTACCTTAATTTCAAGTGAAAGACTGAGATATTGTGGGGAACCTTATCACACTGGGAGAGTATTGTACACTGGCTATGTAGGATTATTAAACATACCAGTAACAAGACTTGCTATTACGCTCAGGAATTTATCTAGTTTGATCGCTATGCTATTTGTTTATTGAAGTGATTGTTTACCTCTTATTTAAACTGTCTAATTATCCAGCAAACTACTTATGGAATTGTCTATGCTAAATTCATTGTCTAACCAATGTGTATTGAATGTATTATTTCCAAGTTGCCTTTTTCCACTTTAACCTCTTTAATACAGAAATAAAAGGTTAATGGTTCTGCTGTCGGTTATTGAGTTGGGAGCGAGTAAGTCCTACCAGTACTATTGCTCCTCTGTCACCCATATTCATTCTCATACCAACCGAATCTAAACTGCGAGGATGGCGGGAGAACTGCATAGAAGGACAAGAAGTCCTTGTATTGTAGTCACTCCATTCCTCCAGGGTGTTATAAAAGCATTGTCTATTATTACCCAGGGCAACCAAACAAAACAATATAACTCCAAGATAGGCCAAGCAATGATGTGCATCTACACTAAGGCTCACCGACACCATATTGTATTGGCAAATAAGAACCCATGTGTATAATATATTTAAAGAAAGTCATGTATTCAGGGCCTGACTACCCAATAGGATGACTAGGCTGCAGCCTGGGGTGTAAGGGTTTTGGGGGGGGGGTGCAACATTAAGACAGGGAGAGGTATAAACTGAAATTAATTTAAAAATGAGAGAATAGTTGCTCTCCAAAGAAAAAGAAAACATTAAAGAAAAAGGTTTTCATCTTGACATACTTCCATTGTAAGGACTGAAGACAATGGGCCTGATTCATTTATGAAATTAAGGCAAAAAAAGAGTACATTTTCTCCTGGACAAACCATGTTACAATCAAGGGGTGCAAATTAGTTTAAGTTAACTGGCGACATTTCCAATGTCGGAATTAGGTGCCCTATGTCATGAACCGCAACCCTCTCCTGCATCCCGGCCGTCGTCACGACCACCGGGACGTCACTTCTGGTCTTCGGCTGTCACTATGGCAGTGGCCGGGACGCTCTCATTTCACCTCTGCGACCCGGCCAGCTTGACAGCCGGGCACGTGCACATTAGGTAGATTATAACCTGTGGGCTAATTTATGAGCTGTGCAAATAATTAGGCAGCCCATGATGCTTATTATGCTGCCTTTTGCTCCGATTGGCTACTATGGGTATTTAAGACAGGGGGGCTTAGCCTCCCTGCGGGTTATAGTGTCCTGTGTATCCACATTGCTGACCAGCTCCCTGTTCCTGTGTACTCCTGTATCCTGATTGATCTCCTGTTGTGACCCTTTGCTTGACTTCAGATTCTGCCTGTACTCCTGTGCCCTTTAACCTTTGCTTGTGTTTGGACCATCCATGTTTGCAGCCAGCCCTGATCATTTGCCTGTTCTTTGGTCATCCTGTGTAATGAAACTTACCTTCCAGGTTCCCACGCTGGCTTCTCTGTGCCGCTCATGGCACTTCTAGGTAGCGGGGTTCGGATTGCACTGATTGGACACTCACCTCTTACTCGTTCCAACGTTGGTCTTGCAGTGTTGTGATCGGCTCTCCAATACGATCACATGATCGGCTCTCCAATGCGATCACATGATCAGGTCTCTGGGGCAGGAGTTTCAAAACTTCTCCTATTTAAACTTGCACTAACATTTGCCTGGTGTCAGTGCAACTAGTTTGATGTGTCTCTGACTCCCTGTTGTTCTCTGTTGCTACATTTATTTTTGAATCTCCCTGTGTACTGGTGTCTGACCAAGTCTGTGGAACATCCTAGTATACTTCATTGCCTGAACCGTGTACCAGTATAACCTGTCTAACCAAGTCTGTGGAACATCCTAGTGTACTTAATTGCCTGAACAATGTACCAGTATCACCTGTCTGACCAAGTCTGTGGAGCATTCTAGTGTACTTCATTGCCTGAACCGTGTACCACTATTGCCTGTCTGACCAAGTCTGTGGAACATCCTAGTATCCTTCTCTGCCTGATATCCATTTACCAGTTCACGGAGTATCTGACTACTCTCTGCATCACTTCAGTCCAGCTGTCCCCCTGCGGACTCCTTTCTAAATTCTATCCAACAGCAGGTTCCTCAGACCTAGTATCACATCCTGAGGCAAATCTGAGGGCCGTGATCAGCGGGTTCCTGGCAGCAAAGCCCATCCCTCCTTGCGGTGGTTCTTGGTGAACACCGGTGAATCCATTAAAATCCGTGCCGCTGGTCTGCCAGCGCTAATCAGGATTGATACAGGTACCCCGAATTGTAACACCCTGCTTGTTTGTTACCCACGACCACCGGCCTGTATTTGACTTCTGCTTCCAGTATTCCGATTACCTTCTTGCACTGCAGCAATTTAGATAAGCTTCTACTACCTTTCAGCGTAAGTCCTGCGTGTATCCGAGCACCTGCGAACAATAACAGTTCTATGGGAAAGGCGGTTGCTAAAGGCTTTTAGAACCAGGCCAACAGAGGTCATCTAATAAACGCAGTCCTAACACCCTACCCATTCATAAACATCATGGACATAGGCTGATATCTTTGCTTTGTATTGACTAGAAATGGTAAAGTCCAGAAGAAAATGGAGAGCAAAATACTCAGTAATTACAGAGTGTCAATGCTCTTTATTACTGTATGGTATGAAGCCATACAGAAAGTCTTACAGTGACATGATACTACTATAAAGCCTCATTCTCTTTTCAGAGTTGGATGCATTGCCATGCTTAAAAGTTGAAGTTGTTACTCTTAATCACACTGCAATTTCCTTACATTGCTACATTGTTCTAATATTGCCTCTTTTGACCTGAAGATAGAGATAGATTCGGGGGAGGCACTGCGTTAAGAAGAAAATCAGGAAGAGGCGAGACGACCCTTACCATGAGGTTTACCTCATTTCTCCCCTAGAGGTAGGGGCGCCCGGCTGCGCAGGGGCTACATTACATATTTGGCCCTTACTTTTTCTCCTCCTATACTAGTTTCATTTCTGCTTTATTAAAACTTGTCTGGTTGAGGAATGTGGTCTTTGCCATCTGCTTTTCTTCAGCTAAAAATGTACACAGATTAAAATTCTTTACTCTCAGTTCCTCCCTACATTGGAATGTAAACTGCTAAAATTCAAGCATTAGACTCTCCTTCCCTAACTGGACCCTGCACATGACTTCTATACCCACAGATGACACTCCTACTGCTATATGACTCACTAGAGTGCGTGTATATAGAGTGATAGAGATAAACATGTAGATAGTTAGCATGTCTACTGGTATATACAAATATATATAATATAATACATATCGTAAGAAAGTGTTGTGCTTCAAAAACAATGATAGCAACAAAAGTCTACTTGTACACTCGTAATAATATCGTAATCTTGGTTGTGATGTTCACACAGTGCTATTGCCAGATCTGTTAGCATGACTCACTCTACAGTTGTATTAGATGAGTTAGAAAGTTAAAAGGGAACAATTATAAAAGCAGTTGAATAAATAAAATAAAAAATTTTTTTTTTTTAAAAGCACATTAATACACTGCAGGATACGTCCAATACATACTGTATGTGAAATATAAAGTCCCAGCAATACGTACAAAAAAAAAAAAAGATTCAATGATTGTCGCCCGTTAATAGTCATTAATGAAAAATACATTTTAAAAAGATATATCTGTTTTCCCATGAAATACATTTATGATGATATTATTGATGTCTACTGTACATAAAAAAACATTTTTACAGTTGCTCCTGATTGAACACACATGTTCCTGCATACACAACCATTATTACTAGTTATTGTCACTTACATCCATCCTGTAAGTGATGCAACTGAAAAACACGTACCTTGGAGATGCACGGCCTTACTGTACATTGACTGCATGCATACGCGCAGTCCCCTCCTCATTCTGTCCATTAAATTGTAGGCTGTAGTAAGGGTCCTTTGCGCTAGAAGGTGAATTGGATGTTGCTGTGTTCACTGATGTATAGTCCGGTTCTGGGCATGCGCAGAACGATTTTACGCAAATTGCAGCACGTTCTGGCATTTATGTTCCGGACTGAATCAGGACCATAATGTTTGGTAGCTATTTTAATTCAGCATTGCCAAACACAGTTACTAAGGTAAGAAAGCTGCCTCCGAACGGCTTAACTTTTGGCAGACGCAATTCATAGTTAATACAATTTGGAATTATTCAATGCGCCATGTAGTGATTGTATGTTTTTCAAGCTAAACCACATTTGGTCATATTGTGACCAAATGTGGAACGAAGAAGATTTTTGGGGAAATGTGACTATTAAGATGATATCTATTGCTCACCTGCAGAAGAAATATCTTTTAATCTCTTTTCATTATAAGGCAGAATTATCAATACACAGCCCTTTACTTTGGAGTGGCAATATTACCTAGAACAAACACAAAGACTCTGATTCAAATAGTATTTCCAAGCGAATAGAGAATTTAGGTGCGGTCTCTGTATACAACAAATACCTAGAACTAAATTAGATGTCTGATCAATGTAGTGAAGCCTTTTTTTTCAATATTTAGGAATAATTTTCGGAAGCAAGAGTTATATAAATGCACTCACAGAATGTTTTCGCTCCCAAGCACTTGTTAACAAACGACACCTAAAATAAGACTGCAATAAATCTCATAATTCAAAATAAATAAATAATATAAAAACCCTCTTTTGCTTACAAATTGTCAAGTGATGTGTGACTATTTGGGATGTTTAGACTCTCCCTCACCTGCACCCATTTTTTGTTAAAGTGTACTGTGCAAGCAATGAATCAAGAGCCAAGGTATTACTCATTACCTGACCATTCAGCCCTGGCTCTTGACTCATTGCTAGAGTGTTCAACCCTGGTCCCTGATCTATTGTCTAAGTGTCTAGCCCCATCTCTTGACTTGTCCATCCCATGAGTCATTACCTGAGTTTCCAGTTGATGCCTCTCTGCCTGAGGTCTCAGATATGACTACTCAGCCTCCACATTTCTAGGCCTATACCCAGCCTCCAGAGATCCATGCCTGTGGTAAGTCTCCAGAGTTGTGTGGTTGCACCCAGCCTCCAGAAGTTTATGCTTTGGGTACCTAAATCATAAAGACTTGATCCAGCCAAAAACCTACCACAGAAATATTTCTTTGTCCTAAACAAAAAGCTCACCCTGGGACTTGTATTTGGACTTAAGCCTAACATCCCCCTTCCACAATACGTTGTGGAGAGTCTGGAGTCCACTCCTAAAGAGGGTAGGGTGGGTAATGTCAGTATGTTTTTTGGCAGCATTTCACTATCCATATCTTGCAGTGTGCAAACTAGTCAGTAGATACATCACCTCTAGAATTTGTGGCCTGCTCCTCCACCAAAAATAACCAAGACCTCTGCGTTGACGACAGCCACTAACACAGCCTTTGAGAAACACAATAATGTTGAAGCTTGCCGCACATACTACCTAGATAACCTCTGCTCCACCGCTATACTGGAAAAGGCTCCTCACGTGGCACCGACTTGTTCAAAGCTCTGGTCGGAACTCATCCAAAATACTACCACACTTGTCAGGATGACACCAGCAAGCAATACCCTTTGCTTACACCTCCTGGTGGCCCTAATGCTAAGCTAAACACAGTCCAGCTCTCTACTGACTGGCCAGCTCTTCCAGCATCAGTCACCAACATAAAATGCACAACACAGTCTTTTAACCCCCACCCAAACACTGCAAACCAATCACAGGCACTAAATCAATAACACACAGATGGTACACCTGTGTGTCTGTGTGCAATGGGAAAGACTGTGTGGGAATTAACTCTTTATGCAGCTTTCCCTTGCAGAACTCCAAGGACCTCACCTGTCCCTATGCCTCAATGCTAATATATATATATATATATATATATATATATATATATATATATCTATATATATATATATATACGTATATACATGTATGTGTGTGTATGTGTATTTATATATATATATATATATATATATATATATATAAAAATCATTTTGTCTGTTTGCCCGTCCGCTAATGCATTCGAACACCCCTGTACCGATTGGGATGAAACCAATGCGAAGTAGTCCAGTTTTATCCTGGCTAGGTTTTATAGGGGTTAGGGTCCCGGTTGGCCCACACATTGGTGTACGCTGGGTAGAACTTTGACCTGGGGAGCCTGTTCTGGGCCTGCATTTGGTCATCCCTGCGCCGATTGGGATGAAACCATTGCAAGGTGGTCCAGTTAAATTCTAGACAGTTTTTAGGGGGGGGGGGGGGTAGGGTCCAGGTTGGACTTCCCATTGGTGTACACTGGTCAGAACTTTGAACCGGGGAGCCTACCAAGTTGCCAGATCTTCATTTCTCCATATCTGTTAGGACGCTGTTCTCTCTGGCTCCTGTCTGCACATCGGTATCCTGTGTTACCTGTTCCACGATCAAGACCTGTGGTATTATTGCAAGAACCTCGTGCCTCATCATCGGTCCCGTCCTCAAGCTAATCGCTTTCCAGCTATCTCAGTGCATCAGTTCTCTGCAGTTCATCACTTTTCAGTTGGTATCCTGTGCTACCTGTTCTTTGATGAAGACCTGCGGTATTGTTGCAGTGTGCCTGCGCAACGCCACGACAAGCCCTGATTGGCTTGCCGCGGCATCCAAAATTCAGATGACTGAGTGGGAAACCCTGATTGGTTCCCCGTTCCGGTCACTTTCACGGGCGCCTTAATCAAGACCTGTAGTATTGTTGCAGGAATTTCGTGCCTCATAATCAGTCATGATCTCAGCTAATCGCTTTATAAAGACTTCTACTCTTCGGTTCACTGCCGTTCACCCAAACCTCTGCATTTATCTTCCAGCAGTCCCGCTCAACTCCATGTTTCCATCTCACCCTGCTTTAATCCCCGTTAGAGGACCGCGACCTGCGGCTAGAGAGCAGCTAAGTCCATATTCCCTTGCGGGAATCCCTGGTGAATACCTCTCTATGGTTAGACTCTGCACCGCTCTGGGGGTAAGTCTATCTAGAACGGGGCTTCGAGGCCTATTCCAAACTCAGGCTCCGTGACACTTGCTCAATTTCTCTTCTCTCACTTCACTCTTAACATTCTGCAGTTGGGCTTCCATCCCCAACATTCCACTGAGACTGCACTCACAAAAGAGGTCAATGATCTACTTACAGCAGAGTCTGAGGGTCACCTCTCCATACTTTATCCTACTTTACTGTCTCTCCTTCTGGCACCCACTCTCACTTTCTGTTGGGGTCTCACAATACTTTGTTTTCTGCCCTCTGCTTATCTCACTGTACACCACTTTTCTTCAGGAACTAATTTGCTCATTCAGCCTTCAGTACCCCCTCTACGCTGATGACACCCAAATCCACCTCTCCTCCCCTGGCCTTTGCTCTTCTGTATTATTTTGTGTAAGCCACTGTCTCTCTGCTATCTCTATATGGATGTCCCAATGCTAACTAAATCTCAACCTGTCCAAAACAGAGCTTAATATCTTCCCTCCTCCCAGAGTCACCACTTGTCTTCAAATCATTGTCAAAGTCAATAGCACCATTATTTTCTCAGGTTCCTAAACCCACTGCCTTGGTGTCACACTTGACAAACCCTCTGCTTTGTTTCTCAAATCCAGTCTCTCTCAGTCCTGTCGAGTCCACCTTCAAAATATTGCCAGAATACACTCTTTTCTTACCTAGGATGCTACTAAAACTCCTACCCATTCTCTCTTCATCGTCCACCTTAATTACTGCAGTTTCGCCCTATATGGCATTCCCCTGACCAATCTGTGCCTGATTCCGTTTATTTTAAATGCCGCATCAAAACTGATCATCCTTTCTCACCACTCTGAAAATCTCTACACTGGCTCCCTCTGTCCTCCAAAATCCAATCAAAATTATTCACCTTTCCTAAAAAGCCCTTAACTACACCACTCCTTCAGGCTTCTCAAGTTTCATCTCTAAATACTCTCTCTCTCTTACATCTATCTCTGATCAGTGCCCCATCCCATCTCTGGTAACCACATTTTTCTCCCATGCCGATACACAAAGACTTCCCTTCCATGCCGAATCAGACTCTCCCACAGCCCTCTTTAAACGCTCTCTAAAAACCCATCTCTTTTGGAGCTAACTCTACTCCCACCTGTACTACCCACACTAATACACCCTCACAACTGTTCCAATCTCCACTCAAAGCTACAGTCTTGTTTCAGCTATGCCTTTTTCCAAGTGGAACACATGCTGCCTCATGACCAGGGACTTCCTTACCCTTTGTTTTCATGCCTGTATTATTTTGTCTACTTTGCATGTCTTTGTTTTATATATGTCCTGTTTTCCCCTACTGTATGATGCTGCAAGCACCTTACATTTTAACGATAATAATAATATGGAGGTTTATTCGCTTTGCATCTAGAGATAACTGTGTGGTGACATGATAGGCTATATAGAGGTATTTTGTCTACATGGTAAAATGCAAGACTTTATAGAGGTATACTGTCTATTTAGTGACGTAAGTCTATATAGACTTAAAGGGCCTGATTCATCAAGGTATACATACTAAAATGTGTGTTTGTTTCAGAACACACGTAATTCGGGTCTGCGTACGACCCAACTTCAACAAGGAGCGGATCTGAAGATACGTGCACTGATGAATTTGGGTGCAGGTCTTCTCAGCTCTACTACACAAGTCACTGTTGGATACTCCAAAACCTATGTGGAATATAAATTTGTAAAAGAACACACAAAAAAATAAAATATTGAATTAATGTCACTTGTTAATAATAAAGGCAATAATGATAAAACAGTTTAAAAAATGTATTTTATTAATTTTTCCCCCCATGACATATATCTGTTAGGATGTGATTAATGTCTACTGTACATAAAATACATTTGTACAGTTACTCCTGATTGCATACACCTGTTACAGCATTCACAGCCGTCATCATCAGCAAGCGGCACTTACACTAGCCCTGTAGCAAGAGATAGAGCAAGAGATATAGCTGAAAAACAAGTATCTAAGAGATGCCCAAAGCTTGAATTGAACACTACTGCATGCGTTGATGGTTGGCTCTCACTTACTGTGCATCGACTGTGACCATATGCTCTTTTCCCACCACGCTACTTCCCTGAAATCGCAGGCTGACGTAAGATGAATTGGATGGTGTTGCGTTTAATGGCGTATGAGCCGGTTCTGACCATGCGCAGTGACTTTTATACGCACAGAACTGGCAGATACGCTCCTTGATGAATCAGGCTCATACCGTGTAAATGGTGGCATGTGAGATTATATTGAGGTATATTGGGTACGTGGTGGCATGTGAAATTATATGTATGTAGATTGGGGATATATGTAAAAAGACAGATAAAGCTGATGTACTTGGTACTTCTTTCTGTCTCCATTAAATATTGCATAGATCATTTTTGCAGAGCACGCATACCAAGTATTCACCTCTAAGCTGCAATAAATACATCTTTAATTTGTCAAACCATACATGGCAGGTACACAATTATCACAATAAACTACACCAAACATTTTCATTGTTAATGCAATATATCATGGTGATGTTAAATTACCATATTAAGGGGATATAAATTTGGGTTATGCTTTTTCTTACTATCTACTGTAGTTATGATGTGCCACAACTGGTCATGTTTTAGGAATATATACTAAGCTGAAAAATATATTTTAGTCTTTAAATCAAATAAAATGATTGGTTCATATGCTCTCAAACAGGTATATCCCTAAAACATGGTCTGTAAGTTTCACTTATGAATCCAGTGTTACCACCTCCTTGTGAAACCAGTGTGGTTCAATTTCTGCAAATAAAGTTTACAGTGATTGAATTTCATGTTATTTTTGAACTTTAAATGTAATTTTGTTGTCAAATACCTTTAGAATTATAGTAGTGATATTGTAATTACATGTAATACAGAGAATTATACAATGTAACTGAATTTTCAGGGCATTATAATTGCATTTAAAAAATATGATTTTTGCTCAGCTGTTTTTAGCACAAATCTAATTCTTCCATTGTGCATAAATCCATCTCTATGTCTTTGTGTACACGGTGTAGCAGTGGATCATTTATATGCTATTAATATAATTCATTTTTTACATTGCTCTTTCAAAAACATAATTTAAAATGTTTTTTTTCTTTAAGCTTTCCTCGCCTAAGATAAAGGCAAGTCTGACCAGTATGACCTGCCTTTCATGTTTGTGCAATATCTAAATTGCATCAGATTACATCCTTCAACAACTACACTTTGCATAACTACTGATAAACCAGTTTGAAGGCCCGGTGGAATGGTCAAAATCATTGAGATGCTATTTGTTCCAGAATCGAGGTCTATAATGGAGATTTCCTTGAATTTTGAAAGTCTATACCTGTTTCCCATTGCTGGACGTGTTAACGATCCTAAATTGAGGTTGACTAATACAGTACATCTATAATTGGAGTACTGACAATGTTTTTTTCATTGTTAGCTGCTTCTTATGAATTATATTTGTATGCTTGCAGATACATGGCACAATTGTGCTTAATCACCTTATACAGGTGTTTGTATTATTGAATTAATGTATATATATTTTATTTTTACTATGTTTTATTAAACAATTGTGTAAATGGATAAGATTTACAATGGTGTAATAAAGCAAGCTGATTCCCTGAAATATAAATACAATACTGTATACATGTGTACATATGTTTTTTGCCATTCATTTTGTTTCCCTGGATATAAGCACAATAATATGTGCTGATGCTGGGGGTTTGTTTGTATCAGTGGTCTTGAAACTGCTGCAATTTCACAACCCTGTACATGTGGTGTCATATATATCAAATGGAAATAATGTCACTTCCATGTGTTTTATTTGTGTCAAATATGTTAGAAAGTCCCTTTGAGGCTTAGGGCTTACTGGTGGAATCACCTATTCATTTAGTAACCTGCCCAAGGGGAATATTTACTAAACTGCGGGTTTGAGAAAGTGGAGATGTTCTACATTCTACAAAATGACAGTTAGAATTAGAGATGGTCACTGACCCCCGTGTTTTGGTTTTGGATTCGGTTTTGGATCTGGATTACCGTCGTGTTTTGGTTTTGCAAAACCGCCATTGCGTGTTTTGGTTTTGGTTTTGGTTTTGTTTGGTTTTGTTTTGCTATTTTTTGGAAAAATCCATGTTTTTGGGCCTAAATTAACCCAATTTAGTGCTCCAACTGTTTTAGAGACAAGTAATCTAATTGTTGAGGTAATAAATCATCCAAAAAAACAGTTTAATTCTTCGTTGGTAGGCCTATTCTACACACAAAACAGATTGTCTTCCTCTCCATCTATGCATATTGGCAATGCAGCCATCGTCTTTGAATGTATATTACACCCTACACTTATAGTTAAATATGTAAAGAAATGGAAAAAGCCAGTTTGGTTTCTGTCTCTCAAGGCCCCCCTCCACTTGTATAAAATACCAAAAAATTCAGCCATTATAGACTGTACAATATTAATTGACATGGAGAAAGCCAGTTTGGTTTCTGTCTCTCTAGGCCCCACTCCACTTGTATAAAATACTAAAAAATTCAGCCATTATAGACTGTACAATATTAATTGACATGGAGAAAGACAGTTTGGGGTCACTTTGTCTCTCTAGGCCCCCCTCCACTTGTATAAAATACCAAAAAATTCAGCCATTATAGACTGTACAATATTAATTGACATGGAAAAAGCCAGTTTGGTTTCTGTCTCTCTAGGCCCCCCTCCACATGTATAAAATACCCAAAAATTCAGCCATTATAGACTGTACAATATTATGAAAAATGGACAAAGCCAGTTTAGGGTCACTCTGTATATGACACCCTACCCTTAAGGATAAATTGCCCTAACAGCAGCCTTTCAAGATGGTATGTGATATGGAAATGCCACAAGTCCCTTTCCTCTTTGGGGGTAGATTGCACCCTACACTTACATAGAAAGTTTTAAAAAGATGTTATCGGCATCATCTTCAGCTTAATCCTCACCCTCATCAGTGTGTACGTCATCATCACAGACTATCAATTCATCGCCGCTTGAATCCGCCATTAGAGAACAGTCAGTGCTTGGATGTCTTGGATGGTGAAGGCCTTCCTCGTGGAAGATGTAGTTCATTTTTATAAACATCATTTTCTCCACATTTTTGGGAAGTAACCTTCTACGGCGATCACTGACTAAGTTCCCTGCTGTGCTGAACACTCGTTCAGAGTACACACTGGAGGGTGGGCAGCTTAGGTATTGCAAAGCAAGTTTGTACATGGGTTTCCAAATGGCCTGCTTTTCTTCCCAGTAAGGAAAGGGACTGTCTGACATTTCCATATCAACTACCTCTTGAAAGTAATCCTCCACCATCCTTTGCATGTTTATACTCATATTGGATGGAGTTATGGGCAAAGTGACACATTTTTTTGAAAAATCCTTCAAACCAGCCCAGATGTTAAATTGTTCTCGTCTGCCCCCTGTGTCTTCCCTGCTTCTTTTTTGGAAATTTAATTTTTTACGAGCAACAGCTTGAGAAAGTGAAGGAGGACACGTCGTCAAGCCGAGGCCCAGTTCAGCGGCCAACTTGCTGAGCAATAGCTCCTTGCAAAAGTTCACATCTCGCTCATTTACAAGTAAAGACTCAATGTAGGTTTTAAACCTTGGATCAAGCACAGTGGCCAAAACGTACTGATCCGAGTTCAAGATCTTAATAACTCGAGGATCATTGTGAAGCGAATTAAGTACTTGATCGACAAGGCCAACATACTTTGCTGAATTGCTTGCTTTCAGCTCCTCCTTCATTTTCTCAAGCTGCTTTTCCAATAGTCTAATTAAAGGAATGACTTGGCTCAAACTAGCAGAGTCTGCACTGACCTCACATGTCACAACTTCAAATGGTTTCAGCACCTTGCACAGCACTGAAAGGATTCCCCACTGTGCAAGAGTGAAATACATCCACCCTCCTTTCCCAATGTCATGACTTGTGCAATATGCTTGGATGGCTTTGCGCTGTTCCTCCATCCTCTGAAGCATGTACAGGGTGGAATTCCACCGAGTTACCACCTCTTGCTTAAGTTGGTGGCAGGGCAAGTTAAACTGCTCTTGGAGCTGCTGTAATCTCCTACATGCTGTGGCTGAATGCCTGAAATGGCCTGAAATTTTACGGGCCACCGAAAGCATCTCCTGCACCTCACAGTTATTTCGTAGGAAGCTCTGCACCACCAAGTTGATGGTGTGAGCAAAACAGGGAATATGTTGGAAATCACCCAGCTGTAATGCTCGCACTATATTGTTGGCGTTATCTGAAATGACTTACCCTGGGGAGAGTCCGAGTGGTATAAGCCATGCATCAATCACATCTCTCAGTTTGCGTAACAAATTGTCAGCCGTATGCCTGTTAGTGAAGCCGGTGATACAAAGAGTGGCCTGCCTGTGACAAATGTTACGTAGTGGTGTACATGCTGCTGCTGTTCCTGCTGGTGAAGGTGAATGACCAACCCAGTGGGCTGTCACAGTCATATAGTCTTTGGTTTGGCCACTTCCACTTGTCCACATATCTGTGGTTAAGTGAACAGTGGGCAGAATGGCATTTTTCAGCGCAATCTCTACATTTTTACACACTTTTTGGTATAGTTGTGGAATAGCTTTACGGGAAAAATGGTGTCGCGATGGAATTCTGTAACGCGGACACAAAACCTCAATTAACTGTGAAAAACCAGCTGCGTTTATTGTGGAGATTGGACGCAGATCTAACACTAACATTGCAGCCATGGCGTCTGTGATTCGCTTGGCGACTGGGTGACTGCTGTCATATTTGCTTCCCCTCGCAAATGATTGTTTCACAGTTAATTGCTGAAATGTAGGACTGCTCATTTTATTAACCTGCCTCTGGGATGACGATTCACCCCCAGCAGCAGCAACAGCAGCAGCAGGACTAACGCTTTCTTCAGAGGAATCAATAATAGTGCCGGAGTCATCCATCCTTAAGTGGGATGCCGGGCTAACTCCGAGCGCTACTGAGGATATTGATGAGGATGGTGTGGTGGGTGTATTTTGTAGCCGTCGGTATGTCGGTGAGCGGAGGGTCTTAGCTGATGAGGGAGTGCTTGTATTCTTTTGGGAAGAACTTTCAGCTTTTCCCAACACTTTGCCATGAACTTTCGTTAAATGGCGTAACATAGACGAGGTTCCAAGATGGTTAAGGTCCCTCCCTCGACTGACTGTGGCTTCACATACACTACAAATGGCTATACAATTGTTGTCTGGATTTGGGTAGAAATAATTCCACACATAAGAAGTGGATTTTTTTGTTTTGTGCCCAGGCATGACAATGGCCTTTTTCTTGTCACGTGCCAGAACTGCTGCCACTGGTGCAGGACTTACACAAACAACCTCATCCTCATCAACATCCTCATTAGCGCCCTCGTCGCCTACACAAATCTCCCCCTCATCCTCTTCTAATTCCAAAGTGGCATCTTCAATTTGGGTATCACCGGCTACACTCGGGCTATTAAGGCACACATCAGCAGAATGCTCACGATTAGACATCCCACTGTTGGATGGACTCTCCACAGGGATTGTTGTCATTTGTGAATCAGAGCAAATATTCTCCTGTAATGCCTCACTGTTATCTTGCAGCTCGGCTTTGACGCGTAACAGTAGTTGTGCACCAATTGTAGGCTGGGTAACTTTTTGGGATCTGCCACTAATAGCCAAAGGTGAAGGCCTCATTCTCTCTTTGCCACTGCGTGTGTAGAATGGCATGCTTGCAATTTTTTTTTTATCGTCACTTAACTTTTGCTCAGTTACACTTCTTTTTCGCTTCAATACAGTAAAATTTTTTTTGCTTTTTGTTTTTTGCACTAATTTGAAAACACTCTGTTGTTTGACATCGCCTTGGCCAGATGACGTACTGGGAACACTAACATCAGGACTGGTGACAGAACCTGGTTGCTCATTCAGATCATATGTGGACTGCTTTGAATCCATTCTGAGCGCAAACCACTGGGGAGTGCTAAAAATTATTTAGTAGATTCTGCTGACAGTTATGACTTTTGACAGCCAGAAATATTAATGCACAATTAGGGAGGACACCCCAAAAGCACTGAGGAGTGCTAAAAATTATTTAGTAGATACTGCTGACAGAAATGACTTTTGACAGCCAGAAATATTAATGCACAATTAGGGAGGACACCCCAAAAGCACTGAGGAGTGCTAAAAATTATTTAGTAGATTCTGCTGACAGTTATGACTTTTGACAGCCAGAAATATTAATGCACAATTAGGGAGGACACCCCAAAAGCACTGAGGAGTGCTACAAATTATTTAGTAGATACTGCTGACAGAAATGACTTTTGACAGCCAGAAATATTAATGCACAATTAGGGAGGACACCCCAAAAGCACTGAGGAGTGCTACAAATTATTTAGTAGATACTGCTGACAGATATGACTTTTGACAGCCAGAAATATTAATGCACAATTTGGGAGGACACCCCAAAAGCACTGAGGAGTGCTACAAATTATTTAGTAGATACTGCTGACAGATATGACTTTTGACAGCCAGAAATATTAATGCACAATTAGGGAGGACACCCCAAAAGCACTGAGGAGTGCTAAAAATTATTTAGTAGATACTGCTGACAGATATGACTTTTGACAGCCAGAAATATTAATGCACAATTAGGGAGGACACCCCAAAAGCACTGAGGAGTGCTAAAAATTATTTAGTAGATACTGCTGACAGATATGACTTTTGACAGCCAGAAATATTAATGCACAATTAGGGAGGACACCCCAAAAGCACTGAGGAGTGCTACAAATTATTTAGTAGATACTGCTGACAGATATGACTTTTGACAGCCAGAAATATTAATGCACAATTAGGGAGGACACCCCAAAAGCACTGAGGAGTGCTAAAAATTATTTAGTAGATACTGCTGACAGATATGACTTTTGACAGCCAGAAATATTTATGCACAATTATGGGGGACACCCCAAAAGCGCTGGGGAGTGCCAAATATGAAGAAAAAATAATAAACCTCTATCCTCCTCTCTGCACTAGCGATTTTGGTTAGAGCAATTGCAAGAACAATATTGTATTCTCTGTCCCTGCTCTAATTAGCCTATGACTACACCCTGCTCTCTCCCTCTGTCAAATGGCGATGGATTGCTGTGGAGGCGTGTATTTATAAAGTTGAAGTATCGCGAGAACCGAGCCCCGAGATCCGACGACGTCACAATGACGTTCGGCCTCGAGTTGGATTCGGAATGGGCGGGAGAGTACCGAGCTGCTCAGCTCGGTACTCGGATACCCAAAGTTCGGGTGGGTTCGGTTCTCGGAGAACCGGACCCGCCCATCTCTAGTTAGAATGACAAATGAGGCTGAATAGGACGAATACACTTAAAGGGCGACAGGGTTTGTAGTAAGCTGAACACTTACCTGAAGGGGTTAACATGGGTTGGCCCGACCAATGTGTAATCCAGTGGGAGGGACCTTGATTGATATAGGAGGCTGCACTTCCTGTTCTGCTTCATTCCACAGCACGAGATCCACCCACCCACTCCTTTGGTATGGTATGTCCGGTTATGTTGCGGTAGGAAGGCACTGCGTTCAGCGGCTGATTTGTGGGCGCACTGGTAGTTGTCGTAGGTCACTGCCCCCCTTTGAGGCACCAGTAACTCCCTTTTTGGCCCTTCGGTGAGGAGGGTCCCTGTCCGGCTCAGTGAGGGAGGGCAGCGTGAGTTTTAAAAGGGGCAGTCACTCTGACGCCAACTCAGCGCAAGTTATGATGGGATTTGTTCCCCGTGGTGGTGGACGTACGGCGGTGTGCGCCAGTCCACTCGTGATATAGTGTTATCAGCTTGAGAGTTGTTTCGCAGGGCCCTTTCTCCGCCACCATAGGTCTAGTTAAAATTAAAATCATAATAAAAGTTCTGGCAATTTTTAATAACTCATACAGGTCTCCGTGTGTTTATTTGCATGCAAATGTTTAGAATTCTAAGGTTGATGTAAGGTTTACGAAACATACACGGTGAGCCCTTTATGTGATTGGTTGCAATAGGCAACATCTCCTCTTTTTCAAACCAGCAGTTTAGTAAATATACCCCCAAAAGTTCAGACAGCCGCTCCTTATCTATGCCCTGCTATGCACTCTGCAAATATATCCACTGTATTCCTGTAAAACCTGTTTATTAATGAAATATTAAAAATGCAGCAGTTGCAATGATACTCTATCAGTGTTTACTTTTCCAATCATAAAAGTGGCATGATAAAAAAAAATAAGATTAGTAACTGACAGGTAAAATTAATAATGTAAGTATAAAATGATGCTGAATAACATTCTCTCCTAATCTCACACACACACACACACACACACACACACACACACACTTTAAAACCTGAAAAATGAATGCAGATAAGATGACTTTCCTTACGTAGCGCAGAGGAAGACCACAAAGTGTCCTGAGGCTGGTGAGAGGAGTGGGAGGTGGATCACCTCCTCCACTCACTGAGGTCACCAGGCTGCTTCGAGCAAGACATGTGCTGGTCACCCTTCATTGATGGTCCCCTGAGGCACAGGTGAAAGGTACTGAGCAGACAATAATGCTGTAACCAGATTCAACACACAACTGGTTGGGTTCTTGTTGGATCCAGGAGCAAAATTGGTAAGCCAGAAACGTTGGCATCAGGTCACAGATACTCACAGTCCCTGTCATACTTCTTTATAGCTGGTTGTATTGTTACCATAGATATTCTATCCATCTTCACAGGACAAATATTATTCAGGAATAATTCATGTACTATTTTTGCAGACTCTCTCCTTAAAGTATCAACAGTTCTCTTTTCATAACACGGTCCATGAAACGGTTATCCATCTCTTCCAAATTGTTATGTATAACCCGTTGGAACTGTATTATTGGCGTGGATCTGATAGTAGAGGATAGGTGGACACTAGTGGGCACATTTGAGGTACTATAAAAGGGTGTCTATTTCTGCCCCTCCAAAGAGCGCCATAGTTCCTTGAAAGCCTGCTATTGCTCTCTGTTACCAGGATGGTCCAATGATGAGGCAAATATACTATTAATATTAATATCGTAATGAACATTTAATAATTACCTTCATTATCACTCACAGAGGGTAGGTTTCAGTTTAAACCCAGTTCTTAGAAAGATAATTCTATTTCAATGTCTGCTTTTATTTTGATTTTCATAGTATAATAAAGGGAATAATATATATCATATTCAAGAAAGGATTTCCAAAAGGTCCCATTTAAGATAATATATGTTCTTATTAACAATGTTTAGTAAAAGTATTTACACATATAATAACAGTGTAGAAAGCATTATACATTTTACATGAAATACAGTGCATTGCCCACTTCCGCTGCTTTATCTATGTATAAATGTGCCTCTTATCTATGTTACTAAGTTAACATGGTAGCACTATATGTGTATATGTATGCATATCAGATTTCAGTGTGTGTATGTGTATGTTAATTGCAGGTGGGGGCATGCAAGATGGAGGATTGACCAGACCACATGGTGGAAATACAAAGGACATTACAATCCAAAATGGAGTCCAGATCATGTGACTCTGACTCTAGAACAAGGAATGACTCACATGAGGTTCACACAGGAGTAATTTTATACAGCTCTTAATACAAACATCTATTTTCTTTCCACTAAATCTATCCAGCATTAGACTGCATGTAACAAACAGTATAAGCACTTAATCTATGCAATCTGCACATTTTCTTCACTATCCCATAGACATTACTACCATTTACACCAACAGTCTATTCAACCATTCTAATCTAATCAAAAGATTATCATGACTTTACATTGAACAATCTGATCACTTCCTGCAAAACCTTCCCAAAGCAACCAATATAACATTACCATGCATTACCATTTTCATTCAAAACATTCCTATCACTTACGATGCATTTACACTAAACTGCATTAAACAGCCTTTATCTATGATTACATTACATAGCATTTGCAATCTTCATTAGTCTTTTCCACCAACTCAAACAGCTCACAATAAATGTATAGACATCATCTTTACACACTATGGGGTAGATTCAATTAGCTGCATTGTTCTTTAGAACAACGCAGCCCGTGTATTATTACCATTACTATGGTTATTTCTCTGCAGATTTTTGCTTGCGGCTCATAGACTTCATCTGAGTGGATGGGACATATTTAAGCAAGATGTTACCTTCCCTTGCATTTATCAGTTACTTCCTGCATGAGCTGCGGTCTATTGAACGGTATATTATGTATATTATATTTACACCAACTAATAATTTATGGTATAACGTCTCTGCGTGAATTTTTCCACATCTGTGTAAAAGGATCACACCTATGGATTGGCACAACATTGAAGTCTTTATTGAGAAGGGATTTATCTGAATGTATCAAATTATAAACCAAATTCATCTGCCTCTGCTTCACCTGCGCAGTTTTCCTCCCACCTGGTCTGATGCAGGTTAGAGGTAATCCTGTCACCTGAGTACGTAGACAGTGTTCCTGGAAGCTCTACCTTGGATATATGAGTGTACTGGGTTTGTGTTGTTGTTGTATTCTTTGTGATTGTTTCTCTCTCACAAAAAATCAATTAGTATATATATTGAGTGGGTTTTTTTTTACAGTCTGGGCCAATAATTTTGGTGACTCCTTCATATGGATAGAAACACACTTGTGACTTTTTTCGCTGCATGCTGCCATCTAGTGGAGAATGTACTGACTATTTAAATTGAAAAAATATTTTAATATTTTTTTATTCTTATTATTATTACTAATAATAATAATTAGAAGTAATATTATTATCATTTAAATATTTTATTCTATTTACGCATACTTTATTAAGCATTATAAAAATATTTGCCTTATTTAAGGGTCATTTACAAAGCTTAATAAAGCCATTCATTGTGCACATTTGTGCCTGTGTATGTGTTGGTAAGTGCTTTGTGTTAGCTACTGTGAAGTGCACAATTTTGCTTCTTCTGCTGGGGGAAACTGGGTGGATTAGGCTGTTCCTTGCTGCATGATGTCTAGGAAAATATGTACAAATAAGACACATGTAATAAAAAAATTAGAGATGAGCGGGCTCGGATATCTGAAATCCGAGCGCACCCAAACGTTGCCGATCCAAACCGGATCCGAGACAGATCCGGGTATTCCCGCCAATTGCAAAACTGAAACCGAGGCTGTGAGTCATAATCCCGCTGTCGGATCTCGCGATACTCGGATCCTATAAATTCCCCGCTGGTCGCCGCCATCTTCACTCGGGCATTGATCAGGGTAGAGGGAGGTTGTGTTAGGTGGTCCTCTGTCCTGCTATATCTCGTGCTGTGCTGTGCTGTTCAGTTCTGTGCTGTGCTGTGTTGTGCTGTTCAGTTCTGTGCTGTGCTGTTCTGTGCTGTGTTCTGCTCAGTCCAGTGGTGCTGTGTCCTGTGCTCTGTCCTTCTGAGTTCAGTGGTGCTACTGGGTCCTGTGCTGTGTCCTGTTCAGTCCAGTGGGGCTGTGTCCTGTGCTCTGTCCTTCTAAGGGCATTGTTATTTCCCCATTATTCCCAAATTCTAAAAAATTTCAAAAACAGTTATAAAAAAAATCACAAAAAAAGTAATTATAAAAAAAAATAAAAAAATATCCCAAAACAATCCTGCAGTATAAGTCCATTGGTACTGCTATATTACAAAGTTCACTGATTCTGCAGTATACGTCCATTGGTACTGCTATATTACAAAGTTCACTGATTCTGCAGTATAAGTCCAGTGGTATTGCTATATTACAAAGTTCACTGATTCAGCAGTATAAGTCCAGTGGTACTGCTATATTACAAAGTTCACTAATTCAGCAGTATAAGTCCAGTGGTACTGATATATTACAAAGTTCACTGATTCAGCAGTATAAGTCCAGTGGTACTGCTATTACAAAGTTCACTGATTCAGCAGTATAAGTCAAGTGGTACTGCTATATTACAAAGTTTACTGATTCAGCAGTATAAGTCCAGTGGTACTGCTATTACAAAGTTCACTGATTCAGCAGTATAAGTCCAGTGGTACTGCTATAATATTAAAAAGTTCACTGATTCAGCAGTATAAGTCCAGTGGTACTGATATATTACAAAGTACACTGATTCAGCAGTATAAGTCCAGTGGTACTGATATATTACAAAGTTCACTGATTCAGCAGTATAAGTCCAGTGGTACTGATATATTACAAAGTTCACTGATTCAGCAGTATAAGTCCAGTGGTACTGCTATTACAAAGTTCACTGATTCAGCAGTATAAGTCAAGTGGTACTGCAATATTACAAAGTTCACTGATTCAGCAGTATAAGTCCAGTGGTACTGCTATAATATTAAAAAGTTCACTGATTCAGCAGTATAAGTCCAGTGGTACTGATATAATACAAAGTTCACTAAAGGTTTTGCCGAGTGTGTGTGGCTTAGGGGTACGCTCTCTTGTGCTACATATAATGGAATACAAAAATTTGGAGGATAAAGTAGGGAAAGATCAAGACCCACTTCCTCCTAATGCTGAAGCTGCTGCCACTAGTCATGACATAGACTATGAAATGCCATCAACGTCGTCTGGCAAGCCCGATGCCCAATCTCCTAGTACAGGGCATGTAAAATCCAAAAAGCCCAAGTTCTCAAAAAGTAGCAAAAAGAGAAACTTAAAATCATCTGAGGAGAAACGTAAAGTTGCCAATATGCCATTTACGACACGTAGTGGCAAGGAGCGGCTTAGGCCCTGGCCCGTGTTCATGACTAGTGGTCCAGCTTCACCCAAGGATCTAAGCCCTCCTCCCCCCCCCCTACAAAAAATTTAAGAGAGTTATGCTGTCAGCAACAACAACAAAACAGCAAAGAACTCTGCCTTCTAAACAGATGACATCACAAATCCCCAAGGCGAGTCCAAGGGTGTTGTTGGTTGTGAACCCTGACCTTCCCATCACTGTACGGGAAGAGGTGACTCCATCCAGCATTTGCAGCACACCCTCTGCATATGCTGGAAGGATCACCCACAGTCCAGTTACAGATTTGGCTAATGAAGGTGTGAATATTGTACACCGGGAGGAGGATATTGATGTAGCTGGCGCTGAGGAGGATGTTGATGATTATGATGCAGACAGATACCAAATTGCCTTTCTCAATTTCTATTTATATCCTAGATTATATAACGGCTGAATAGTTTTCTATTTTACTCCTAGTGGAGAGGGGATCTGATGCAGACAGATACCAAACTGCCTTTGTCTATTTCTTTGTATATTTGAATTTCTAGTTCTACAGTCTATGCAGTCCAGATACTTTTTTGGTGAAATTCAGACCAGTTGAGGTTTTTTTTTTATTATATTGTGGGGACCACTCCACTACGCAGTCCAGATACTTTTTTGGTGGAATTCAGACCAATTGAGGTTTTTTTTTATTATATTGTGGGGACCACTCCACTACGCAGTCCAGATACTTTTTTGGTGGAATTCAGACCAATTGAGGTTTTTTTTATTATATTGTGGGGACCACTCCACTACGCAGTCCAGATACTTTTTTGGTGGAATTGAGACCAGTTGAGGGTGATATATTGTGGCCCCGGTACCAAATTGTGTACCGGGACCACTGCACTTTGCACTCCAGAAAGCTACCTCGGTGAAACGTTTTGGACTAAAAACAATATTGTGAGGTGTGAGGTGTTCAGAATAGACTGGGAATTAGTGGAAATTATTGCTAATGAATGTTATTGAGGTTAATAATAGCGTAGGAGTAAAAATAAACCAAAAAAACTTGATTTTAATACTTTTTATGTTTTTTTCAAAATAAATCCGAATCCAAAATCTTAAATCCGAACCAAAACCTTTCGTCAGGTGTTTTGCAAAACAAATCCGAACCCAAAACCTCAAGCAAATCCGAATCCAAAACACAAAACACGAGACACCAAAAGTGGCCGGTGCACATCCCTAAAAAAAATGAGGCTTGAGCAAGCAATAACTTTTGCACATTTTTTGCACATTTGTCCAGCCAATTGCACTGTGTGTCCCCATTATTGAACGCTCATAAATTATTCTTAATGTAGTTACACAAGTTCTTCATGGCATTAACTTTGTCCCCCGCTGGTGATTGTAACAACATTTCCTGGAGTACATACTATAGTATAGCACTTGACTATTCTTTCCAGAGTTTAAATTATACAAGCGGTAAATTTGTCACATGTGCTTGCGCTTTGCCAATAAATGCTAACACAAACTCTCCAGTCATTCACAACACAAAAAAATAAATATTTCATAGATAAAGGCGTCAATGTATTCACAATAATTCTAGTCGTACTTAGCTCAATAATACATTTCAGCAACTGTAACCAAACCTCTCTCACAGGTAAAGACAAAAAAAATAATTGTACAACTTGCAAGCAGAAAATGATGGACGCACAACTGAATAGCCCACCTAATTTTGACCCATTAGAATATTGGCAGAAAAAGCTCACCCAGAGAGCAGAATTATGAAACATTTCCCTTGAGACACTTTCCACCCAATGTTATAATCATACTTGACAATATTCCAGGAGACTCCCGGATTCCGGGTGGGTCTCCCGGATTCCGGGTGGGTCTCCCGGACTCCCGGGAAAGTATGGCAGCCACCCGCATCTGCCTACCTCCTAGTGAAGTGGGCAGAATTAAATCCAAAATGCTGCGATTCCCTGAGAATCGCTTCATTCCCCCCCCCCGCTGTAAAATGACGCGTTTGCATCATTACACCCTGCATGTGCTCCTCCTCCCGGACGCCGACTGCAATAAGTTGACAAGTATGGTTATAATGTACTCTGGGCCAGCACAAGGTCTGGGGACACCCCCTCTCTCCCCACTCAGGTTTATGTATTGTGCCTCCTGCCCTGCTGCTTCTAATTTTAGCAGACGAGAGGTGGGGGCAGCATCCTCTGCTCCTCAGACTTGGACTGCGGCGCTTGGCTTTGACATCATATAGGCACCACACTCCCAGTGTATCATTGAGATTGAGGAGCAGCAGCTGGCAGCTTCTCCACTCTGATGTCACTAATTCATTGTGGGCCTGATTTATAAAGAAATATACCGTATTTCCCCATGTATAAGAAGCACCTTTTTCCCCAAAATTTTGGGTCTAAAACCTGGGTGCGTCTTATACAGGGGTAGCGGGGATGCAGGGGGGGGCAGCGTTACAGTGGCAGTGGGTGGATCCAGGAGGAGGGGGACAGATGTACAGTGGCAGCGGGAGGGTGGGGGGGGGTCAATTGCAATCACAATCAGAGGCAGCCGGCCAGTATACTCTCCCTGCCTTTTTTGACAGCTACCGTATTATTTATTTTTTCAAATTTCGGGGTCAAAATTAAGGTGCGTCTTTTACATGGGAGCGCCTTATACATGGGGGAATACTGTAAATGGTGATACGTGCTGTATTTTGCATAAAATCACTTAGCGCATGCTCAGAAACAGATGACATACCAGTGAACTCAGTAAAATACAACTAATCATCGAGTACAAAGGACCCTTACTACACCCTACAATTTCAGGGACGGAACGGGGTGGGGAATGGCGTATGCATGTAGTCAATGTACAGTAAGGGCGTGTCAAGCTTCAGCACACGCAGCAACGTCCAATTCACTTTGGGCATCTCAAAATTACGCATTTTCTGTCATTTTTATGTCTTCTGACGCATCACTTACACAGGGCCATCTTAACAACATTATGGGCCCCTGGGCAAAGCAGTGCACCGGGGCCCCTAGATATGGATATATAGATGTATACAGATACAGATATAGATATATAGAGATAGATAGATGTACTTGCTCAGTGACCCTTGTAGGTTTTTTTGTGCAGTTTTTTCTCTTTTGCAGGATTATTTATTCTCATTAAAAGCCGTGCCTATGGGGCCCCCTTGCCCGTGGGGCCCCCGGGCAGCTGCCCATCGTGCCCAATGGAAAAGATGGCCCTGCACTTACACCGGCTACAGGTCTGATTACTAGCGATGACAGCTCCGTCCGCATGCTAAAACATGTATTTGCAACTAGGGACAACTGTAAAAATGCATGTTATATACAAAAGACATTCATAACTTACTAATAAATATACTTAATGAAAAACAAACTTCAATACGGACGTGCGTATGCCCGATCTATGTCCATTTTTAAAAAAAACGCAATTTACGTTAATTTTTCATGCATTCATGAATCAGGCCCTGTATGTTTTAGGAGCCCCCTAACCATTGACTAGGTATGCTTAATAGAAGCCCTAATTGTACTGCCTGACTGTCTATTCAGTGCTGCCAGTGAAATTTTAACCCCAAAAGTATAATCAGTTATACCCCAAAATGTGGAATTCTGATATTTATAAAAATAAACATTTGATAACTCGTAAAACTCCTCCCCCTGCAAGATTCACAAGCACAATAAGTGCATTATATGCAAAAATGTAAAAAATGACTGTACCAAGATAGATGCAACCTTATATTCATGTGAAACAAATATTCCACAAGAAGTACAAACTAGATCTCATAAGATATTAAACTGCAAATGCAATTTTTGTCATAATTTTTCAACAGAATCCTCTTGAGATATGTACAGGTCAAAGTGCAAAACTGTCAAGGCAGTGACATCACACAGCACGATATATGCTGGTGCACCGTGTCTTGCACCAAAATACATGGGTTGTTGGTGCAAATTGGAGACATTTGCACTGGCTTATGGGAGGTGTTGGGGGCAATCATCATCATCCTCATCAAGGACATTTCTTGCTCAATGCTAACTAGACAAGTAGGTGTGTGTAGTTTTGCAGACCTGTGTAGTTTTGTGGAGTGAGATAAAAAAAAATGAGATAAAAGGATTTAAGGAGCACAATATTACAGGGACTCCTTGCTTTGCAGAAGGGTGCAAAGTGATTTCCACTCCAAAAAAACATTTGACTTTTGTAACATCTAAAGCAGGATTGTCCAACCCGCGGCCCAGCACGCCTGTAAATGTGGCCCAGAAGTAGTTTTGGTTGTGGCAAGGGGGCAGCACTGTTAATGGAAAAAAAAATCTTGCAAAAAAAAGAAAAGAAAATACTTACCTTGCGGTCACGCGGTCACGTCAGTTGGTACTCCGGCTCCCTCCCTTGTCTCCTCCTCCATGCGGTGCTCGCAGTGACTGTTGGGCGTGAACGCAGCACAGAGGAGTCACCCGCGCGAGAAGAACAATCAGCAGCACAGAATTGGAGAAAAGAAGAGAAGAGGACAGGTGAAGAAGCCGATTAAAAGGTAAGTTAAAGGGGATTTTTTTTATTATTTCAAGGGACGCTGACCAGTGAATAAAAGTCACCTGGTCCTGGAGCATCATGGACCTTATCTCCCTGCTACATACTTCTACTTGTAATACTAATGGGGTATTATATATTATTCTCTTTGGCCCATTATAAGTTGTTATCCCTTAACTAACATAGTGGTGTAATTAGCAAAACAGGTCACAATTTGGGGTCACAGTGATGTATATGTCAGGTACCGCAGGCCTGGTCAGGGCACCCTGATATACAATGCCTGGCTTAAATGCACTTCATTGATGTTGCATCGAAACAATACAAAAAGTGATTATAGTATAATAACTAGAGAGGATTTTTTGAACAGGGCAATTGAAAGGTAAGTATAGGGGGATTTTTTTCTCATATATATATGTTAACTATGTTTTCTATGGTTTTTTGGATGATCAGCTATCGCTATTGTTAGTGTATCTTATGTGCGGCCCAAACCAACTCGTCGTCTTCCAATGTGGCCCAGGGAAGCTAAAAGGTTGGACACCCCTGATCAAAGACATTTGCCTAAAATTAAAATCATACTCTGTACTGTCCATTTACACTTCAAAAATGTCTTGTCAGTCCAAACGTTCATGATGAATTTTATCCATAAATGGGGCTAATTCAAGCATTATTTTAGGAGGAAATACAATTAGTTTATTTCATTAAAAAGGTAGTTCTAAAACGCAGGGCCCTCTTAACAACATTTTGGGCCCCCGGGCACAACAGTGCACCGGGGCCCCTATATATACATATATATATATAAAAAAAAAAGAAAAAAAAGTGACTATATATGGACCCTGCAGCCCAGGGGGGCCAGTCGGAGGCAGCACAAAAAAAAACCTGAAAAAAAAGAAGAAGAAAATACTTACCTTGCGGTCAGCTGGTGATCCGGCTCCCTCCATGGTCTTCTCCTCCGTCGCGCTCCTCAATGGATGTCGGGCGGGCATAATGACGTCACGCCCGACATGCACTGCGAGCGCCGCACGGAGGAGGAGACCATGGAGGGAGCCGGATCGCCAGCTGACCGCAAGGTAAGTATTTTCTTCTTTTTTTTTTCAGGTTTTTTTTTTGTGCTGCCTCCGACGGGCCCTCCTGGGCTGCAGGGCCCCCGGGCACCTGGCCATTGTGCCCAATGGGAAAGACGGCCCTGCTAAAATGGTGGTAGTCATATTTCTGACTGTGGATATGCCGACACTTGCTACCAAAATTGTGACAGGGTAAATGTCGACACATTCATGCTGTCTACAATGCAGACATTGGGCTAGATTTACTAAGCTGCGGGTTTGAAAAAGTGGGGATGTTGCCTATAGCAACCAATCAGATTCTAGCTGTCATTTTGTAGAATGTACTAAATAAATGAAAGCTAGAATCTAGTCAACAACCTTGGTGAGTAGCAGAATGTCAAGGTATGTCCATTGTAAGCAGTGGGTACAAAATAGAATTTCAGAGAGTACCCAAGAAAAATGTTTTTGTAAAATCACAAAGCCCTCTATCTCCCATGCAAATGGAAGCATTATGCATCAGTCTACAAACACTTTTGGAGAAACAGGTAATTTGTCCATTACCTACCAATCAGAAGGGAACAGGACTCTTTCTGGTAGAGAAGTAGTCAGGAGTCTTTCGAACTGTTCTAGACCTTTCCAAAAACAAGAGATTTTAGTATGGAGTCTGTAAGCTCCATTCTCAGAGCAGTACAAAAAGATGATTTTCTGACATGATGCCTCCCTTCATATTCCAATTACACCTAAACATCATTGTTTCCTCAGATTCTTCAGTATGAGACACCATTTCCAGTTTATGTATCCAGGTTTGGCATGACTTAGCAGTCATATTAATAGAACAGAATTTAATTAAGCTCCTGCTGGTGCATCATCAATATACAAACAGATGATGAAAATGCTGATATGCAGACTGTCACGAACACACTCGCAGCTACCGTGAATTTGGGGGCATTTGCTGTATGAGGTCACATGATTCCAGCCCGCAGCCTCTTTTTACCTATCACACAGGTTATAGACCTACTGAATCGCCCCCAAACAGCGCTCACATCTCCCACACTTCAGGTTTGCCACCACCTATTGAATACAGGCAATAGGATCCTAATATACTGTCCCACACTGGCACACAAGGCTTCTAGCTGCTTACAGACTAGCAATACCCACAACAAATCACACACTGGTATTCAAAGGGTTAACTTGGTCGAGCTATATTCTTCTTAACAGGCTAATGAATTTGTTAGCGTATCAAGGACGCAACATATTAAATTATAGATTAAATATACAAAAGTGCAGGGCATTCAGATATAAAAAATAATTAATAAACAATTAATAAATTGAGATAATATACACAAGGAAAGCAGTTTAAAATGAAAGTGGTTACATAAGTAGAACTTACATGAATTGCCTTTTCTGGCCAAGGGAAATTGGCTTGGAAGATGGACATCTTATCAATGTGAATTGATTTCCCAAAAAGTCTGACAATTTGTTGTATCTGGTCTCAGTTTTTTAAAGACACTTCCACACCTGTCCCCGCCCCCAGGGGTTGTGTCTGTGATACTTTTTCAATCACCATTTGCATGTTGCCTGATTTACTACCCAATTCTGCTGTGTGACCTAACTTTTCTGTGGCGCATCACACAGACCCAATTTCGTTATTAATAAATCCCTTATGAATCTGTTCATCTTTTGATACCAAACATGCCTAAATACAGTGTATGAGCTTACACTCATTTCCTTAATTTCTCTGTGGGGCAGAACTCTTAACTTGACGAATGAGCTGCCCTTCATCATGCTATTGAGGAATATGTGGTTGATCACTATTTTTATTGATTTTAAGTGGCATATTTTAAAACTGAATTACTTTTGTCTATATCACATATAGCCTACCTCAGCAAATGGCCTCTTTGAGACAGACAACATGTTTCTAAAAATCTATTAAGGTGTCACAACTCCATTCCAGGCCAAGCTATATCTCACAGCAGGAGTTCTTTGAAGCTGCCATAGGTGACACTCCTATCTTCTCATACTGGAATGTGCAAATATGCATACAAAAGACTTTCTTCACATTTTACACTTTAGTAGCTGAACTTATCAATAGATTCATCTGATATAACATATTTGCACTGCAGTTATGATTTATCCCTTATTCCCCACAATTATGTGATGGGTTAACTCCTATAAATAACTGTAAGTTCTCTATGTTCAGGAGACAGACAATGATTACAAATGTATTAAAATACATATAAAGCCATAATAGACAATGATCTCAGCTGACACAATTCCTATGAATAAATATAAATTGAATGCCACATAAAGATAAATGTCCAGTAACTTGTAAGTACAGAGCAAACAGTGTGATAATCACAATTGCTTAGAAGATGGTAATTGTCAGAGATCCTTTGTAAGACTTTAGTGTTAAGCTATTATCCACTAAAAGATCTTTAAGTGGCCACTTATCCTATGCATGCATGCTTGTTATTTTATTAGCCCATGGAGCTGAGTTAGTAACGCAGCTGTCATAACAATATATTAGTAGGGGTGTGCACCAGCCACTTTTGGGGTTTTGGGTTTTGGGTTCTGATTAGCTTGAGGTTTTGGGTTCTGATTTGCTTTGCCAAAACACCCCACGAAAGGTTTTGCTTCTGATTTTGGGTTTTGGGTTCTGATTTTTTTTAAAAAAAGCATAAAACGTGCTTAAATCCATATTTATTTATTTATTTCACTCCTACACTATTATTAACCTCAATAACATTAATTTCCACTAATTTCCAGTCTATTCTGAACACCTCACACCTCACAATATTGTTTTTAGTCCAAAAGGTTGCACCGAGGTAGCTTGATGTCTAAGCTAAGCGACACAAGTGAGCGGCTCAAACACGTGGCCGGGTTTTGACGTCATAGCCTTGTTTTCATTTTTTTTTCCGCCGGAAATACCCGAACAGTGCTCGGATCCCGTCGGACCCGCACTGTTCGGGTGGGCTCGGATTAGCTCAATCCGAGCCCGCTCATCTCTATACAGAACCGCTTCTCCTAGATGCGCAGGGACAAACGCAGGATTTGTAGAGGGGGGTTTCCACACCACGCCATCAGTGGGCGTGACCAGCCTGCATGAGGGCATGGCTATCATTTTAGACGGTGCTTGGCTGCTCTCCAACTCTTTCTATCCCCATAATATACATGGGCAATGCTGCGTGCACTACTCAGCTCTCCCTTTTCAAGCAGATTTGTGTGAAGCGGGAGCAGTGTCCAGCCACCTCAATTATACAGTGCCCCATGCTTGGAGGGGGGCTTCCAGGCACTAGGAAACCCCCCCCCCCCCTCTGTTTGCTTATGACGCGGGTCAATATATGACACAGGATTGAGCAAAGAGAGATAAGAAATGCTGAGGCTTTTGTGGGAGTTTCAAGAGGACGGCAGAGACTGTAAAAATGTATATTTTTGTTTCCAATAAGAGTACTCATTATCATGTATTTTGAACAGCAGCACAAAGCACTTATTATTATATAAAATGATGATGATAAAGATGTTGATGAAGTGTTGATATTTACACTAGCCAGTAAAGTTACCAATAGAATATGTAACACTTATGACTAACTTGCATCTGTTGACTATATATAAATGATTGTATGTACGAGAGAAAAAGAAGGTATAAAAGGTTTAGCAGCCAACGCTTTTTAGTCTCTTCCTTGGGCAGATTGAATGGGACAATGACTTGTAGTAACTTTTCCCAGTCTCAGCTGTGCATTGATGATCAACATCTCACATGGGAAAAAAAGCTGAATGATCTGCAAAGATTTTATTGAAGCTTTGTTACTAATCCAGGGTGATTCATTCATTACTAAGGTACTTTACACCCACAGCTGCTATCCTAATGAGGACTCACTACGTTACAGGAACTGAGAAAGCATTTCTTAAAATAAGATATGCCAACACTTGTTCTTCATCATAACTCCGAGGCAACGTATGACATCTAAAGCCATGGCTGAGCCAGGCTAGACTTCACAATTCCACATTTTAAATTAAACCAAAAATCTTACCTGTGTTTTAGAGGGAGACTTCCACTGGTGCCTTAAAATAAATTATAACATTCTGAAACAAACGTCAATCAAGGTCTCGCGAGATCCGACGCCGGTTTTTGACGTCATAGCCTCGTTTTAATTTTTTTTGCCGCCGGAAATACCCGAACAGTGCTCGGATCCCGTCGGATTAGCGCAATCCGAGCCCGCTCATCTCTATAGATTAGTGCCGTAAATGGTTAGTGAATTTCCAACGCTTCCCAATAAGTTCGATTAATTCCCCAGAAACTTAGCTGTGAAGATCCTCCATAACAAAGGAGCAGGCACAAAGCGCAGTTATCAATTGCACAGTCAGCCTAGGACACAGCAAACAGGTACTTGAGGAACTAAATTTCAATCCAGAAATCAGGTATTTTCACGTCAACAGCAGTGCGTTCAGCATCTTAACTGTCAAATCTGTAACCGCATGTGTAGAAGCTCGCCTCAGAGCCAAGAGCAAATAGTAATCAATGTGTCAGCGTCTCACTTGCTCATGCATTTCTATGGCCCCTTAGTTCCAATTAGCAGTTTCATCAGAAGATAAAGACCATCTAATCATCAGCCTTCATCAGGAAACATCCATCCCCATATGATAAGAAATATAATATTCAGTATTTGCACACTTAAAGGATCTGAAGGAGCCATTTATTTGACTCTAAATTTGTTTTTGAACCAGTATCTCAACAATGATCCTACTGCATCAGGGCAGAAAAAACTTAAGAAAAAAAGAAGCCCAATTCTGCTTGTTATAAGCGTAATTGGCAACTATGCTGGCAAGTTGTTGTAACTGGTCTCAGTTTTTTAAAGATACTTGTTTTTTAAAGACACTTCCACTGTGTCCCCACCCCCAGGCATTGTGTCTGTGATACTTTTTTCAATCACCATTTGCATGTTGCCTGATTTACTACCCAATTCTGCTATGTGACCTAACTTTTATGTGGCGCGTCACACAGACCCAATTTTATTATTAATAAATCTCTTATGAATCTGTCCATCTTTTGATACCAAACACTCCCAAATACAGTGTATTCGCAGCGCTTACACTCATTTCCTTAACTTCTCTGTGGGGCAGAATTCTTAACTTGACTTATAAGATGCCCTTCATCATGCTATTGAGGAATATGTGGTTGATCACTAAGTACCAGCAATTAGGTACTTGAGGAACCAAATTTCAATCCAGAAATCAGGTATTTTCACATCAACAGCAGTGCGCTCAGCATCTTAGTCACCTGCAAATCTGTAACCGCATGCGTAGAAGCACACCTTAGAGCTAAGAGCAAATAGTAATCAATGTGTCAGCATCTCACTTGCTGATAAATTTCTACGGCCCCTTAGTTCCAATTAGAAGTTTCATCAGAAGATAAAGACCATCTAATCATCAGCCTACATCAGGAAACATCCATCCGCATATGATAAGAAATATCATATTCAGTATTTGCACACTTAAAGAATCTGAAGGAGCCATTTATTTGACTCTAAATTTGTTTTTGAACCAGTATCTCCACCGTGATCCTACTGCAGGAGGGCTGAAAATGGTTCTTACGATCCCATCCCTCCTCCATCGGTGGCCCATTCATTCATAAATGATGATATTGCCTGTCATCTATATAGGCATCTTTTTTTTAAAAAAAAAAAACAACTTTAAAAAAGCCCCACTCAAAAAAAACAGTGAAACCAATATTGTATCGGCAGAATTAGGGGAAAGAAAAGCATGGGGTCCCCCACTCCCCTGAAAATAGCAAACGCAGCCTTAGGCTATGCCAGTCAGGGCTGGTAGCACTATAACAGTCAGAACTGCAGCATGGGGTTCCCATGCAATAGTGCCAACCAGCCCTATGTTGGTCAACACAGGGGTAAATTCCCGAGGGGGTTCTAGCCCTCTAAAAACCCTAGACCCGTGCTGAATGCATTGGGGCTATTCCCACGCCCCTGGTAGGATGGGTGTGGGTTGATAAGCGAATTTAATGTGCTAAAGTAGTATTTTTACATGGTGCCCTACTAGTCCTCTTAAAATGTTTGGATATGCTGACTCTTGTAGTACTGCAAGTGCCAGCATACCCATGACTGCCACGTCATGCTAGCACTTGTAGAACTACTCTGTGACCCGTAGAGCGCCTTGAAAAAAAATCATAAAAAAATCATAGAGACATTGTGACAAAATTATTTTATTATAAATACCCCTCCCCCCCCTCTTCACACACACACACACACACACACATCCATAACCATTTTAATGCTCACCTTATTCTGGTGCAGACAGTCCTCTTCTTGGGCTCTGCAAAGAATTTCAGTAGTTAATAAAGAAAAGAAACCCTCAGAAAATGACCAATAAGTTGCTTGCTAGCCTTTGTGGACACGTACCACCAGACTATCTTATTAAAATGTATGTTATTATTGTTGGTTATGTTGGATTTTCATCTCATCTGGAATAATGCTTTCAGGGTCAAAAGGTGAACGTGGATAGAGAATAGAAGGAAACTCTTCCTTTCTCTTATCTCAAATCACACAGATGGAAGACAGCAGGGAACCGCTTGGATCATAATTCTAGATGGATCTGACTAAAGAAATGAGTCTCCTGCAATAACACATACTCTCCTGATAACTGCTTCACAGAGAGAAAGTGTTTAGTACTATTTTGAGGGCTGTTTAAACCTTTAATGTTATATGATAATATGTTTATTGCCATCTAGGGTACTTTGACAGGAAATGTATATTGACTGTGGAATTATACGGATTTATATGTATTGCTTTGTGTGTGAACATTATATTTACTCCCATTTGGGGGAAATGTACAAGGGTAGGGGCAGGCATGTGGGATAGGATTAAAATCAAATCACTTATGACACAAATCAATTGTGTTGAGATATAGGAGAAAGGGAAATAGGGGGCTGTTGAAACCCCCAAATTGTAGGGATCTCTTAGAAGTTAAATATGTTTCTTTTGCTAAATGTTACTTAAGGGTGCTATGGGATTGAAGTATTTTATAATATTTTTGTAAAGTAGATTTGTTATGCTCTAATCACTCAGAAAATCTATTATCCAGACACTTCCTGGTAGATCCTACTTGTCACCTATGTGTCAGGATCCATGTCCCCTAGTGGAGCCCATTCCCACTCTCCGATATGTACAAATTACAAAAAATATACTTAAAAAACAAACTCATCAGGTGGCGTCCAGCGTCCATACAGCCTGTTTAGGCCACCGGCCTACCAGGAAAATTCCCGGTAAGGCCTATGACCATTCCGCCCCTGCCCCCAGACCAAAAGTAATCAGCCCTCACCTGCTCGTCATCCAGCGACCACAAATTTTCCTTGTGAGCCTATACAGACTGTGTATAATAATGTAAAATGTATGTTATATTATAATGTGTGCATTATATACTGCATGATCTGTGTTATATACTGTGCTCACTTATTGCTCGGCTTTCCATATTTCATGAATCTATTGTAACAAAGGGAGTGGTTTGCCACAGGCCTGTAAGAGAGGAATCAGCTATTCAGTTGACAGTCTGCAGGTAAAGGCTGCAGACCGGGTTACACGCAGGTATAGCAGTGCACCTGGTTCTGAGAAATACAGGTGTAAGACATGTGTGACAAATTAAAAGTATAAAATGTAATGTAACTTACATGCTTTAGAAGTGTGTTTTCCACAGCTACAGCAGAGCTGACATGATGTGTTTGCGGTGAAGAGTGGTTACAAAGCTTCTGCAGGGAACTCCTTTCTAAAGACAAGGTGGGACTGTCGTCTGACCACCAAGCTAAGGCTGTGGAAGGAGCCTCAACTATATAAACCTGTATTGTGCACTTGTGCATTGCGACCGATGCCAAACGGTGGCTGGTGTCTAGACAGGAGGTTTATGCCTAGCCAGTGATAGGTTTCCTGGTGTCATCCTGACGAAAAGTTTTATTGTGATGGAACAATAAAGCTCTGTTTTCAGCAAGAAGGGTGCCTGTGTCATACTATATAATTAATAAAAAGGTCCCAACATTCCATGATCCAGACAAGAAACCAGTAGCAGGTTGTGAAAGCTGCAATAACAGGTAGGAGAGAGCACAGTTTTAATACGTAATATTTCATGTCCAAAGAGGAACAACTCCGCCACAACACGGTGCTGCCACGCACACTTTGGTGACGCACAACCTTTGTCCTAATCATATATGGAGGGGTCCTAAGAAATGTTTCTTGGCGGCCCTTGCCCATACATAACAGCAGTGACCTCACACATTATACTCTTTACACATTTAACAATAGTGCCCTCCTGCACCATATACCAGCAATGGCCAGTATGTAGTATATCAGTAGTGTCGCTGTCCTCTATAGACAGGGAACAAAATGTAAGTGAAATGGATTAAATCTGGGTAAGGACCAGAACAATACGAAGCATAACAAGTATAGAACCTCCTATATACTACATACCCAAATAATTGTCTATATTAAAAATAGGTTTGTAATAAATTATCTGTAGTCCTCATCATTTTATTAAATAATTTCCCTTTATCACGTAAGATGTTACTTCTTGCTTGCAAGCGTCTAATTGATTTGTCCTTTACTTTGTCCTTTGTGATATTTAATGTGGTTGACCTCCATGAACACACTATAAATATTTTAGAAGCCATAAACCTAAAATAGTTTGTGTGAAATAGTCAGTAGGAATATTTGGGATTTGGAGGAGGGCCTCATATGGGTCCAAAGGGCGTCTGATCTGGCGCTATATAAATAAATGTTGATGATGATGATGATGATGATGATGATAATATTACTTACTTGGGTCTAGCGTTCTACCTGATCTATAGGGTCCTCCATTTGTGCCCCAATCTGACTATATTCTCATCACTCTGCCGGTGTGAAAACACTTAGCACACCAGGAACAAGGAGAGCAACACTGGACCATAACACTGGGGGAACATTACTAGATAGGTAAGGATGCCCAGACCCAGGTAAGTAATATACTGTGACTACTTATGGAATTTCCCCCAAACCAGATTTTCCAGCTTGGGGTGGAATTAACATTTAAAACAATGATGAAAAAAAGTTGTGCATATTCATGCATTTGCTACTGTAGATATAAAAGTAAGCATGTTTATGAAAAGGCATTTTCTTAGTGTATGATGCCATCTAGTGGAACATTTGCTGAAAATTCCATTTGAATGCTGAGACTGGTTAACTGTAGCTTGTCATCTGATTATCCGCAGCAGATAAAACATATACAAAAAAACCCAAAAAACATTGTAAGGTTTTTTAAGCCAAAGGCTTTAAAGCTACTGGCATTTTACTTGAATTTCTATGTTAGTAAAAACGCTAATAAAAATGGCTATCAAATGCATATGAAATTCTTTTTCACTTTCACTTTCACTTGTTTTTACTAGTGTTTTAGAGATCACTATAAGACTTCTGATGCATTTAAATGGGGTAAATGCGAAAACCTGAAAAAGTTGTGAAAAGTGCTACTGCAACACAACACATGTAAAAATGCCAATAGATATATTTCCATGCATTTTACACATGTAAAACACCCGTGGGTATGCAACCGAAAGTTGGCCACTTTATAATATCTGTGGCCCAATTGCCTGGTATTGCTGCATGTGTGGTCCTAAAAAGACCTCCATTCCCAATAATAATATCACAATGGATTAAGTTATTCTCAGACACGTAGGTAAATGTATTCAGAACATATTACAGTGTCCAGTGTCACCAGAAGAGCTCCATCTGCTTGGTTTCAGTGATGATCGGCCTAATCACGTACAGTTTGGCCACTTACATAACATACTGTATATGGTAGGTAGTTAGCTAAGAAGGACTGTACTCCTGTACGAATGACTGTCTGAAGGCAGTATTTAAAAATATTATATTGCATATTTTTTAGTTGCATGTGTATATTTCCTTAATGGCTGCACCTTAAATAGTGATTTAAGAGTTAACATTTGAGTTTAGCCCTGTGCTGGATGGTGAGTGCTGAGCTCCAGAGCTAGTCCACAAACTCCTACAGAAATATCATACCGGTGCCGGCACAATTGGTGTGACCAGTATCTATGTGATGAATTTTTACGCTAGCAAGGATTGAGAATGTCCATATATATATATATATATATATATATATATATATATATATATATATATATATACATATATATTAGAGATGTGCGCTGACCCCCTTGTTTTAGTTTTGGATGTGGTTTAGATTCGAAAACATCTTCATGTTTTGTTTTTTGTTACAGGCTGTCACGAATGCCCAGCCTGTCCCAGATAAAGCAATTTGAACAGCTGGCCGTGATTGGTGCCACCACAAAGGATTTATTATGGTGTCTTTACGTTCACCAGAGCCACTTATTAATGTTTCACACCTAAATCACATACATATGTAGCATGAGCCACCCTGGGCTTTGTAAGTTCACAAAGAATCGGTCTAGATAAAATATGTTTAATCTGAAAAATGTTTCCAAGGCTTATTTATAAAAAGGTAATAAACAGACATACAATAGCTTTGTACAAATGAGTTTCAGAAAATAAAATAGGAAATAAAACTAGAATCCCTACTTAAGTTCAGGAATTGGCGTGTGAGGAGTACACATTGAGAACAATGGCACATTTCAGTCGTGGTAGACCCTCCTCAAAGAAATGGACAATCTGATGTCTGAAACAAGGGATTTTGAAACCATTTTTTGTTGGGCTCTTCAGCCCCCTCCTTAGGAGTTTTATTTTTCACCTACATTAGATTGATGCCCAAAATGGCACAGAGTTTTCCCGAAGTAAATTATCTATCACTAAGATATATGTTTGGGCACCTCAGAGAATCTCTCACCTCTGATCTTTCTGCCTGGCTAAGTCTAACTCCTCTGCATACACAAACTATTCAGAGATCTGTCTCTGGGCCTGGCTACTTTCAAAAGACCATTGACACTTGCCTAAGTCAGACTCAGGTCAGTTAACAAAATACACTTTGAAAGGTTACATAAAATATCCACAGTGTTATACATAGATCCAACGGAAAATAACAATCAGTCATTAGCTATACTACATTTCGTCACACCTCCCCCTAACCTAGAGCATGGAGAACTGCGAACTGTCACTGTCTCTCCTGCCCATTCACCACTTCTGCCCCTTGGCGTGAGAGGCCATCTGCATTTCTGTCAGAAGGACCACGAGGATGAGTGGGATTCTGCTGTCTCGACTGGGATTGGCTTGACTCCACCCAGAGGAGCAGAGTCTAATAGATCGGAAGGTATTCACCAGGGATCCCCACAAGTTGATTTGGGCTTAGCGGCTTACACCCTGCAGGTCGCGGCCCTCTAGGGAAGTTCCCAGTGAGACAGGACAGAGAAGTGACACGAGAGATGAGGGGAATACCCAAATAGCTACCAGAGGTAGGATGAGATGAGGCCGAGGGATGAGGCCTTAGGAAGGGTAGAGAACATAAGTCTATAGCAGTACACTGGAGAGGAGGAGGCATTGATCCAGGGTAGTGCCATCCACAAGTGGAGCAGGTAAGCAGAGATCAACGGTGCACAGGGTATGCAGCAGACGATGAACCACAGCGATTACCACTAGATCGTGGAACGGACCAGCGGAGGCCAGTGGTGCATACAGGATAGGCAACGGGCATTGATCACAGCGATTACCACTAACGAGTGGAACAGGTAAGCAGAGATCAGCGGTGCACAGGACATACAGCAGACGATGAACCACAGCTATTACCACTTGGGAGTGGAATGGATCAGAGAAGGTCAGCGGTACATGCAGGATAGGTAGCGGGCATTGATCACAACGAGAAGGGAGCTGCATCCAGGCCAGGTGTAGACTTGAAGAACCAGCACTGAAAGGTGAGGGGAGGAGCCTTATAAAGGATTGCCAACCAATGGAAAGACAGGCAGGTAAAACAGGTGATATGATTTGCACAGAGGCAAACTGCCACAAAGAGGATGGCATGCAAGATAGGGAGAATCAGGCTGAGGACAGGCGTGCCGATCCTCGACTGGTGGTCCCAGGAGGCCGGTGTGACAGTTTCCATGTTCTGCACCTTTCTGGTACTGCACTTCACGCACTGGCACTTCTCTGGCTTGATAGTCAGACCTGCCTCAGTAATTCTGCCTAACACACTATTCAGATGGATCAGGTGCTCCTCCCAGGTCTGGCTGAACACCGCAATGTCATCCAGGTAGGCAACTGCATGTCCCTCCTTGCCCTCTAGCAGGTCATTGACTAGGTGGTGGAAGGACGCAGGTGTAACAGATACTGGATTCTACTACTACTAATCTTGATTAGCGCTGGCTTACCTGAGGCGCGGAGTCTAATGATCTCCCCGGTGTTCACCAAGAACCGCCGCAAGGCAGGGTGGGCTTCGCTGCCAAGAGTCGCAGGTCGCGGTCCTCAGGTTCGCCCCAAGATGTAGTGCAGCGGAGTGGAGCGGAAGATGCGGAGTCAGACAAGCCGGTTCGGTGCACAGGAATGGAGTCAGGCAGAATCAGGAGGCAACTTGGAGTCAAACAAGCCGGGGTCGGTACACAAGAACAGAGGGATGGTCAGCAAGCCGGGTCGGTACACAGGGATTGGAGAGCCAGGATAGTCTAACAGGCAGAGATCAGCACACAGGAAGACACAGGAGACTGGAAGACACACCAATCCACGAAGCACAGGAGCCAGGAACAGGAAGTGAACTTGTTGCTCTGACAAGGCTGCAGTGTCCAGGTGAGCTTAATATAGTCTGTGGATAGTAAAAGCCACCTCCCAGCCACGATCATGTGACCACCCAAACCAGGAAGTGCTGCTGTATACAGAGACAGGAAATCAGCAGCAGAAAGCAAGTAAGTTTGTGACAGCAGGGGCATTTTTTATTCCAAAGGACATGACCAAAAACTCAAACAGCCCAAATGGGGTGATAAATGCGGACCTCTCACGTGCCTCGGGTGACAATGGGATCTGCCAGTACCCCCTACTGAGATGCAAAATGGTGATGTAGTGTTAGAGCCGTAAATTAGAATTCTAGCACCTGGGGTGAGAAAGACAAATGCCGCCCTCCTAGCCCTCAATTTTGACCAAATGAACCTATAATATTCCTAAATTGCGCCCCCCTTCAGCGTTGCACTCTGGGCGGTTGCCTCTATCGCACAGCCCTAGTTACGGCCCTGTGTAGTGTGCCTGGACAAGCTGATCTAGTAGTTCATCTATCCTAGGCATAGGATAAGCATCAAACACTGTGGCGTCATTCAACGTCTTATAGTCTACACAGAACCGGGTGCCCCCACATTTCTTAGGGACCAGTACCACCGGGGCAGCCCAAGAACTGTGAGACTTTTGAATTACCCCTAGCTGCAACATTTCATCTGTCTCTCTTTTTATGGCTTGAAGCACTTCTAGAAAAGTACAATATGCTGGCTGTCTGAAGGGGGTCTGGTTGCCTGTGTCTACATGATGTGTGACTAAGTGTTTTTTTCCAGGTTTCCCTGTGAAATGAGACTGATAAAGCCTTAGCGCGTCAGCTAGCTGTTCTAATTGATCATTAGACAGCTCTGTACTGCAGCTATCATTGCGGTCATACCACAGCTTCTGCTTTGCTTATGCAGCTTTCAGGTTCCTCTGTGTCATCGACATTAGGGACTGCAATTTGTCCCTGAACTGCTCTAAATAGTGTACCACTGACATTTCTGGGGTGATCAATTTCCCTTCCCACTCTTCCCTAATCAAACCTAATGGGCCGCGCACCCCACGCCTATACAGGAGTTCGAAGGGTGAAAACCCAGTGGATTCCTGTGGTACCTCGCGGTATGGAAAGAGGCGGTGCGGCAGGAACCTCTCCCAGTCTCTTCCCTGCAACTCCACAAAAGTCCTAAGTATTTGTGCTAGGGTGCCATTAAGGCGCTCACGCAGCCCGTTGGCCTGCGGGTGATACGGCGAAGTAATTAAATGATTCATCTGCATCTTTTTACAAAGACTCTGCATGAGGTTAGACATGAACTGGGTATCTTGATCAGTTAACATTTCTTTTGGGAACCCCACCCTGGAGAAAATAGTTATAAGGGCATCTGCTACCTTGTCTGAGCGAATGGAGTAAAGAGCTACTGCTTCTGGGTACCTAGTAGCATAATCCACTACAGTCAGAATGTACTCTTTCCCTGAGCTACTGGGAACGGCTAGGGGACCCACAATATCCACAGCAACCCGCTCAAAGGGTTCTGATATGAGGGGCAAGGGAATGAGAGGGGCCCTTCCCACATCGCCAGACTTCCCAACAACCTGGCACACATGGCATGAGTGACAGTACTTGTCTATGTCAGTCCGCATGCCAGGCTAGTAAAAAAATATGTATTAAACGAGCTTTAGTTCTGGCAACACCCAAATGTCCTGCTAGGGGTATCTCATGGGCTACTTTCAGCAACCCTTCCCTATAAGTTTGTGGTGCAACGAGCTGTCTGTCAGTAACTACATCTGGATGCATACTCGTGACATTTTTCTCTCTGTACAAAAGGCCATTAGGCATTTCTAATGACAAGACTTCTTCAAAGTGGTCTTAGGACATTGAGAAATGCTCTCCCATTGCATTTGCTCAAAAACAATCAATAACAAGGCTATACTAACTTTAATAAGGTGGCATTATAATATATTTTTATGTTTTTATATGTTTTTTAAATGTGGCTATATTTCTTATATTAAGTTTTGTGATTTTAATTAGAATAAGAATAATAAAAACATGTGTTCTTAATTATAAGCTGGTTGATGGTCAATAATATAAGATAGAAAAAAAGCGCCACTTTTTATTTTTATTTGACTTATACTATGAGCTGTAAGCTGAGTCTTTGTCCAGATTCAACATTATCTTGGGATGTTAAACATTCACTATTGCCCCTCTCTATTCTACATTGCATTTGGTTAGTACACTTGTCTGTGCTAAACTCACCAGTCCTTATCCTAGAAACAACATTGTAACAATGACCATTGTCCTTGTATGACCTTTGTACCTAAAGCTGATGTTGACATTAATGTAATTTATGACCCTATCTTAGTGAATGACCCTATCTTAGTGCAATACTGACCATTGGAAGGTAGAGTATCCTGGTGAAACTCTTTTACTAGAGTAGCTGCAGAGGATAGTCTGGGTGATATATATATATTTTTTTTTTAAAGTTTTATTTTGCAAGGTCAATACAACAATAAGAGACGTTTGACAAAAGGAATACAGTTGAAAGAAATAGACAAAAAGTAATCAAATCATTGCTCAGCAAAGATCCAGCGGAAGACTTAGTCAAACGAACCTTTAAATGTAGTAGCAGCGAATGACCCCAAGTTTTTAATAAGAGACGAGAGAAAGAAAGAGAGGGTATAGAGAAAGAAAGGAGTGAGAGAAAAAGAAGAAAAGGAAGAAAGGTAAGAAGTGACTAGATCCACTGTAAAAGGAGAGAAGTCCAAGAAAGAGGTGAGGTATTAGAACTGGGTTATGTAAAGGGTGGGCACGCCTGAAAGAAGGCTAACCATGGATCCCAAACCTTGGTGAAAGCTCTCGAAGTGTTCCGAATAATGCTAGTCATATACTCCATCCGATGAGTCTGCCAGACTCTATTGATTATGGACTGCATGGAGGGAGGGGATTGCATACGCCAGTCTGCCGCTATTTGGCAAGTAGCTGCCGAAACAATGTGCTTAATCAGTTTGTTCTGGTGTCGGGATGCCAAGGGAGCCCCCAGAGGGAGTAGAAAGAATTTGGGTTCCAGGGGAATGTCCACCTCAAGAATTGCACTAACCAGGCCTCTAATCTCAACCCAGAAGCCTGATAATTTTGGACACGACCACCATATGTGGAGGAATGTGCCTTCTTGGGAGCACCATCACCAACACCGATCAGATGAGTCATGGAGAATTCTGCATAGAGGCGAAGGCACATAGTACCATCGGTATAGCACTTTGTAGACGTTCTCCTTGATTCTAACGCAGATGGAACTAGAGGCGGCATTTTCGTATATCTCAGACCATTCCTCCTCCGAGAGCTCCTCACCAAGGTCCCGCTCCCAGGCCAATTCGTGAGAGGCCCTAGAGGTTGAAGAGGAAGGGGCAGGTTCGTAGTAGAGCATTGAAATTAGCCCTTTGGTTGAAGATTGGCGTAAACAGAGGGCTTCAAATGTGGAGAGGGGTCGGGATAGAAGACGATCTTTAACAACACTGTGAAAGTGGCGGAGTTGCAAAAACTGATAGAATTGTTTTGAGGGAATATGGATATGTGATTGGATTTCAGAAAACTGGGGAAAAGTAGCCGATGTGGTTAAATGATTAAGGTAGGTGACTCCCCGCGAATACCATGGCTGGAATATACTATGATGAAGATCTGGAAGAAATTCTGGAGAGTTAAATAGCGGAATAACCGGGGAGGGATGGGGAGACAAGGAAAATTTCTGGGATGACGAATCCCAGATGGATAGAGAATGTGCAACTACTGGATGAAGCAACAGTCGTTTAGAGCGACGTGATCTTGGAAGCCATAGGAGAGAGGATAAAGAGAGCAATCCCAGACCCTCAGCCTCGATTTTGGACCAAACTCTGGCTTTCGTTGGACCAGAACACAAGACACATTGAGCGAGCTGTGCAGAAAGATAATATCTTCAGAAGTCAGGAATCCCCAAGCCTCCTCCGCGCGGGGACCTCTGTAGCACCTTGAGTCGGAATCGGGGTCGTCTACCCAACCAGACAAATCTAGAGACATGAAATTGAAGAAATGTAAAAACATATGGACGGATGCGGATGGGAAGAGTCTGGAAAAAGTACAGCAGCCTTGTGAGGATATTCATTTTGACGGCATTAATACGGCCAATCCAGGAGATATAGAGCTGAGACCACGATGTAAGGTCTGTTTTTACTTGGTCGAGTAGGTGAGGAAAATTAGCCAGAAAGAGATGTTGTTAGTGTTTAGTGATAAAAACACCCAAGTATTTGATTTTGTGGCAACCCCATTGAAAAGGGAAGGAACGCTCCAGCAGCAACTTGTCCGTAGCCGGTATGTTAAAGTCCAGAACTTCTGTCTTGTCTGGGTTAATCTTATAGCCCAAGAAATAGCCATAAAGGTCCAGTTCATCTAAGAGAGGGGGCACCGACGTGTTGGGGTTAGTAATAGACAGTAGGACGTCATCCGCATACAGAGCGATCTTATGTGTAGAGGGGTCCACTTGAATGCCTGATATTTCGCGATTATTTCGGATTCTAGCGGCCAGAGGCTCAATGACGAGCGAATATAAGTGGGGAGAGGGGACATCCCTGGCGAGTGCCATTCGTGATCTGAAAGGGCGTCGAGGTCAGGCCATTAGCAGACACAGTAGCTGACGGGGACCGATAGAGAGCTAAAATACCTGTCAAAAACCTGTCTGTAAATCCCATCGCTCGCAGCACCCCCTCCATGAATGACCAGGAGATGCGGTCAAACGCCTTTTCGGGCGTCAAGCGCCATGATGAGGGAAGAAAGACCATCACTATTTATTGTATGAATTAAATCGACAATCCTTCTAGTGTTATCAGGGGCTTGACGCCCTGGGATAAAGCCCATCTGGTCAGGATGGACGAGGGCTGGGAGCAGTGGGTTCAACCTAGAGGCCAGAATCTTTGCGAATATTTTCAGGTCTACATTCAGTAACGAGATGGGCCTGTAACTAGCACAGAAGGAGTGATCTTTCCCCGGTTTAGGAATAACGATTATGTTTGCCCTAGTAGTGGCGGAATCAAATGAAGCTCCCCAAAGTACCTCATTGAAAAATTTTGTCAGGTGAGGGCCGAGGACCTCGGCGAACTTTTTATAGTACTGGGGAGCAGGGCCGCCTTCAGAAATCATGGGGCATAGTACGGGCCCCCTGTGTCCCCCGGCCCCCTCCGATGAGCGCCCCCCCATGAGCAACAGCAACACATACTTACCTGGGGCCCCGCTGGTCTCCGCTACTCTGTCTTCAGCCTGGCTGTCACCGTGACAGCCAGGCACCAGGATGCGATCGCAGGGGTGGAGGAATCATTCCCCCTGCGATCATGTGATCTGCCAGTGACAGCCAGATCACATGATCGCAGGGGAAATTAATCCTCCATCCCTGCGATCGCATCCTGGTGCCTGGCTGTCACGGTGACAGTCAGGCTGAAGACAGAGTAGTGGAGACCAGCGGGCCCCAGGTAAGTCTGTGCTGCGCTGTTGTATCGGGCCCCCTGGTGAGCCCGGGCCCGGTACAACAGTACCCCCCTGATGGCGGCCCTGCTGGGGAGTAAGGTCATCCGGACCAGGAGCTGAGGAAGACTTCAAGGACTTGATCGCTGCCATAACCTCCAGCAGAGTAATATCTGCGTTTAGATGAAATTGCTGCTTGGGGGTAATTCTAGGGAGGGGCGTAGATGAAAGGTAATCAGATAAAGAAGGGGCCAAGGGATCTAGGCGAGGGGGGGAGCATCAAGATTGTAAAGAGAAGAGTAGAAATCCCTAAATTCTCTAACTATCCCTGCTGGGTCATACATTACATTTCCGGAAGGAGTCTGACGAATTATATCAATGTGTTGCAGGGCAAATTTTTTCCGGAGCTTTCTGGCAAGTACAGAATCGGCTTTATCTGCTTTGTCGTAGTAACGCTGTTGAAGTTTCTGCATGATGACAGCTGCTCTACGGGAAAGGATGGTATTTAGTTGAACCTTCAGTGAGGCAATTTTGGGGAGTAAGGCCGGATCGTGGTGTGTCTGATGCTGCGTAAGGAGTGAGGCTAGCCTAAGTTCCAGAGATGCTACTTCTTCGGCTGCCTTCTTTCTAACCGTCGCTGATTGACTAATCAATTGGCCTCGTATGGTAGCCTTGTGCGCCTCCCAAACAATTCCCAGGGTTATGTCAGGGGTTGAATTATCTGAGAAATAATTGGTAATGGAGGTCATAATATCTAGACAAGTAGATCTATTAAGTAAAAGAGAGTCATCTAGACGCCATCTACTGCGCTGAGGGGGCGATTTAAGAAGATCTAGTACGATGGATACGCCCGAATGATCTGTCCAGGAGAGGGGGGTAATGTCTGCCCGTATCACATGATGAGCGAGTGACTGCGAAATATGTAGCATGTCTATGCATGTGTAAAGTTGATGCGGGGCAGAAAAGTGAGTATAATCCTTAGCGTCCGCATTACATAGTCTCCACGAGTCATGAAAGCAATGGTGTATAAGGAGTGTGGAGAGACTATCGGATTCAGGAGAGGAGGAGATACCCACCGGGAGGAGACAGAGGGAGACCTATCGAGTGCCGGATCAAGAGTGACATTAAAGTCACCTCCCATGATAACATGGCCCTGCGCCCAGCGCCTGATCAACCACTAGGCTGATCAGGCTGCAGCCTGGGGCGCTGAGTCCTGGGGGGCGCAGCGCGGAACACTGACAAGCTGGGGTTTTTTGGGGGTTTTTTTTTTCTTCAAGTGCCGGTGATCGGCTTCTTTCTCCTCTAATGGGGCCGCCCCTGGTCTCAAAGGGGCGGTCCCGCATGTTCCTGTGCCCAATCACGCAGCTAACAGCATCCGACGCTGTTAGCTGCCCTATCAGTTTATTGCTTAGTGTGGTCACGTGAGATCTCACATCTCACGTGACCACACTAATCACACAGAGCGCGCCCGCAGCTAACAGCGTCGGATGCTGTTAGCTGCGTGTGAAGATGACAGAAGCGCCGGCGTCTGGTCAGAGGAGAACAGAAGACAGCAAGGTAAGTGCTTGTTAAATGTCAGGGGGTGACACATCGGATCTGGAGAGGGGGGAGCTGACTGGGGGGGATCTTATAAATTGGATATGGGGGGATTAATGATCTGCTAGTATGGATTGGATAGGGGGGATTAATGGAGTGAAAATGGTGAGGTAATGATCTGGCTGGAGGGGGGGGTTTATGAATTGGATGGGGGAGTTAATGAAATGGCTAGAGTGGGGGATTAATGAAGTGAAAATGGGGATTAATGAACTGGCTAGAGGGGGGGATTAATGAAGTGAAAATGGGGATTAATGAACTGGCTAGACGGGGGGCTTATGAATTGGATAGAGGGGGCATATGAATTGGATGGGGGAGTTAATGAAATGGCTAGGGGGGGGATTAATGAAGTGAAAATGGGGATTAATGAACTGGCTAGAGGGGGGGGGCTTATGAATTGGATAGAGGGGCATATCAATTGGATGGGGGGTGTTAATGAAATGGCTAGAGGGGGGGGGATTAATGAAGTGAAAATGGGGAGGTAAGGTAATGAACTGGCTAGAGGGGGGGTTAATGAATTGGATAGGGGAGATTAATGAAAAAGCAATGGGGAGGTAAGGTACTGGCTACGGGGGGGGGGGTTAGTGAATTGGATAGGTGGGGTCATAAACTGTCTGGTGCGGGTTGATAAAAATGACATGGGGATGAATTTGTGGGGAGGTGATGAAATAGCTTGTAGAGGGCAGGATTTCTGTATTGTGTGGTGGTGATGTTGATGTTGACTGTGGTTTCAGCGGTCACTAGAATACTTAATACTAGATAGACAGGGCTGGTAGATGTTACTATAGGAGTGTAAATAATTTTCATATATTTTATTGTCTGTCTGTACTAGGGGGTTGTTTTGTATCATTCAGGGTTTGTTAAAATTTTGCACTATAATACAATTTTTGCAATATTTTTTGCAATTTTTTTTAAATACAGGGCTCCCAATTTTCCAAAAGCCAACGGACAACACTCCAAGAACAAGCAAAAGAGAACACCAGGTAATCTACGCTGCAAGATCAGGTAAGAGAGGAAGTGCATAATGAAGTGTGTTTTATGTATTAATGTTTTACAATTTTATTTACAGATATATATCTATATATATATATATATATAAAACAAATTTATTTACACACACACACTGGGGGGAGGGGGGGCAGCTAGTGTAGCAGCCTGGGGCGGCTGTGACCCTTAATCAGGCCCTGCCTGCGCCAGCCGCTCAATTTGCTTGAAAAGCCCAGTGAAGAAAGTTTTTGCTTCTGATTCGGGGCGTAGACCGATACCAATGTAACGGGAGCAGAACGGAGAGTGCCAATCACCATCAGAAAGCGGCCTTCTGGGTCTGCATGGGTTTTGGAGTGAAGAAAGGGAACCTTACTATGGATTAAAACTGCAACGCCGCGTTTCTTACAATCTGCTGAGGCAAAGAAGGTCTGGGAAAATTGCTTACCCTGAAACTGTGTATGGGCTCCCGTGAGGTGAGTCTCCTGAAGAAATACAATATCTGCTTTTTCTCTCCTACAGGCACCCAGGAGTATCGTACGCTTTCAAGGAGAGTTGAGGCCATTCACATTAATGGAAAAAATCTTCAAAGCCATGGCAGCAGCGGGGAGCCAGTTTCCAAAGATAGCACTAGACAGTTAGATGGGGAACAAAACCAGTTAGTTTGTAGGAAGGACACAAGCTTAGAAAGCCAATAAGAGAGTGGATCAAAGTCACAAAGGAAAGAGAAAGGAGATAGAGAAATAAGAAGCCCAATTGGGCGAAAACTCTGAGTAAAAGGAATCCTGTACAGATTCACAGACATTATCCAGTATTGGAGCACAGTAAAAGTAACAATGTCAAAGGGTGCGTGGGGGAGGGGGGGGGTGGTCCTTAAATTAACGTGGTGTGAGGAGCCGCCGAAACCCCGGGAGACCCACTAATCGAGTACATTAAATAAAAATAAAAATAACAATAGCAAATATAAATATATAATCAAAATCTAGCCGTAGAACGGTGTGCAAAGTAAGTACAACGTGTACATAAAACATTTATAACACTATGGGAGGGGGGGGGGGGTGGGTGGGCGGAAAGGATGGTGGGGAGGGAGAAAGGGAAGGATAGAATAAAAAAAGAAAAAAGAGGGGGGGCGGGGGGATAGAGGATATTTGGGGGGTGAAGAGGGGAGGATCTAGGAAAGGAGCATTTGCTCTCTCTTCCAACGACCAAAATAGGACCGCAAAGCAAACAAACAAAAAAGGGTTACAAATGGATATGAGAGGTCCCCTTGGCCATCAAGAGAGATATATATTATAGCAGTACATTGATGGTATCATGAAAGTAATGATGGCCATGGCCAAAGAAGCTCATAATATAAGAGGTGTAGGGTATATTTTATATATAAAATAGCGGAACACTTATATAGCTATTAGTTGGGATACAGAGATAAGAACAACCATGTATAGAAACTAAACCCAATCAGCAATGAAATACATTACATGTAGAACATGAATAAACTAATTTTAACACATTAACTTTTGTGTAATGGATTTACTACTATTGTGTTCCACTTGTTCAAAAGTGCTCCTCTGGAAACGCCTTTATGATCTGAAGCAGAGACTCAGTGGAACATCTCGGGATCTTGGACTTTATGGACAAGAACTCGGAATCACTCAACTGTGAGTACTGTAATCCATGTTTATCACTCCTTTAGACTGTAAGCTCTCATAAGCAGGGTCCTCTCTATTTCATGTCTGCACTTTCTCCATCAAGATAGTTTCCTTGTTCTATTTCTATGTATGTTTTGTTGCAGTTGTAAACAAAAAAAAAATAAAAAAAATAGTTATTTCTAAGTATTTCGCTGCCATGCAAGCTTTTAAAAGATGTCATAAAAAGGTGACATGGCTTTCTATCTGAAAAAACTGGAGCCTTTTTGTGAACATGAGTTTAAAAGATTGATTTTAACTATCACAAATGGCGTGCACATTGCCAGCAGTTATGGTAGAAATCTCCACTCATTTTTTGGGTCCAAGGAAAAATGAGCTGAGATTTGTGTCAAATCTCTGATGTTCCAGAGGCACATTGCGGCTAATTGAGCCCCCCCTGAAACTCTATAGAATATCTTGAAAAGCCATATAACAAACAATGGGAAAATAAACCTCAGTGAAAGAAACATTATATATACAAGTAACATATAACTCATATAAAGCAACAAGAGTAACAAATAAATCATAGTAAATACAAAATTGTGAATATACCTGAATGTATAACTGTATATAATCATTGGCTATAACCTTGTCTTTCCAGCATGGATTGCGTTTTATAAGGTTATAAAAACCCTATTTAATAGACAATAAAAAATAAATGTATGCATTATAGCTATTGATGCTTTGCCATATAAAGCATCTATCTGTATGTCAGCTTGTTTGGGGAGTTCCCAGCTAGGAGCTATGACATAACATTCTACCTGTCAGTGGGATCCACACAGCATAGGAGCTGCACACTAGGCTGACAGATTACGTATGAGGTAGTGCGGTGTGTGACGTCAGAGGGGAAGGGGCAGCAGACAGCGCCTCTCTGTGCAGCCAGGGGGAGATCAGCCAGCCGGGCACTGCCACTGCCCATACACAGCACAGAATACAGGAGGAGAGCCTTAATCGAGGTGAGTGATGGCGGCTGGCAGCACCCCATGCCTGTGACTTGGTATCACTATCATCACCACTCAACTCCTCCTACCCACTCATCATCCCCGGGATACCGGGCACGCACCTCTCTGCTGCCTATTATTGCATATTAGGTGGGTAGAAGGTAAGTGTTCTGTGCAAATCAATAACTCAGGTGGGATTTGCCTTAATGAAGTCGTGTCGTAATTTTTTTTTTCTTGCACAAACGTCATAATATATTTATTTATTGTGTGGTATATAATCGGATTGTAGCTGGTGAATATGAGCCTGTGTTATTTATTGTTCGTTGCTATTAGTGCATGCATGTACTGAGTCAGGGGAAACATTCCTGATGTGATTTATGCAATGCATGTATGAATGTGCATTTCATGCCGAGGCTGCTTGCAGTTCAAATGAAGAATGACACAAGCTACACATCTATAAATCCAGGTCTCTTCATAGCCTTTGTTGTATCATGATCACGCCTGATTTAAATAGATTGAGTTCTAGTTTTTTGCAATAGTGTTGGGTGGAAAGGAAGGCTTTTATTTCAGAGCAAACCTCCATTTTAGATATCTTTCTGATCTGTGAGATAAATTTCCTTTATATGTAAAATGCACATGTGAATGGACTTCCTAGGCCAACCAAGATCAATACACTTAAGGTAAAATAGCAGTGAAATGTACTATAATAGAATACTTTTTGTTTCTTAATATATTTGTATTTTTCCTGACGTATGCAGTTTGTTTTTGTTTGTTTTTTGTTGTGTCTGTAAATCAGTATGAAATGCTTGTAAAGCACAGCATTTACATTAGATTGAATATACTTTAAATAGACTTTAGTGTTTTTCTGTGTAGTAAATATAAAATAAAATGTAGTTATTTGTAATGCATTGATGATGACGACCATTTAACTTCTGGCTATTACACTTAATCATCTATGGAAGTATTTCTGCTTTTTCTACTTTTACCAACATAAGGACAAAGACAGAAAGCAACAAATATCCATTACGCACAGTTACAGTTGTTCCCTAGATTAGATTTTATTAACAATACACTATAAAAACACTCCATAGCCTCTGCCTTTGGGGAAACCTCATGCTTGTTCAGCGGGCTTTATTAAATTATATGCATATTCCAATCCTTATTGTAGTAATGTTTTTGTGTCATAAATTGTAAGATTGAGTATTTCCTATTGCAGACATTATTCTGTAGTTTTGTTTCCTTGGGATCAAAACAATTAGGGGACAATTCAATTTTCACTGATGAGTCGACAACCATCGCCGTGATCTTGGGCTGCGCTCATTTCCAGGGACCGCGGTAACTGAACATCACAGATTTTGCTGTATACTTCTTTGGGGTGCAAAGATAATTTACAATGTTACATAGCTGCGGAGTGCCTTTGCGACCGTTCTGGACATCGCGGAGAATTGAATCGGCTCCTTAGAATTTATGAAAGGTTAAATATAAGGTTGTATTATCACATAAATGTTAAATGTTTCTCAGCTGCTCCTTTCCCGCCCTGGAGCACTATGGGTCTGCTACAGGCAGCCGATATTCCCAGTACTCTGTGGTTTGTCTAGTAGCCCCTGCCAAAACCATGGTTAGATTATGTTCCTAAGCTAGATTTTATCCTAATTTTAAGTACGACCCTCAGTACGACTTTTGCAAATCTTTAGATGTATTTTTGATGGTAATATTCTATATCATTCGCATAGGTTTTACATAACAAAAACACTGACATGCGGAAAGGGTTGGATCTAGAGTATATTTTAGGGGGGCGATTTAGTCCCCACCAGTGGCGCACGTTTCTGAGTCTCCAGAAACCCCCCCCCCTTCGCTAACTCAGTGCCCACCAAAGCGGCACTGTCCTATACAGCAGCCGCGGCGCTGTCAGAGAAGCGCTGCCAAAACGCAGCAGCTCTCTCTCGTGGTTGTTTTTTGGGGGGGTTTTGGGTCAGGGGGGGGGGGACCCCTCAACCCCGAAACCCCTCAACCCCTCCCTGACAATCCTGCGTGCGCCCCTGCCCACCCCCTTTTTTTTTACTTCTATTAATGAGCTGTCTGCGGCAGCCGCACACAGGGCCGCAGTCATTAAGGAGAGCAAAGCATAAAAATGGAGTAAGTTTGCTCATGGGCAAAGCCATGTTGCATTGGAGGGGGTGGTAAATTTAAAATGTGTGGACAGATTTATAGTGGGGTTGGGCATGCCCAGATCAACTTCAAATTTCAGTGTAAAAATAAACCTATCAAGTATTTGTGTGCTACATGAAAAAGCAACCAGTATTTTCCTTATGTGCAAAATAATAAACTAATTTTCACCCCTTGCATTGTAACATGGTTTGTCCAGGAACAAACTTACACCTTTTTTTCCCCAATTGCCCCCCCCCCCTCCCTAGATCTGCCACTGCATGCTGTCTACAATCTAGTGTAAATGTATGCAGTTATGTATATATTGATGTGTGCAGCTCCTTGCATAATTTCAAAAACAATAACAAAAGGAAAGATCAAGTACAAGAGGGAAAAATATATGATTAAGGTCCCTGCCCTGAAGAGCTTACAATCTAAATGTTTTAAAACATAGTGATATGCTTATTTGTTCTTTTTGTTATGGATCTGGATAATTCTAATGTGTTTCATTTATTTTGGATTTTTTTTTAAAATACAAGACAACTATCTATTGCAAACTTCTAGTACAACAAATAGACAGATTATCTTGAACAATGTTTCTTTCTCTGCAAATTTGTGTTTATTAAAATAAGTGAAAGCTTTAGTATTGATTTTTATAGATAAGTAAAAGAAATTGTTATCCAAAGACAACTGAGTCGTAGTGCTTTAAGAAATTCTGAATGGAAATGTGTAGCTTTGTTTTACCTAGTAGTATCTGAGTTTATTACCATTGGCTATACCCTTGTTTTATTTATCTAGAAGGGTCCTATAAGTCATATATGATTTTTAGAAGAAATATATATAATAATCCCTGTTTAATAATTCATTTGGAGGTTATAATATGTGTTGTGTTTAGTCATAGGGGGGTATTCAATTGACCCCGAGATTCTTTTTAGGACCGCGTCATTTTAACTCTGTTTTTTTTATAATTTTTGAACGGGTTAACTTTACCCGCGATTCAATTCCATTTTTAACGCTCCGGTTTTTTTTCATGAAACGGTCCTCTCGCGCTCCAGTAGAAGGTCTATTGAAAGTATAGGGTGTGCGAGAGGCAGCTGCGTTAAAAGCTATTCAACAGGTCAATATGCTGTTTTATCTCGCACCTTTTTGGGGTGTGATAAAAATAAAAAAACCTAAGAAAACTATTTTAAATCATGTATAAATTAAAAAAAAAAGATAATCTATGTTTATCAGTAATGACTAACACGTAAAAGTTGATTTTCTTGTGAAAAATTTTTGGGAAAAAAAGCATAAAAAAATAAATAAAATCATTAATTAAATATATTTATGTATGTTTTTGGTACAAATACCGTATTTCCCCATGTATAAGACGCACCCATGTATAAGATGCACCTTAATTTTGGGGCCCAAAATGAAAAAAAAGATGTATTACATAAAGTTATTGAACTCAAGTTTTATTTATAATAAAACTACTCATCATCACTGTCAGAACTTTCATCCATTATCTTGTCCTCATCTGTATTTGATGATGAATCGCTGTCTTCATATATTGCCTCGTCCTCAGTTCCATCTAAGGCATTTGAAATGCCACACTTCTTAAATGACTTGACAATGATCTCAATATTGATATTATCCCAGGATCTTTTCACCAAGGTACAAACCTCTCCTATAGTTGACTTTTTCACTCTACCTGCTGGTGTCAAATTGTCCCCAGAAGACTTCATCCATTGGTTCCATTCCTCTCTCATGGTAGCTTTGAAGGGTTTGTTAATGCTGACATCAAGTGGTTGGAGCTGGGATGTCAAGCCTCCAGGTATGACGGCAAGTTTTGTTTTTTGCTCTGCAGCAATCTTCTTTGTGTTTGGTGTTATGTGTGCCCTGAACTGATCAAGCACCAATAGGGCAGGTTTACATAAGAGTGCACCTGGTTTCCTGCTCCAAACTTTCTCAAACCAGATCTTCATCCCATCCTGATCCATCCAACCCTTGTCATGAACATGGACAATCACTCCTCGAGGAATGACTTCTTTTGGCATTGTTTTGCGTTTGAAAATCAGCATAAGAGGCAGCTTGGTTCCGTCGGCACAACAAGCTAGAACAACTGTATAATGGCTCTTTTCATGTCCACTTGTCTTCACAATTACAGTTTTTACCCCCTTCTTATCAACAGTTCATCATCATCATCATCATCATTTATTTATATAGCGCCACTAATTCCGCAGCGCTGTACAGAGAACTCATTCACATCAGTCCCTGCCCCATTGGAGCTTACAGTCTAAATTCCCTAATATATACACACACTCACACAAAGACAGACAGAGAGGGAGACAGACAGAGACTAGGGTCAATTTTTGATTGCAGCCAATTAACCTACCAGTATGTTTTTGGAGTTCTGTTACTTGGGACATCAAATTGAAGGGGGACTTCGTCCATATTTGCAATCTGTCCCAACTCAAACTGATGTGTCTTCCGACATTGAGTGACAAAACGATGAAATTCAAGGACCTTCTGCTCATAGCTTTCAGGCATCCTTTGGGCAAGTCTGGTGCGTGTACGCATGCTTAGTCCATTCCGTTTCAGGAACCTGAAGCACCAATTGTGTCCTCCTTTGAAGTCAGTAACTTCATTTGTATCAGCAATTCTTCTTGCCTCATGCTGAACCATCTTTGTGGACACAGGAATTCCAATAGCCCTTTGCTCTTCAATCCATATCTTCAATTCACTCTCTAAATCAGGCGATTTTGCTGACTTGCCTCTCATAGCCTTCTTCTGCCGTGGTGTTTTCAGTAGGGTTTCTTCTTCCAGTAGCCAGTCTCGGATTGTTTTCTCAGTTGGAGGAGGACCAAACTTACGCTCAGCAGCACGATTTCCATTCAGTTTTGCAAACTGGATCACTTTTAATTTGAAATCAGCACTGTATGAAAATCTTTTCTGAGCCATTTCTGGGCAGAACGTGGAATGGTACTGATTTAATACAGTAATTACAGGATATGGTATTGTAACCTTTTCACTGCTGAAACTGCTGCTTTATTATTACAGCATACAATGTGCAGCAGGAGGAATCAAAAGGCTCTTTCTAATTTGTTGTCACAGAGCACACTAGAGACTGCAATTTGTTGTCACAGAGCACACTAGAGGAGCCTGCAATTTGTTGTCACAGAGCACACTAGAGGAGCCTGCAATTTGTTGTCACAGAGCACACTAGAGGAGCCTGCAATTTGTTGTCACAGAGCACACTAGAGGAGCCTGCAATTTGTTGTCACAGAGCACACTAGAGGAGCCTGCAATTTGTCACAGAGCACACTAGAGGAGCCTGCAATTTGTCGCAGAGCACACTAGAGGAGCCTGCAATTTGTCACAGAGCACACTAGAGGAGCCTGCAATTTGTTGTCACAGAGCACACTAGAGGAGCCTGCAATTTGTTGTCACAGAGCACACTAGAGGAGCCTGCAATTTGTTGTCACAGAGCACACTAGAGGAGCCTGCAATTTGTTGTCACAGAGCACACTAGAGGAGCCTGCAATTTGTCACAGAGCACACTAGAGGAGCCTGAAATTTGTTGTCACAGAGCACACTAGAGGAGCCTGCAATTTGTTGTCACAGAGCACACTAGAGGAGCCTGCAATTTGTTGTCACAGAGCACACTAGAGGAGCCTGCAATTTGTCACAGAGCACACTAGAGGAGCCTGCAATTTGTCACAGAGCACACTAGAGGAGCCTGCAATTTGTCACAGAGCACACTAGAGGAGCCTGCAATTTGTCACAGAGCACACTGGAGCTTGCAATTTGTTGTCCCACTATTCACTGGAGCAGCTTACAATAGTCCCACTATTCACTGGAGCAGCTTACAATAGTCCCACTATTCACTGGAGCAGCTTACAATAGTCCCACTATTCACTGGAGCAGCTTACAATAGTCCCACTATTCACTGGAGCAGCTTACAATAGTCCCACTATTCCCTGGAGCAGCTTACAATAGTCCCACTATTCACTGGAGCAGCTTACAATAGTCCCACTATTCACTGGAGCAGCTTACAATAGTTCAGACATTCAGACCAAAATGAGGCAATGAGCGCTACTGCACAGTCTTGTTGACTAGAGACAAGTCACATAGACACGCCCCAAGCGTGTCTACGTGACTTGTCTAATGACAACAAGACTGTGCAGCTTTTGTCAGGGAAACACGGAGGAATCTGTACTCAGCGGCAGTCATCGGAACTGTCAGTCACATGACTGACAGCGCAGAGACTGTGGGAGGCGCCTGCAGGACCTGAAGGTCCTTTTGCAAAGTAACGGGGACACGCTGGACACGCTGGAGATCTGATTAGCGGGGACTCCTCACACCAGATGCCGACTTCTTCAATCAGGTAAGTAGCGCTTGCAGTGTATAAGACGCACCTTTTTTTTTAGACCCAAAATTTGGGGGAAAAAGGTGCGTCTTATACATGGAGTTATACGGTATGTAATGTGTTTTGACATGGTATAGATGATTCTATAGTAAAAAATAGTTAAATAAAAAAATATGCTAAAGAAAGTACTGTAATGTAGATATTATCAATGTGTAATGCAATCTAATGTATGAAAACGTATGCAAAACCTTTTTTTGTGTTATACATGATCGCGTTAAAACCCCCCTTAACTCCCCTAAAAACTCGCAAACACAATGATTAACGCACGGGGGCAGCATTCCCTCTTTTTCAGTTGAATTGCACGAGATTTCACGCTGCGTTAACTGAAATCGGTCGCTATAGCAGTTAAAAACCCGCGATATTTTTTTTGTAACACGGCAGGAAAAAAACAACAACTCATGGTCAATTGACTACCCCCCATATCATGAAGGAAATGATTAGCAACAAATGTTTAGTCCATTGCTTGTATTAGTCCTTGGTCATATAAGATCTGGAGAACAACATAGGTATCAGTGCACTGAGTACATTTTCAGAAAGTGCAAAAGCTGCCCAGCAGTTCTCCAGTAAGGAACCATGCGGCCATAGGAAGGACGTGATCAATTGTTTTAGCTATATATAAATGTTATGTACAGTGGCAAACACCAAACAGTGTGTATTAGGCAGCTGTAAAGCATTAGAGAAGGTGGGTACTCACTTGTGTTCACAGGTGATAGAGAGAGAACTCACATCCTCCCAGTGAAAACATCAATGTGGGTAAGATACTGTAGTGGATAACATGACAGTAATACCAGTTACACCCCATGTCTCACTGCATCTAAGGAATAAAGTGTTGTAACATGTATTTTGCTATCCACTGCAACATCTTGCCAACATCTGCGTTATATAATGAAGGAGGAAGCTGGTCCTATTATCATCTTTTGAGCTGCATTCTTATACGAGTCTGGCGAGTAGTATCCGTCTATAATACTGGACATATGTACACCGGTTTGGTATTACTTGCGATAAACTTCCCGGCAGTTGCTTAAAACTGTTGAGCATTATAAATAAAGAGAAGTTATGTTGTATATTACTCTGTCTAGGCACTGATCAGGTAGCAAAAGGATTGTGGCCTTATAGAAACATTGACTGTTATCATTGTGTGTTGACCCTGGTGTGAATATGTGTTTCCTTAACGTTTGACTTTGTCATCTATAAACATTCTAAACAATATTATAAACATACATGTAAAAAATAGGCTTGTAGTGTTGTAGCGGATACAGACCTATTGGTCTATCTATTGGTCTGCCCATTTTATTTATAGTGTAATTTGTTACTTTCAGGACAGATATGTGCATGTTCCAGGCATGTTTACATTTCTTTACTTTGTTTTTTAAACTAGAGGAGTATTTGCTGGTCATATGCTTGTCTTTCACATCACATCACCCCCACACGTGCAGGGGCATATTACTGTCTGCAAAATATGGTATCTATCCCCCTTTCTTACTATTCTTGTCTGTTTGTATAAATTACATCTGACTTATTCTAGTTTTGTCACCAAAAAACTCAGAACACTTATTTTTCTAGACTGTAGACTGTTACCAGACAACCATATTCGGAAAGAAAAGCTTTGCTTGAAAATAGTATCGCAGGATCTTTGCACCTCGGTGAAATGACCTGTTCTGCCATGAAATATGATTTGCACAATCATTTTTGCCACAGCTTCACTCTTTTGTACTTGTCACCAGTTGTTTCACCAATTACCTCGGACAGTTTTCCTAAATATTGAGTTTATATGTCCTTCCAACGACCCAAGAGAGATGCCACTTCCAGAGCCAAGCCTAGGTCAGGAACAGCCAACAGTTACTATACACCAATCGTGTGCTTGGATAGTATTAGTCCTTGGTCATATAAGATCTGGAGAACAACAAAGTTATCAGTGCACTGAGATGTATGATAGGTAGAGTCAGGACGCAACTAAACTCAGGGCCTACAAAGTTATTAGACCTTGGTGAGCTAGAATTCCATATAAACGAAGAGAGAAGAGAACCAAGTCCTTATTAGGAATAATGAGCAGGGGATTGTGGAGCAGATGTAAAACGTAGCCAAGTATGCCATTTAATAAATGTGTAAGGCGTTAGGAAGATTTCTCCAGGTGCGAGACTTAGTTGTAAAACTATCAATTATTTGTTGCAGTGTAAATGGATCTTATCGTGTGACAGGTACTTAATATAAGGTGCTGAGAGGAAGGTTCTTATAGGCAGTGGGTCAGTTGTGGGTCAATAGTAAATACAAAGGTTTTGTCCCAATTGCATTACTCTTTAAGTCATCAGAGGGATTCACCTGGTTAATTGCTTATTAAGATAGAAATCATTTTTTGTAATTACGTTTCCTTTTCTGTCCTTTTACCAAAGCTAAATGGGAAGAGCCAATCTCTGTTATATTCTGCTGTAATAACCTGGGCAAGCGAATAAAGGTACAGTGGAGAAGCCACTGAAACATGCAGAGAAAATGACCTCAGTGAAAATGTCACAGGCTGGACACATACAGGCCAATAGTACAATGCTGTGCTGAACCTAAGGACCAGGGACTGGACACATACAGGCCAATAGTACATTGCTGTGCTGAACCTAAGGATCAGGGACTGGACACATACAGGCCAATAGTACAATGCTGTGCTGAACCTAAGGATCAGGGACTGGACACATACAGGCTAATAGTACATTGCTGTGCCGAACCTAAGGATCAGGGACTGGACACATACAGGCCAATAGTACAATGCTGTGCTGAACCTACGGATCAGGGACTGGACACATACAGGCCAATAGTACAATGCTGTGCTGAACCTACTGATCAGGGACTGGACACATACAGGCTAATAGTACATTGCTGTGCTGAACCTAAGGATCAGGGGCTGGACACATACAGGCTAATAGTACATTGCTGTGCTGAACCTAAGGATCAGGGACTGGACACGTACAGGCCAATAGTACATTGCTGTGCTGAACCTAAGGATCAGGGACTGGACACGTACAGGCCAATAGTACAATGCTGTGCTGAACCTAAGGACCAGGGACTGGACACATACAGACCAATAGTACAATGCTGTGCTGAACCTAAGGACCAGGGACTGGACACATACAGGCCAATAGTACATTGCTGTGCTGAACCTAAGGATCAGGGACTGGACACATACAGGCCAATAGTACAATGCTGTGCTGAACCTAAGGATCAGGGACTGGACACATACAGGCTAATAGTACATTGCTGTGCCGAACCTAAGGATCAGGGACTGGACACATACAGGCCAATAGTACAATGCTGTGCTGAACCTACGGATCAGGGACTGGACACATACAGGCCAATAGTACAATGCTGTGCTGAACCTACTGATCAGGGACTGGACACATACAGGCTAATAGTACATTGCTGTGCTGAACCTAAGGATCAGGGGCTGGACACATACAGGCTAATAGTACATTGCTGTGCTGAACCTAAGGATCAGGGACTGGACACGTACAGGCCAATAGTACATTGCTGTGCTGAACCTAAGGATCAGGGACTGGACACGTACAGGCCAATAGTACAATGCTGTGCTGAACCTAAGGATCAGGGACTAGACATATACAGACCAATAGTACAATGCTGTGCTGAACCTAAGGATCAGGGACTGGACACATACAGGCCAGTAGTACATTGCTGTGCTGAACCTAAGGATCAGGGACTGGACACATACAGGCCAGTTGTACAATCCTCTGCTGAACCTAAGGATCAGGGACTGGACACATACAGGCCAATAGTACAATGCTGTGCTGAACCTAAGGATCAGGGACTGGACACATACAGGCCAGTAGTACATTGCTGTGCTGAACCTAAGGATCAGGGACTGGACACATACAGACCAGTAGTACAATTCTCTGCTGAACCTAAGGATCAGGGACTGGACACATACAGGCCAATAGTACAATGCTGTGCTGAACCTAAGAATCAGGGACTGGACACATACAGGCCAGTTGTACAATCCTCTGCTGAACCTAAGGATCAGGGACTGGACACATACAGGCCAATAGTACAATGCTGTGCTGAACCTAAGGATCAGGGACTGGACACATACAGGCCAATAGTACAATGCTGTGCTGAACCTACGGATCAGGGACTGGACACATACAGGCCAATAGTACAATGCTGTGCTGAACCTAAGGATCAGGGACTGGACACATACAGGCTAATAGTACATTGCTGTGCCGAACCTAAGGATCAGGGACTGGACACATACAGGCCAATAGTACAATGCTGTGCTGAACCTAAGGACCAGGGACTGGACACATACAGGCCAATAGTACATTGCTGTGCTGAACCTAAGGATCAGGGACTGGACACATACAGGCCAATAGTACAATGCTGTGCTGAACCTAAGGATCAGGGACTGGACACATACAGGCTAATAGTACATTGCTGTGCCGAACCTAAGGATCAGGGACTGGACACATACAGGCCAATAGTACAATGCTGTGCTGAACCTACGGATCAGGGACTGGACACATACAGGCCAATAGTACAATGCTGTGCTGAACCTACTGATCAGGGACTGGACACATACAGGCTAATAGTACATTGCTGTGCTGAACCTAAGGATCAGGGACTGGACACATACAGGCTAATAGTACATTGCTGTGCTGAACCTAAGGATCAGGGACTGGACACGTACAGGCCAATAGTACATTGCTGTGCTGAACCTAAGGATCAGGGACTGGACACGTACAGGCCAATAGTACAATGCTGTGCTGAACCTAAGGATCAGGGACTAGACATATACAGACCAATAGTACAATGCTGTGCTGAACCTAAGGATCAGGGACTGGACACATACAGGCCAGTAGTACATTGCTGTGCTGAACCTAAGGATCAGGGACTGGACACATACAGGCCAGTTGTACAATCCTCTGCTGAACCTAAGGATCAGGGACTGGACACATACAGGCCAATAGTACAATGCTGTGCTGAACCTAAGGATCAGGGACTGGACACATACAGGCCAGTAGTACATTGCTGTGCTGAACCTAAGGATCAGGGACTGGACACATACAGACCAGTAGTACAATTCTCTGCTGAACCTAAGGATCAGGGACTGGACACATACAGGCCAATAGTACAATGCTGTGCTGAACCTAAGAATCAGGGACTGGACACATACAGGCCAGTTGTACAATCCTCTGCTGAACCTAAGGATCAGGGACTGGACACATACAGGCCAATAGTACAATGCTGTGCTGAACCTAAGGATCAGGGACTGGACACATACAGGCCAATAGTACAATGCTGTGCTGAACCTACGGATCAGGGACTGGACACATACAGGCCAATAGTACAATGCTGTGCTGAACCTAAGGATCAGGGACTGGACACATACAGGCTAATAGTACATTGCTGTGCCGAACCTAAGGATCAGGGACTGGACACATACAGGCCAATAGTACAATGCTGTGCTGAACCTAAGGACCAGGGACTGGACACATACAGGCCAATAGTACATTGCTGTGCTGAACCTAAGGATCAGGGACTGGACACATACAGGCCAATAGTACAATGCTGTGCTGAACCTAAGGATCAGGGACTGGACACATACAGGCTAATAGTACATTGCTGTGCCGAACCTAAGGATCAGGGACTGGACACATACAGGCCAATAGTACAATGCTGTGCTGAACCTACGGATCAGGGACTGGACACATACAGGCCAATAGTACAATGCTGTGCTGAACCTACTGATCAGGGACTGGACACATACAGGCTAATAGTACATTGCTGTGCTGAACCTAAGGATCAGGGACTGGACACATACAGGCTAATAGTACATTGCTGTGCTGAACCTAAGGATCAGGGACTGGACACGTACAGGCCAATAGTACATTGCTGTGCTGAACCTAAGGATCAGGGACTGGACACGTACAGGCCAATAGTACAATGCTGTGCTGAACCTAAGGATCAGGGACTAGACATATACAGACCAATAGTACAATGCTGTGCTGAACCTAAGGATCAGGGACTGGACACATACAGGCCAGTAGTACATTGCTGTGCTGAACCTAAGGATCAGGGACTGGACACATACAGGCCAGTTGTACAATCCTCTGCTGAACCTAAGGATCAGGGACTGGACACATACAGGCCAATAGTACAATGCTGTGCTGAACCTAAGGATCAGGGACTGGACACATACAGGCCAGTAGTACATTGCTGTGCTGAACCTAAGGATCAGGGACTGGACACATACAGACCAGTAGTACAATTCTCTGCTGAACCTAAGGATCAGGGACTGGACACATACAGGCCAATAGTACAATGCTGTGCTGAACCTAAGAATCAGGGACTGGACACATACAGGCCAGTTGTACAATCCTCTGCTGAACCTAAGGATCAGGGACTGGACACATACAGGCCAATAGTACAATGCTGTGCTGAACCTAAGGATCAGGGACTGGACACATACAGGCCAATAGTACAATGCTGTGCTGAACCTACGGATCAGGGACTGGACACATACAGGCCAATAGTACAATGCTGTGCTGAACCTACGGATCAGGGACTGGACACATACAGGCTAATAGTACATTGCTGTGCTGAACCTAAGGATCAGGGAATGGACACATACAGGCTAATAGTACATTGCTGTGCTGAACCTAAGGATCAGGGACTGGACACGTACAGGCCAATAGTACATTGCTATGCTGAACCTAAGGATCAGGGACTGGACACGTACAGGCCAATAGTACAATGCTGTGCTGAACCTAAGGATCAGGGACTTAACATATACAGACCAATAGTACAATGCTGTGCTGAACCTAAGGATCAGGGACTGGACACATACAGGCCAGTAGTACATTGCTGTGCTGAACCTAAGGATCAGGGACTGGACACATACAGGCCAGTTGTACAATCCTCTGCTGAACCTAAGGATCAGGGACTGGACACATACAGGCCAATAGTACAATGCTGTGCTGAACCTAAGGATCAGGGACTGGACACATACAGGCCAGTAGTACATTGCTGTGCTGAACCTAAGGATCAGGGACTGGACACATACAGACCAGTAGTACAATTCTCTGCTGAACCTAAGGATCAGGGACTGGACACATACAGGCCAATAGTACAATGCTGTGCTGAACCTACGGATCAGGGACTGGACACATACAGGCCAATAGTACAATGCTGTGCTGAACCTAAGGATCAGGGACTGGACACATACAGGCTAATAGTACATTGCTGTGCCGAACCTAAGGATCAGGGACTGGACACATACAGGCCAATAGTACAATGCTGTGCTGAACCTAAGGACCAGGGACTGGACACATACAGGCCAATAGTACATTGCTGTGCTGAACCTAAGGATCAGGGACTGGACACATACAGGCCAATAGTACAATGCTGTGCTGAACCTAAGGATCAGGGACTGGACACATACAGGCTAATAGTACATTGCTGTGCCGAACCTAAGGATCAGGGACTGGACACATACAGGCCAATAGTACAATGCTGTGCTGAACCTACGGATCAGGGACTGGACACATACAGGCCAATAGTACAATGCTGTGCTGAACCTACTGATCAGGGACTGGACACATACAGGCTAATAGTACATTGCTGTGCTGAACCTAAGGATCAGGGACTGGACACATACAGGCTAATAGTACATTGCTGTGCTGAACCTAAGGATCAGGGACTGGACACGTACAGGCCAATAGTACATTGCTGTGCTGAACCTAAGGATCAGGGACTGGACACGTACAGGCCAATAGTACAATGCTGTGCTGAACCTAAGGATCAGGGACTAGACATATACAGACCAATAGTACAATGCTGTGCTGAACCTAAGGATCAGGGACTGGACACATACAGGCCAGTAGTACATTGCTGTGCTGAACCTAAGGATCAGGGACTGGACACATACAGGCCAGTTGTACAATCCTCTGCTGAACCTAAGGATCAGGGACTGGACACATACAGGCCAATAGTACAATGCTGTGCTGAACCTAAGGATCAGGGACTGGACACATACAGGCCAGTAGTACATTGCTGTGCTGAACCTAAGGATCAGGGACTGGACACATACAGACCAGTAGTACAATTCTCTGCTGAACCTAAGGATCAGGGACTGGACACATACAGGCCAATAGTACAATGCTGTGCTGAACCTAAGAATCAGGGACTGGACACATACAGGCCAGTTGTACAATCCTCTGCTGAACCTAAGGATCAGGGACTGGACACATACAGGCCAATAGTACAATGCTGTGCTGAACCTAAGGATCAGGGACTGGACACATACAGGCCAATAGTACAATGCTGTGCTGAACCTACGGATCAGGGACTGGACACATACAGGCCAATAGTACAATGCTGTGCTGAACCTACGGATCAGGGACTGGACACATACAGGCTAATAGTACATTGCTGTGCTGAACCTAAGGATCAGGGAATGGACACATACAGGCTAATAGTACATTGCTGTGCTGAACCTAAGGATCAGGGACTGGACACGTACAGGCCAATAGTACATTGCTATGCTGAACCTAAGGATCAGGGACTGGACACGTACAGGCCAATAGTACAATGCTGTGCTGAACCTAAGAATCAGGGACTAAACATATACAGACCAATAGTATAATGCTGTGCTGAACCTAAGGATCAGGGACTGGACACATACAGGCCAGTAGTACATTGCTGTGCTGAACCTAAGGATCAGGGACTGGACACATACAGGCCAGTAGTACATTGCTGTGCTGAACCTAAGGATCAGGGACTGGACACATACAGGCCAGTTGTACAATCCTCTGCTGAACCTAAGGATCAGGGACTGGACACATACAGGCCAATAGTACAATGCTGTGCTGAACCTACTGATCAGGGACTGGACACATACAGGCTAATAGTACATTGCTGTGCTGAACCTAAGGATCAGGGACTGGACACATACAGGCTAATAGTACATTGCTGTGCTGAACCTAAGGATCAGGGACTGGACACGTACAGGCCAATAGTACATTGCTGTGCTGAACCTAAGGATCAGGGACTGGACACGTACAGGCCAATAGTACAATGCTGTGCTGAACCTAAGGATCAGGGACTAGACATATACAGACCAATAGTACAATGCTGTGCTGAACCTAAGGATCAGGGACTGGACACATACAGGCCAGTAGTACATTGCTGTGCTGAACCTAAGGATCAGGGACTGGACACATACAGGCCAGTTGTACAATCCTCTGCTGAACCTAAGGATCAGGGACTGGACACATACAGGCCAATAGTACAATGCTGTGCTGAACCTAAGGATCAGGGACTGGACACATACAGGCCAGTAGTACATTGCTGTGCTGAACCTAAGGATCAGGGACTGGACACATACAGACCAGTAGTACAATTCTCTGCTGAACCTAAGGATCAGGGACTGGACACATACAGGCCAATAGTACAATGCTGTGCTGAACCTAAGAATCAGGGACTGGACACATACAGGCCAGTTGTACAATCCTCTGCTGAACCTAAGGATCAGGGACTGGACACATACAGGCCAATAGTACAATGCTGTGCTGAACCTAAGGATCAGGGACTGGACACATACAGGCCAATAGTACAATGCTGTGCTGAACCTACGGATCAGGGACTGGACACATACAGGCCAATAGTACAATGCTGTGCTGAACCTACGGATCAGGGACTGGACACATACAGGCTAATAGTACATTGCTGTGCTGAACCTAAGGATCAGGGAATGGACACATACAGGCTAATAGTACATTGCTGTGCTGAACCTAAGGATCAGGGACTGGACACGTACAGGCCAATAGTACATTGCTATGCTGAACCTAAGGATCAGGGACTGGACACGTACAGGCCAATAGTACAATGCTGTGCTGAACCTAAGAATCAGGGACTAAACATATACAGACCAATAGTACAATGCTGTGCTGAACCTAAGGATCAGGGACTGGACACATACAGGCCAGTAGTACATTGCTGTGCTGAACCTAAGGATCAGGGACTGGACACATACAGGCCAGTAGTACATTGCTGTGCTGAACCTAAGGATCAGGGACTGGACACATACAGGCCAGTTGTACAATCCTCTGCTGAACCTAAGGATCAGGGACTGGACACATACAGGCCAATAGTACAATGCTGTGCTGAACCTAAGGATCAGGGACTGGACACATACAGGCCAGTAGTACATTGCTGTGCTGAACCTAAGGATCAGGGACTGGACACATACAGGCCAATAGTACAATTCTCTGCTGAACCTAAGGATCAGGGACTGGACACATACAGGCCAATAGTACAATGCTGTGCTGAACCTAAGGATCAGGGACTGGACACATACAGGCCAATAGTACAATGCTGTGCTGAACCTAAGGATCAGGGACTGGACACATACAGGCCAGTTGTACAATCCTCTGTTGAACCTAAGGATCAGGGACTGGACACATACAGGCCAATAGTACAATGCTGTGCTGAACCTAAGGATCAGGGACTGGACACATACAGGCCAGTAGTACATTGCTGTGCTGAACCTAAGGATCAGGGACTGGACACATACAGGCCAATAGTACAATTCTCTGCTGAACCTAAGGATCAGGGACTGGACACATACAGGCCAATAGTACAATGCTGTGCTGAACCTAAGAATCAGGGACTGGACACATACAGGCCAGTTGTACAATCCTCTGCTGAACCTAAGGATCAGGGACTGGACACATACAGGCCAATAGTACAATGCTGTGCTGAACCTAAGGATCAGGGACTGGACACATACAGGCTAATAGTACATTACTGTGCTGAACCTAAGGATCAGGGACTGGACACATACAGGTCAGTAGTACAATGCTGTGCTGAACCTAAGGATCAGGGACTGGACACATACAGGCCAGTAGTACAATGCTGTGCTGAACCTAAGTATCAGGGACTGGACACAAACAGGCTAATAGTACAATGTTGTGCTGAACCTAAGGATCAGGGACTGCACACATACAGGCCAATAGTACATTGCTGTGCTGAACCTAAGGATCAGGGATTGGACACATACAGGCCAATAGTACAATGCTGTGCTGAACCTAAGGATCAGGGACTGGACACATACAGGCCAATAGTACAATGCTGTGCTGAACCTAAGGATCAGGGACTGGACACATACAGGCCAATAGTACATTGCTGTGCTGAACCTAAGGATCAGGGACTGGACCCTTACAGGCCAATAGTACAATGCTCTGCTGAACCTAAGGATCAGGGACCAATTTGGCGACCTGGGCCAAACAGCCAGATCAATTCCGGCCTCAATTGCTGCCTTAACTATATATTTGTGGGCCCCATAGAAAAATGTAGTAACGCCACCCGCCCCCTCCACCCCTGCAGTATTTTGACACTTCATGTGGAAACATACATTTAATCAAGGTGTCAAACATAGTATATAACAAGCTCAATTTGCCTCAGGAAATAATGTAAATGACAATTTACCTCTTCTGACAGTTGCAGGCCGGTTTGGGCAGTAAACAAAGTGAGGCGTGTACAAGTCCTGGAAATAAGAGAAAAGTGATTACCTCTCCATTCCTTTTGCCCCACCCAAACTATCATATATATAACTATCATATATAAAATAATGACTATCAGAAGTGACTATCAATGTAGAGAACTATAGATGGTTACGTGAAAAAAGGCCACAGTTTTAGGAAAATATACATATGCACTTAGAGGTCTTTTTCATCTATTTCTTTGAAGGTTCAATGATGCAAATACATTCTGCACAGAAACCCTTAGACCTCTGCATACATGTAAAATTAATGGACATAACATTGTTGCATTTTTGAGGCAAAACGAAATGTCAGCTGTACACAACAACAGAACAGCGGCATTGCTTAAATAACATTCAATTTTGCGTAAGCATTTGTCAATGACACATGCATTTTTGTGTTACAAAATGTTAGTATCTCTTTCTAAGTGTTCCATCTGGATGTGAGGCAAGAAAAAGAGACAAACGTGTTAAAACACTCGTCTTAAAGAGCCCTTAGCGTAGTGGATTTGAAGTAACTATTTGTTGATGGTACCTCTATCTTTTGCATCAGTTATAGGGTTAGTCCCAGTCCAGTAGTTATGTCAGTATCGTATGTATGCTATAACATGTGTCTACAATCAGGAGCAACTGTAACAATGCCTGTTATGTACAACAGACATTAAAGACAGCCTAATAAATGTTTTCCCAAGGGAAAAAAATACATTTTTTAAAAGAATTTCCATGTATAATCATGAATGACTATATTAGTGACAGGTAACATTAATTGTGTTTTTTGACATTTTATATTCTACATTGGTATTGTACGTTTCCTGCAGTGTCTGGTCTAGCGGACCAGAGTAAAATTACATCCGTAGTCAACACCACACGTATCTGTAGATCCGTTCCTTGTTGCCTTTGGGAGTCTGCATAGCTGATTTACATGCGGTTTCAAAACAAACGCACAATACGCTCAGTATACGTGCCTTAGTGACTAAGCCACTTTGTGATGAACATCCACCAATGGAGCTGACCATTGTCTGAAATCTTTGTTCCAGGTAAGCAGACCTAACAAACTGATCTCTCTATCAATTGTTCATCATCCTTTTTAAATTCTTCAAGGCATCCAAGTCTTCCCAAAGCATCAAGGATATCCTGTTCTGACATCTTGAAGTCTTTCCTGAAAGATAGATTTCCCTTCTTAGCAAAGCAACCTCGCACCCCGAAAGAGCATGAAGGCCTAATAATGCCTCCACTTTTCAGAGCCTGAGCAGGAACACGCACGGTTGAGATCTATCAATCTTTTTGTTCCAACACCTGTGACAGACTTGCTACCAGAAGAGAAAAACTTTGACCACCACTGGGAAAGCACAAAAACATCTATGTCAGGTGAAAATATGTGATGGAGTAGTAGCACCATGACGTGAGACATAAAGGCAGTGTAGTTTTATTTTTGTGTCTCCCTTCTCATTGTGCTTTGAAGATCCCCCACACTCATCCATGCGTTATACTACCTCTGTTGCTATCTGCGTCTCAAAACAAAGGACTCTGACATAGTCTATTGAAGCTCCAATGCTGTGCAGAAATAGAATGATGAATTTGCTGCAGGTAGCTGTGTGCTTTGTGAGCCCCACTGCCACTTGCAACAGCATTTCACAGGTGTGCCAAGTAGTTGTAGTGTTTACATTGGAAGCTTGAGGTGGTGATAGCATTTCATACATAAAAATGTGTGAGCCCGGTTCAGTATAGTGGAATCGTGCTTTTCTAAAGTACTTTTCATATTCATCTGACCTTGACAGAACCAAAAGACTAACTTCTGTGGAACAACATTTACCAAGTGCCTCAAAACTTCCAGTGAATATCCACTTTTCACCTGCTAGTACAGCTCTGCCGAGAATCCGAGCTGCTTCAAGAATGGTTCTTATGTTTTCCCAATATCCTCAAATTGTTTTTCTGCGTGAGATACAACATGTACTTTTACTTTCAGTGAGACTCCTTGTGTCTCATTTACCCTTTTGGAAATACGGAAGATAATAGTAACACTTTCAAGCTATTCTTCTATGAAGCTTTTGATTTGTTTTCTAGTTTTCATCTGTTCTTCATTCAGCTTTTTGATTTCCCCATTATTGGCACGTTACCCTCATGGAGAAAATCACTTAATCAGGATAAAAATTCCACATTTGTTGTTTGATAGTAACTGAATTTGAATCTGTGTCTGCACCATAGGTAATCTTGGGATCATCACCATTTATTTATATAGCGCCACTAATTCCACAGCACTGTACAGAGAACTCACTCACATCAGTCCCTGCCCCATTGGGGCTTACAGTCTAAATTCTCTAACACACACACACACACTAGGTTCAATTTGTTAGCAGCCAATTAACCTACCAGTATGTTTCTGGAGTGTGGGAGGAAACCGGAGCACCCGGAGGAAAGCCACGCAAACACAGGGAGAACATACAAACTCCTCACAGATAAGGCCATGGTTGGGAATTGAACTCGTGACCCCAGTGCTGTAAGGTAGAAGTGCTAACCACTTAGCCACTGTGCTGCCCACGATGCAAAACATAAACTACATACATGTATGTTCCAACATTGTTTGCGATATACAATATCCCTTGCATGAGGGTCTCCAGGATCTATACAATCATTTAGGACCTAGAATTGAAGATTTCATTGTTCGACAGTTCAACTGCTCTCTTCCTGTGGATGCTTGCTGAATCGGTTGCTATCAATTATAATGAATTTCTTATTTTTCCTTCTTCATTGCAAAAGAAGCAATTATTTGTATAATACAGAAGTGTTCTTACCTTTGTTCTTCTTGGCTGGAGGTAGATGGCAATGGCTCACACATCTGCTCTTCATACAACCTCCTACTTCAATCCATATTAGCTTTATGGGTACCTAGTATGTAGCAGTTTGATTGCCATGATGCTTTATGAATTTTTAGTTCTTTATGCGTAATGTTCTCTAAACGAAGACTAATGTTCAGATATTCAATGTTGTCCCACTCTGCTCACTTTCTAACACAATTCAAAAACTTGTTCATAACACTTTGGTTTAATTAGGGGATATTTCTTTCACTGTTGGCATAAAATGCACAAAGCAAAGTCTGTTATCCATTTTCGTTTTTAGCTGATGGTGTAAATTTTACTTTTAAATGACTTTCGATATCTGGAGGCTTTGACATTTTTGAAAACTTACAATTCACACAAAGAGAGCGTCAAATGTCACACTTCAATGACAGTCTTTCATAAATTTTCAAATTTTTTTCCCAAAATGCTGTAAATTATCAGATTCTGAATCAAAAAAGAAAAATGAAACAAAAACTTGTAGATACCACGAACAAGGTTAGAAATCAAATCACCCAATACAGTGCAGAGACTGTGCTATGAGCTTGGGAATGGGACCCTTCCGTAAATGGAAGGGTCCTGGTCCTCGCCATCCCCCAGGAGCCAGAAGGCCCCAGAAAGGGACAAAGTTGTTCAGCCCCTCCTTTTCTGGAGCTAGAAAATGCCCCTTGACATCCTTGATCTCCAGAGCCAAATGACCCCTTGGGGGGCAAGGGTCCTCAGGTCCCTTTCTCTCATCGGTAGGCCAAAGCTTTCCCAAGGGGAACTGACTCTCGAGCTCCCCCCAGATGGACGGAGCTTCCAAACACTTGGGGAGAGGGTCCCCATAAGAGTCTATACCCAACCCCCTCAAAAAACGTACTAGACAAGAGTAAACAAATGAAAAACGTGAAAAAAAAGTGCTGTGCTGGTGGGGATGAAAAAAATTCTGCCCCAGCTAAAAGGCCAGGACCAAGAAATAAAAACGGATGCAGGGAGGACATAAAGTGCTAGTGGTCGTGCCATACCCTCTTCACAGTGAGGGTGCATACCTATAACCATGTGAATTTTCAGGCACCCCCGGTGCTGCTCTTACCTGGGCACATCAGCACCGCAGGATCCAAACACCACCGGCCCTTTGGCCAGAGGATCAATGCAGCATTGCCCATTCTCAGGAGGGTGAGACTAGGCCCTCCTGATAAGAACAGATACTACACTTGATCTTAGCTAAAAGGCCAAGAAGCGATTTCATGTAAATCTTAAGGGGTGGAGAATTTCTAATCAAGGTAAAACAACACCTCAGAAGTCATGGTAATTAGACCTCTACCACTGGTATCAGTGGGATGTCTTTTGTGCCATCCAGTCTCATTTAATAGTGTAAGTGCATTAGCATGTACACATAAATCAGTGTAAAAATATATATAAACTTACTACCCCAATTTCCCCATCCAGTACTTTAGGAGAAAAAAAGCAGATATTTTGTAGTGACTTTTTTACTTTTGTTAACATGAATATATCTGTCACTGACAAACAGTCCAAAAAACTGAATATTCTGCACAAGCATTATTAAGGGGAGGAGTATAGCCTGAAGACTCTGCTGGATAGGGGAAGAAAACTGACGCAAGGGAGTACTGGAGCACTGATAGAAGTGTGGGTCAGAGGGGTGCTATACCATGTGCAGGAGAAGTGTGTTGGCATAAAAAAACAAGAACATATGGGCAAATGGTGGCCCAGCTAGACATCCCTTTCATATTCTCTCCACCTCCTTCCACCATTCTGTATGTTGCATCAATGTGTTTTGAGGATACATTGCAGTATTTACCATTCATCACTATAATAGGGGAGCATGATGGCATAGTGCTTAGCATTTCTGCCTCACAGTCTGATTCCTGAAAAGGACCTTATGTGTAGTATTTGTATACTGTTAGGTTAAATGACTATTGACAAAATTAACCTTGTGTATGTGTGTAAGGAATATAGACTGATATGAATGACACATATTGTCTATATAATAATAAATATAAAGTATATAAATAAACATTAATGATAATAATAATTATTTGATATAAAGAAACAACTACTGCACAGAAAGGCTATTTGTTAAACTAGGTTGAAAGCTGCATTACAGTGGATTGCATGGTGTGTATTATTGTAATGGAACTTGTATATGCAACTAAGAATACATTCTGTGACACAGACACAGGGGATGTCCTCCTGTGGGTTTGTTTGTAATCCAATTTTGTTGAAAAATGCTCTCAGCCAGAACTGCGGCTGCAATGTAGGTCAGTATTTGCCTGTTGACTTGATAGGATAAACGGGATTACATTATTTGCCATCAGATTAACTCTGGAAATGTTGACAGCAGAGAAGTTGTGGTAGGAGGAGTGAGTAGAGTGAGTGTCACATCAGGCTACAGTACCATGTAAAGACACAGTAAGAATATTACTGACAGTATTATACCAATAAACTACTGACTGATGTATTTTATCAAATGCTGGTTACTAATTAGGTAATTACTTTTACCAAACCTTGCAAATATTTTAATATACAATTTTATTACTATTTTCAATATATGAAGTAATACAAATTATATACATATATACACATATACACTCATACAAATCTTACATTTGGAAAGTAGTGATATCACTTGTCTCACATGACTTAATAATTTTGAAAGTGTTCTGTGATGGAACGTGTAAATTTTGGTGGAGACGAAACACACTTGGATATGAGGATCACCAACGCAAGGTAGTTGTTCAAATTGAGGCTAGGAGTAGACCCACAACCTCAATACCAGCTGCTGCTTATTATCCTAACTATCTCCAAAAAACCGCACAGGCCACTTGTGGTTTTTGTTGTAAAACATGTGAAGACCACAAACTACCGGCAACCAAACAACTGAAATCACAAACAGCATTTTTCAAATAATCTTTTAAGCCCCAACCAAAATCATCAAAACAAAATAACCATCAGGGATTCGAACCTTACAGGTTTAACCCCTTTTTTTTATTAATCGATCCAATACCTTGTGGAGCCTTTCGTTGTGCTCATCCAATTTTCAGCCAAATACTATCAAATTGTCCAGGTAGACCAGTACCTCTCAGAAATGCATGTCACCGACAACTTAGTCCATGCATCTTTGGATGCTGGGGCCCCTGAAATTCCTTGTGGCCGTCTGTTGAGCTAAAAAATCCAATTGGGCAGATGAAGGTGTTTTTTTTTTAGCATCCTTCTGACTCATCAATACCTGATAGTACCCACCACATAGGTCTAGCACAGAAAACCACTTACTTCCCTGAAGACAGTTAAGGGCTTTGTATCTTAGGAACAATGAATGGATCAGGAATAGTGCGCTTGTTTAAGGTCCGGTAGTTCACGCACACTTGTATTTTCCCTGTCTTCTTTCTAGCTACCACAATAGGAGAAACATAGGAGCTTTCCTTATTTCTCAATCACATCATTCTCTAGCATCTCCCTTAAATGTTCCCGAACATCGTCCAAATCAGTAGGTGCTAGGTATTTTGGCCGTTCTAGGAAAGGACTGTCGTCCGTCAGCCTTATGTGGTGTTCCACCCGTTTGGCTAGGCCCAAATCCCAGTTCCCTGAAGAGAAGGCAGCCTCTCTTTGTAGCATTTGCTCAACAAGCCAATGTCGGTCTTTTTGACTAGCATCACTTCCATCAAAGCATTGATCAGAACTTCCTATTTAATGTGGTATCTTGCGGAGAAATATTTCCTTCTTTTTCCCTATAAGTAGCCAGGCACATATGATGGTTCTTAAGTGTTTTACTATAACTTGCCCCTTCCATCTCTTGGCACCAGTTGTCCAGTATCTCTCAAACAAGTGTGAGTAAGTTCCAATAATCACTGGGACATCTCAAGGTTCACCTTCAGTCGTCTCAGGACAAACAAGTGCAACCACTTTCACCTCTTCTTCTATTCCAGCTACTTCCTGGGGGAACTTCAGTGGTACAGTGATGTAACCGAGGTAGGGATAATTCTTGTCGCTCAGACCCCAGATGGTCAGTCCATACAACGGCTTGATGGGCAAGTCAGATAGATTTCCTCTGTACCACTTCTCAAACATGATGGACACCTGTGAGCCACTATATAGCAAGGCCATACAAGGTTTCCCTTAATGACAGTTACTTATTTGCACCAGTGTGGTTCCCAGAATCTGAACTTGATTTCCTCCAAAATGACTGACTTGCAAAATATCCTTCACATGTGCATGCAAACCTCCTCCTTCAGCTTCAGTCTGTGACTTATTATTATTATTATTATTATCCTTTATTTGTTATGCGCCACAAGGTTTCCGCGGCGCCGTACACAGTACAAAACAGTTGACTATACAGGGTGAAACAGTACAAAACAATTAATACTTCAGAAACGCCAGGCAGGCTGATGCAAAAAACGGAGCAGAAGAACAGGTAGGGAGAAATGAGGGAAGAGGGCCCTACTCAAATGAGCTTACATCCTAAGGGAGGGAGAACAGAACAGGCACAGGGGGAGCCAGAAAGGTAAGGGGGAGAGCGAGTTGAGAGCAGGTTCTGTTGTCTACTCCCCTCTGCTCTGTTATTCCTCAAGACTCTCTGTTCTCTCTGCCCAGACCACTAATCCAGTTCCCTTCTGCATAGGGTCACCTTCTCTGGACTTGTCACACAGCTCAGTCTTTCTCAGGATGCTCTTCCATCTCTCTCCTCCTCTGCTCTGGGGTTTTTCAGTCTTGTTGGCTCCGCCCCCTTTTTTACCGTAGCCTTGTGGGAGATATAGTTTCTCTTCCAGGACTGGTAAATGTCCATCTATTTTCTTACTGATGCAAATGTGATTAGTAGCCTCTGGGTGTTCAAGTCCAGCTCCAGTATCCCCAGGGGTTACACAAAGAAGCTTCCAATAACTGCATCAGGACATCCTCCACAATTATGACATTCTAATTAATTAACCACAACAAGTGTCTTAAACTCTATACCCAGCTACTGTTCCAAACATAGAATTATCAATTTATCAAATCATCAACTTACAAAGTTATCTCGTCCACAAGCTATGATACATGTTTGCCTATCTACTGATCTTCAGTAATTCTTAGCACATCAATACAAAAGACATACTCTTCCAGAAATACCAGTACAGTAACAGGGCCCACCAATACTACTAGTACAGTTTCTACCATCATTCCAGCAATTTCTTGGTAACACTGAAATTTCTCAGCCAGTTACCACCATCGCTCAGTTCCATGAATTAGGGAGCACTGTAGGGAAATTACCATTCATTACCATCACAATCACTGCATGTCCTGGGAAGAAACATTTTTTTTTATTATTTTAGCATCAAAAGAAATGTAAAATTTTAGAGACAGTATCCCTGGTACAAAAGAGAACAGAGAGGAAGGAGTGGAGGTGAACTTACTGTAATGGATCCGGTATCAGTTCAGACATGGAATATATTAAAACAAGCCAAAGTCAGTACAGTGATAATCAATCAGAGAGGTAGTCAAGGACAAGTCAGTGCGGTGCGCAGGTAACAATAGTCAAAGCAGAGCGCAAAATCATAGTTATAAACCACAGTTATCACACAAGGGAAATAGGAAGCTGCTGGATTTAAACATCTTCCCCTAATTGGCCACTGACTAGGAACCGAGGAAGCTCATTGAGTATTGACTGACAAGCAAGACAGGAGACCAGTATTACAGAATGCAGCGTTCCTCTTTTATGTTTTGCAGTGGGGTTATCTCAAAAAATAGAGCCAATCTAGGAAAACCAATGTCATATTCGGAATCAGATCCACTAGATTAGCCCAAAATCACTCAATAAAATAAGTGTTGACCTGTGTAATAAATAGGTCCTATAGTCTCTTGTGATGTTACATCCCAATTTTCTAACTTTACAGATCCATTATGTTTGAGAAAGTAGAATGTTCCCTCAAATGAGAATACTATTTGACTAACACAGAATTGAATTAGTTCTTGACACAGTCCCTTTTATTTTCACAAACAAATATTTTGTTTACATGAACCAGTATTATCTCCAGTTCGTCCCAAGCTATGCAGTCCTCCTCATTAGGATAGACCGCTGTTTCTCCTTCTTTCTTCTGTTAATTTGACAAGGGATTAAAGCAGGAGAGATCTCTTTTGTCTTTAACCTGTTTAACGCTGGTCACTACAGTCCCCATAGACCTTTATAGAGTCTGCGGTGTGACCCAATTTAACAAGCTTTTCACTGCCATCCTTTAAAAAACTAACACTATCTCATGATGAGGTTAGCTTATCTTTTCAATGGAGTCCTATTCTCCTCTGGAGATCCATCACCTGATCCCATCACAGTGCGCATGCACAATAGCCATACAATGATCAGATCCACTATTCGCCAGCAGCGTTAGGCTGCTGGTGAAGGAGGTGATCAGGTGATGATTCATTCATGACAGAAGTCACTGTCAGCCAGTGACATTGGCACAATCTTAAGCATTAACCTGCACATGGGTGAATGTTTGCAGGCACATTCACAGTAAATACAGGAAGGACCAGAGCATGACCGGTGCACTTCACAGTAGTGTTAGGCAGACTACGAAACCACCATATCCTAATATAGAAAAGGGGGATTTCTCCATAGCATCGGAGAACAGGGAAGATTTCATAAACAGCGGAGATACAACATTATATATCACTGGGTTATGCTGCGATATACAATGATAGCTCCCACAGGCCACTACCCATCAATGATAAATAGACCCCTTAGAATGAAGTTGGTCCTTTAATACAGAGTAAATTGTATTTTTTATTTCATTTAAGTTAAGCTTGTGTGTTGCATTACGTCTGTTGGAACGGTTTACTAGCCACCGGATTCATCCTCCTGGCAGAAGACTGGTATCCAAGGCATTTCTCCTTTGCCAGGAAGCCGATTCTAGTGTGGGTTGGGAGTTTTTGTCTCCTGCAGCTTGTTTGGTGGATTTTGGATCTTTTATTTGGACCTTACTTGGCTAGTGCCAGCGGTGTGGAAGAAATCTGTGAAAGGTTTGTACAAGTGTCTTGAACATAAACTCTCCCCATAGTGATTTCAGTGAAAGTTTTGGACAACACTCTGGAAAACAAGATATATATTTTATATAGGAGTTTTCCAACTCCTGTCATCAAGCACCAATAACAATCCACGTTTGAAAGATATACATACTTATGTACAGGTGACTTGATTAGTGTCTCAGTCATTTTTATTTATCCACTTGTGCTCAAGCATGGATATCCTAAAACCTGGACTGTCAGCGAGGTTGGAGTGCTGGAGTTGGGAACCATTGTTATAAGAGTACAGGCTATTAATCATCAATATCCCCCTTTGTAAGGAGTGTTTCACTACAGTCCTTTGTCTATTTTACCTTCATCTCCTGCTTGTCTATTATGTCTTCAGTTTTGAAATTGGCAGGGATAGAACAGCTTTTAGCCAATCAGATAATTTGAATATTCACAGCAGTACATGATATTTCAGGAGATTAGTGTTCTGATATTGTGTGGTTATGTTACTGAGGGTCATGCTGCATGTGACTGAGGCACTGCCATGCTAGGAGGAGAGGTATGGAAGTAGGCATGAAGTCACAGAATGAGCATTATAAAGTGCAATGAGCAGGGTCCCCCAGCAGCACAGAGTAATAATAATAGACTGCTACAAAGGTAAGAAATATACTTGTTTCCAGATGCCTTGTTTTTTGTTGTGTTGGGGTTTCTTGCTTCAAACATCATATTAGATGTTGGTTTTGCAGTTGATCAGCTGTCAAAACATTTAGTGCTGGCTCTCCTTTTTCAGTGAAAGGAATTTATTTGCTTTGCTTCAGGGGCAGTGGAGATAAACATATTTAGAGAGGCTTATCCATTACAATACTACACATTTTTACTTACCTTGCATCCACCATTCTGCTGTTTCTTGCTGTCAACTTCCCAAAACCATAATTTTACCTCTTATCGCACCGACAGCCTATCCCCATGCAAAGATCAAATGTGTTTCATTTGTCCTTAATTTAAGTGACATATTTCCCACCCTCTATTGTACTCCTGCTCTGCACTATACCCGCATGGTTTCTGCATGTTGTTAACTATTTTCAAGGAGGGAAGCAGAGCACATATTTTGTTTTATTTGGACATTCTTTTCCACTTCAATATCCGTTCTGCATGAGTGTTTTTATTGAGTGTATTTTTGCTCAAGGCTTTTTGGAGCTTGCTCACTCAGGCGGAATTAATCACAGCCTATCAGAGGAAGTCTGGTGAGAGGCGCAGATGCTGTGACTTATATGTGAGCTGACAGGCCAGTGGGCACTGAAAACACTCAGCCACTATCACACAGGGATCGGTAGCAAGATTCCTAAATAACAGTATGAAGAGATGAGCATAACTGCTCATAATCAGGAAAGGGGACACTTACCTAACTGATTGTATTACTGTTACTTTTACACTTAGTCATGAAGTATACTTCATATGATCTATCTAGCTATGACTGTCACAATATGACACATATGAACAGGGCCGGACTGGGACTAAAAATCAGCCCTGGCATTTAAAGCACACAGTTTCAGATAATATTAATAATAATTACAGTACTTTTTGCAAAGCTTATTGTTATATGGTGTCTCGTGAGATATTAATTAATTACGTTCAGCTTGACTCTCTATTTGCAGCATAGGGCACACCAATGTCATATAATGGTATGCACAGGACTGGCAAGAGAAATTTGTGGGCCAGGGTACAGTGAACTTTTGCCCTCGCCCACCCCCACGGGTGCGCAGGAAGATATATATCGACGCGCAGCAGTGCTGGTGAAGGGGTGTGGCCGCATAATGTTGGGGGCGTGGCATATTGGGGGGAGATTCAATTGCTGGCGATGTGATACATGGGTATCGCTCAGTGCACGTTACTGGCAATTACGGTAGAAATCTCTGCTTATTTTTCCTTGGGAGGAAAAATGAACAGTGATTTCTGTCAAATTTCAGCCGCAAAGTATCTCACAGATGTTCACTTTGCAGCTAATTGAATTCCCCCATTATGTATTAAAATGATGTTACTCTCACCTACTGGTTATTGCAGCTTTCACAACCTGGTACTGGATTCTTGCATAGATCCTGGAATGTTGGGACCTGTTGGAAAATGTATATATAGAAAACCGAGCAATAAGTGAACATCGTACATGACACAGATCACACAGTATAAAATACATACATTATAATAAAATATTACATTTATTACCAGCTACATAACGCCACCCCTCAGACACATCACGCCACATCCTGCATCACGCTACCGCCTGCCACATCACCCATCACACCACAACACCCCCCGTCCCAGACAAATCACACCACGCCACCCCCCAGACAAATCAGGCTACCCCAGTCACATTCTCACGCCACCAGAAGGCACATTATCATGCCACACTCAAGACATATTATAACCCCCCGAGACACATTATTACTGCATTATGTATCGTGTATGTTCTGTATTATTCTTATGTTTGTTTTGCATTTTGCTTTTTATACATGTGCATTCTTTGTATCATGCTTAATTTATCCATTGTACGACACTGTGGATTATTGCGACACCTTAGAAACAATAATAAATGTGTACATTTTTTATTATAAATATATTATTATGTTACTTTTATTTGAGCAGCAAAGTATACTAGAAGTGTTCTATTCATAATTGGTGTTTATTTACAAAGTGTGCTATATGTGCACATTTGAGCAAATGTTTTCAGGTTCATGCAGATTTAGGTGCATGACCCCACTGTACATTCACTGTTTGATATCATTGTGGTTCTGTAGGAGGAGCAGAAAGGCACATGTCTTACATGAGTGAAATTATCATCATAAAGCACTGTGTACGTTCACATCTGGCCTGCCCTCCTCATTCATTTTAAGTTTTGCATTTTTCAATCATACTGCTGGTTTGACTCTTACTTACACTTCATATAATTCATAAAAAGAGCCATTTAGCTGCTTTTATTTCAAGTAACAAAGATTTTTTCATTTCCTTTTTTCATGCCTTGCCACTTGGCTGCACTGTTACCCTTTTCCTACCTGGGTGATTGCACACACGCTCTTCTTTCAAACAGTGGTAGTTGCTAGTAAGGGTTATCTTCTGTTTATTGTGAATGGGTGGAGGTTCTAAAAATAAGCCTCAATCTCCAACAAGTGGGCAGCACGGTGGCTTGGTGGGTAGCATTTCTGCCTCACAGGACTGGGGCCATGGGTTTTAATTCCCAATCATGGCCTTATCTGTGTGGAGTTTGTATGTTTTCTCTGTGTTTGCGTGGGTTTCCTCCCACACTCCAAAAACATACTAGTAGGTTAATTGGCTTCTATCAAATTGACCCTAGTCTGTGTATGTGGTAGGGAATTTAGACTGTAAGCTCAGCTCCAATAAGGCAGGGACTGATGTGAATGAGTTCTCTGTAGAGCGCTGCAGAATTAGTAGCGCTATATAAATAGATGATGGTGAAGTTCTGAAATCTTTACTTGTAAATAGAAATTTTCTTAGATTTTCAACAATAGATATTTTTTCTGTCCCTTATGATAAGCAATGTCTGACAGAATATAGTTTTTCTTGCTCTTCTATAAGTCGTTTACAGATTGTAGTTTGGTAGACCGTCTGCATGTATGCTTAGGTGAAATGACTTTCTGTTGCTGCTGCATATGAGGTTGGAGGAGTTACAGGCCTGCTGTGATAGGACGATAGGGGGTTCTTGGGCGTGATGAGCTGTGTTTGTTAGAGTGTTTGTCTTCCTTGTGTCTCTATAGTCCCTGTGCTTGAGTGCTGTGAAGGGGTTAGTAGTTGTAAGCAATAAGGATGGAGGTGGTGAATGTATCAGTTATCCTTTTGCATGATGTCATTAAGTAGCAGGATTAGTCTATAGGATTCACATCCTGTTGCAGTAATATGTGGATAGTTATCTTGAATGCTGTTTTCACGTTACTTACATGGCCAGTTAGCAAAGCAGTTAACACCCCCAATCTTCTCTAGGACAAAGGTTATTATTTATATATCTGTTCTGTAATGCCTCACTGCTAGTTATACAAAGTTTATGATTCCTTCATGTTTGTCCATCCATCTGTAAGTACTAGAACACAGTGCTTTATTGGTTGTTCCTTGGTCAGATTGCTTTATTTGGCTATATTCTGAGTAGAGGAGGTTTGATCAAAGAATATCTGTTGGGCAAACAATATGACGTCCTTGGTCATTTACAAGCTTTCAGTCAATATGCTTATTGACAATGACGTTCAAGAGGAACATGTTTCTCTTGCAAGGTCTTTTTCAGTTTTTTTGTGATCTTCGGGTGTCATATTGACTGTGTTTTGTATGCAGTTGTCTGCGATATTTGGTTAGTTGAGGAAGTGGATTGGGCAGCCCTATGTGATGCTGGTGTTCTAGAGGAAGAAGTAGTGGCAGCAGGACTTCTGATAGAGATGATTGTTGGAAAGAGCTTCTTGCACTTCCGTCATTATGATCTATATCCTCACTTACAACCATAAAGGATGTAATATCTGCAGGACAATCCTCACATACAGTACATGGATGTGTTTGGTCGTCCTAGTAGTACTTTGGAATGTATATTTCATCTGACAGTATCTACAAATCTGTGTTCTTCATATTATAGAAGTTGGTAGCACCATTTTGCTGAGAATGGAAAAAGAAAAATATAATTTATTGGCTATCTTACAGGTACAAGCAGTAAGCTACAGCATGTGCACATTCAGAAATAAATGCAGGAGGTCTTCCCTAAGCTAACTGCGAATACCTGAATAAAAATGGTTCACTTTATTGCTGACAATGAAAGCTCTTTTATGTTTAAACTCTGAGTCTGCTGGGCGGAGACCCTTATCTGGCACCAAAACACTAGACACTGACCAAAAGGCTGCTTTCTTCGATCAAATTCCCATCACATACTATATATATACATATATATATATATATATATATATATATATATATATATATATATATATATATCTGTTTTAATAGCCAATTTAGGCAAATCTATGATTGACATAGAAATATTTATTGATATAGTTTTTTGCAGTGATTTCATGGACATGTGACCTCCATGATTTTTCAGGCAGTTTCTACATATTATACCCTCCCCTGTCATCAATTTCACACCAGCAGCATTTCACCTTTGTAACTCATTTCTCCTCCACCAGTCGCCTCTATTACTCATTGCCAATTACCCTGTGTAATTTCATTCTTCACCACCCCATCTACTGTAATTAATTTCTCTTGCACGGTCCTCTCCTGTGATTCATCCCCCCCCCCTATAAATAATTTGCTCCCCTCCCATGTCTAGTCTTACCTTGCGTAGAAGCGGGAGGTAGAGCAAGGCTGGTATCACACACCATGCTGCTGCTCCGGGTCATTGATCAGCTATTAACACGTACAGCTCAGTGATGAGGTCACCTAAGTGCCAATCAGAGCCACCAAGCAGCAACATAGAGTGTCATACAGATGGGGACATCCCCTCCAATACTCGCTGATTGCATATGAGGTATGGAGCATTGGGGAAGGGGAAAGAATAAATTAATGAGAGAAGGAAGAACAGGGAGCTGTCTGTACAGAAGGGATTTTTTTGGTCTGGAAAGTAAACTAAAGTGAATGTATTGCCATTGGAGGTGGCAGGCTGACATTTCGTGCCCTGTTACAGACACATATGTAAAGGTAATATGTTTTAATACAATGCTCAGGGGTAAAAAGCTCATGTTTTATCTGTCCTTCAGGAATGGCCTTCCCGGTTGATATCTTGGATAGTTGCAGCCATGATGAACTGGAGAGTCTGTCAGAAGATTATTTGTCTTACCTGCGATGTGCTGACCCGGATAACCTGGAGCATTTGTCCTTGCGGGATGGAAGAGAGGTAATATTAATACCAGTTTCAGGTTCTAAATAGACGGTGCTTACTATAGTACTTAAACATATTTAACCCATAGGGATTACTGTGTCGATTATGCCAACAGATTCACACAGCAAATATAACCACTGTCTGTATAATGGGGGAGAAGAGCGTGGGGTCACCCCCATTAGCGGTAACCAGCCTAGTCTATAAGCGCTGGTGTGTAGTTCACTGTTAGGGGAGGGTTGCACGCTGTTCTTTATTTGTTTCATTTTTTTTATACCGGATAGGTCCGTACTGATGATGACCATCATCAGTGCGGATCTTTCCACCAAGGGTCGAGCACCCACAAGAAATTCTTCTGGTGACAGAAGTATCTGCGGATGTTTCCACCTGTAACTCAGTCACAGTAACATGAACATGCCCTTACTGCACTCTGCTGACGCGAGTCAGGCGTGTAAGATACAGCCATATCTACATACAGTGCGCACAATACGGAAATGTGTATTTTATGGATAAAAATCACTTATGTTCAACTCTACACAAACCCCTTAATGTACAGAGAAATCTATTTAAAAAGGATTGTCTGCACTGATCCTATCTCCTTTATCTGTGTTAAACCCCTGAAAGTGCTCCTTAGAGTTAATTCCCATCAGCAGGTTTTTCACCGATGATACAATGTAGCTGGTATTGTATCAGCTACATATTAACAGCAAAAGGACCATAATATTGTATAATGAATTTAATAAACCAAACATAAATAAAATCAGTGTACAAGATGTAAAATTGATAACAAGCTTTACTGATCAGGTGCATCATGAATTCAGCAGCCTCCAACCCGCTATGCTGTGAGACCTTGAGGCCAAGGCAAGTCTCTCCTTCCACAGGTGTAGCTGTAGGTGGTTGCTCCTACCATGCAGACTCTAGTACAGGTGTATGACCAAAGTACAATGTCAGGAGTGTACTGTCCACCTCTGTGCAATTGGTCACAGATGGACTTCATCTGAATGGCCAACGGCCATAGATCAGTGCAGATCATCATCATCATTATCATTTATTTATATAGCGCCACTAATTCAGATAAGCCTTTTGGAATAGTTTCTTATCTGTGTGTCAAAATATATTTTACCTCGTTACCCTATATCTATTTAGTACATATCTATCTAGTGTATATATATATATATATATATATATATATATATATAAAAATCTCTAACAAGAACACATGCTTCCCACACTTTCCATATTTATAGAGAGTCTAACTATTGGTCTGACAATTATACATACAAAAGATGAAGGGGGGGCAGTTGCACAAGTTTGCAGTGTGATATTTTCAGTTCCTCTAAGGAAAAATCTATTCTGCTATTGTCAACAGTGCGCATACAGGAATTTCTTTACATAGTGAGGTTTGAAAAGGCTTAATACAAATTCTACATGTGTCCATACCACATTAAAATGCATTCACTATATTAATGTACAAACCACATGAGTCAATAGGGTTCATATTATTTTATATTACAGTTAGCTAACCTGTTTAATTTAATGTATATCATAGTAGTTTAAATGGCTTGTAGATCGGATAGGTTCTCTGGGCATTACCTGTTAGGGGCTCCAGAGGCTGGGTTGTAAACGGTTTGCCTATGGGGGATGCATAGACAGTAACATGTCAGATACATGTATTTCTGTTGTTAGCGTAATGCCATTCAGTCACAATATTGCCCAGAAACATTAAAGTGATGAGTCTTGTCTTTTTAAGGGGAATCAAGCAATACTTACTTACTAATAGTTAATGGTTGTTAATAATATACCATGTCACTTTGCTATGCTCTTTTCTGCAGGTACCAATCAGCCTTACTACAGTAGGATATGTCCCACTCTATGGAGGGGATCAGACACACAAAGTCCTGGCTCTTTTTGCACCAGAAGATACACTTACAGGTATGATGCCCCAGTCAGGTCTCAATGCAGTAAGATGTATAACTTGCATCCAATATTTGATGTCCTAAATTGTTTATTTTATTGGCTCTATTGGCAGAAGTGTGTTCAACTTGTAGAATCTGATTAGCTGACATTGTTTCCTGGGGTCAATGCATGAAAACCGTGCATTGATTTGTTATATTGTACTTTATTTAATGTACATTTGTATGCACAAATATCTTAGTGACCTGTTGTTTCTGACATTATTTGGTTTATATGTTTCTTAGAAAGCAATGTATGCTGTGTATAACATCCGCTAGTGCTGTGGCTGTTCTTTATGATTTTCATCAATGACTCAAGGAGTAATCCCTCATGGGTTTTACAAGTATGACACCAGTAGGTCAATGATATCACTTTGCTGATATTCCTAAATAAAATCTAAACCCAAATTAATACTGTATACACTCTTCACTCTTACCCTATCTTTACACCAAGTTTCAACAAGGAACTAAAACCACATTCAGCACCTTTGAGACATAACGAGATGCTAATAAAGGCTTAAATGACAAAGCAAAGCCATGTCTGTTCTTCCTGCTGCAGAATCACAGCTGTTACTCCACAAATCTGAACACAACATTTCTGTTAGCCAGTTAGAATATGTTCTGACCCACCATACACCATAATATATTACATAATATTTAGCTCAGTGATACTCTTTGATACATATGAATATCCACTAGTGACTTTACTTGGTATGTAAGTATTTGGCCTTGGAAGCAATTTATTTAGCTCAGAAGCTGTATTTAGTTCACCACACTACTTTTACTCTCTCTTATATTTTAAATGTAGCTGAATATCAGTTATAATGTAATTACTACAAAAAATATAATCCCAAAAAGCATACATCACCATACATAATGTTTATTTTTCATTCAGTTCAAGATATTGTATTGTTGTGTTGTAGCTGTGGCACTGTATCTTGCTCATCAGTGGTGGACAGTTGATGACATTGTGAGGACATCAAACTCCTCCCGGGATGGCCTTCAACAGGTAATAAGTTTGAAAACTTTAACAAACGTTTTCTTTTACTAAAACTGCCTTTTAAGCATTTGCCTCCTATGGGCTCTCTCTTTCTTGGCACAGCACACATGTTCAGGTCTAGAGTGTTCCTGCTCTGTGCATAAGGGCTTTGTAGTGTCTACCATGTAGAACCGCCATTGGTTATGGTGCCCATATTATTATTATTATTATTATTATTATTTATTTATTTATAAGGCTCCACAGATTCCGTAGCACCGGATACAGAAGCAAGTAACAAATAGTTGAGGTAATACATGTCAGTAGCTCAGATGAGTGTGAGTACTGCTATGGGGACTCACACAGAGTGCAGCAAAAGACGTGACAGGACGTACAAGTGACAGGAGACAGATGTGGGGCAATAGATAGAGAGGACCCTGCCCGCGAGGGCTTACATTCTAAAGGGAGGGGTGGTGAGAGTCAGTAGGACCAACTGGGACAAAAATTTAGATGGCAGACGAGGAAGAGGAGGTGATTTGATGGAATGGTTAGGAGGTGGTAGGAGAGGCGAGCTTGAAAAGGTCAGTTTTGAGTGAGCGTTTGAAGGACTGAAGTTTGGGGGAGAGTTGAGTGAGACGGAGTAGGGAATTCCAAAGATATGGGGCAGCACGGCAGAAGTCTTGGAGGCAAGCATGGGAGGCGGTAATAAGAGGTGAATTGAGGAGGAGGTCAGAGGCGGAGCGGAGTGGCCGGGTAGGTATGTACCTCGAGACAAGGTCAGAGATGTAAGGGGGAGAAGTGTAGGTAAGGGCTTTGTATGTGAGGGTAAGGAGCTTGAACTGAATTCTGAAATGGACAGGGAGCCAATGAAGGGATTTACGCAGAGGAGAAGCGGAAGAGGTGCAGTGGGAGAGGAAGATTAGCGTAGCCGTAGCATTCTGTATGGATTGAAGGAAAGAAGTGCGAGAGCGAGGGAGACCAGTGAGAAGGAGGTTGCTATAGTCAAGTTGAGAAATGAGTGAATGGACCAGGATTTTGGTTGCTTCCTGAGAGAGGAAGGGACGGATTTTCGTAATGTTATGGATACAGGATTTGGTGAGGGACTGGATATGAGGGTAAAGCTGAGGGCTGAGTCAAGGGTGACTCCAAGGCAGTGGGCTGGGGTGACAGGAGAAAGAGTGATGTTGTCAACCAAGAGGGAGATGTTGGGAGGAATAGCAACATTGGCAGGAGGAAAGATGAGGAGCTCGGATTTGGAGATGTTGAGTTTAAGGAAGCGCTGTGACATCCAGGTAGTTACAGCAGAGAGACAGCTAGATACCTGGGTTAGGACAGCGGGAGAGAGGTCAGGGGAGGAAATAGAGATTTACCTGTCATCAGCATAGAGGTGGTATTGGAGGCCAAATAATTGAATGAGTTCACCATGAGAGGTGGTGTAGAGAGAGACAAGCAAATGGCCAAGGACAGAGCCTTGTTAGATTCCAATAGAAAGGGGAAGAGGGGGGACAGAAGCAGACACACTAAAAGAGCGCCAGAGAGGTAGGAGACAAACCAGGAGAGAGCTGTTTCGTGAAGACCTAGGGAGGGAAGGGTGGTGAGAAGAAGAGGATGATCGACAGTGTCAAAAGCAGCAGAGAGGTCAAGGAGTACAAGAAGAAAGAAGTGACCATTGGAATTAGCTGAGAGTAAGTCATTTGTTACTTTAGTGAGGGCAGTTTCAGTTGAGTGAAGGGGATGAAAGCCAGACTGGAGAGGGTCAAGAAGAGAGTGTGAAGAGAGAAAGTGGGTCAGACGATTGAAGACAAGTCGTTCGAGAATTTTAGAAGCAAAGGGAAGCAGAGATATGGGGCGATAATTGGAGAGCTTTATTTCCTCCATTGCGTTCAGAGAAGCGGGAGCACTTTTGGAGGAGATGAGTCAGAAGGGAGTGCCAGTGTTGTGGTTTAGATTGGCGGGGATGAAGGGGGGTGGCAGGGGCTGCAGTATCAAGGGCACCAGAGAGTGTGGTGTTGTAAATAGAGACAACAGCATTGGGACATGATAGGGAAGAAATGGGAGCAAGTAAGGTTCGAGAGAGGATGCAAAGATGATGGGTCAATGCTGTTGATGAGATGAGCAGGGGTTCAGCCTGTGCCTTTATTTTGTTGCTATCATCTTTCCTTATTCTGTACAAAAAGGGGAAAAAAGTCAAAATCAATATACATTACAACAAAATACACAGTCTCAATAAACACAATTAAAAACAGCTGGGCCCAGTTCATATGATGTTTACCAAATGGAAATGCTGGCCTTCATGGGAGATTATATAAATGTATATTTTGCTTATATTCCATACATATTTTTTGAGACAAAATGCAAATATGACACTCAGAAGCTGCTGTCATTCAGAGCAGATAAAACAAGAGAAAAAATAACAATAGGAAAAAAAGAATACGTAATCTATATCAAGTTCTGAAAAAAGGACAATTGCAAAAATAAAAAAGGTGGTGCAGATATATTGTGTTGGGTGGTGGCAATAAATAAAATGTGTATACTCACAAAAATTTAAATAGGCTCCAAAGAAAAACAGTAGGAAAATAGCACTGTCCAAGTGGGAAAATGTAAGTAGATTATAAATATTATGCAGATTATTAGATAAACTTAGTATCTTGATGTATCTTATTTGCAGGTCAGGTCTCTTGGAGAAAGAATAGTTCTGTATGTGCTAAACCGAATTATATATCGAAAGAAAGAGATGGAGAGGAATGAGATCCCCTTTCTCTGCCACAGCAGCTCGGATTATGCCAAAATATTGTGGAGGAGAGGGGAAGCCATTGGATTTTATTCTGTCAAGCCATCAGGTCAGTATTTGTTTGTTGTTATTGCTGTTATTTTGATGGCTGAAGTGATTGTGGCAGAGTATTGTTATATTTGTTACATTACCATCTCATAGCTCTGACCTGTGCAACTCCACAGCAAAAATGACCCTGACCGGATCGATGGAGCTGGTCAGGACAAGCTCTGCTCTTCTCCCCTCCAAGGTTATCTGTAATGCCATCTGCACTGGGTCAGAAAATTAATAGCCTTTCCTAACTCTTCCTTAAACATTTACCTGCTACTACGTCTGGTTCAATAGACGTTCTTTACTGGATACAGTGAACACGCCATGCAATGCATCTGTGGAGTGAAATGGGGTTGTGCTCCTAAATATTGGCAAAGCCGACATAGAGGTGAAATTGTGCATTAAACGGTGCTACGTCTCCACGTTTTCTCTGGTTCCTAGAGGCACAGCGTTACTGTATAACATATACAGTTGCTGCATTGTTTTATAATGTAGATGTCCTTGTGTCAGACATATCAGAAACACATTGTAAGCCAATGTCATGGCTTTAATTGACTGTCTGTCTTTGAGAGCATTTAATAAGTGGATACAACCCCTGACTTACCTGCAGAATGGGATGATAACTATGACACAAAGGAAGGCTTCACATTAATATTTTTTGGCTCGTTTACCAGGAACTGCGTGCAGTACGTATCTCACACAAAGTTACACCCTTCCCGTGCTGGACACCATGTTTGTCAGGAAGAGATACCGTGGAAAAGACTTTGCACTGCAGATGATTGAAGATTTTGTAGATTCTTTTACAGAAGAGACACTTGGACTGAGGTATCCTCTGTCAACTTTAATGTATTCAGGTAACTGGTTGCTATCCTTGCCCCCCATATATAGGATTGCTACTCATACTGCATGTCTTGTTACTGATCTGTTTCCCATAGGAATCGTACAACCGTCTCACCTCAAATCATGTAATCTGTGTCATTTACTTCATTTGTCTGCTCTGAATATTCACACCTGATGATGTTTTGTAATTGAAAAGGTTTTTTCTAGTCAGATCAGTTTACTACACCATAAGTTAGCATTATATGTATCTGAGTGATACTGGATTATTTATGTAACACCCTCTTTTCTGGCTATGGTATATGTATCAGTTTGTGTGTCCTGTCTGTGAATTCATTTTCTCATATTCCGTATCGCGCAGTGTCTCTAGTGGTGCAGTATTTCTCAGTTTTAAATACAGTCTCTGTCCCCTATCTGTCCCTACACTTCACCCTTGTTATTATATCACAGTCACACAAAAGGGTATTGTACAATATTATTCAGGTCTCCCCACCTGTTCCCTAACTGACTAATAACACAATACTCGCTCCAAGCAAATCAATAATAAGGTAACATGGGTTACTTATCCCCACTGTTCTTCAGCATCCAATGTGCCTCCTCTCTGTTCAGGTGTCTGGTAAGCTCTCTCACTGTGAAGCCTTTTCCACTCTGCCCTTGTGTCTCTCCCTCTCTAGGGTCTCAATATCACTCAGACCTCCATTCAGGTCTCCAGTTGTCTTGTTGCAGAGGACTCCCCTCAGGATGTGTCTTCTAGCAGTCCCACAACTGCTGTTTATAGCTGCTCCTTCACAAGCTCCTCCTTGCCACTGCATGCTGGGAGATGTAGTTCTGTGCCTGCAGGGGAGGCATCCAAAGCACATGCATAATATTATATTTCTGCCTGGCTTTGTACTATGTGCACAGTACAACGGCAATTTACTTCTGCTTTGTTATGTCTTATTACAGAAAAAAGACCTGTACCATATCATTTAGTGATTATCTTATTATATCCTTTGTTATGGGTAATAGAGAAATATTCTATATATCTATCTATCTATCTATCTTTATTACAGATATGCACACAAATATGCGTGATGTAATTGATTATTAAAGGAACAAATTTTTGTTTCTTATTATGGATAGGACTTGCTGAACCAAGGCGGACTGGATTCCACGCAGAATACAGTGTAAATGCAGTAACACTTTTGTGCTTGAATAGAAAATCAAGATTTAGTTTTGTGGGATGAAAGATGATACTGCACATGTTTGGAGACAATCCTAATTAATGGGGAGTCCACATAGCCCTTTTAGTAACGCAAACAGGCTAGATCTTTATATCATCTCAAAGTTGGTGGTAACTGGGCCTCAACCAATACTATAAATTAGAGCTATGTTGCTTCTTCTAGGCAATTTCTTTAAGAAACACATTAATATCGACACATAATCATTCTAATTAAAAACTAAAATTGCAGCATTGGAACAGCATAAATAATGGTAGCTTTGATGTCCCCTTACTCTCACAAAAGGTCTAAGATATAAATTTGGGGGAAATAAGTTGTATTTAGGAGAAATTAAATAAAAATTTAGTTTTTTTAGTGAGGTTTTTGATTTTTCAAAACAGACTCATTTTAGTTAGACCAAAAATTTGCAAAATGTTGTGCAAAGCATCTGTGTAGATCAACATCAAAAAGCAGAAATACGCACATATATATATTCTGTTGTTCTTTTTCTGGTAAGTGAATAACTCCCTCAGTCTATAGTACAGTTTTGGTTCTCTTTTTGAATATGAACCTTATTGTATTAGATATATTGGAAATGCACTGCAAGTCGGTGTGTGATTTATTTACTTTGAGTTTATTCCATTATACTTTATACTTATGTCTTACAACTTTTAACTTTTCATTCGATTAAAGTATAGCAATGTAGCAATGGCTTGTGTTTCTGCTGTGGAGACTCACTGTGACCGACGTCATGCAGGTCTCACTGCTGCAGGTCCGTAAGGTTCTGTCAGTGGAATATTTGGATCTTGCTGCAGCTCTGTTATAGCATTGTTCTATAAAAGAAAATCACCAGCAATATGTAGCCATAACACTGCGGCAAAGGGCTCATTACAGGGAAATGATCGCTTTTTAGTGGAGACATGCTTTTTAATTTCACACAAAAATACAAGTAATAAAACTGTCACAATGGCCATTGTCCTATTTGGTGGCTCCTGGAATGCCTTCTAGTGGTATAAGGAGAAGGTCTGCTCTACTGCTCCAGTCGGCCATACTCACTCTGAATATTTTCTATGATCAGAAGCCTGTAGAACACACCAATTGGAGACCGAGCAGTGTGTATCAGGCAAAGAGCAGATATCCTAGGGGTGGTGGTCTCCATCTAACTAATTGAGTAAAGGGCATGTTTAAGTAAAATGTTAGTGGAAATTGGAGTCTTGATCACAAAACTGTTATATGTTTTTCTTTTGTATAGTAAATATATATCTTGTAATGTTGTGTTTTCCTTTACATTGTCCATTTTCCTCATTAGGAATGTAGCAGGGAGTGCTCACATTATAACCTGTCATATCTTTGTATTGTAGCCTGCAAGCAGTATTTAGACAAATACCCTGGAGATCAAGAGCTGCTGTGGGAAGTTGAAGGTGTTGGTCACTGGTTCCAGAGAACTCTTATTACAAGTATACTCAAGAAGGAAGCACAAAGATTATTGGGTAAAATACTTTTTCTATGAATATAAAAATATTTCTCAATGTACCTTTTAGTAATATGAATTGGAACAGGAATAGTGTGTGTTATATTTAAGTAAATTAAATTATAATTCAAATACAGCAATATAACCATGTCACCTCTAGGCAGTGTCAGTGGCCCACCGGGGAAATACCCACTGGCTGAGGGCTTTACCCCCTACATCAGGAGGAAGTTAAAGAGCAGGCTAGTGAAATGCTAGCCATGATTTACAGCCATGATTCTGTTTAGTAAACAATGTTGTGGTATTACCCAATGACTTATGAGCTTGTGGTGTGGAAGGGTTGGAATGAGGAGAGACAGTGGAAGGGGGAAATATGAAAGGTTAACTAGTCATTGTAGAAATGTAAAATTGTAAAACACTTTAGGAGGACAAGTATACACTCATATGCATATAAAGAAGTATTGTTGATCTTCACTTTCTGTGGTTTGTAGTTGATCCTTAATTAGTGTTGACCACAAAATGCTGTATAAGGACTATAAAGTGAAATTATTATGCTCCACAATCTACGAAGTCAGGAACCTTGTGTGTCTCTACCAATGTTACCAAGATTTCTTCTGCTTCCATAATCCATATATAAGACTGAGGAGATTTTATCTTGCCAGCAGCCTGTAGATTTCTTCTAACTTTTAACTACAAGTCAGAATAAGCCATTAAAGTGTTCCAAGCAGTTGTAATGGTAGAGACCATGAGTGCACACTGCCGTGATTACTGTAGTTGGCTTTACAATAGCGTACCTCCATCATTTGTTTGTTATTGTGATGTTTCTTCCAGGTACTGAAGCTGCCAAACCTGACTCTATTCCTCAGTGCACAGAACAGCACTCATTGCAGCCCACCACGGAATCCCAGGCTCAGAATACACAAGATTCAGAGACTGAACCAAAGGGGGCCATTCTGACAGTGGACACAGAGGAAACACCGGTGGGGTTATGGTCTTAGAATTTGGTATTTGTTTCTCATTTTCCACACAAGCCACCTTCAGAACTCTATAGTAAGAGGTGGTTTATCTAGTTTATATTAGTAGTCAGGGACATATTGAGGAGATTCTGGAACCTAAAACAACATTTTTAAGATCTCCCTGACAACACCAACATTACTTAAAGAAAAAACATCTCCATCAAGGCCTCCTGTCATAAACCAGCAGGTCCCCAACCAGCAGTGAATGACGTGATGCTTGTTCATGTCACGTCGCTAGACCTTATCATCTTCTCTCCCAGTTCCTCAGTCACCATGTCCTCAGCTAGCTAGGCAGTCTATCAGGCAGAGACTTTTAGCGGCCACATGGACTATTAAGCTATTGTTTTGACAATGGCTAGTTAAAGGGCTCTGCTTGTTAATTAAAATATCAGTACTAAAATTTCTTTGAAGCATATCATTCTAAATTATTGTGGAAACAATAAGATGTGACTTCCCTTTAATTATGTATGTGGTAGACTTGAGATGTGCTATGTACTACTCTGATTCTTTCATATATATTGTGTACTGTGTTTCTGGATGTGTTCCCATGTGGTATCTTTTATCTCCAGACCAATATTATCTCATTATAAAACTGCTTGCCTTATCGTTCCAAAGTGATAATGTTCTGCTGCTCTTTTTCATATTTTTTCAGTAACATTTGTTGAATGAGGTAACTATTAGGAAAAAATACTATGTGGGAAAGGCCTCTGGTTAAGTTAGACCACCATGGGGTATATTTACTAAACTGCAGGATTGAAAAGGTGGAGATGTTGCCTATAGCAGCCAATCAGATTCTAGCTGTAATTTTGTAGAATGTACTAAATAAATGACAGCTAGAATCTGATTGGTTGTTATAGGCAACATCTCTACTTTTTCAAACCCGCAGTTTAGTAAATATACCCCCATGATGTTCTGACCTGGTAACTGTGACATTCTGATGATGAACTCAGCAAAATATTATGTTGAATGCTGCGGTTTCCTGGTTAGAACATTGACGTGTTCCAAATTCCAAACGTGAAAGATATGTCCATGCAAAAAGAACAATTACAGTCACCAGAGTGCTCACCTACGCTGCAATGGATCCTGTAATTCTGTTACCAACAAGAGGTTAAAAGAGCTCTGTGTTTATTTCTAACACCGATGTTGATTGCAGAGAGTTCTGTCCAGTCAGCAATTATGTTAGAATCTCCTGCATTGTTATCATGGAAGGATCCAACAGGGTCAAGGGGGAGTGTTCTCCTAATCCACGGAGGTGCCTGAAAGGGGACCTCACAGTTCTGATGGTTGGAGGGAGGGGGATGGTGACTGAGAATGTACTTTTTGTGTGGGAATATACTTTCATTTGATTACTGGCAGATGTAATAATGTTTTGATCTTTTTTCTTTTTTTTTAGATAGAGCCAGATGAAAATAAATGGGACGCCAGCACCTCTGAGGGTAAAGAACTGAAATATTGACTGAATACTGACAAAAATAATAAGTGTTATATGTAATATACATTTTTTTTTTATTTAATCTAAATTCAGTTTGAAAAGCAATTGTGAATATTAGGAAACTATTGCATTCTAAGCAGTTTCAATGTGACTAGAATAATTGTATTGTTTTTATTTGATTATTAGGTACCTCACGTAGTAATTTAAACACCAAAATAAAGTAAAATATAATTTTAAATATAAGAATGTTATGCATGATGCACATAGTACATAGCAGTGGTCTAAGTGGACAGTTAAAAGTGGTGATATGGAAAATATAAGTGAATGGAATTTAATAGTTTATCAATCAAGAAGTAGGAGAAGTGGCGGTATAGCATACCACTGTATACCGACCCATTTAATATTAAAGAGTCCTATGCAATATTAATGACAGTGTGCATTGGTATACAATTGTGCAGGACATTCACAGTGATTTTCCTATGAGAAAGTGCCAGTATATAAATAAGGGTAATGTGGCATTGCTGTTAAAGAGAATAATACACAAATAGTGCAGTTCAGTATAAGGATAATTTGGAGGTATTGTTATAAATAAGTCTCATACAAGATAAAGGGAGCATTAAACTATAAAACAGTGCCGTGTAGAGCACCAGTAGACATAGGGCTAGATTTACTAAGCTGCGGGTTTGAAAAAGTGGGGATGTTGCCTATAGCAACCAATCAGATTCTATCTGTCATTTTGTAGAAGGTACTAAATAAATGAAAGCTAGAATCTGATTGGTTGCTATAGGCAACATCCCCACTTTTTCAAACCCGCAGCTTAGTAAATCTAGCCCATAGTGTGATAGGAGGAATTTTGAGAATCAGACCTAATAATCCCATCTTCATTCTAGAACATGATGTGACACCTGTCTCTACTCGCACAAGAAGCAGCCAGCTGAAACGTCCAAAGATTGGAAAGAAACTTGTTGATCCAGAACCAGTGGAGGACGACACCGGCAGCAGTGACATTACATCTAGGAAGTAATGGTGGTTTTACATTTGCACCTCACCTACTGTGTTAGATACTGCGCAACTTGTAATAAAATAAAATCTTTTAAGGGTCTGGTCACAATAGGTTTTACCATTCACGGTACAGGTAGTACTGTCAGGAGGTGCCAGAATTTTGTCTGCTGCTTATACCGAGCTGAGTGATTTAGGGATCATGGATCTATAAGCCAACACACCATTCTGTCACACTATAGCACACATACTAAAGACAACCGTGCATGGTTCTTAGACCGCCATTATTTACCTTGGAAGACAGATAGGAGTGGAGGAGGAGCTTGGATAGACCTTCCTAGCTAGGCCTTTCCTATGAGACTCTTCAGTGTGACCTGTAACAAATATTATTAAAAGTTTTGTGCATATTTGTGCATATTTATATAAACAACTAACATAATATATCCTTATATGTGGTGCATAATATTTTCACGTTAATGAAATTGTTCAATGAAAGTGTCAGGAAGTGAAAAATCTATGTTTTTGAGTTCTATAACTATTATAAAAATTAATGCTGCAATCCTACATCGATTATGCCCAATAGGGTTGGTAAAGTGCCGCCAGCTATGTTAGTTACAGTCCCCTGAGGAACTAGTGCAAGGACGCAGCTATGTTAGTTACAGTCCCCCGAAGGAACTAGTGCAAGGACGCAGCTATGTTAGTTACAGTCCCCTGAGGAACTAGTGCAAGGACGCAGCTATGTTAGTTACAGTCCCCCGGAGAAACTAGTGCAAGGATGCAGCTATGTTAGTTACAGTCCCCGGAGGAACTAGTGCAAGGACGCAGCTATGTTAGTTACAGTCCCCGGAGTAACTAGTGCAAGGACGCAGCTATGTTAGTTACAGTCCCCTGAGGAACTAGTGCAAGGACGCAGCTATGTTAGTTACAGTCCCCGGAGGAACTAGTGCAAGGACGCAGTTATGTTAGTTACAGTCCCCGGAGGAACTAGTGCAAGGACGCAGCTATGTTAGTTACAGTCCCCGGAGGAACTAGTGCAAGGACGCAGCTATGTTAGTTACAGTCCCTGGAGGAACTAGTGCAAGGACGCAGCTATATTAGTTACAGTCACCGGAGGAACTAGTGCAAGGACGCAGCTATGTTAGTTACAGTCCCCTGAGGAACTAGTGCAAGGACGCAGCTATGTTAGTTACAGTCCCCTGAGGAACTAGTGCAAGGACGCAGCTATGTTAGTTACAGTCCCCGGAGGAACTAGTACAAGGACGCAGCTATGTTAGTTACAGTCCCCGGAGGAACTAGTGCAAAGATGCAGCTATGTTAGTTACAGTCCCCAAAAGAACTAGTGCAAGGGCGCAGCTATGTTAGTTACAGTCCCCGGAAGAACTAGTGCAAGGATGCAGCTATGTTAGTTACAGTCCCCGGTGGAACTAGTGCAAGGATGCAGCTATGTTAGTTACAGTCCCCGAAGGAACTAGTGCAAGGATGCAGCTATGTTAGTTACAGTCCCCGGAGGAACTAGTGCAAGGATGCAGCTATGTTAGTTACAGTCCTCGGAGGAACTAGTGCAAGGATGCAGCTATGTTAGTTACAGTCCCCGGAGGAACTAGTGCAAGGATGCAGCTATGTTAGTTACAGTCCTTGGAGGAACTAGTGCAAGGATGCAGCTATGTTAGTTACAGTCCCCGGAGTAACTAGTGCAAGGATGCAGCTATGTTAGTTACAGTCCCCGGTGGAACTAGTGCAAGGATGCAGCTATGTTAGTTACAGTCCCCGGAAGAACTAGTGCAAGGATGCAGCTATGTTAGTTACAGTCCCCGGTGGAACTAGTGCAAGGATGCAGCTATGTTAGTTACAGTCCCCGAAGGAACTAGTGCAAAGATGCAGCTATGTTAGTTACAGTCCCCGGAGGTACTAGTGCAAGGATGCAGCTATGTTAGTTACAGTCCTCGGAGGAACTAGTGCAAGGATGCAGCTATGTTAGTTACAGTCCCCGGAGTAACTAGTGCAAGGATGCAGCTATGTTAGTTACAGTCCCCGGAGGAACTAGTGCAAGGATGCAGCTATGTTAGTTACAGTCCCCGGAGGAACTAGTGCAAGGATGCAGCTATGTTAGTTACAGTCCTTGGAGGAACTAGTGCAAGGATGCAGCTATGTTAGTTACAGTCCCCGGAGGAACTAATGCAAGGATGAGGCTATGTTAGTTACAGAAAGTAATAGTGTAACCTTTTAAAATATACTAAAGTTTTTACAAAAAATGTAAACACAAAATAAAGTGACTAGCATTACATATATCAATAAATACAGTATATTATAGTTTTAATACTAAGTAAACATATATTTTATTACATAAACGTAATTAAAATACACATCAAAAACACATACAGTGCACATGCCTACATGTAATTAAAGTGTATGTATATGCAGATATTGACACGGTGCTCAGATCCCCCTGTCAGAGAAATCTGCATTGCACATCCTCCAAGCATTGCTCCTGCGGAAATACCCAGTGGTGGTTGGGCATTGGCACTTTAGGGCACAGGCCCAGGCTGGCCCTGTTTTTACGGATTATGAGGAATAACGCCCCCCTCCTTGGAAAAGGCTTTGTGCTTTTACACATGGTCAAGCTGAATTCCTTCTACTATTCTCACATTTCACAGTAATATATAGAAATAACATATTAGATCATGCTGAAATAAACTAGACAGAATTTGTCATACCCTTGTGCATTATATTGTATTATTGTCATACTCTGCTTAGCTTTGTTGTTTATTTATGCCCCCTGAGTTGAAAAGATCTGCCTTAAATGATTCTGCTAATACATAGTGGAATTGGCTAATGCCTTATACTGTACTACTATATAGTACAGAGGGAAGAGCCTCATGAATATGTGCCAGCCAACCAGTCAGCAATAGGTATACCTTGGTTTCCATAAAATACACCTAAGTGATTCACAGTGTTGTTGCAGAGCTTGGAAATCACTATAGCGTAGCGTAAGCGTATAAAGCAATATTACCAATGTCAGTTTTGCCAGTAAGACACATATACTCAGCAGTGATACAGTGTATTCGCTGTGCTCCGTGGTTTCAGATTGGACTCAAAGGAACAGATAGTGGAGAACTTTAAAGAACTAATCCAGCAACTTGCCGAAGACAAGGATGAGACAGACATGGCCAGACTTCAGGAGGAGATCTTAGCTAGGCCTGTGGAGCACATGTTATGTGATAATCAGGAGGTTCAGAAAGTACCAGAGGAGAAATGTGAAAATAAACAGGTAAATAATTTCATCATTTATTTATTTTAAATCTGAGCACGCCAAAAATGCTGATGCACGAGAGCTTATATTGTATTGGACCTCTAACCAACTGTGACATATATTCCTAACACTTACTACATTCAACGTTACTTGTGTGAGCCTTTATCTCTTAGTTACCCACTCTCCCGGAATATCCGGGAGACTCACAAATTTCTGTGAGTTCTCCCGGACTCCCGGGAGAACAGGGCAACCTCCAGGACCACAGCCAGTTTGCTAAGTTAAATGGAGGGGGCAGTCAGTATATGGCATAATGGTAATGGAAGCTTAGGGGGCGGGGTTCAGTTACGTGATTCTCCTAGCTCCGCGCCCCCCCTTATGCCCACATGCCGGCAGACTGTCTTGAAGACCAATTGACAAAGTAGGCAAGTATGTTTTATCTTTATTTGTGTTTCTTCATTCTTGTGTAAAGTGCTCTATACACTTCAGTGTATAAACAAATACAAACAAGTGCACAAGTGAATTATACGATGTTGTGATGTAACTTGCTGATGTGCCCTTGTTGCTGTGTAAGTGTATTTTGGTAATGCATATAATTTTACATGGGGGGCAAAAGTGTAGGCTAAATAAATTAAATAATTCCTGCTGCATTTGGCTAATGTATAATAAAATTGTAATTATGCACATAAACAGAATAATGGTTGGATATACGGAATATTGATACATGTAAATGAAACTATTTTATGGTAAACTCAACAGTACAGATTCCAAAGAGGCAAAAGTGGCCACTGGAGTCTTTCTTCCACTCGCTCCCCCTTTTTGGTCATCTGTTGTTTCTGTACCTGTCTGTCACCTACATGTATATTATGAGATATAAGGGGCAGTGGTAAATTACCTTATACACAGTGGTATGTGTGACCCAAGTTAGTAATGATGATACTAGTAGGAGATCTCTTATCTGGAGTCCCATTATTGGGAACGCTCCTGAACCCACACCTGAAAATATGCTGCTCTGTGACTTTGTCAGACACACAGACATGATTAACGTGTGTTTATTCTTACAGTTACTATGGGAAGCAATTTAATCAGGGTCATTTACAAATTGTTATCATTGTCATAGATTTGTAAGGAACCACAACCACAAGCCTCAAGCATTCCTTAGAATAGGATAATAGAAATTGAATATAGGACATTCACAAAAACTTAAGTAATGTTAATCATTCGCCTTAGCCTCTGAATAAAACTGTGGTACTCCCATCCGTTACTGACATTAATGGTAATATATCCTTTACCTGCTGGGTGCTGAACAAGTGTTGCTTCTTGAGATACTTTTTGCTGCTGGGCATGTTCAGTGATATTGATCTCAGGTTATACTAGCTGTATGGGACTCCGTGCATTAGCAATTCTCTCTGTCATCTATTTATTAACTATGGAATATGTATGTCATAAGTAAGATATAGAAAGTGGGAATAGTTGTGACTATCTCATGTATATTTTCATTTTAGGAGACTGAGCTGGAGCCAGTGAATGGTGATATCACAAAGGACGTGTTTGAGCCTCAGTTGGTGGATGCACAACAAATAACAAGAAAAACTTCGGACACGGAATCCAATTTAGAACCAGACGACAGCCATGGAAAATCTCTCACTACTTTGGTTTCAGTCAACATGGACTTGGAGAAATCCTTTGAAGATTCCTTTCCAGACCAGGTGACAAGAGTTATATGTCTGAGTTACCGTCTATATTATGTGCTATGCAAGGCCCTGATATGTTATAGAAGAGGTACGCCATTCACGAATGACGCTCAGGACCAGACTCTGCATAAAATTACGCAAGGCTTGCATTATTTCTAAGCGGGGGCAGCTCACAGTCCATTGTAGTTTATATAACATTATTTAAGGGGTTAACAAACCTTTATTTGTTTTTTATAGGCTAAAGATATATTTTTAAACATCAGGGGGTAAAAGTATTAAGCAGCAGATCTGTCAGAGCGCCGATATCGGCAATTGTGATGGCCATATTTAAATGGCAAGTTTATTAAAGGCAAAACCCAGTGCCTTTAATAAAATTACCGTTTTAAATATGGGCGTCACAATCGGCGATTTGATTGATCTGCCGCTTAATACATTTATCCCAGAACTGCTAACACCACAACAAAATATTAAAATATACATTAAAGCATGTGAAAAAAGAGATAATATAATATAATTTAAAAGAGTTGGTATAGACAAAGAAAAGGTTGAGGACAGGAAAGTAAGAAGATGTCTGACATGCCTGGTTTAGAGTATATGAAATGCTGGAAGGACTAATCCAATTAAAAAATGACACCTTTTAACAGAAAGCTTCCAGATGGACATCATATTGCTATATTAATAAATGTACATAGATTAAGTCACAATGGCAGCACGGTGGCTAAGTGGTTAGCACTTCTGCCTCACAGCACTGGGGTCATGAGTTCAATTCCCAACCATGGCCCTATCTGTGAGGAGTTTGTATGTTCTCCCCGTGTTTGCGTGGGTTTCCTCTGGGTGCTCTGGTTTCCTCCCACACCCCAAAAACATACTGGTGCTAAAAAGTGTGTGTGTGTGTCTGTGTCTGTGTGTGTGTGTGTGTGTGTGTGTGTGTTAGGGAATTTAGACTGTAAGCTCCAATGGGGCAGGGACTGATGTGAGTGAGTTCTTTGTACAGCGCTGCGGAATTAGTGGCACTATATAAATAAATGGTAATAATAATTAAGTGACCTCTATTTCAATGCAAGTACTGACCACAGGTTGCAAATGGTCAAAACCTCTGAAAGTGCGAGATTTACCGAGTAGCTGGTGCAGGGATGGTCTTTTTTACTTGACGTAACGCTAAACTGCATACTAGGCCTGGGGAATATATTGTACACTGAGCATAGGCTTGACTGTATATTGGGCATGGTTTTACACTATAGCAGACATGGGGCTAGACTGCATAAAGGGCATGTGGGGTATATTGTATACTGGGCATGGGCACTGTACTGTACAGAGTGTATGCTGGCCAGTGGGATTGTATTACATCCTGGACTTATTTAAAAAGTATTGGAGGTCTGGCCCTGGGGATATACTGTAGACTGAGTTTGGGTGCCAGGGCTGTATTAAATGCTGCGTATGTGGTTGTATTATATCTCGGTCATAGGTTTTTATTATGCACTTGATATTATATAGCACCATATGAATTTATGAAACAAGGGCAGTGTCTTTCACCTCATAGGTGGATTCATTAAAATAAACTTCTAGTGGATCACATCATGAAGTTTGATCTAGAGATCCTCTTCTTATAGAGTGACTGTCGTCTGATACACAATAACATTGTTAGTTCTTGGATAAAGAATTGGTGCACAAAGAAAAAGAACAGTGTGACTTCTATAGCAGCTTAATGAAGCAAATTGATCAGACTCCACACTTTCTTGGATCCGTCAGTGTATATATAGAGACCGCATACAGAAATACAGAGATGAATGTGACTTCAAGGAAAATCCTATAGGTGTTGGGATGATCACAGCCCACAATGCTAAATGAAGTGCAGGGTTAATGGCCATTTTGGAATGTAATGGTTTTCTGATGAGGTAACCATGGCATTTTGAATGATGATACGTTTTTTTCCCATTTACTTTAATGTTACACTTATAGAGGATAACACACCTTCCTGGTTGGAAAACTGTGGGATCTGTACAGTGGAATCTGCCATTAGAATTTGGAATCCCCAAATGAGACGAACATTTCAGACCTTATACTAGAAACAAAAGACATATAATCCTTCACACACACCAAAACGTAACTGAATAAAGTAACAAGGAAACATATGAAAGCCCGAAAAATCATTAACAATGAAGAAATGCTAAATCTACTAAACTTCAGTAAACAATTTAAAACAAAGTTGTACAAATCTATCAAGAACTTTGGCAAAGAAACCTTTTGGGTGTTTGAGAGCTTTAACAGTTGATCTCATCTTATTATGCGTCGGAGTGCAAAGTGCTATGTTGGGTACTTTATTGGAATAGCTTCTGATAGGAACTGGGCTGAGCCGCCTGAAAACTGAGAAACAAGTTGTTGCTGCCATTTGACAGTCAGATTATGAATATCTGATTTTCTGTAGCATCATAACTATGGAAATAATTAGTGCAGTCCATATTTTTATACAACGAAACAGAGAGAATCCCCAGGTGCTTAGTGTGGTTGTGAACAGCAGCCACACTAGGACACAGGGAACTAACACCCCTGTAGTAATTCCTAAAAATAACTCAATACCTAATGCTGGCGCTAACCACAAATAATCTGAGGGAATATCAATCAAACTACCCAAATGTAAAACAAATCAATGAATATTTAATACAAGTGAATATCTAATACATGTAAAATATTATTGGACTTAAACTTTTAGCATAAAACGTCGCCTAAGGGAATAATTGGAAAAAAGCAAATCAACTTATTCAAAAAAACATAATAACATTATAATTACCAACAATCATATTACTTTTTTGATTTAATTAAAAACAAACACTGTTAAAACTACATTAATATAATTGTAAACCTTTCCCTTATGGATACGTGATATTGGAGAGAAAGGACCAATCAAAATCATCCAACAAACCCTGTCGACCAATCAACCCTAGGATACATTGCCATTGACCAATCTTTAACGGGCGGAATCAACATTTTTAACATCATTTTATTGTGACCCCCACAATATTCATTGTATTGGTCTAAATTTTAAAAGTTTGAATGATATTCCTTTTATGAATTATAAGGTAGATTTTCACTTCAGAATATTTGTGGCCAGCGCCAACACTAGTTATTGTAGTATTTCTAGTCCACAATTTATTTCCATTGATATAATTGTTGCTAAGGAATGCCGGTTATTCACATCAGTCAGATGGCAGCAACAGTGGTTTTTTCAACCTTCAATAGGAAGTTTTGGGCTACAGTCATATTTCCAGTTAGTTGTAGTAACCAGCATAGTGGTTTTGATTAGGAAGCAATGTTATAGTTATTACCCTTTAGGATACTACCGTTATTGGACATTAAAGAGACTGCTGGAATGGGTGGTCTTATGTCTAGAATGAGTGTTTGACAACCTTCACTCAAAGCTTGTACCTTCTCATATATCAATGGACACTAACACAAGATAAACCTTATGTACAATATAAGTGTTGCAAGTTTTCATGTGAACACCTTTATGAGACGTAAGGGGCATACCTGCCAACCTGGTTACTTTCTATGATGAGATAATAATCCACTACTGATTTTCACACTCACTTTCCAACTGCCGTCACCTAAGCTGAGCTAATTAACTGCAACTAAAGGCATTCAACAAATGTATCCCAATATATTGCAATGGGAAATTGTGCAAAAAGCAAATGCAAAAGGGCAAGTTGCACCAAATCATACATCCCAACTGTCCTCATTTATACAGGACAGTCCCGATTTTAGACACTTGCATTCGTTGTCTAATTTGCGCTGGACAGATAAAAGCTGATTAATCAGTGTGATTCAATGCAAATTCTGCAGTATTATTATTATTATTATTAATTTTTATTTATAAGGCGCCACTAGGTATCCGTAGCGCCATACAGGGACAGACAGAAACACAATACAGGGTGAGACAGCACAGTACAGTTAACAAAAAGCACAGTAACTCGGAAGCTCAATGTACAGCTAGATGAGAGGTGAGAGCCCCCAGCGGGGTAGGTAGAAGGGCAGGAGCACCTCACGGAGGAGACAAGGAGCTGGAGAGCAGAGTTAAGGTGGTGGAGAACAGGAGGAGAGGAGGCCCTGCTCAAAGGAGCGTACAATCTAAGGGGAGGGTCGGACGGACAGAGACGCAAAGGTAGGAGGAGGAAAGGGGGAGAACGGAGGCAGAGATGGAGAGGGAGGGAGAGGAGAATGATGAGGAGGGAGGTAGGAGGAGGGCAGGATAGGGAGGTCGGTAGGTGGGAGGCTGGAAGGAGGTCGGTTAGGAGGGGGACTGGAGGGCTTTAAGGAAGAGGTGGGTTTTTAAGGCCCTTTTGAAGCTGGACAAGTTAGGGGATGTTCTGATGGAGCGGGGGAGCTGGTTCCAGTGGAGGGGGGCAGCTCGGGAGAAGTCTTGGATGCAAGCATGGGAGGAGGTAACCAGGGGGGAAGAGAAGCAACGGTCGTTAGCCGAACGCAGAGGGCGGGATGGAGTGTGGATGGAAATGAGGTTGGAGATGTAGGGAGCAGTGGAGTTGGAGAGGGCCTTGAAAGTAAGTGTGAGGAGCTTGAACACGATTCTGTAGGGGAAGGGGAGCCAGTGAAGGGATTGGTATAGGGGGGAGACAGAAGAGGAGCGGCGAGAAAGGAAAATGAGCCGAGCGGCTGCATTGAGTACAGAGCGAAGGGGAAGTCGAGATGAGTGCGGGGGAGGCCAGTAAGGAGGAGGTTGCAGTAGTCCAAGCGGGAGATAATAAGAGAGTGGACAAGAGCCTTAGTGGCGTCTTGGGAGAGGAAAGGCTGAATGCGTGCGATATTACGCAGCTGGAAGCGACAGGATTTAGCGAGAGAGAGAATGTGAGGGGCAAAGGAGAGAGAGGAATCAAGGATGACACCGAGGCAGCGAAGTTGAGGAACAGGGGAAATAGAGGAGTTGAGAACAGTGATAGAAAGGTCGGAAGGGGAGGGGGAATGAGCAGGAGGAAAGACAATAAGTTCGGTTTTAGCGAGATTAAGTTTGAGGAATCTAGAGGACATCCAGGAGGAGATGGCAGAGAGGCAGGCAGACACCCTGGAGAGGAGGGAGGGAGAGAGATCGGGAGAGGAAAGGTAGAGTTGGTTGTCATAGGCATAAAGGTGGTACTAAGACCAAAGGAGCTGATGAGTTTCCCCAGGGAAGAGGTGTAAAGAGAGAACAGTAGGGGTCCGAGAACAGAGCCTTGGGAGACCCCTACTGGGTAAATCTTACTGTGGGCAGTATTCAAGAACCCATGCACTTGTATTAAATGTGGGATTAGTTTTACTCAGATCTCCTATAGACAAGCAAATGATCCATCAGAAAACCCACACAGGCTAAAGATCATTTATTTATAATCTGTGTGACAAAAGAAAGCTTAAAATATATTTTTATTTATTCATACATATTAAACCACATGATCCGGTCCTACACAGTGTGACAGCATTCAGGTAGCTCACCAAACTAGTCTCACATAAAAAAAGACTTGAGTATATTTACTAAACTGCGGGTTTGAAAAAGTAGAGATGTTGTCTATAGCAACTGATCAGATTCTAGTTATAATTTATTTAGTGCATTCTACAAAATGACAGCTAGAATCTGATTGGTTGCTATAGGCAACATCTTCACTTTTTCAAACCTGCAGTTTAGTAAATATACCAGAGAGCTCGGAAAGGAACATTGAGGTGCAGTCATCAGTGGGTCTGCCTAATGTATGACTAAACGTTGTTGTTGTGTGTTTCACACCCCAAGTAATAACTAAAAAGGTAAAACAAAAATGTGAATAGAAAGAAAAGACACAAGTGACTTCCTTGTCCGGCAGAGGGCGCTGTGATGGGCAGATGCTGTGACGGGTCCGGTTGTCTTGGAAATAGTTGCACGGAAACGGAGGACGCACAGTTCCAGCATAACGCTCTGCCGGTGCTATTACAATACTCCGGTGCTCGGTGCCTGTGACATTACACTACTCCGGTGCCTGTAACTATACCAGCTGCCCGGAGGACGAGGAGCGGCGGAACCTTTCCGTAGACATGCCGCTTCCAGAGACCATGTTTTGCGCTCAGCAGATTAATATCCCCCCCGAGCTGCCGGACCTGCTGAAGCAGTTCACCAAGGCGGCCATCAGGACCCAGCCCCGCGATGTGCTGCAGTGGTCGGCCGCCTACTTCAGCACTCTGTCCAGGGGAGAGACTCTGCCGGTGAAGGATCGGGTGGAGGTTCCAGCTGCCACCCAGAGAACAGACACTGGACTGACCCCGGGACTGCTGAGAGTATTACACAAGCAGCTGTCTGCACAGGTCCTGGTGGATGCAGAGGAGCTGGGGGAGAAGTGGAGCAGTCTCTGCATACCCCGGGCACAGCTGCAGAGTATCCTGGAACTGGGACATTTTGGAAGAGAAGTGGATTGGATGAAGTTCTTGGCTCTGGGCTGCAGCAGTCTGGGTGGGAGTATAAGTACTGCTCTGAAACATGCCTGTGATATCCTGACACAGGACCCAGAAGGAGGGGCCGCTCGGATTCCCTTCCAGACATTCGTCTTTCTGTACAAGTACCTTACTCAGGTGGATGGAGACATCCCGGAGGCACAGATAGAAGAGGCACTCGGTGCTCTGCAGGCTGAAGCCGAGAAACAAGCTGGGATGATACAGCCGAGGAATTTTTTAAGTGCTCTATGTCCACCTCTTTCTTAAAAAAAATGTAAACCACAAAATCTATAGACATGAGATAGTATTGTATACAAACATGTATGCTATTTATTAAAAAATAAACACTGGCAACAATCATGTTTAATAGTATTTCTGGACTTTTTCATGTGATGATTGGTGACTATTTTACAAAGTGGTCATGGGCTGCTGTAAAATATACAGGTATTTTTAGGACAAGGTCAAAAAGGGACTAAGGGGTAAATGTATCAGGCTGAGAGTTTTCCGGCGGGTTTGAAAAACCAATCAGAATCTAGCTATCATTTATTTAGTACATTCTACAAAATGACAGCTAGAATCTGATTGGTTGCTATAGGCAACATCTCCACTTTTCAAACCTGATGGAAATCTCTCAGCTTGATACATTTACCCATAAGTATTGTAAAAGGGGTTGTGGTCACAACATTTGTTCACAGCATACCCCCTGGAGCACTTTATTCACAGACACATGTAAGTGGCAGATTATAATTCAGGAGGTTTGGGTGGCAGCAAAGAGATGTATCTGGCCTCAGTCCTTCCTCATTAAATTCAGTAGTCCACGATCTGCCTTGATGAGGAAATTGTTGGATATCCCAATGAACTTGAGGAGATGTTCCTGAAGTTTATTGCAAAATACCTGGAATACGGGATTGGCTGTGTATATTTAAACATATAGTGTGAGAGGTTTGCTGTGTATTGTACTGAAAATTGAAAAGGGAATCTCACCTTCAGAGAATTCTATTGTCCAAGATTTGTTTATTGTTGTTCTTGGGCATTACAACCTGCTTTGTAAAAAGAATGGTTTACAAGCTTATCAAAAATAAACAAATATGCCTGCATAATAGAATTCTGTAGATATGTATTATTCCTTTCATATTCAGTCTGGAATGATTAAAAAATAGGTGTTATTGGCGTTTGGTATGGGGCTCAGGGCTTGAGTCCTTGATTCAAGGGTGGGAATACCTAAGTCTGCTGGAGGAAAATAAATATAGTTTTGTATATTTTAGGTATAGTGTCCGAAATGACAGTAAAACCTCTGATCTAGAAAACCCCAAGGGGTATATCATCATCATCATTTATATAGCGCCAACATATTCCGTAGCGCTTTACAATTGGGGACAAACACAGTAAATTAATAAACAAACTGGGTAAAACAAACAAAGAGGTGAGAAGGCCCTGCTCGCAAGCTTACAATCTATGGATATATATTGTATATTTACTAAACTGCGGGTTTGAAAAAGTGCAGATGTTGCCTATAGCAAGCAATCAGATGCTAGCTGTCATTTTGTAGAATGTACTAAATAAATGATAGTTAGAATCTGATTGGTTGAATCCGATCTCCACTTTTTCAAGCCCGCAGTTTAGTAAATATACCCCAAGTCTCAAGAATTCTGTTTAAACAGAACACAATGTACTATACAATTTAATGTAAATTAAAAAAGTTTAATTTTTCTGCTTTGCTCATACCACAAACAAATGTCTAATTATACTTACTCAATAATTTATTTTTATTTTTTGTCATTCCAATGCAAATATTTGGCAATGAGATTACGAGAGGTGCACATCCAATGGAGGAATTAATAGGTTCCAACTACATAGTCTGTAATATTATCACTTGTAGTAACTATCATACTATTCCCAAGAAACTGCTCAAACAAAAATGATCCCATGCATCATCAACATCATTTATATAGCACCAACATATTCCGTAGCGCTTTACAGTTGAGGACAAACACAGTAATAAACAATACAGGGTAATAGAGACAAAGAGGTAAGAGTGCCCTGCTCGCAAGCTTACAGTCTATGGGTCAATGGGAGTTGGATACACGAGTTTAAGTCTACATATTGCATTTCAGTCCATCCAGATTGTAAAGGTCAAAAAACAAAACAAAAAGGGGGTTTCTAATGCCAAAAAAACAGAAATGGTTGTCACACTGACAACTGCTCAAAAGAATCGAGGAGATACTGTTACCTTGGTACAAGCAAACTGCAGCAAAGGAGGACACAAAGCAAATATAACACAATTCTCTAATACAATATTATGGGGCCAATTCAATTTGGCCACGTTATTCTAGGAATAACACAGCCTGCACAGCATTACCGTTCGTACGGTAAAAGTGCGCAGCATTACCGTTAGTACGGTAATTTTAACACTGATTTTTGGTCCTACCTCACAGGGCCGTGAGTAAAATTCCAGTTTAAAATTATGGTATTAAAGATAATACTACTAACACCGCGTTAATCCTAGATTAACGTGGCCGAATTGAATCTGCCCCCATGTGTAGGACTAGTGAGGTAATAAGTGGAGCACTGACACTAACAAATTAGCCAGGAGCTCTATAATAAAATAAAGTACTGTCACAGGTTCTAAAAGATGTCACATCAACGACAAAATATTTTTTATGATCAATATTTGTATTGGAATTTTATAAAGAAAACAGGAATGTCATTTTCTGAGACAAGAGCTATGAAGTCTCCCAAATTGAATCATGCATATTTGACCCCTGTATCCTAATGTCTACATTTTCACCTCCATTTTCTTGATTTCTTCCTGAAGACCAGTAGTGGCTGCTTGTGCTTTGTTCTAGAGAAAGTCTGTCATAACAGTCTGTCATGTGTAGACCGTCCCCCAGGACTGTAATTGGTGAATATCGCTGGCTGCCATTTATATCATTTGAACAGTGATGGGTAACGTAGAATAACTGGAGAGCCACATGTGCTGCTCTCCAGCCTTCAAAGGGGCCACAGACAGGAAGGAGGGAGTGCACAGTGCAATCACAGTCACAATCATAGTCCACGGTTTTATGTTTTTATGTAACAGTCACCAGAGATTGGGCCTGCATTGCATAACAGCCCCCAGATTGTGTTTTTATTGCATGTTAGATCTCTATATTGTATTCTCGTTCCATGTTCCATATTGTATAGTTGCAAACACAGATTTCAATTTGTAATATAGAGTTGGTGCTAGAACTCTCAGATTATTTAACGTTCAATAGAATGTTCTCTGTACGGGGGCCATGCTTTTTATATCGCACACTGGTCTTTAGAATGTGCTCTACATTTATTATTGGTCAGATGTACTGCGTTTTATTTCATTTTAGCACTTGGAATAACAATTTGGCATAGGTTTAAGGGGCTGGGTAATCCCCATGAAACAAGTAATGCCCATATATACTTTACGTGCCGTGGGAGGTTCTGATTTCCAACCTCTCAGGTTTGTGCCACTGTTAGATGGTAGCAGACTATGGTGAGAAAAGACAAGGGACATAAAAAGTTAAAATTAACAGACTGCATTAAAAAAAATAGAGAGCGGTAACAAGTATGCTTCAGTCATGCAAGGGGGTAAAAGTGTATGTAAAAATGGATAGGCATCTTCTTATAGCACTTCCTATAGTCCAGTATTATACCTTTGAAGTGTAAGCCAATCTCCATGGAAAGGTTTAGATAGATGAAAGTGGAATATCTTTCCCATGTGTTCTAGCAGCATTACTCACCCCTGGGAAAATAACGTTTTATGGGAGATTTGTGACATCAGGGGGTAAATGTATGAAGCTCCGGGTTCTTCAACACCCGCGAGTTCGGCGTCTTTAGCGCTTAAATTTAAAGCGGCACTGCCTTGTAAAGGGAAACTTCCCTTTTCAAGGCAGCGCCACTTTAAATTTAAGCGCTGAAGTCGCCGAACTTGCGGAGCTTAATACATTTACCCCCAGAGGTCAAAAGGCTGAGTCTTGTGTCAGCATATTATGTGGATCTGTTAGATAATATCACTATATGGTAATCTGTTCCTTGCCCATGTATTAATTATAAAGCTGCTCATGTAGTATGTGGAAAGATCCTGTCATTCATCCTGAGAGCTGGGCAACCGGATCTCTATTCAATTGTTTGCTATCCCGCCAGTCCTGATCAATCCCAAACAGGTGTTGATCTGGACTGCCAATCACTTGGTGTCTACTTTGATCTGCAATGGCCAAATAGGTGTGGGCTTGGGCAGCCTTCTACCATTGCTAGCAGCGTCACTGATAAGATGACAATTTAAAGCATGTACAAGGCCCTTGCCAACTCCACTGCTCCCTACATCTCCAGCCTCCTCTCTATTCACAACCCTTCCCTCCCACTGCGATCAGCCAACGATCGTCCTTTCTCCTCCCCTCTGATTATCTCATCTCACTCACGTATTCAAGACTTCTCCCGCGCTGCCCCCTTCACTGGAACGATCTTCTTCGTACCATAAGAACCTTCCCAACTCTAAGCTGTTTCAAATGGGCATTTAAAACCCACCTCTTCTTACAAGCCTTTCAGTCATCTGCCTAACTACCCATCTGTCGGCTTCCTCCTCCTCTCTCCTCCTTTTTGCTCCTTTGACCCCGTCCCCTTCTCACTTTCCTTGTGTCTTGTTTGTCTATCCCTCCCTTAGATTGTAAGCTCCTCTCTCCTCCTGTTTCCACCACTTTTAACTCTGCTACTCTGCCCTCCTCTTTCTTGAGCCCACTGACTCCACCCCTGCTTATCTATGCACCTTGTCAGTAGCTCTTACCCTGTCAGCTGCGCCCACACTCTTGGGCACAGGTTCCCTGCTGTGCTGACTGCCCCCCACCCTTTCTTATTAGCTGTGCACTGAACTACCTGAGTAATAGTGCTACTCGTTTATTGTACTGTAATGTTTACCCTGTACCTCTACTGTTTGTTCCTGTACGGCGCTGCAGACACTTTGTGGCGCCTTACAAATAAAGATGAATAATAATAATAATGTACAATGTCCAAGTTCTGGAATGGAGGCTAATGTGGTTTCTGTAATTCATCACAGGTTCTTAATCCAGAAGATCTAGAGACCACAACACATGAAAACATGATAACTGAAGTAGAAGAGACAGAAATACAAGATGAGCCCTTTAAAGAGACAATGGCAACAAAAGCCGCTGAAATATGTATAACGATATCAGGTGAAGACTTAACAGATAACGGTCTGCCTGGATACAGAGAAGCTAACGCTACAGAAGAGTGCGCTACATCTGATGATACTCCCACCCTGGGAGCAGGTTCCCAAGAAGAACCAACCGTTAATGTCACAGCAGAAACGCTGCCTCTTCTCCGGCAAGGCCCGCTGCTTGTGGTCGAACTCCAAGATGTAGCATTCCAGCAGCAATCTGACGGACAAAGAAGCGTTTCTGGAGAACAGTCTGAAGGGTCTGTGGAGACAGATCAGTCTGTGCAAAAATCTATTGAGCGCGGTGGAGAGAGCAGCTCAGAAGAAGTGGAAACAGAGATCCCTGTAACAGACAGAAGAGGCGGCTTGCGCAGGAAGGCCAGGGCGTACAAAGGGCCTGCAAAGAGAAGAGCCAAGCTGTCAGCCTAGCGGATGGTGGTATATAACCTACATGTGGTTACTCACATATATTTGTAAAACAGGATAATTTAGAGTTTTTTAAAAGTTATATAAAGTTGTGTAACCTAGGTCACAGACATTTGTATCTGTTCAATTTTAAAGTTTTCTGTTCATGTTATTTTTTTCTTTTTCTGTTTTTTTTTGTGTGCGTGTTTTGCTACTTTTCTTATTCACATACTGGCACAAGCGTGTCAAAATCTAACAAAAGCACAAGTGTTAATAGATGAGGGCCTGGGAAGTCTTAATGTTAATGAGAACATTTTGGAGTTTAATGACCAAGTAAAGCCATTTTTGAATATTAATATATTTCAAAGCTTGTGTATTACTGAGCTAAATAATAATATACCTGTGTTTCTATTAAAACTTTTCAGCATGTTTTACCTTTTAAAGAAAAAAGGATTCCTTATGTTGCATCTCTTTGAGGCAGTTTAGTAGCTGGAGCTTAGGTGGTCCTTGGTAACAGAATGCTGTGTACATGCTATAGATTGGTGGCTTTGTACAAAGGACAGATCTGATGGCATCTATCTCATACTTGCCAACTCTCCCGGAATGTCCGTGAGACTCCCGAAATTCGGGTCGGTCTCACGGACTTCCAGTAGAGCTGGCAAATCTCCCGCATCCCGCAATTTCGGGGCTAAAATGACGCGATTCACGGTGAATCTCGTCATTTTGGCCCCGCGACAAAACGGCATATTTGACGCTGGGGCAAAATGCCGCGATCCAGTGTGCCCCGCCCCCTACCTCCCTCTACACTCACCCCTCTCCCGGATACAACTTGCCAAAGGTAGGCAAGTATGATCTCTCTGACATGTTGTGCCTTATCTTTTCAATTTCTTTTCTGTATCAGAGCTACTTTAGAAAGTAAGGGTCATTTGTGAAGCTGTAAAAAAAAATATTGTGGCTCAATTGTTCTCTCTTCCCACCATTAGTAGGCATATATTGATTAGCACATCAAGATGACAGACAGTGACCTTGGCATGCAATATTTTGCTTTTATAGAAGGGAGGAAATGGGTTAATCAAATTGTTCTCCTTGAATAGTGGATAGCAGCAGGAATTTGCCCAAATGCAAAATCAGATTTCATGTGGGTGGATGAGACATTAAATGAGCTTCAAGGTGTGGAGATTTAAGGGATGTTATGGGTTTGGGTGGTGACTGCGGAATCTTTTTAACCCTATAAAATATCTTCATGCACAAACAAAGGATGTTGTCCGGCACTCAAAAACAAACACTATATAAATCACTATGTGTCATTATATACAGAAAGAAGTATTTGTGAACAGTATTGCTATATTGGGATATAAGCTTACCTGCTGTGTCACGGCTACTCCTGTAGGAGAGTCCCTAGCCTGAGAAACAAAAATTTATATTCTGTGTGTCACATTTAAAACCTTTCCTGAATCTCCATTTTCTAAAGCATGCAGCACCTGGAGGGAGTGGTCTGCTTACAAACAAACAAACTAAAATTTAGTTTAAACATATCTTCATTTTTACACATTCTAAGGAGATCGGAAGTCGCCAGTCAAAGGGACACATTTTGCATCATCCGGACAGAATTTAATTAGGGAAACACATTCATAGGCCAGAAATACTAATGTAATAAAAACATTTTCATTTTAAAATCATATCTCTTATACACGAGGATGCCGTTGAGCATTTTAAGAGGAAAATGACATTTGAAATCAATTAGGGGGTGGTCCAAGTGATAGCAGGCGGTACTTTGAAGGGATATGTCTACTTTTATCAGTCCCGAGAATGGTTGTGCAAGTATCGTTGTAGTGGCACTTACACAATGTGATGTGATCCTATGTATGCATGTAGCAGCTGAATAGACATATTTCCACATGTATCTCCCTGTTTGGCTGCTGTAGATGCATTTCTCATCAGAACCCACCTGCTAAGCACCTGTATGTCATCCAGTTCCAGCTCAGTCTCCCTTACCTCAGGTTCTTGTGGGTGAATTGGCAGCAGACACTCCTGCATAGGTTGGATAACAACAGTTTGGAGGTCCTATAGAGACTTAGACGTATGTTCCCCTTGCGTCTATCTACGCTTAGATATGTGGAACTGGGGAGGTAGTGGGTGGGCAGGCGTACCCATAGTACAGTAAGGCTCCCTTTCCTTCCCCCCAAAGAAGCTTAAATAGCGCTAGGGCAGCCAACCAGCCTAGGCTAGCTCTGACATAATCGGAGGGACAAAAAGCATTTTGTATCCCTGAATTTGCTAGTACTAGCTCTAGGCTATGCCAGCCTGGGATGCTGGTACTATAGCAGAGAAATCTGCAGCGCCATTAAGTGCCTGACCATTCTGGCACTGGTAGTACTACAAATTCCAGCAGACCCATGGCTGCCAAGGGAATAAAGACCCAGTCAGCCCTCTTTATTGCTCATTCAGGCTGGCATCAATGACATCCTCTTCAGTTGTAATAAATCCAGGGGTCATGACCAAAGATCATGGTCTTTGCAACAAAAAAACACATTGCATGACAAAGTACTAGCTCACTAAGAGTTCCTTCCACAGATGCGCTCTTAGTATCAGTATAGTCACATATATATATATATATATATATATATATATATAACCTGTGGATTTCCCACAACCTGAACTCATTTAATAAACAAAAACGTGTGACATTGAGATGGTTTCTCCACTCTGGCTCTCGTCTCTGCTTCTGATGTGGTTGCAGTCACCCCATGTTTCTTTCTCTCGCTGGGCACTGGGTCCCAGAACCTCCCTCTAAGAAATCACACACTGGATCACGTAGCAGCTTGGTCACTCACTCAGTCAGAGATGAAGCAGGCAGTAATTCAGACTCAATCAGCCACACGTACTCTGAAAGCAGAAAATACTTCAGTCACCCCTTTCAAACACTTCAACCATGCTCTGCTGGGGTCACATTTGCTCTCACATCACAGGCACACCACCTTCTGGTGGTCCAGGGGTATTACATGCAAAAACAGTTTATGAATGAGAGATAGCATTTAATTAGAAGCTACATTTAGCAAACATCAGAGAAAACTACTAAATCACAGAATTGCTAATACTGAATGGTAGTTCAAAAAAATTCCTTTGCAGCCTCATTCGTAAAAGGGTATTTTCACAGGATATAAAAATGTATCCAATTTTATATATAAAAACAAATGAATATGATCAAAAGGCACAAAACTAGATCTGTACTACCGCTGCCAGTCTGTGCTTGTACTTTCTTCCATCTACACCAGTGTTTCCCAAACCCAATCCTCATGGCCGCGTAACAGTGCAGGTTTTCCAGGTCACAAGTGAAATAATTATACCACCTGTGGATCTTTCGAAATGTGAGTCAGTAATGAACACACCTGTGCTCCAGCAAAGAGATATGGAAAACATGCACTGTTAGTGGTCCACGATGACTGGGTTTGGGAAACACTGATCTACACTAAAGCCGTGGTTGCTGATTATCTCCAGATTCTCTATTGTTATCTTAATTTCGTAGTAACTTTGCAGCTTCTGCAAACCCTGGTGTGGTAGCCATGAATATAGAGCAGTGTTTCTCAAACCCAGGCCTCAGGACCCCTAACAGTGCATGTTTTCCTGGTGACAAAGGAAATATGTGGATCTGTTACAATGTGTCAGTCAGTAATGAATACACTGTGCTAAAGCAATAAGATATTAAAAACATGCACTGTTAGGGGTCCTGAGGACTGGGATTAAGAACCACTGACCTAGAAGACCAGTGAAAAATCACTGTAAGACAAAACAATATATTTACCTTCATATGAAACTGAAACCTGCTATAATAGGGTGAAAATTTCCTCATGACACGTGGTTCAGGTCAAATCACATTGTAAAACCTACAAGGTTTTTTTTTAGGGAGGGAGCTGGAAAAAATTAGACCTGTGTTTGGCTGATTGGTGTAATAGTTTAATTCAGTTTGAGTTGCAGGCTCCATGGGAGCAGTCCATTCGGTACATAGGTTTTATATTTTTAATCTCTCATAGATTACAAGATTTCCTTTGGATTATTGCCTAATACAAAAGAAATGTATTGCTTATGGAGCCAATATTTATTAATTATTTGGGCAAACATTTTTTAAGGAGATACAACATGGAGTGCACACTTGTGGCACTAAAAGGTCAAGTTTGCACTGCTGTCTATGCGCATGCTGACGCTTGCAGTTTTACAAATGCCGACATGCAATGATAGTCATGGCCTAACACTGCATGCTGACATTTGTAGTGCCACAAGAGGTTCCACTATATTTTTACAGTATTAACATGGTACCCACAGGCCAGGAGTATCAGAAGAGATCCAGTGCAGCATGCAGTCTGAGCTATCTAGTCTGTCAGGACCACTTTTTTGTTTTTACTAATAAATGGCAGCTCGTCATGTGGTTTGGCAAACTGCTGCCTAATACATGCACTTTGATGTGCGGTTTGGCCTTTATCACATGAAAACATGCTGTTTGAGAATCCCTCACTTTAGAAAATCTGCCCCTTATTCTGAGTTAATTACTAAAGCTAATGTTATAGCAGATGGCAATTAAATGGGAAACTAAGAAGGTGTGGGGGTGTGTGTGTGTGTGTGTGTGTGTATGTGTGTATATATATATATATATATATATATATATATATATAGTGTGAGATAGGCAGATATATGAAATAAGCAGTACCTAACACATCAGCTGAAGAAACTATCTGGAGATAAAGTATCTTGAGCAGGAAGAGTGTAGATTGCTTGACAAATAATAGAATTTGACTAGCAAGTTATGCCTGAAAATAGCTATCTATACATAGTACACCCTCCCTTGCTAATGGTGCTGTTGACATATATTGTGGGTTTGAAGAAAGGAGGTAGCATATGATTGGTTGTGAACGGCTTACACAAGAAGTCATGAAATGCAGTTAAAAAAATCATACTTAACCATTCATCCTTTTAGTGAAACCTAAGCGGGGGCTTATAAGTCACATCCACCAACCCTTAATAATTGTATGCATACACTTCTATATGCACATGTAAACAAAGCCTTTGGGGGTCCCCAAAGGTCATAAAAATGGTGCATCCTGGGTAAGACACAGGGTTTAATGTTACATTCCTATTTCCCACAAGTAATAAAGCACCATCTCTTCTTTGAATATATAACAAGTCTGAATATAAAAGGACAGGAGTGGAGCATAACTGCACTGTTTATGTGAGCTATATTTTCATTGTACACCTGTTTCTGCTAGAGGTCACATGACCGATGCCACGTTCTCAAAAGGCGCAGTGACACTGACGAAAAGAGGTAGGTCTACTTATTACAGCAATCAATGTATTTAACACCAACACCCTACAGAGAAAGCAAACCCAGGCTCAAATAAACTGCAGTCTCTCCTTGCGGTCACAAAGGATATGCTTCTTGGTGGATGTACTTATATTTCCATGATAACCGAGATGGGTCAAGTTGTTACTGGTCCCTAAAGCCGTTGATTTCCATAATACACACAGTATCGCAATAAACCTAACCCATCGCTTCTCCTTATACCCGGTTTCTAGATCAGAGGTTCTTCAATATGTATTTATCCTGATGCTTCACTTTTTACTTTTTTTCCAGAAGAAAAATATTACAAAAACTACATTTGATATCCTGAAGGAAATCAATGCGATCAGTGTTTGCTATCTAACAATTCACCATTTTTATAAGCTGTAGGCTTTATAGACATCTATGAAGTCCTGTAATCTTTTGAAGATCAGTCAGTTTAGGAACCATTTTTCTAAAATCTAGTCGTATAAAATGATGCTGTAGAGACTTTTCTTTCCTTTTTTTGTCATATATATTTGAATTTCCAAATGTAGCTATTAAATGTTCTTTTCTCTACAGAATGTTTCTTTCTCTACCTTGATTGTAGTATAATATTTACAATTTATGGGAGAGAGGGATACATTACTGGGTGTTCAGATGTTCAAAGTTCTTCAAGTCTCAGCAACATCACTAGTGAATTAAGTTTGATTTCAGCACATACAGACACTTTTACTTGTAGCAGCCTAAAGCAGTACAGGAAGATTTAAAACGTGCATCAACCATTTAGGAAACCTAAAGGGCACTGCCAGCATGTTTGTTATAAAGATAGGGACGGATAATCTCTATTTTTACAGCTAGGAAAGTTGCAGTCAAGCAGTATAACAAATATTAAAATGGAAGACAGATACGTGTCTGAACCCACAGTCTGGTCTAAACATCTGTAACGGATAACCTTTGTGAATATATTCAGCTATATAAAAGTCCCAGAACTTAATACAAACAAAGTGTATATCATGAAGATAAACTTGTAAAATTCATGGATACATTACACAAGTGGAGGTTTGTTAATGCAGGATCGTTGCTGGTATGGCATCCTATAGGTCTGTGCTATGGATGAAAGTATAGAGAAGGAAGAAGAGAAAAATCCCCATTACCCATTCAAATAAACATGCATAGAAACTTTTTCTGGTTTGGTTCATGTTTGATGTAAACAGAAGATTCATGTCACCAGAGGCATCAGTAAGTAAGTCTTCCAAACGTTCTCTGTAGCTTGATTACAATGCAACAGAGGGAACCTAAAATACGTTTCTGTAAGCAAGCCCTAGTATAAGTAAAATTAAGCTCAAAATCTATCTATCCCAAATCTAAAATCTTGCAATACTTTAGATGCTGTAAACTGGCAATTAAAAGTTTGCAATATTTGATTAATGAATCCAGTCAATCTTGTTTTTAACTTTGCATAAAAAAGACCAAAAAATGTTCTCCCAATATGGGCATTTTTATTTATTGCAAAATCCAGTCTCTGTACACTACACACCAGGTAAAATGAACGTTATACAAGCAGAACTGCGTTGATGCACCCATCATTTTCAGGATTGTTTGTGACTTGTGCATATTTTCCTAAGGAAAGAAAAGGAAAAGTTTATTACGTCAATTGTATAAAGGTCAGCTCCTTGTCTAGCTGCCATGCTATTTTCACATATCAGACCGTCCAGTCACAAAGAATACAATGCAGATTAGAAATTCAAACTTACCCCAAATAACTTTGCCTCCTTGCGTTACAAGACCAAGCTCACTGACATTCACCTCAATGACTGTTCCCTTTGTGATAACACCTAGAGTTGTGTAAAGTGGTGACGAGGGATTCTTCTTTACACCGAGGATAGGTAGGCAGAATGTGGCTTTCAGTTCTGGATGAGTGACGTGTGCCTTTTTAAAACGTAAACCCTGTGAAAATAGAAAAAAAAAAAAAACATTGGTCAGGATGGAATTTAGACAAAGGAAATCAAAGTGTAAATAAGACAGAATTATAAGTTTGTGAGGTCACCAAGAACAATGTAAAGCCATAGCGGTGAAGACTTTGAGAACTTCAAGGGGAGTGAGGATGATAAATAAGACAAGGGCGTATTTTAAAACCATGACAAAAGCACATTTTTATCTGGAATTACAAGGAACTCACCATAGGTCTGATAAACCTTTCATACTTTGGAGGTTTTCGGGTGAATCCATCGCCAACAAAGCAAACTTTGGTGACCATCCTCTTCCATGCCTTCTTCTTCCTCTTCCCTGTGCGGATAACTTTAAGTACTTCTGTTTCACCTTGAGCACGCACTTTGGGCAGAGGAACCTCCCATTTACCCTAAAACCAATTCAAACAACATTACATTTACATGAAGTAATTTCTGAACCCAGATATTTACTAGTCATTGTGACAACTTTTTACTTACTGCTTTCTCTTTTCGCTTTTGCTTAATCATATTGGAGAGAACTTTGGCTCGACTTTGCCCCTCTCTGTCTAGCAGATATGCTGGCACGGCACCTTCTGGTGTCTTCTCATCATTCTTCTGTTTGGTGTTCCTCTTTTCATGCATTTTAATGCTAGGAATAACGGGAAAATGAAGGTTATTAATCTACCAAAAGATACTTTTCATTATCCCACCTTGCAATTTCCATATACAGCTATGTGATCGAATATCAGGAAACCTGTTATCCAAAGAAGTCAGCAAACTTATATAAAAAAATAAATAGTTGCCCATGTTCTGTGATTAGCTTTACACAGACATGATCACTAACTGTGAGGAGATACTCTGAACACATAATGATGGGGGATTGCATGGACAACTTAGGGAAATTTAAAAGGATTTTTTTTAAATGTGGTTTACTATACTCTAGGCATGGCACTCTTCATTTTGGAAAACAATTTCTGGAAACTCAAAGCAACAGGCGTTTTAGATACCACATTCCATACCTGTAGACATCGGACATCTACAACCTTATACAAAAGGATAATTTGAACATACCACTATCCATACCAAAAGTATTTGCAATGTGATCTGATAAAATCCCACTCATTATTATTGTTTATTTGTTAGGTGCCACAAGGTTTCCGCAGCGCCGTACACGGCACAAACAGTCCACTATACAGGGTAAAACAATACAGAACAATAAACACAAAGTACCAGTACTTCAGAAACTCCAGGCAGGCAAATATTGTAAAGACGGAGCGGAAGAACAGGTGTGGAGATAGGAGGGGAGAGGGGCCCTGCTCATGCGAGCTTACATCCTAAGGGAGGGTAAACAAAATCAGGCACAAGAGGGAACCAGTGAAGCAAAGGGGAGAGAAGAGGAGCCAGGGATATGGGAGAAACAGAAGAGGTTAAGTGGGTGGTTGGTAGGCCTTAAGGAACAGGTGAGTTTTAAGCGCCCGCTTGAAGGAGCACAGATTGGGTGAGAGAGAGATGGAGCGAGGGAGGTCGTTCCAGTGAAGGGGGGCAGCTCGGGAGAAGTCTTGTATTCTAGAGTGGGAAGAGGTGATCAGAGTGGAGGAGAGGCGGCGATCATTGGCCGAGCGCAGGGAGCGGGCGGGAGTGTGAATGGAGAGGAGGTTAGAGATATAAGGGGCAGTAGACTGGGAGAGAGCCTTGTAAGTGGTGGTGAGGAGTTTGAAAATGATTCTGTAGGGGAAGGGGAGCCAGTGTAAGGCAAGACAGAGGAGGAGCGGCGTGAGAGGAAGATGAGTCTCGCAGCCGCATTATAGAGCGGAGGGGGGCGAGGTGGGAGCAGGGGAGGCCAGTAAGGAGGAGGTTGCAGTAGTCGAGGCGGGAAATGATGAGAGCATGGATGACAGTTTTGGTGGCATCTTGAGAGAGGAAGGGACGGATGCGGGCAATGTTACGGAGTTGGAAGCGACAGGCTTGGGCAAGGGATTGAATGTGGGGGGCAAAAGAGAGAAAGGAGTCAAGAGTGACTCCTAGGCAGCGGAGTTGGGTGACAGAGGAGATAGTGGAGTTGAACGATTATAGAGAGGTCATGATGGGAAGGGAGTCTGGGTGGGGGAAAGACAATGAGTTCAGTTTTGGAGATGTTAATTATAAGAAAGCGTGAAGACATCCAGGATGAGATGGCTGAGAGGCAGTCAGTTACATGAGAGAGGATGGAGGAGGAAAGATCAGGAGAAGAGATGTAGAGTTGAATATCATCAGTATATCGGTGATACTGAAGACCGAACGAAGAGATGAGAGCTCCAAGGGAGGAGGTATAGAGCGAAAAAAGTAAAGGGCCAAGAACAGAGCCCCGAGGGACTCCGACAAGGAGAGGGGAGGGTCGAGGAAGAACCAGACGTGGATACAGAGAAGGAGCGGTTAGCAAGGTATGAGGTGAACCAGGCATGGACAGAGCCAGAGAGAGTAGAGTTTGCAGCAGGAGGGGGTGGTCCACGGTGTCGAAGGCCGCGGAGAGGTCGAGGAGGATGAGCATGGAGTAGTGACCCTTGGATTTTGCTGATAGGAGATCATTAGTAACTTAAGCCAGGGCTGCTTCGGTGGAGTGGAGGGGGCGGTAGCCGGATTGGAGAGGGTCAAGGAGGGAGTTGTCAGAGAGGTGTTTGGTGAGGCGGCTGCAGACAATCAAGTAATTTGGAGGCATATGGGAGAAGAGAGATAGGGCGGTAGTTAGCAAGAGAGGTGGGGTCAAGATTGGGTTTCTTTAGGATAGGGGAGATAAGAGCGTGTTTGAATGAGGATGGGACAACGCTAGAGGAGAGCGATAGGTTGAAGAGGTGAGCGAGGTAGGAGCAGGCAGTGGGAGAGAGAGAGCGAAGAAGGTGGGAGGGGATGGGATCAAGAGGACAGGTAGAGGGTGGAGAGGAAAGAATAAGGGATCGAACTTCTTCACCTGAAGTGGGGATGAAGGAGGACCACTGCTGGTTAATGGCGGGAGGTGAAGTGGAGAGGGGGGCGGGAGAGCAGTGGGAGGAGGAGATGTTCTGTCTGATGGCTTCAATTTTGGAAGAGAAAAAGGAGGCGAAGTCAGAAGCAGAGAGGGAAGGTGGGACAGTGAGGGGGGGGAGAGGAGTGAGTTGAATGTGGCAAAGAGGCGGCGGGGATTAGAGGACTGAGAAGAGATAAGGGACTTAAAGAAGGATTGTTTAGCGAGGGACAGGGCAGAGCAGAAAGAGGAGAGGATGAATTTGAAGTGAAGGAAGTCAGCCAGGGAGCGAGATTTCCTCCAGAGGCGTTCAGCTGTGCGAGAGCACTTTTGGAGGGAGCGGGTGAGTTTGGAGTGGCAGGGTTGGGGAATAAGGCGATGACGGCGGATAGAAGAGGCCGGGGCAACGGTGTCCAGGGCAGTAGCGAGAGATAGGTTATAGAGAGAGGTCGCCTGATCAGGGCAGGCCAGAGAGGGAAGGGGTGATAGGAGAGTATCATGGAGGGCAGGTCAGAGGAAAGATAGTGGGGGAACCAGGCGGCGAAGTTCTCAAGAAAAAGAGAGGTAGGGCCAGGGGGACGATAAATGACAGATGCGGAGGTGGATGGGGGAGAAGAGCCGAATGGAGTGGACTTCAAAGGAGGAGAAGGAGAGGGAAGGTAAAGTGGGTATGACCCGGAAAGTGCAGTTAGGGGATAGGAGGAGGCCCACTCCCCCACCTGGCCGCTCGTCTGGTCTGGTGGAGTGGGTGAAAGAGAGGCCGCCATAGGAGAGAGCGGCAGGGGAGGCAGTATCAGAAGAAGTGAGCCAGGTTTCGGTTAAGGCAAGAAGATTAAGAGAGTGAGAGATGAAGAGGTCATGAATGGAGGACAGTTTGTTACGGACAGACCTGGAGTTCCAGAGGGCACACGAAAAAGGGAGGGATGGAGAAGGGGAGATATGGATGAGGTTGTCAGGGTTGAAGGAGCGAGGGGGGGGGGGGGGGTGAGAGATGGGACTGAGAGATTTGGGCCCTTGGTGGGGACAGGGGGAGAGGATGGGTATAGGAAAGGAGCGAGGCGGCATGATGAGAGGTAGGGGATTAAGAGAACGGCCGGAGGAAGCGGGGGAGGCAAGAGGATGGAGCACAGCCGAGAGGGCAGCGGTAGGGAGCCGAGGTGGAACAGAGCAAATTAGAAGCAGGGACAAAGCAGTGTAACCAATGTAGACAATGTAAATGGAGAGCAGTGGCAAAGCAATAAAACAATGTAAAGTGGAGGAGAATGAAATCACGATCTAAGCAATGTAGACAATGTACAGTGGGGAACAATAAAATAAAGGTGGAATAAAATAAATAGATTAAATTAAATAGATTGGTGGTAAGGTGAAATTAATGAAATCAAGATCTAAGCAATTAAGACCGCGTGCAGTGGGGAACAATAAAATAAATTACTAGACATCCCATCAGAAGTCAAAGGAAAATATATGCAGATGCATGTGGATTCCCTATTGGCCATCAATCTTTATTGTAGCACTTAGCTCTCTGAATAAATAGTATGTGATCATACTTTTCTAATTATGACACTTGTACGTAGAAGCAGTTTATAGATGTTTAAACTACTACTTAGGAAGGGTCTTTGTTTCATTGGTCTGCCATTACCACTTAACAGTTATAGGTAACCTTCAGGACATCAGCCAGCCACTTACGTTTTCTTCATCTGTATCTTCTCAGCATGGCGTTGCTTATGGTACAGTTTGGCCTTTAGACCAATGAGTTTCTTTGCTTTTTGTGATCGCTCATGAGCCTCTCTGCTCTCCTTCTTTCTCTTCTTTTCATGGTAATCCAAGCGATAACCATACCGCTTACGGTGCAATTCGATGTATTCATTCTGAGGCTATAGATAACCAAACAAATTCAATAGATTAGCAACACAAACCTAATTGATTAACATTAAATCTTCACTTCATATATTCTATTCTTAAACATTTCAATGCACAAAACTTTAACTAGCCTTTGACTCACATATCTTATCTGGTGTTACCCCTGACCAAAGCAACAAGACAGTGACTGTCTGAATCTTTTAATACATATCAATAACGTCCTTACATTAACATTAACCAGAAGGCAATGATTGATTTTTCACGACTCACATATGGCCTTTTTTGTTTGCAGAAAAGCAGCACACAACAAGAGTCTGTGGCAACTACACCATTATACTGGTGATCACAACCCACCTGTGTTAGGACCAAAATATTTGTTCACAAATCTAAAATATTAGGCTGCATGATTGGGCTGGGCACTGGTGACATGAGCCAAATTAAAGGTGTATATCACACATATTTAGACCAAAACATTGGAAAGGACATGTGGGACCTGAAGGTGGAATACATAAGATTCAAGCACATTGTAAGGGAGAAAAGAACATGACAAATAAAATCACAGGTGATCTCACCACCTTCTGCAAGGACCTGGACCTATTTTTCCTAACTGTAGCTTTCTAAATACTGTAAGTCAGACACACTTGTAATTAGTATAAGCAAACACATTTTCTCAAGTATCAAATACATAGACACACTAACATAAACCAGCTGCAAATATAAAGATATAAAAGTAATTATGAACAAACTGTTTGAAGGTTGTACCAACAAACAAATGAATCAGCATAAAAATAAAAAAGACAGCCATGTATGTGTTTGTTACTATTGTACCTCTTAATACAACTGTTCATAACTACTGACAATGCCAGTAGTTATTGATATACATATCAACAAAACACCAAAATTGTTCGCATCTGTACAACTGGGGATTAAGCAATAATCCCATATCAATATAAACAAATGCAAAATAAAGTCAGGTATCTTCAAAACATTTCACAACTATCAATAAGGGCTTGAAGACAACCTATCATTAATAATAACGGGTGAAGATCTAAATATAAGTGGAACATTACCTATTACTACTAGTAAGGGGTGACTATTTACAGGTGAATGAAAGATGAGATCTTATTAATAAAACTGGATGAAGAACTAGAGGTAGATGGATAATAGTCTATAATTAATAACAAGGGGACGAAGATCTACATAGAGTTGGAAAACATTATTAATAAGGCGATGAAGAACTGCAGATGGATGATACCCTATGTATACCAGTGAGAGCACACAGCTGCTACTGTAACACTACATGTTCCATAACACAGGCCTCTGTACTGTGTACAGGATGCTCCCAGGCAGACACATGTACGGCCACGGTACAGCTGTTACACCGAGTACACAATGACGTCAGGTCTCCTCACCATGGTGTCACCGCTGGGCTGTGCTCTCCGGTGTCTCCTGTGGTCCCGGGCTGGGTCTAGATGTGTTGAGGGCTCAGCTGGATGAAACTATCGGCCCAGGGAGCTCCGGGCCACAATCACCGAGCAAAGATGGAAGTGGAAAAGGAAGGCTCCGCCCACCCCGCGGGCATTGCGTCACTTCCGGGATCCCAGCTCGGATTCCTATTGGGTTTGTTTTGTATGTAGTCAGTAGTCTGTGGGAGGACGTTTTATTCATGGCTGTCCAGTCTGCCGAGACCACAGATAATATCCTATTAACCAAGTCTAGCAGCGGAACGGTTCATGCAAGGCTTGGTCTCCAGTAAGAGCATAGTATCTGTGGCAACCGGGGAAAGGAATTCTGGGAAGAAGGTCAGACATTATTATTATGTTTTACGTGATGACGTAATTACGTTTCAGTCAGGAGAGAGCAGTGGATGGACCTGAAGGTCACATGTGGGGTGTATGGTAACATGTGACTGCACAGGGATACTGACAGCAGTGGATGGACCTGGAGGTCACATGTGGGATGTATGGTAACATGTGACTGTACAGAGATACTGACAGATGAGGTAATGACAGACTAGCATTATGTGTACTAAGACCTTGTATCCTAATTACCATTCTAATAACATGTTTAGTTTATGTATGGGAAGAAACAATATATAGGTCAGGCTTAGGTGACTCCTGGTTCCTGTGAAACTACAAATCCCTTCATGCATTATAAATGGAGACTTGTAGTTCCTCAAGTCGGGAACACATGCTGGGATTTGTAGTCACACAACAGCTGGAAAACCAAAGGCCAGTTACTTTGTGGCTATTACCACAGTTAAATTACAGACTAGCTGACATGCTAGGACTTCTAGTTCTACAACTGCTCTTAGGGGGATACTCAATTGTCAGCGGGATTGCTGAAAATCCCGTGGTCCGCGCAGGATTACCGTTATTACGGTAATCCTGCATGGAAAAACCGTTAATACAGTCATTTACTCGCTGGATTTCAGCGAGAGATTGCCGTATTAACGGTAATATTTTTTTAGCGCTCGATCCGGCGCACAATTGAATACCCCCTATGGGGCATATTCAATTGACGGCGGGATCGCCAAAAATCCCGTGTTCTAAAAATATTACCGTTAATACGGTAATAGCTCCCTGAGCTACGAGCGGAAATCCAGCGAGTAAATTACCGTATTAACAGTTTTTACGTGCAGGATTACCGTATTAACAGTAATACTTTTCGAGCGCAGGATTTTCGGCGATCCTGCCGTCAATTGAATACCCCCCTTAGAGCCACAAGTTGTAAGTATTCTGATAGAGGTATGGGCCTCATGCAGAGTGAGACGTTCTCCCGTTTGCTGAGCGTATCTTTGCACTTTTTTTCTTCACACTGTGTGTGTTCAGAAAGTGAACATACAGAACTGCTGCTAATCAGACCTGTCACATTTTACCTCTTACAACTCCTTATGCTTGAAGAGGCGGGGAGGGAAGGGGTGGTCTGACGTAGGCAATGTGCAGTAAGGGAGTAGTTGATTAATTGACTGGGACGCAGTAGCAGTTATATCATATTTACCAACTTTTGAATGTTGCCCTCTGGGAGATCTTGGAGGGGAGGTGGGTGTGTAATGACATGAGCGGGCTCAGCGAATTGCGTCATTATGGCCCTGCCCCCAGTGACGTAATGACGTTAATACATAATTTTACCGCGGAGGGGTGGCCCAAAATGACGCGATTCCAAGAGAATCGCATCGTGGAGGCTCCAAATCCTAGTAAAGGGGGCAGATGCGGGAGAATTCCCTCCTCTCCCAGGAGACCTAACCGGATTTCAGGAGTCTCCAGGGAGAGAGGGCAAGTATGACATACGGTTGAAAAAGTGTTTTTTATTTGCAGCTAGGTCAGGGGAAGGTGTACGTAGAGGATGATGAACTCTCGAAGAGCTTGTAATTAGAGATGTGCAAATGAATCACAGATGCTTATCGAGACTTTAGTCGTCGCTTGACCGTAGTTGTTTATGTATGTAGAGGTTTTTCCTCCTGTATTAGCCAGGTAATTACATTGCTTCATAGCAATTGAGTTTGTAACACATAAAAAGTTTATGTACAGTTTTCAAGTTGGATATAAGGGCCATTCAATATCAAATGGTCCAGAAATAAATTAATTAGTTGCTTGACCATTTTTTTTTTTTAAAAATATTTTTGTGTGTGATGACCCCTGTAAGTTAGTAGTTAGAAACCACCATTACTTTATTATTTACATTTATATGAAAATGGTGGCCATTTTTGTATCGTGACATATGACATTTCTTCGCTGTTGCTGATGTTTGGGGTAAATGCAATATCTCCGCTCCGAAAAGTCAAAGAAAGCTGGGATAAAAAAAAAAAATTCAGCCCATTTCAAGCTACATTCTTATCATTATAACTATTTCCCTACCTCTCTTCCTTATGGCTGAAATGTAAGCCCAAAGTTAATTGTCAGATTTCTTTTTTTTTTTTAAAAAAGCCCATATTTTGTACTTTATTTTAGTGGGAAGGAATAAAATTTCATAGCTGTAATTTTTTTTAGAGAGTAACTATGTACTCAAAGATTTGACAAACACATTTTGAGTTATCTATGTTTTCTACTTTTTTATTAGAGCACTTTGAAGTTGCTCGTTTTTCCTTTTTTCACTAAAATTTACCCCTAATATATCTGGTGGGGGACATGATAACTATTTCAAATTCACAGCATACACAGTACTCTATGAGGGGTAACTGTAAAATATATTTGGAGTTTGATATTCCATGGGGAAGAAAGTTACATTAAGAGCAAATGTGTTAAAAGTGCATTCCAAAATACAATGTAAATGTAGGCTATTTTAATGAATATTTACCTACAAAGGAATTAAATGTAATATTTGGTAATATTTTGCAGGAGTGAAGTAGGTTTGGAAATCCACGATGTTTGGACAGGTCTGAACATGCGGGCAGCACGGTGGTCTAGTGGTTAGCACTTCTGCCTTACAGCACTGACGGTCATGGGTTTGATTCCCGACCATGGCCTTATCTGTGAGGATTTTGTATGTTTTCCACGTGTTTGCGTGGATTTCCTCCGGGTGCTCCGGATTCCTCCCACACTCCAAAAACATACTGGTAGGTTTTTTGGCTGCTAACAAATTGACCCTAGTCTGTCTGTCTGTCTGTCCTGTCTGTGTATTAGGGAATTTAGACTGTAAGCCCCAATGGGACAGGGACTGATGTGAGTGAGCTCTCTGTACAGAGCTGCGGAATCAGTGGCGCTATATAAATAAATGATGATGATGATGCTCAGACATGCAACAGCAGAGGAAGGGACTTTCACACTCTCAGCCAGTCATTCTGGTGGCCTCACTTGAACTGAATGGTTCTGCCTCTGCTAGTGCTGCATAGTGTGACTTAGTGTATGTTTACCATGGATGTTGTTCAGTGTTCTATAGGAAAGAATAATAATGAAGAATGTCCTAAAAATGTGTAGGGAACTGTATCTAAGAAACTAAAGCAGATAAGTGACTGATGAAAAAAGGCAAAACAAGAGTAGGTGCTCATGTGTCTTCAGTCTGCAAGTATCATGAAAAGAAATACCTGGATAAATACCATTATTTTTTTGGCCTGTCTTGCATTGACCCATATAAAAGCCATAAGAAGCCTGTGACCAAAGGTTTGAGAGAAAGTTATCAGGGGTCAAAGGTTGAAGCAACCAGGGCTGGACCACTCCATATGGATTGACCCGTAAGTGTCTGAGGGGGTGTGTCTGTTGCCAAGCCTATGCATCTGCTACTCATTCAGACCTGGCTTCATCTTCAAGTCTGAGTATATAGCGTGCATACATATACACTTTATTATTATTATTACCATTTATTTATATAGCGCCACTAATTCCGCAGCGCTGTACAGAGAACTTGCTCACATCAGCCCCTGTCCCATTGGAGCTTACAGTCTAAATTTCCTAACACACACAGACAGATACACAGACTGGGGTCAATTTGTTAGCAGCCAATTAACCTATTAGTATGTTTTTTGGAGTGTGGGAGGAAACTGGAGCACCCTGAGGAAACCCACGCAAACATGAGGAGAACATACAAACTCCTCACAGATAAGGCTTTGAAAGCAACTTTTTCAATCACAAGTTATGCTTAAGTTCCACTCTGAATCAGGCCTTGCATTTACATTTTTCCCCTTGAAAACATAAGTGGAAAATTAGCGTGGGAATCAGGAGCAGTACACAATCAATTGTTGGGAATAATTATATTCCCAGTTTTACTTCAGATTAGGCTTTATAATATATGTGTGTGTGTGAGGGGGCTCTGTTCTAAGTCATCAATTGTTGAACTTCTGTGTTATTCAGGTTCATGTGGAGCATTATGTTATCTAATTAAGTTACAGATTGGTATAAACTGCATGTATTGTCTGTTATAGGTTGTTACTCTATTTGTCTGTAAACTGCAGAAAACAAAGGAGAAAAGATGTTGGCCCTGTTAAAGTGTTTGCCTGTGAAGTCCTCTGCCACTTACTATATATACACAGAGGTAAGTATTGGTGTATGAGTTAATTCTCAGCCCAGAGTAAGAGACCACCTTTTAATAAAGTGTACGGAAAACAAATTGCTGTGAAGTAACTAAATTTATGTGGGCAAGAAACATTACAGTGCAAGGCACTAGATGTGTGGAGTTGGCAGAGAGGCTGGTAGACATGTGGGATAAATAATTTGCATTAATTTGCATACAGGTGGTAGTGTAGGCAGAAGGAGCTAGGTATAGAGGGAGAAAAGCAGAGGGCAAAGAGAAGAGCCATGAGGGACCCCAGCAGAAGGCCTGGAGTGGAATGGAGTGTGTGCAGGAGAAGAGGGTGGTATCGAAAGACGAAGAAGTAACAGAGTGAGCAGATCATTTGTTACATTTTACTGAGACTGTCCTCACAAAAGTAGGGTAGAGAAGCCTGATTTTAGAGGTTCGAGGATGGAGTGAGAGGAGAGAAAGTGGGTTAAGTGGTTGTACAAAAGCCTGTCAAGTAGTTTAGAAGGAAAATGGAGGAGAGAAACAAGGTGTTAGTTGGAGAGAGGTATGGTCAAGAAGTGTTTTTCTGTGGGTAGGAAAATGAAGTCATGTTTGAAGACAGAGGGGAAAGTGCCAGTGGAGAGGAACAGGTAAGTTAGGGCAAGCATTGGGGGGGAGGGAATCGAGGAGTCGGGAGTTAACAGTTTTAGAGGAGAAAGAACTGAGGGTGGGTAGGGGAGTAGGAGAAAGTGTGTGCGGGTGATGTTGGATGAGAGGAGATTCTTTCGAGGAATCTTGTAATTTTATGTTTTAAAAAATTAAATTGAGTAAGCACAGAGCTCCCTAGGCTAAAATACTTGGGTACAAACCAGCACATGTTACTTATAACTGATTAACACTAATGTCTGTTTGTTTTTGGCTACATCACATTTGTGCTTTTATAGAATGATCAGGAAATATGAAATGAACATAACTCACTGTTATTTCTCTTAGTGTGTACATTGCTGTAACAGACATCTTCTACTGTGTAGTAGAGCAAAACACCATAAGGACCATGCCAGGAACTACAGCTTGCCAGCAGGTATAGTTACAGTATTACCACACAATTTGTGGCTTGTATCTTACAGGGAATATTTGCATAAACTCTTTGTTGATGTTTTATATCTCCAGTTTCATGTGCTTAATCTTGAATTCTAATAGTGTGCTGAATGCAGATATTATAGAGTAGAGATTGGGAATCTAGGCTGTATCGGGGAAAAATGGTATCTTCTGAAAACTAAGATATTTTGTAGTGATTAAGGGCAACAGAAATTTGTTTTAAAATCTGTGTGAAACAACGGATAAAGGTTCAAATCGTATAGCGAAAAGTATGCTTTCCTTAATTAACAATATAGGTCAATATTTAGAGCACACAGATGGGTTCCTCTTTAGGAATGACCGCAATGTTGGCTCTAAGAAGCACTGGATGCCGGGAGTCTTTGAAAGGCCTTCACTTCACCAAAAACATCTGAGAATTCTGCTTGGAGTAATGCTTTTTGCAAGTTGTTCGGCTTAGGAAGGGTGTCCTTATGTAGAAAGCCGTTGTAATGTTCTGTGTAAAACTCCTGAAAGCATTGTAGTATTTGAAGGTCTTGTGCAGTAATCTTGAGAATCACAGCTTGCATATACCTAGTTGGCCAGGACCTAGTTTTCGAGCTAGCATTGTGTCTGTTTGTTTTTCTTTTCATAGAATTAGGGACCCAAGTAAAACATAGCCGCATCGGCTTTTTTTCATCTGAAGGAGATAGAGCTTTGGTTAAGGGAGAATCTGCTTAAACACCTCTGGTAGGTATAGCGGTGTGTCTGAAATCTCTTCTGAAACTCCATTCAGCTGCACAGTGTTCACTGGCTTCTATTGTTGGCATCTTTAGATGTTACTCGTGCTGAATCATTGTGATCAATTATATTTGCCATATGGTCTGCATGGTACCATATTTTGTTGTCCGTGCATCTTCTCTCTGGCTGCCAGGGTCAATACTTCTGTTGCAAGTGCACTGGTGGACTTATGTAGTTCTGTTGGAATCAAATTTTGAGCGCTGATTCTACTTGTGGCCCAGTTGAGACTGGTGTGGCCCAACTCTTATGTTTTCATAGCAGAAATCGCTGCCATTTTGCATATGAAATTAAATGTAGCAATGATGGGAGAAGTCTTGTTGTGTACCTGCAGCAGATCATTTTTTAAGTTAGAAGACATCTGTCTAGGTGAGTAGCCTGTGAAGTTGACTGCTTTGTTGGCAAAGAAATTGAGTACCGCATAGTAAAATCTTAGAAGAGCCTAAGAGGAAACAGAGCCCAACGGAAATGCACTTTACTCTGTTAGCTGTCTTGACAAACTTGCTTAACTTTGATTATATTTAGAATTTGTTGTGATATTTCCTTACGTTAGGGTGGTTTCATATGGGTGCTTTTAAATGCTTCATTTGTTGAACCCAATAAAAGCATTGTTCTGAAGCTGTCCAAAGCTTGAGCAGTGATGAATTACAGTCAGTGGGAATGTTTGCCTGTCACATAAGAGCACATAAAGGCTTAAGCCACCTTTAAATGCTATTACTTGTCTGGGGTCTGGTGTTCGTCTAACCGGGTCCACAAATATCATCTGTAATGATCTCCTTGCTTCTTTAGTGCCCTGTTTAACTTAATGCCACAAACTGGGCAATTCACCTGAGATTGGCAATAGATGGGCTTAAAATTAGCAATGGTCAAAAATAATCTGATCGTTATCGTTTGACTAATCAACGGTCATTCCTGTAAATCCATTTGCTATTTCCCCATGGGGTTGTACTGTGTCCCACTGCTGATTTTGGTTTAACTTTTACAACTACCATTGTTTTAATAGCAACGCAGGACCCAATATTGACATTGTCATTGCTGAGATTTAAGTACATATTGCTCATTTATTGACATTATTTAGGGTTCAGAAGACATGAATACACACATTGGGCCTCCCTGATTCATTAAGCAAGAAATTGAGTAAGTTTTCTTACTTAAGTGTTCTGAATAAAACCATTCTGCAATGCAAGGAGTGGAAATGAGTTTATTATTTTGCACATAAGGAAACTACTGGCTGTTTTTTCATGTAACACACAAATACTTGATAGCTTATTTGTACACTGAAATTTAAAGTTGACCTAGGAAAAAAAAAGCCAGTATTTTCCTTATGTGCAGAATAATAAACTAATATGCACACCTTGCATTATAACATGGTTTTGTCCAGGAGAAAAAGTAAGTAAAAAAACAAAGAGTACTTTCCTTAATGAACCAGGACCATTGTTAATAGAGGTAATTTTATTGTTTGTGTTTATTTCCACTAAAACAAAAGCTTACACTCCCGTACCACTGCAACAGCATAAACTGTAGTAAATTGTTTTTTTTCCATTCTGCAGCCGATATCAAATCTTTACGCAGTATCATCAACCCTCCAATATCCAAGTAAGAAATGGCACATTATTCTGGTGTAATATCTGATATCTATGTATTGTATGTGCTCAGGATTAACCATGTACCGTGATATTTAGGTCTTAAGAGACACAATATAGAGTACATGGATGCTTTCCTGTGCCTAAAATGGTGAAACAGTAATATTTAATAAAATGATTTAGAAAGGGATATATAATAAAAAACAAAACCTGAATGTTGACTTCATAATCTTCTAGGAAGAAAGGTAATATGAGCTGTATTTATGAGGATATTGAGTCAAACAGGCACATTTTTTAGCTCGAAATGCAAATTAATTGTCTCAAGTTCGATTCTGAGATTATTACTCAGTATAATAATGAAGAAATATTAAGTGTACATATAAATGTTGTTACTAAATTAGAGTTAATGTAAGGTTGGTAAAGCAGAATTTATTAATGTAATGCACTGACATGACAATCTCTTATTTGACTGATGATTATCTATCCCCTTTAGATTAGATTAAGTTATTTCTTTATTGCTTAATTAAAATTAAGAAAATTGTTTAAAATCAGCAAAATAACATGAAAGTGATATAGTGAGAAATTAACGTGATAATTAAAACACTAAATATACATTCTGTCCCTATATAATTTCCTATCCTGCTCCTATTATATAGGTTATATAAGTTACACTTCAGTTTTTCTTGTTTCTTTACATATTACCCTTTATAGTTGCTGTCTAGATCGTATCCTATTGTACTGTATCCGTTGTTTGATACTTCATACACTATATATATATATATATATATATATATATATATATATATATATATATATATATATATATATATATAATTATGATATATCAGTTGCAACTGGTTCAATTTGTAGTTTGTATTAACTATAGATGCATTTCCTGGAGCTGATGTCACTACCTTCAGCAGTTATTCACAGGTCAATATTTAGACTTTCTTATATATAGTCTAATAGTTAGTTATTATTTCTACATCCTTGTATTAGTGGAGAATTGCTGACTACCTCTTTTTTGCTCCACTAATTCTCGTGAGCTAGACGGAGCCTATTGTATATGTCTTGTTGCCGGTCTAGCCTGCAGGATTTGGTAATCTAAATATTGTTGCTAGCAAAGATATTGCTTAGCTTGAACAAGACATGACATGCTGTTTTGTTACAGGATCAGGAACATAGGGATCATGGCTCATATTGATGCTGGGAAGACCACAACTACAGAAAGAATGTTGTATTATTCTGGTTACATTAGGGCTCTCGGAGGTGAGAGGAATGCAATATATGCTTTATTATGCTGAAGTTAATTTAAAACCCTTTGATTCATTAGTTTGGATACAATTCTGGTTAGTTAATGTCATTGACAGTTTCCAATGGACCATATTTCAGTATTTATTGGCAGGTTGATGAAGCAGCTGTTTTTCCCCTCTAGATGTTGATGATGGTGACACTGTGACAGATTTTATGGCACAAGAAAGAGAGCGCGGGATCACCATTCAATCAGCAGCTGTCACATTCGACTGGAATGGACACAGGATCAACTTGATTGACACTCCAGGTTGTCTCCTAATCCTTCCCCCTGTATCTTGCACAGGAATCCTAATTGCTCCCTTGTTTCTTCTAAACACTTGTTCTGTCTTCCTGCAGGACATGTGGATTTCACCGTAGAGGTAGAGCGCTCATTGAGGGTGTTGGATGGAGCAGTAGCCGTGTTTGATGCTTCAGCAGGCGTGGAGGTATAAGAGAGGATGTTTGTTTATGAACAACGTACTGCGTGGGACTCAGATTACTGATGATGTTGGGCCCCCGTCCTTTGGAGACAGGGCACATTTAGAAAGAAAGTTCAGACTCCACCCCTTTTACCGTGCCCCCTCCCAAAGGTGAAGCCCCGGTTATTTTGAATGTGACTTTTGTATGCATATATTAACGTCCAGACAGAAAACATTCAAAGTATCTTAGAACTTTCTACATCTACTTGCAGAACAGGATTGTGATTAGCCAGCCAGTGTCCTGTCCAAGCCTGCTTGTCTGTACTTAATACTACTATTCTGCAGACTACATACCTGAAGCACAAAATCCCAAAATACAGGTTGCCTGGTTTGGGGCATTAATGAACCAACACTAAAATATATTGATCTGCAACTTTTTGCAGTCAATAATTTTGCTAGTGACCTCACCATTATCTCCGTATTGAAGGAAGAGGTTGATGAGTGCAATTTGCAAATAATTATATCTATAGATTTCTCCCCTTTTCCCCACAGGCTCAGACACTGACCGTGTGGCGACAAGCAGACAAACACTCTGTACCACGACTGTGTTTTTTAAACAAGATGGACAAACCTGGAGCCAGGTACTTATCAGCTATAAAACAGGACATATCTATTCATTTGTTCTGTATATGATGTACCTGTGTTTTGCTCTGTCAAATATGTTATAACTTTGTTAGCAAATATCAGCTGCTCTTGCCATTGTCTGTAGAAAAAAAATCGGAATTAGTTTCTACTAAATATATTTGGACATGTTGGTGAACTACCATCATTGAACAAGGGTGACGTGTGTGAGCACTGGCTGAAGAGGAGTGGAATAGGCATTAATACACACTGGCATTTATTATAGTAACCTGCAAGTAATTAAATAATATAGGCATTTTGTGTTTTAGGAATATGAATTATTATAGATAGTTTACTGAAAATCTGTTATGGAAACATAGAGGTAAAGTAAATTCTCCAGGAAGAGCCTCTGGACATCACCCCGGATACTACAGTACAGGAATCTCTGCTCAGTATTGCTTGCACTTTATAAGGTATAAGGATTTCAGAACTCTGCACTTCTGTGACTAAAGCGATACTGAGCACCAAATATACTCTCATGTTCTCAGCATATACATAGCATGGAGCCCAGAGTCTGTTGGTACATCTTATTCTTCATATGAACAGATACTGAGATCTAAGTCCTATTTAGGGGCAATACTCAGTGTAATAGGGAACTCCATACAATGTGTTGTAGCTGGTCTGTCCCTATTGCTGGCCTCAGGTACAGATAAAGCTTGTATTAAAGATATTTTTAACATATATTCTTATTTACTGAAGACTACAGTGACAAAGATACTAATATGAAAGTTCAGTAAACACTACAACAAGTAGCATATAGCCAGCAGAGTTCTGAAACACTTGATATCGTATAAATGACCTCTAAACGTTAAAATAGAAGTGATCTGCTAGTAACCATCGCAAGTGTACACGTGAAGCTCTCTGTATTAGAACTTACTATATTTTAGTTAAAGGTGTAGGATTTTTCCCTCATGCTCAGCAGACTTCCTGTATATATATATATTTTTTTTGAATGACACTATATTTGGGCTCTCTCACTCTGTAATGGCTGCTGGGAGTAACCTGCTCTCTGCTGCACAGCCAACGTAATACTCTGTCATTTCAACATTTGTCAACTTATGGGTAACCTTTTATACATGTACATCTGTGGATGCCTTTTATACTGACTAATTTGTATTTTCTGTTTAGTTGCCTTTCAATACTGTCTAATACATTTTAGACCTAGTTACCCCCTAATGGCTATGGTAAAGCAGTTTAAATACGGTCTTTCCGCAATAAGACAAGAGATATACAAATATATGGTGTAAAAATCATCTCAACTTTAGTAAGGGGATATTGATAAAAACATGTATGGAGAAGTCCTGTAACTACAAACCACAGCAGGGTAAGCCAGGATCCCTGTGGTTTGTAGCTTTTATTCACCTCCTGTTTAAGCAATGGAAATGGATATATGCAGCATCTTTAAAAAGAGGAAAATAAAACTTAGAACATAAATGCTAATTTCTGTTCTACTCTTTAGTTTTGTGTACTCTGTTGAAAGCATCAAAGAAAAATTAAAAGCCAAGCCTCTGCTGCTACAGGTAAAATGACTAAATGTGTATTATTATTATAATTGTTTTATTTATATAGTTCCACCAAATTACGATATGTGTATAATGTTTTTATGATGTAACATGTGGTACAGAGTCTGTACATGCTCAGGTTTTAGGTTTAAAATGCCACCTCTCCTACCTATTGATCTGCTGTTCTCCGGTCACTCTTACCCTCATCCGTCGTCCTTCTCAGCCTCTACGATTATTTGTCCCATCTAACCCTCTGACCGCCCTTAGTCCCAGTCATACATGCCTGGTACTGTAGATTAAGTTGGGTATGTTATCACTGAAGAGATGGCATCTGACTTCTTTAGGGTGCTCTTCATTCTAATACCATTATTGTTATTATTATTTTAATTATTTATATTGTTGTTATTATTATTTATATTGTTGTTGTTATTATTATTATTTATTTTATTATTAATAATGAATAGGTAATTTTAAATAAATGTGAGGACTGCATGGTTTTTAGGATTTGCAAGTGCATGACCGTTTAGGGCACATTTCATAACAAGCTGAAGTAGCAGTTATATCCTGTAGTATATTGCAACCAAGCAGATATTACCTTTGATCATTCTAACTGTAAGTCTTATGGATTAGATGTTGTTGTTTAACCTTTGTGCTGTTTTCCCCATGTTTTTCAATAAGCTAAAGTCTATGTGTGGTGGCAGCCATTTTGTGTGCTGAACCAATATTTATGGCAATCCATTCATTAACAATTAATAACTCATGAATATTAGTCATAAAGTACCTGTATTGTCACTGGTTCCTATTGCATTGATAGCTTGCATTCCCATGAATATTGGTTCAGTATACACAGTGGCTGCCTCCACTGTGTGAAACAGACAGGTGATAATTAACAGGTTGATTAGGATGATCTACATTTCTTTACTTTTTTTAATGGGAAGACAAATATTGTACTCTAGATTACAGTTGTCATTACTTGGGCACGAGTAGTTGTCAGTCACAATCAGTGCCATGTGTTTTGGGACTTATACTGTAGAATTCCTATCTCCATTTTATGATGATGGAATCATTCCTTCTCTGTTAAACTATAAAATACAAACTTTAGTTGAGAAATAGTTTGTTATAAGCTCTGTTTCTGTTCTTTTGGAAGCTGCCAATAGGAGAAGGAAAATCGTTCCAGGGTCTGGTGGATTTGTTGAGCATGGAATCTGTCACCTGGAGCCGGCGATCCGGTGAGGACGGTGGGAGGATGTTTGAGAGGAAACCTATGAAAGACACGAGAGATCCAGATCTTCATAAATCTGCCAATGAAGCAAGAAATGCCTTATTAGAACAAGTAAAGTTTTAAAGTAAATATACAACAGTATAGCAGCCGAACAGCAATTTTAGATGTGAATATTCATTTATGCTACAAGACAACAATTGCAGTTTCTCTGTTGGTTTCTGACCAATTCCACTGATCATATCACACAATAGACAATGTTGTCTCCAGGATGAACGGTGTGGTAAAGTTTTACATATGTTTTAATTGAATTCTGAGAAGAGCATTGTTATTTAGTTTTACCTTTTTGTTTGGCGGTTTTAATTTTTTAAATGTAATAAATGTTAATCTTCATATATTTGTCGATATTGCCGATTTCTTATTTATGCTGGTTATTTTGTTATACTTGTTCACAGATAGCTGATATGGATGATGAGTTTGCTTCAGTAATCCTTGGGGAGTACAGCGAGGATTTTACTCTAGTACCAGTGGAAAAGGTACCTCCTTGTTGGCAACCTCTGGTCTTATGTGTTTTGCTGTATTTTATCTATAATCACTGTGCTTTCTTAAAATGATTCTTAAGTATCTTTATTCTGTATACATCATTCATATTTATATATGGTTTATAACATACATGTATGACAGCACTGCTCTAAATTAAGGTTACATGTATACCACATAGGTGTCCTCCTACTAAGCTGTGATAGAGAGCATCAATACTTAACTCAGTGACAACTTAGGTGCCATTCATGGCAGTGTGTGATAAATCCACCCTGACTTAGGTCCAACACACCTGTTTATTAAGCTAGGCTAAGCCTACCCATTCCCCAGTGGCATGGAGTATGGGAGAAATGTGTTCAGTGCTGTTATTGGAGGTTTACAATTCTGCCCTCATCCAACTCCATTAAGATAGAGCCCCAGCATTAGGTTGGGGGTCATTCGTTTACCCCTCTGTCTACCAGAAGTGGGTATGCACTAATTCTGCCCTGCCCCCCGCCCCGCTGCAGGGGGGATCAACAGCGAGAGGCAATGTTGGAAAACACAATGTTTTTAGCAAGTGGACAAAATACTAAGCGTTGTTGCCATGTCACCTGCTGGCCACCATTGTAGAAATAGTTGTGCTCTCCTTGTTTTGTCACCGTAAATGAGAAAATAATTATTGCTGGGATAATAGATCTTAATACTGCAGCTCTCCCCGAGAGACGTGTATACTTAGAAAACCCCATGACATGCAGGGTGCAATCATTTACATTACATTTGTAAATTACAAAGAAAAAGTAAAAATGTAATATAGAAAATAAAAAAATTATTTTAACCCAGAGATATCTGTAAATGATATGTCATGTACTGTATATTTATAATCTATATGTGAAAACTATAATAACTGAAAGTATAATCTAACGAAGCTTATTATTGGCTATTACTTGCAGCTTGCTAGTAAATAAATTGTACAATACAGTACATTTTATAGGCTGGATTTTATTTTTCTTTGTAAATCTTTTTACTTACATGTGCTTCTGTTTGGCTAATAATAATAATTACTACTGTAGGCTGTCCAAGATTACCCTGCAAACAGTTTGTCTTTGGATAGCCAGCTCTGCATTTGCATTCTCCAGCCAGCTGTAATTCTTAGTATTTGCATTACCTTGGTTTACTAGAGGCATTGTGGACGTATAAAAATCTGATCTAATATCTATAAATGTTTTGGTTTTTTTTTCATAATTTTAGCTATTTTTGAATGATTATGAAGAATTGAAATGCTGTAAAGGATGTAGTATATTACTGTGTACTCCAGCAAACGGAGGAGAACTTACTGATGTTATTGTGTGTAGTTACAGTCCGCCATACGCAGGATCACTCTGAGTCGCTTGGCAGTACCAGTTCTGTGTGGCAGTGCCTTGAAGAATAAAGGAGTCCAGCCCCTGCTGGATGCAATCTCATTATATTTACCATCTCCGGATGACTCTTCTCATGGCTTTATGTAAGTATGAATAGAATGGGAAATGTGGCTTCCTGGTAATTGAACAGACTGGTAGACATCTATAATTTCCCCTTCCCAATATTATGCAATAACAGGTGTGATTAAAAAGGCTACAAACCATTATTATATTTACTGTGAAATAAGATATTCTCCTTAGGGAACAACTCTTCAACATGCTAAACCTCTGCAGCTGGCAGTAAGCAGGGGTTCTGAGATAAGCTAACCACATATTGGGTTATAGGAAAATTTCCCCACTCACGCGGGTTGGCAAATTGGAAGAGATATCGCTATTTAGTCCCTGTTACAGCGCTGCAGAATAAGTGGCGCTATATAAATAGATGATGATGATGTGCTGAGTATCCAGATCAACACTGGCTTAACTGCAGCCTATTAATAGAGTCGAAAGATAACCGCACACAATTGCTGATTGGGATCATACATATTTTCTGCCTGGACCTGATTCATTAAGGTTCTTAAATTGAGAAGTTTCTTATTTCAGTCTCCTGGACAAATACCATGTTAGTATTCTGTTTTGCACATAAGTTAAATACTGACAGTTTTTTCATGCAGCACACAAATATCAACTTTAAATTTCAGTGTACAAATAAGCTATCAAGTATTTGTGTGTTACATGAAAAAACTGTCAGTATTTAACTTATGTGCAAAACAGAATACTAATTTGCACCCCTTGCATTGTAACATGGTTTTGTCCAGGAGACTGAAATAAGAAACTTCTCAATTTAAGAACCTTAATGAATCAGGCCCCTTATCCTTATCAGTGTTGTTTTAGGCTGACACATGCTGCATCCATACATCTGTGCTGAAATTCATAGCATGGACATAATTGGTAAACAGTAGAAGGAGGGTGTTCTCTCTCCTTTTTTTTTTTTTTTCTTTTTTCTTTTGGACATGATGCCTATATCCTCATCACCCATGTGAACAGCACACTGGTTTTGGTATTCGGATGATAAGAGCAAAGTGCTTGTGCCGACACTGCCTTATGGGCGGGTGTCTCCTCCAAATGTTCTGAGGCAGATAGGTGAAAGGCTTCTATGGATGAGGGGAGAATATCAATACTGTAGATTACATTACACTCTCTGTGAAGTTCACCAGGTGTCTGCATGCAGGTTACAAGTAACAGTTGTAGGTTGTTCTGTTTGTTTTGTTTAGAACATGTAAACAGATCTTTTTTTGTTTTGTTTAGAACATGTAAACAGACACTATGAACATTTCTTGCCTTGGTCAAACCACACCCAAGAGGATCTGCCTGTAAAAAAACAAAATGAAAGTGTAATGTAAAGAGAACTGTCCGATAAATCCTGGATATTTGACGTGTGCATTCCTTGCAGGTCCTGGTACAAGGATGACCTATGTGCTCTGGCGTTCAAGGTTCTGCATGACAGGCAGCGTGGACCCATGGTCTTTGTCCGGATTTACTCAGGAACAATGAAGGCGCAATCAGCAGTACATAATGTGAACAAAAACAAAACGTACATATTTCTACTTTGGGAACATAACCCGTGGTTATGTTATAGTGCTTCTGCTAATTAAAACATGGCCACTTTTATTGCTCAAATTAACCAGCTTGGGACGTTGCTTTCTTTGTGGGAGAAGAGATTAACCGTCGCCAAATGTAGTAGTGAATTGCTGTATATGCTGGGATGTAGTTAAAATACTATAACCTGTGACCCTCCCTGCATATAGCAGGACAGGATGTCCACTGCAGCATTATACGGCACCCAGCTTCAGGTAACGAGGGGGTGGTGAATATATTTGCTATATGATGGAGGCATCGGGTTATTATAATGAGTGGACATTCACATTGATATAAATACTATAAAATGACCGCATACTTTACTTCCTTATTGCTGCTGTTTTTGTCTATGCATCTTGTGCAGGGAACGGATGAGTCGTTTGCTTTTGCCCTTTGCTGATCAACAAGTTGAAATATCCTCCTTGTCTGCTGGAAATATTGCTTTGACTGTCGGACTTAAAGAGGTTAGTCATGTATTGGGTGTAGAGAAACCTGTACTTCTATTGTACATTGGACACAATCACCATTGACCGCCTGTGCATGTGGTGCACAGTAGTAATGCACTATTACAGGCTAATAGCATGGTCATTGCTGTAGAAACTGACCGTGTTGGAACATATTAATCAGTGTCTGAGAAGGTGAAGGTGCAACACCACTAGACCCATTGTCCTATAAGAATGACCTACAGTGTGTCATTGGAGACTTTCTCCTCTGTTTAAATTTTGTTCCAGTCAAATATTTATATATTTTTACAATTTCTGGGGATTCTACTGTAATTTGGACATGGAAAAGTTTAATTATCAAGAATTATTCCTCCCAGTGGACCTCATAGACTACTGTTCTGTATAGAAGTGTAAGCTTTTTCATCTCTAATGTCACAGACTGCAACTGGAGACACCATTGTGTCCTCGAAAGCAGCTGCTTCAGCTGCCGCTCGCAGAGCAGGAAGAGCTGATGAGAAGAACAAGGACAGAAAGTTGCAGGAGAACCTCGTGTTGGCCGGAGTGGAGATTCCAGAACCAGTTTTCTTTTGTACTATAGAACCTCCCTCTGTAGCCAAACAACCAGGTACATGTATAATGTGGATACACTTCAACTGGTATCTAGATAAAAAGGAAAGTGAAAGTTGTTTGTATAAAGTTAATTTATGTAATTTTGTACTATATTGTTTAACAGAAATGCGATCTATTGTATATTTGTATTCTTTAAATTTGTACTTAGATTTGGAAAATGCACTGAAGTGTCTTCAGTTAGAAGATCCAAGCTTAAAAGTGAAGCTAGATCCTGACTCTGGACAAGTAAGAATGTATTTTATATAGAGTAAGAGTTTATAGTTGTAGGTAATGTAGCAGTATTATCAACTTTTATTTTTTTTTATCAATAATAACAAGCTTCTCTGGCAGCTACCCAGTTAAATCTGTTTAAAATATGTTTTACAGGGGAAATAATTTGTACTTCAAGGACATGCCCACCTACAAATAAGTGGTGTCATTTATATAAATAGTATATTGAATTGGTGTGGCTCCTGTAAAGCGCGCGGAATCAGTGGCGCTATATAAATAGATGATGAAAATCTAATAACAAAAGGAGATAGCTGAGCAGGATGAGCGAGTGTCACTCAGGGTGGAGATTGGTACAGCTCTAAGGGTGCCCCAGTGAGAGTAGTGGATGTGGGAGTAGGGTAAACTGTAATAAGAGATGGGATTAAAGATTTGAAGGCTGGAGGAAAGCTTGATTGGACCAGGTAGGGAATTTCATAAGTGTGTAGAAGCACGTGTGAAGTCTTGTAGTCAGGAGTGAGAGGTGGTCCTTAGAGTTGAGGTATGTGTGTGAGGCACAGTATTTTGAGTTGAGATTTGAGCTGTATGAAGGGGTGGTGATGGTAATGGCTTTGTAGTTGAGAGTGAGTAAATTGAAATTATTTCTGGAGAATATTGAGCCAGTGTAGGGTTTGGCAGAGTGGTCTGACAGATTGGAGTGTCAAGAAATGAAGATCTATCTTGCCACAACATTTAGTATGGATTGAAGCGGGTATAGTCAAGTGTGACACCAAGGCAAGATAAGGAAAGATGAGCTTCGTTTTGGACATGTTGAGCGTTAGGTAGCATTGGGCCATGCATGTGTAAATAGCAAATAAACAGTTGGTCACACAAAATAGTACAAAAGGGTAGAGGTAGATTTGGGTATTGTCAGTGTATAGGTGATACTAAAATGCAAATGAGCAAATTGGTTCACAGATAGGTGTACAATGAGAACAGCCTTGTGGGACCCCAACAAATCCTGGTAGTGGAGGATAGATCACTGGTAGAGGCATTGAAGGAGTGGTTTGATAGGAAGTGAAACAGGAAAGAACTGTGACACTGTTGATCACCATCTTCACTCAATTGGCCTTCATGACAAACACCAGAGAGGTAAAGGAGGGATAAATATGGATATGTGACCCACACAAAGTAGATCCCTTTGTAAGTGCAGTCTTGGTGGAATGTTGGGGGTGGAAGCCTCATTGCAGAGAGTTGATGAGGGAGTGAGAGGAGAGATAGTGGGATTAGCAGATGCACATCTAGAAACTGTTTTCCCAGTTATGGGTGTTGGGTTTTTAAATTGGTAATAAAGCTGTGGAATGTTTCAATTTATATCACCTATTACTGTATATTTTTTGGCTGGAGTATAGATTGTGTTTTAGTAGAGTGTTCTCATTATTGACTAATGTTTGAGAATTCTTGAATTTCATTTTGCCCTCTTGAATTGCAGATGATTCTCTGTGGAATGGGTGAACTTCACATAGAGATCATTCATGACCGCATACGGAGGGATTATAAACTGGAGACCTACTTAGGACCTCTTCAGATTGCATACAGGGAAACCATTCTTGGTTCTTCCCGAACATCAGGTAATATAACTGAAGTTACCTTTTAGGTGCATTATGCAGTTATACTCGCCGAGATCAGACGTGAGAGGGTTATTGCTTGTACATACAGGTTATTATGCTTTACTGAAGGAGTCGAGAAACATTCTACATGGTGGAAACTGCTTCAGTTTACAAGATCACTTCACACTTCTCAAAAACTGTGGGAGTCCCAGGAAAGAACCTTTTTACCTTTTGCAAATCAAGAGGAAGCTAGCTCTTCTGTAAAATTCAGCCAGTCATTCAAGTATTGAACTGATCTGAGAAGGAAATTCAATGTAAAATGTAAAAATTATATATACAATGAAATAAGGCTGCAAAAGGCATTTTATGTAAGTACATTAACCAAGTTTGTGTGTGTCCTTTCATAAGTGAATGATGTGCAACATTCCAGGTGACGTGGAAAGTTACTGCAGTTGTTTTACATCTGGCGGCAAAAAAACAAGAACAAATCTAAAAATTTAAACCAATTGTATGTGTTCCGGAGGTTATTGAATCACGCAGAGCAGTGCAGAGTATTTCAGGGCGATGAGTGTGCTGATTCTGTGGGAGGCAGTGACCTGTGTTTCATGTGATTATCATAGTAAGGGTGGGCCGCATGTGACAGAGGCAGTGTCATTATGTGAGGAGGGGAACGTAGACTAGCATGAAGACACACAATTAGATTTATATAGTGGAATGAGCAGGATCCTCCAACAGTACAGAGTAGTGACGTGACTGATGCTGGCAGATTGTGGTGTATGCACCATAATATAATATGAAATGTAGTCCATACATCTAACCTGTAAAGTGAATAATTAAAATCTAATGCCAATAGCTATAGGACCTATCACAAACCTTCAATGCACAGCACTGTTTATATTTCTGTCAGGTTTTTGGTATTTTTAGCAACTGTGTTTATTCCCTGCAATAAATGTTTATTTTTAATGTTCAGAGACCTTGGACAGGACAATAGGTGATAACCGGCACCAAGTGACAGCAGAGGTAGAAGTAAAAGCCTTACCTGATAACAGACGAAGTATTGAATATGCTGATAATCTGCAGCAAAGTTTACTGGACGAATATAAGGAAGCAATAGAAAATGGCATCGACAGCTCTCGCCAAACAGGTGAGGGAACTTGGGATAGTATCCTTGGTTTTTTTTTGGTTTTTTTTTTCTCCGAAACGCTTGTGTATCTCCCAGCCATCTGTATATCAATGTGTACTGCTTAGTCTGCCCACTTGAGAGACCGTCCTAATATTAAAAATGATCAACTGTGGGTATGTAGGTGCAAGTACATGTTGGACTCCCCTCCTAAATATACCCTGCTTTACTGTCGTGCTATGAGTGGCATAAATTAGACAGATATGCCAACAGTACCACACGTTGAAAGACACGTTTCCCCTATGACTGGCCCCATTGTTTACTTGTCTATGGAGAACTAGTTTGCTACCCAGATTGCTGAGATAGCTAAGTAGACATCCAACTTTAGAGGGACCTCTAAATGTAATGTACAAATTGGCTTGTATAAAAGGACTACTACCATTTATAAACATTTACATAACAGTGTCAGGTGCTTATTTGAACAGAGGAAGTTAGAAAAGCTGTGACTATGAGCAGATTTCCTGTTATTACTTTCATTGGCCATTACATCCTGTTTCCTTTTGCAGAACCTGGCTGATAAGAGAATAACAGCTTGCACTTATGCTATTTATGTATGTAAATACAATGTTGAATATCTCAAGATATGGAAACTTTTACATATTTATCTGTGAATTAAGTAATTTTTAAGTGCAGCAACTTGTAATTTATTTTAAGTAGTGGTCATGAATGAGATTGTATATGCCGTCTTATTGTGTGATGTAGAAAATGATATATTCTGATCTCCATGTCCAGGTCCTCTCCTTGGTTCACCATTGCAGGATGTTGGAGTCACTGTGCACGCACTTAATGTGCGTCCTGGTACTTCTTTGACAATGGTGTCTGCTTGTGTTTCACGGAGCATGCAGAAGGTAAGTGTGGCATTCTCCCAACAGTAGTAACCACAATCCAAAATGGCCGTTAATTGGCTCAGACCAAGCTGCAAATATAATTCCACAAATTAAGGTGGAAATCTGACCAGCTTGTAATTCCCTTGAACTGTAAACTGTGGGATGTTTGACTCCCAGTAGTTTATGTAGGGTGGGGCTGGCAACTAAGCTTTTTATTTTATTTATTTTTTTGGGAGTTTTGCCATTTCTTCATACTCTATAATGTCTTATTTCACAATTTTCCCAGGCTTTGAAGAAAGCAGAAATGCAAGTTCTGGAACCATTGATGAGAGTGGAGATTACTATGAGTGAGGATTACCTGAGCAGTGTCCTGGCAGATCTATCACAGAGGAGGGGCAATGTTCACGAAATACAAGACCGCTTCGATAATAAAGTTGTGCTAGCTCTTGTCCCACTTTCAGAACTGATGGTAAACTGCTCATCCTACTCAGTTTTTCTTAATCTGCTGTTGCTGGTATTCTGGGAGCCATTTACATTACAGAAACATTTCATCCATTGTTCTTGAGTCACTATCTCCTAGCATGTGGATGAACTGTATTCTCTTGTTTATTGGTTCAGCTAATAAAAATGGCTACCAGTACTGGGGGCAGGAAGTAGTAGACCTACAGAATTATTATTCTCACAGTGTAAGAGCATCTGTTTATACAGTATTTAGTGACTTTGTTTTGTTGGCAGGGATATTCTACTGCACTACGTACAGTAACATCAGGCACCGCAACATTTACTCTTGAATTATCAAATTATGAAGCCATGAACTCCCAGGACCAGCATGCTTTGCTCAAGAAGAGGGGACTTGTGTAACGTGTGAAAGGATCAGAAGTGACATCACCATCTTCACCCATCAATGTGCAATGCCTATAAAATACGTTCCTTGTATTTATTTTCTTTTTACAAACACTAGTTTCTTACAATAAAATGATACATAGGCCAGTTTTATTCTAGTTTACTGAATATCCAGTCATGTCATATTTGGGCTACATAGGCCAGTTTTATTCTAGTTTACTGAATATCCAGTCATGTCATATTTGGGCTGGCTTATGTGACTGTACATGTTTTGATACGAGACAGTTGTCCTGATAGTGCATATTGTGCAAACACCGATGTCAGATAATACAATTTATTTTGATAGTATTATCAGCCATGCTAGTAACTGGAGTTGGAAGATGGCCATTATAGATGTGTGTTCATGCAGTTACCTTCTACCCACACTAACAGGCCTAGTGACACCAGCAGACCTGCAGCTGCGGAGCAACTAGACTCTCACTTGGCCAAGTTGGAAGGATTGGACCACTTCCAGCTGGCTTTATTACTAAATGACCTTCTGGAACTGCAATATAAGCTGCTGTATAGTGTCTCAATGCAGGTCATGCTAGCAGGGGGTGGGCAAACCAGTCCTCAAGGGCCATCAACAGTTTTAGGATTTCTTTAATCATGCACAGCTGAGTTAATCTATTTGGCTGGGTCAGTAATTATCCCAGCTGTTTCTACAGACAGAAATCCTAAAAACATGAACTGTTGTTGGCCCTTGAGGACTAGTTTGCCCACCCCTGTGCTAGCAGGTCACAGTAATGACTAAAAACAAACCATATTAAATTAGAGATGTTCACTGACCCCAGTGTTCGTCGTGTTGTGGTTTTGGTTCTGGGTTTTTTTTTTTTGGGGGGGGGGGGTTTAGAAAAATTGCTAAAAATCAGTTTTGTTTCTACATTATTAACCTCAATAACACTAATTTCAAGTCATTTGCAGTACATTTTGACCACCTGCCAGGTCACAACATTATTTTTATACTCTCAAACAAAGACTGCAGATTTAGATCAAGCCTGTCAAACCTATTTCTACAATGACAATTCGCAATGAAGCTCTCCTGAATGTCACTGTAGACTTTGAGAAACAACGCTACCCTTCCTCTTTCTTTTCTACCTATGATGCTGCCCAACTGCTCTACAGACTGCCAAGAACTAGGCTACCCCTTCTGTGTCCCTCTGTGAAATGGCACTGGATCACCATGGAGGGCGGTACTTAAAGAATCCAAAGCTTGCGACAACCAACGACGTTTTGCCTCATTTTCAATTAGGGCGTGCGAAAGTACCGAGCCGACTCGGCCCTCGGATCTGCTAAGTTCGGGTGTGTTCGGTTCTCGGGGAACAGAGCCTGAGCATCTCTATATTAAATACTCTATTTTGTAGCAGAACCTTTTATGCAAGCACCACATATTAGATAAGGGTTTGCAGACCATTCTGATGTCAGTGTAAAGTTCTCAGACTGGCATCTGCTTGTTCCTGGGTTATTTTATGTTAGCAGTAACCTTAGTGGGTGCAGTATATATTCCTTGATTCCTAGCAATATTTGGACTTCAGTAGCAACTGTTGGGTTTTCTCCATTTTCAATCTGCTTAAACAGCCATTTTACAGTGTTCTGTATACATATGAAAATACTAATCACCGTATGGCATAAAGCACAACTCCTAGGCTTTGGCCAACAGTAAATTGATTTTATATGCAGCATGATCTTAGGACTTGCCTTTGCCAATACACCCGCTCCTCCTCCTCACACCTGAATACATGCATTAGTGTCAGCATTTAGTGCCTTTCCACAACATGTCTCTGCTGCAGTCAGCAAAGGGTCCCAGAAATTACTCGCTTATAGACAAACAGAATGGAGTTTCCACAATCTTAGAACAGGGAGGAACAAATTAATATAATTTGTCAAATAAAATATTTTTGTAAAGCTCCCTTTCACACTTGTTTTAGGTTGTAGTTGCCTCCAAATCACCAGGAATATTGAGATACATATTAACATTTGATATAGGGGAAATGGGCAGTGTTGCTTTTTGTACCTTGTAGTGCCAAGTTCATAAATTTACCTAAAGTTATATCTTCTAGATTATAGCAATTCCCAATCTGTGGATTACCATTTACACTGAGGGATAAGGCTGTAAATACAAGTATGTATTTTTATTTTCAACTTGAAAACCTATGAAACAAAGCAGAATCTCCCACTTTAGCCACACATCAGGATTCAGTTTAAGCTGGATCTAATACAGCCTCTTGCTTTAGAAGCAGTTTACATGGATGTGAAGGTGCTCACAGCCAGTAGACAGCTGTTCCAGTGGTCTCTTCATGTCTGCGTGGAATTTATTTTATTTCCACAAACAGCAATTTTCCCCTCAAAGTAGAACATGAGTACAGAGGGTAAAGTAATTATTCTGTAGTTTTCCAGCTTTATCCAATGTCTGCACTTAACTCCTAGTGAAGGCTGAATCCACACATTTTAATAAAGAATTTATTACATCAAATTGTAAAACATGAAAGTCACACTTCAATCTCCTACTTTTTCAAAAAGTAATAAACTTAAATCATGGTTTTACAAGATACAATCACAGTTCGATCCTTAGTGCATTTTTGGCATAAAAACAGAATCTTCTTTCTCGATTCACCAAACAGCTGAAGGAAGCTAGACACTGATCTCATGGTCACAGTATCCTACAAATAGCGGCTCTGCTGCGATTCCACGCCTAGGAGAAAACACACACACAAGTGGGAAAAGTGAGATCAATGCCAACATTAATCCTCGTACACAGTGATGGGGATTGGTATCAAGATGGTGAAAGATAAATCCTTAGGAGGGCACTGGGACATCCATAGAGAAGACTAACATGTAAAGTGGTTTTTATCAGTCCATATGACATTAGTGCTTGATGAGCCTGCTATAAAGCACCCACCACTGAGGTCACTTTCTTTATTGCTCCAATAAACCATTGCAATGAACAACAAGGGCATTGGATTAGCAATGAAATGGAAAGATAGATGGATGGGTTAGCTGGGGATTACTACATTTAATGTATAGGGGGCTTTGTTATAAGGAGAAGCCAGCTGAAAGATTGTTTAGTTAAAATAGTGATGGTGAGAGTTCAGGGAAGTGTAATTTGGAGTCACCAGCACTGAAAGTAGAAAGATGTGCAGGACATTAGGCACATCCTTCTACAAGAGGAGGTAGAACCCTTGAACAGGACCCAAACACAGCTACAAGGAGATATTACTGTACAGGTACACATAGGAACAGAGTAATCACAGCACTGTGAATGGGGATCTTCCATGGCAGAGCGGTTTTACCTGACCATACGACAGCGATGTTTGACAAGCCTGTTATAAGCATCCCCCACCGATGTCACATCTTTATTACTCCAAAGTCTTTCTGCCACCGCACTTGCTCTGGGCCTGTGCAATACAGGAAGGGTTTCAGTGACATTCACATGACTATGTAATCTGATCCATAATACAGTCAATTTATGGTCATATTAAAGCCCTGGATTCTTCCTTTGTATAAATAAATCTTCAAATATGTTCATTAGTTAAAGAGTTCTCCCTATTATATAGATATACATGTTGCATATTGACCACCATTGCTGGGTGATTAAATTAGAGCTGCTGGCTAGAAGATAATACATTTCATCAAAAGTCAGACAAAATTAATGTTGTTATGCAGACGGTGCAAATAAATAAGATAATCTAATTATATAGAGGATACCTGTAAGATTGCATTGTACACAACAGCTCTTGTAATATAAGCTGTATTACTGCGACCTACAGATAAGCGCTCTAGTCCATGCTCTGCCTGCTACCCAGCAGTCCTGATTCAAAGCAAGTGGTCAGGAGGATCCAGCAAAGAGGTGCTGCAGCAGTCACACATCGCACCCAGAAAAGCAAGCAGTTCCAGGTGGCGTGAAGGAGCCTAGTGGCAGCAGCACCTACTCTCCTACAAGTGGGGGCACCATGTCAGTGCACAGCTGTCAGTCAGTGAGTGTGGTTTATCCTACCAGCACTAGTGGGAGTGGTCAGCAACAGCTGCTTACTGACAGCAAGTGAACCCCAAAACAATCTGTAAACCCCTGACAGGATGGTATATACAGCATCCCATCTACAGCTGTAGACCTCGAGTGCTGATATAACAGTAGCTTTTATGGCTCTAGTGCCAGCGAGACAATTAAACGTCCGATTTAAACCACAGTGATTTAGTGAATAGCTCTCCATGTGCAAAAAAACCAAGTCTGTATAACTCATTGCTGTAGGGCCTCAACCTATTAAACTATTTGTTGCCGTGTTCAGTGAAACCTGCTCAGCTTCACAACAATACAGCAGCAACACTGAAGCGCTTTACAACATCATAGCTGTGGGAATTCTGACATAGGACAAAGTTTCAAATAAACTGTCCCATATATAGATTTATATTTGTAAATCAGAAAAGGCGTTTTGCATTAAGACATTTTTTTCAACCCCAAACCTACCAGAGTCTTGGAGTGAGATTCGTAGCATCCACAAATTCGCCCCATAAACAAGCTTCTCCACCAATCACAAGCTGCTTCTGCTGTTCAGTCCCTGCAGCAACAAGACATGATTATTCCACATACACCACTGCTATCAAACTCATAATACACGAACAATTAGTGACAAGCATCACTGTAGTTAGTAAATGAATGCAGGTTTCTTTTATTTTAAAGTTACTATATATATATATATATATATATATATATATATATATATATATATATATATATATATATATATATATATATATATACATACATACATACATACATACATACACACATATATATATATACACATATACATATATATACACATATACACACACACACACACACATATCATTTTTCTGTCACTTTAATATAAAAGTACCTCTACTGCTCCATTCTACCTTTTCCCACTAGTTTTTCCCTTATCAAATACCCACACACATCTTCTATCCACTGACTATCTGATATCTGACCACTACACACACCCATTTCACCTGTACAATATCTTGCATTACACTTTAAACACATTATAGTCTGTTAATTGTAACCTGTACCTGTGCTCTGGCCTAAACATCACTAAATTCTACACCTCCTAGCACTTCTCTCCTGGATCCGCATTATACGACCAAGCTCCCTTATCTATAGAATCTCCGGATCTCTGCTGCTTCCATCTTCTACGGACCCCAGCTCCTGTACAACACTACCACCAACGTATAAGGGTTTAATACTGGCAAATATGTTAAGAAACTCATAATAGTGGCGAATAGGGAGTGTGGATGGACCAATGAAAACCTGCTCACACTCCGCCCCCTCATCTACCACCCAGATTTCTGCTACGTGTAGTAGCCCAAGGTTACAGCTGGGAGGTGGCACTACCACTTTTCCCATGTGGTAACTAAACGTTAAGTACAAACACTTTTAGAAGTAAAAATCAATAAAAGTAGTAAACCAAAGTACTTTTTAGAAGGCCGAAACATGTCTGTTACAAAACAGTATCACAAATATGCATTTATATAATAAATGCTTCTTGTTTCTGTATCAATGCCCAAGGTTTTGGTAGCAGCAATAATCATCACCATTTATTTATATAGTGCCACGGATTCCTCAGAGCTGTAGAGAACTCACTCACATCAGTCCCTGCCCACAGTCTAAATTTCCCAACACACATACACAGACATAGAGAGAGAGACAGACTAGGGTCAATTTGATAGCAGCCAATTGTTTTTGGAGTGTGGGAGGAAACCCACACAAACACGGGGAGAACATACAAATTCCACACAGATAAGGCCATGGTTGGGAATTGAATTCATGACCCCAGTGCTGTGAGGCAGATGTGCTAATCACTTAGCCACCGTGATATCACATATTTATGTTTTAATACTTCAGCGTAATATAAAACAAGCTTAAAACCCTTACTGTACCTACCCAACTTGTCAGGTGATCCCCTAGGCATCTCAAAGCTGCTATTACTTGGGGTGCCCTTGCCTTGATGTAAATATGAATTCAGTCTTAATTTTAACATAATCTAGTGTATGACTGGCCAGAAGGTGAAGACTGTAGTTTAAATTGGTCAGCTTAATATGTATTGCAATATGTTGCACTAAACATTCCCTGTTTTTAATACAGAGTACAGCTGGAAGCATACAGAACATCAATAATGTTTTTGATAAGTACAGAATACATTTGTTTAAGCAATGTGGGCCCTACTCTCCTGCATGATAGATTTAATTCACCCATTTTCTTAAATATGTGCGAGAGCACAATACTAATTATACGTTTATACATACACTATTTATTTAGGTTTCTCACTTTGCACAAACTTAATTATCCTGGGCTTTAGTTTACATCATTTAATTAGTTAACCCAGTCCAATTCAGTCAGGGAATAAGCTCCAAGTTGAGGAGCACATAAACATCTTCAGGGAGTGTCAGGTTCACGCCTTGGCACAAGAGACAAAAAGATGTGAAGACGCAGGATGTCTGAAGAGCCTTTGACTGTGCCCTCTACAGTCAGTAGTAATGGCTTCAACACTTAGCAGTAGTGGGGGGCTAGTGCTAAACACATATATGCTACTAGCCCCAAGAAGTGTTTTGACACCGGGCAATTTGCTACACAATTTAAACTTTACTACTTAATTGCACATGGAGAGAGAGTAGCCTGCTAGTCAAAGACAGTGATTTTTTACATTTCTGTAATGGTTAAGGAGCAGCCACATGCACATAGATCCTTTTGTTACAGAGCAGATGATCAGATAAGACCACATGCAGCAGTTAGAAGTCACCAGAACAAACCAGTAAAATTTGTTGGCTCAACTCTGTAGACCTGGATCCAGTCTTGACCATAGGAAATGCGGTTTAGGTACCAGGGAGCGGAAAGGAGGGTCTGAAACCCGGCAGCTGTGACAGCTGCCATGTCCTCTTGATAGTTTCTCTCCTTCCAAACTTCAACAACGGTGTCTGCCTTTAACTGGGGGATTTAAACATTTGTTTAATGAAGCTGCTGGTTTTTATATCAAAGTCACCTGCAAACTGAGCAAGATCTAGTTATATCATTGAGGCCACTAAAAACCTCTAAAACTCTCTGGGTTTAGGGGAAAAAGTGGATACAAATAGACCATATTCATCATAGGTGGTTTAGTCACCAGATTTAAGATGAATCAATACATGCTCCAGTATTTGTCCTGTTTGTGGCTGCTGAGGACCATAACTACTGTCAGAACTACCTTATTCAAGTCTACAGCACAGTGTATACTCCAGCAAGAGGCAAGCAGTCAGCCATTTTTAATTATTGGCCAGTTTCAGGGAACAGATCAGAATACATTATTCAGGCATGCAAAAAATGCACTTCATATGGCAAGATAGGAGCCGTCATAAAACAGATCTATTCGGGTACTTAAAGTTACGTCAACCTGTCCATTTTCGAACATGGTTGCCTAAATAAAACCCTGGCTGTATTCGGGTCAGCTACGTCTGTATTCTATATGTAAAAATATTCTGTCAGACAAGAAATATCACTTTTGAAGCTGCCATACGTTCAGCTATCACCAAGCAAAGAGATCCCACTTTTTTTTTTTTTTTTTAAAAAGATGAAAGTCACTGGAAACAGCAGTGTCTGTATTGTTCAGCTTTCCTCTTAAAAGAATCTCTTCAGACAGAATTACATTAAATCATAATCATGGAGCTCGATCTCAGAGTGGGCGGCCAAACCAGACAAGCCAGCCAGCCATGTGGCTCCTTGGGCCCATCTGGATCACTTCTGGCTCCACTGCAGTGTGAGTGTGGTTGCAAGATGGCCCAAACACAGGCAGACAGCTGGCATCTTCTGAACGGCATTTTATACACTGCTAAATCATCATCCTCTCAATTTCAAGAGGCTTGTTACCAGGAGTCAGGAACGTTTTCAGGCCACGTGAAGCCATTGATCAGGGGAAGTATTCAGATAACTGGTTCCAGGATCGGTGGGCATAGCAGCAGAGCAGGGGAGAGATATCACTAAAAGAAGTTCTATGAAGAAATAATGTTAAGTAGTGCTCTTACAGAGAATAGTGCCATGATCTACACTGTAAGACAGCAATGACTGCTGTGTCACCAGGGTACATCCACTTTCCAAATGTGAAACTGTGGAAATATACAAGAGTTTTTTGTTTGAAACAAACTAAAAATGGAACAGCAAATAGGTGCTGGTAGATTGGGCATACTAGCCCTGTAAATTGTATTTACACACATCTTTCCTACTTCTGCCATGCAGCATGTAATCCAACAAGGGCTGTATCTTTTTTTTTTTTTTTTTTTTTTTTTTTTTAAATAAACCACCACCCCACATGCTCCAAAAATGAAATATTCATTTGAATTAGACAAGCAGCAGGTGATGAATGACAATGTCTCCAGCTGAGCTCTCTTTATCCAGACCTAAACTTACAGTGAACTTCAGATTACATTTACCAGGCTCTCTCCAACAGAGGTAAATGTACCAGTTATTGAAATGTTATTTTGTTAAATGGCACAATCAGGGAGTGTTTGCAGCATTAGTAAAACAGGGCCTATATTTGAAAGCATTAAGTAATTTAGAGTCTATGCTTTTATCTCTTTTTTTTGTACTGAATTATAAACAGTGTTTTAAAGTCCACAGTCTTCCTACAAGTGAGGTTTCATTTTAACAGTTCTTGCTCCATTCTTTTGGGTAACTAGGCTCAGCCTATAGTGAACACTATTAGCCAATTAGTACCAGTAGCTATTGTGTGCAACAAACAGATAACGTCATTGGGTCAGAGGGAGACCCAACAGTAAAAAAATAAAATAAATTAAAATTGACTTTTGTGCACAATTTTATACACACTATAGTTTATATTTAAACGGTTTAAAAGTGTTCTTTTGAGGTTGCAATTACATAACATGGAGTAAGTGTGAGCAGAAAATCAGAAGTTAAAGTGGACTAGGTTAATAAAAAAATAAAAGCCAGCATAGGAAGATTAAAAACTTAACCAACCATTGAAATTTAGTGGTTCAATTTTGTAGTATCTTTGCCAATCCTGGCCATAACTAATGTAATCTAGGTACCAGGGGGCTGAGAGGATAGTAGAGAACCCTGCGGCCGTCACATTGGACAATTCTTCAGTATACCTTTGTCCCTTCCACACTTCCACTATAGTGTCTGGGTTAATCTGTAAAGATTACAATAGATTAGAGTTTAATAGGAATGTTAAAGACAGTTGTTTATAACTCAGTGAGTGGGATAGAAGTATTAAGATGGTTAGTTTAAGCTGCAAAGATAACTACTCACATAGCTTCTTCACACAGACTTTTACAATATAAAATCGTAGACTACATAATTTTAGTGAAAAAATATAAAATTCACAAAGAATAAAGTAGGTCTGTCAGCAGCCACTGAGGACTCATGTGTGTGGCTTTATACACTCACTGAGAAATGTCAGCGTTCTGGAGAGAATTGTGCCAAATTATCAGTTTACATGAGATGAAAATAAAATCTCATTTTTAGTAGGTAATGGAGAATTTGTACCACCTAAAAAAGGAACCAATAAAAACAAAACAAATAAAAATAACCCCACAGAGGATGACAAAAGAGGACATGCCATTCTCCAATCAAATTTTTTTTTTCAATTATTCCATAGGGGTAGGAGTAAATACTTAAGTATGCCTGGTCATGCCTTTATTTTTTATTTGCCTGCTACAACTCCCTACTAGCTTTCCTGGGCCCACATCTCATGTAGCAGATAGCCGGAGGAGGGAGGTCGGGGGAGGGAGTCAGTCTATGCCTCTCCTATACAGGGTTTCCATTTGCTACATGGAGTGGGGCCCAAGTAAGATGGTGGGGGCTGACGGAAAGTAGACTTCCCTTTAAAAGTAAGCACAAGCAAAACGAGCTTAACAGAAATAAAGTTAATGAAACTTACCTGATCATGATTATCAAATACCTCCTGCCAGACCATATATCCCTTCTTAAGTTCCGACACTACTCCCAATATTCTGGAGGGGAGAAAATAAATTAAAAAAAAAAAAAAAAAAAAAAGTGGGCAATGGCTGTTGGATTATTATGGAATATTTATGGAATATTATTTTGTTCTAAGTTAATGTCATCACAAACACACAACTAGTTTCCCACCTATGTCTCTGTCCCACATTTAAAAGCAGCAATACTGCAAGTAATGATTTTGTGAGCTCAGCTGCATGTTATCCTATTACAGCACCAAGGTCTAAGACTGCCATTATCTGTACCCCAATCCATCCTGCAGTTAGACTACTCTCTCACTATTTACATTACATTTTATTTATTACACTTTTGGTTATAAATCTAGTTCTTGTGGTCACATTTATGGATTTAAAACACAGAGAAAAACAAAAAACACCCCCCCGACAACAGTAGAACAATTATCTAAATCTGATTGTGACAGCTCTTACCGACATTGGTACTCCAAATTCTATGCAGTGTTATTTTCTGTACCATACTACCAATTATACTGCACTGTGATTTTCTAATTTGAGGTATAGAATTTTTCATATTCTTAGAATTATTAACTAATTGCTATTACTATGACTAATAAAAGTATTATGTTCAAGGTTTGGAAACAAAAAAAAAAAAAAAAGAAAAAGAAACTTACTTTTGAACGTAGTAAGATTCTAGCTTGCGGTAGTCTGTACCAAAGCCGTGTTCACTCATGAACTTGGCAATATCGGGATTGCTTTTCCTTGAGGAAAGAACATTTGTTTTTTAGGATGTTTGCAAAACACAGAGACCAGATCACTAATAACATATGGAGTATTGATTAATGCCCAGATTGTACTTTGTTCCTTCAGGACTTGAGGTGATCCTACAAGGAGACTAATTTCAGTGTTTATATAGAGAATACAGTTTTAGTTTGCCAATGTTCATATTACGGTGTTAAAAGGCGTACTGAAAATAAAAACCTGCAAATTAATGCAAGTGTTTAATATGTGTATTTAGTACACTTTCTATTATTCTATCTAATAGCAGAAGTGGTGCCATATCTCAAACAATGCACAAGTAAATTTGTAGGCAAATATACAAGTTTATTTGTTGTTTACTGCATAAGCCTACGAATTTACTGGTTTCAAATTAGATGTGCATTGTTTGAGATACGGACCCACTGTTACTAATAGGATGGATAAGCTCTGAGGTAAAACACAATTTAACTTGCTCACTATTGAGTACATACCCCCAGACAGGGTCACACAATCAACATCAAGTTCCCTTATGAGATACATAATAACACGACTGTATTAGCAAGCGATGAATCGATGCTGATTTAAAGTACTTTTATAAAGAAAAAGGTTGTTTTCAACATCTTTAAATGAAATTAAATCGCTTATTTCACAAGCAGGTCAAATATGGAGACTGTTGAGACGAGATTCACATAGGGTCCTAAAACAGAATCAAGCCAAGGTGTGTACATACGGATCTCTTGAACTCCGGTTGTAACCTGGAGCAGCCACACTCTTGATTAAGAGATTCGCATCACTCGTTACATTTCCCATTAGATTCTTCACCAATTCAGTCTACACCAAAGAACATTTAAAATAAATGTGTTTTAACCCCCTTGTCACTGTCGTAGCTCCGACCTTCACTGTGATGTAGCAACAGGTCCAGGAACACAGACAGCTGGGAGAGGAGAGACCTCGAGTAGTAGAATAGTAGGGTGGAGCAAACGCAGCTTCTGAAAGGACAGGTTGCTTTTCCATGACCATTCAGTAGCCATATTCACCATTTCTATACGAACATCAGGGAGAAGAATAATGTATAATACCAAGTCTCTCTCGTTTACTTCAGTTTATGTAAAATGACAGAAGCCCCCCAAAAAAATTTTTGCTTGTTTTTTTTTTTTTTAACACGGAACTTACCAACAAGAGACGTCTACCTCATCCCCTCCTAAATGGACATATTGATCAGGGAACACTCTGCTAATTTCTTCAAAGAATTTGTACATAAAGTTGTAAGTCTCATTGAGAATGGGATTCACAGGCCCATAAGTACCACTGGGCTCCCCATCCTTGTAACAGGGTGTCAAGAGATTGGCTTGACCTGAAAAGCAAATGAAAACATAATTAAACATGTAAATATAGTGACTGATCTGTTGACATGTTAAAGTAATTGTTCCATTTTGGACAACCATGGCTATAGCTCCTCCGCTCCCCCTACATGATGTAGCCCAATTGTTACGGACATTCAGCTCCCAGTCAAACACTTCCGACAGTACCCAGCAGAGGATCACCATTAAAAGATAAATTCACTTTTTAAAATTTAGAAAGTGAGTTTACACTTTTTTCTAGTAGTAGTTTGATTCCCCCCCTTTGACTGTTCAATTAACTCAGGCCTCCACAAGACCCAATATGCAGAGCTTAACAGGTCTGCCCCAAAACAGAGTAATAATGCCCATTCAGCTGGTGGACACAGATTTAGGGTAGTAGCATTCACAGGTCATTACATTCACCTGCCGAAATGGTTTTATGTCATAGTGGAGCGACATGCTGCATCCTACTCTGCAATATCATTAGAAGCTTACAGTGCGAAGGGAGGAGGCCCCAGCAGTGTCTAAAGAGGCTCAATCTGTTTTATAAAGAGGGGAAACGTCCCTTAATCATTCACTGGCCAAAATATCTTCAGGAAGCAATTTATATTCTTGATCCAAGAATCACAAAAATAAATAATGGTTGTTTTAGGAAGAACCCTGCAGTCTATGTACTCTGCACTCACCTTTACCCCATGAATCTACATGTCCTGGAGAATCGAACTCTGGTACAACTCTAATACCCCTCAGTCGAGCATATTCAATCACCAAACGGACATCAATGGGACTGTATACGTGTGTATATGGATGATAAGCTCCCTGAAACCGTTAACAGACTTATTAGGAAATAATGGACATCAACTTAACAATTACATTTTTGGAGCTCTATAAAAAGGCAGAGACTTTAAATGCACTAGTATTTCATTATTTCTTAGTGAGCAGGTATTCTTTATATTCATTAAAATTGTCTCAGTGCAAAAAAAACCCCCCAAAAACATCAAAACAAAAACACCCAACAGTCTTTCTTCACTGTGTATGGGAAAGACGCACTTTAACCATCAAGGGGAAGGCTGAGAAACAGTGATGTAGTCAAATATTTGATTAGGTTTGTTTTTAATAACTTTATACAAAATAACCTCTAAGACTCCATAAGTTGTTATAGTATGTGGTAATGCACTTAACTAGTGTGTTATGCTTACACAATCTACTAAAGAGCATCTTAAATCACTCATGTGACAACTATGCCTATTTCCTGAATACCTGCTCAAGGAAATCATGTGAATAAAAATAAAATCCCCTTGCACGCGAGTCAGGACAGGAAAGAAGACACACTTGGAGTATATAGGGCCAAGCATCTCATCTCTGTGTCTTCTGGTTTTCCCCAAGCTGAAAGATCTTAATCTCATATTAGAAACAAAATAGAACTTAGGGCGGGCAGCACGCTGCCATGGAGGAGTTAAGGAAAGCAGTTTAACAGGTAATTCCTCTTCCTCCTCCATAGCAGCATACACTATGGGGCGATGCCAAAGCTGCATTTCATATTACCACTTAACAGCTTCCTTCTAAACTTGGCATCTGCTGAAGCTTGGACATTAATAGTGTTTGGTGAAAGTAGGTTTGAAGGACTGCGGCCTTACAGGACTCTTCCGTAGAGGCAGATTCCTTCGCTGCTCATGAATTTGCCATGTATTTTGTATAATGTGCCCTTCTGCTTTGAGGCACGTCCACCTTTACCATGCATGCCTCTCGAATGCAATATTGTATCCTTCTTGCAACTGATGCCACCCTTTTTATTGCTGTTGATTAAAACAAATACTTTGTTTTCCTAAATTCCTGTGTCCTCAAATAAATTTTAATGGCATAGACCAAGGGGTAAATGTATGAATCTCCGGATTCTTCATCTCCGGCGTGTTCAGCCTCTTCAGCGCTTCAATTTAAAGCGGTGCTGCATTGTAAAGGGAAACTTCCCTTTACAATGCAGCGCCACTTTAAATTTAAGCGCTAAAGAGGCTGAACACACCGGAGATGAAGAATCCGGAGATTCATACATTTACCCCCAAGTCCAAACAATGGACTTTTCTTTGGCAGGAATGTTGGATTGGTTCTTGGCACAACCTCATGCATAATTCGAAAAAACTCCTCTGCCAGGAGAGCTTGTAGCTCCGCAAATCCTCCTGGCTGAAGTAGTTTCTACTAGAAAAATTATCTTCATTGTTAAGTATTTCATGGGGAATCTCTTCAAAGAGTAGATTCTGTCAGGGTCTCCAATACCAGGTTCAAGTCCCATGGAGCCAAAGGAAAACGATGAAAGGGTGTTTTTTCTCCTTGCCATCAGCATAAACTTTATTATACACTCATTTTCAGCCAACCTTCTGTGTAACGATGCTCCAATAGCAGATATTTGGACTTCTAGTGTATTAACTGCTAGTCCTTTGTCAAGCCCATGAATGAACTTTTTGGTGAAAAACTGTTGATCAGAGCACCATTTACAAAAATGTACCAGATTCTATAATAAGTCTTGAATGTTTACTTTTTCCCTTGCATTTAAAAGCATAGTGATTACCCGATTAGAAAAGCCTTGGCTTTCAAGTATCACCTCAGTAGCCATGCCACTAGTCTCCAGAACCATGGGTTTGGATGTGTTATCAGCCGTTAATGAATCAGATCTGACTGTAGTGGAAGGAACCACAGTTTCACAACAGCTAGCTACACTAGAGCAAACCAAGACTTGCAGGGACAAAAGGGTAGTACCGATATCCCTGTTACTCTGTCCTTCCTTGTGACAAAATGAGTTTTAACACCTTAACCAGCCTGTCCCTTGTTTCTCACAAAATGTGGATTATAGCATGTACTTTTTATAGCCCTTGCTTTTGTTTCCAAGCTCAGAGTACAACTTCAGTGTCTAATTATATGTGGATAAAGGGACATTGTAGCTCAATGTAAATATGTATATTGTTTATTGTATATTGTTGTTATTGCAGTGAAGCTGTTATTCATTGTTCTTACAAAGTGAAGCCAGGTGGGTTAGGGGTAAGGATGAGATTCCAGGATACAGGTGATGGGGCTGTAGCTATATTCATTCTCCCCCTCCATCCTCTACAGCAGTGTTTCTCAACTCCAGTCCTCAGGACACCCCCCCCCCCCTAACAGTACATGTTTTCCATATCTCCTTGCTGGAGCACAGGTGTATTCATTACTGACTGATACAGTGTAGCAGGTGGTGTAATTATTTCACTGGTCACCTGGCAATCCTGCACTGTTAGTGTGTCCTGAGGACTGGAGTTGAGAAACACTGCTCTACAGGAAGCAAGGAACAGCTGGGGACCCTGTGACATCACAAAGTAGTGTGTAAGGGCTTAATTTCAGGAGGGGTTAACTGTTATCTGATATTTGGAGGTGGGGGAAGGCCAATTAGTACCGATTGTCCTCCACAGGACTGCCTGGGACATTCTGTCTGGGAAACCGCAGGGGAGCTTCTGTGGTATAACAGATCATTGGCACTCCCCCTCCAACCCCCTGATCCAGCACCCACCAATGTTTAAAGAGGGAGAGAGTCAGAGGTTTGCTCAAGGAGGATAAAACACTGTGGAAATTTGACCCTAGCTATAAGGAGCCACTCCAGGGGGGAGGAATGGGGATGATTCTGTGATTTGATTCTTGGAAGGTGCAAGATCTGATGTTGAGTTGCCGTTCTCTCCCAGAGAAATACATCGGGAGATCCATGGGTTGTCAAGTCAGGTCAGACAGGTGACTAACTTGTTAAGCTAGTGGTGTAAGGGGCAGGTAATATGGTCACCCTGCATGGCATTTATTTACTGTGTATGTGTATGTATTTCTAGTGATTGTTTTTATTACAATAAATGTATAATTTTACTTTAACTGCATTTGCCTGAGTGACTATATGAACCTTAGAAGGTACTGGGGTAGGCTTCCCTGGCATAGTAAGGCACCCCAGGGTGGCCAGCCAGCGTGAAGTGGGTAGAATTGGGCCAGAAAACCCGGTAACTTCACACTCCTTAATTTTTTTAGCACTTGAAGGATCATGGCCATTGGTGGAAACCCATAGCCAAGACTGAATTGCTATTTTACAGAGAAAGCATCCACAGCCTCTGCTCTTTGTCCATATGCCTGGCATAAAACCTTCTTGTCTTGTCATTTTTTGATGTCCCCATCTGTCTACTAGTTTGTGAAATATTTGTTTGTTCAATATCCATTTTCCTGGGTGTAAGATGTTTTGGCTTAGAAAATCTGCTCTGGTGTTGCTAGAACCTGCTATATGAGCCAATGTCAGGCTTGCAAAGTTGTTCTCTGCCTACAGCAGTAGAGGCTGTACCACCTCCATCAGAGCATGGCTTTTCATGCCCCTTTTATGGTTTATATAAGACACTACTGTATGATTGTCTGAGGGTATTCTGACCTGTAATGAGATCCTGGAAGTGAACGCATGCATCCACCACAGCTTTAACTTCCCTTACATTTGAGAGTAGAGCGGCTATCTGTTTCTGCCACTGGCCTTACGCCATCTGCTGTACACGTGGTGCCCCAGCCAAATAGACTCACGCTTGTTGTAATGACTACATAATTATGAACTGTAAAGGAACGGTCGCTTTTCAGTGCTACTTGCAGACCATCACTGCAGATCCTGTCTCACCTCCTTTGTGAATGAAATCGGCTGACCTTGATCCTGTGCAAATCTATTCCATTTGGATAGAAAATTTAGCTGAAGACTTCTCGTGTGTGGTCTGGCCCATGGCACCACCTTTATGGCTGACGCCAATACCCAGGCAGTCTTCCGTCATGGTCCAACATATTCTTCTGAGAACACCTCCCGTTTTAATCTTTGTTTTCTTTCTGATGTCAGAAAAGCAATCCCTATACACATTCCAAGAAATTCTATCCTCTGTGTTGGATATAAATGACTAGTTTATTATTCAGCCATGGTCTTTCAGCACACAACTAGTGTCTCTTTGCGTACATATATGCTCTCCTTTCTCAGTTACACCATGACCACAACTAGAATATTGGTGGAAGTCCTTGGTGATGTTGACATTCCAAAGGGGAGACACTTGTACAGATAGTGACTGTTGAATAATGTAAATCTGAGATGTTTTTTATGTGCTTGCTAAATTGGAATGTGGAGATATGCATCCTTTATATCGAATGAGGTAAGGAATGTTCCTACTACCTCCATTGCATAGAGAATGGTTCTCACTGGCTACATATCGAATCTTCTGGTATCGATACGTTTATCGAGGCCTCTTAGTCTAGTATAATCCGGAAGCCTCCAGGGTTCTTTCCTACTATGAAAATCATTGAATAAAAGGCTTTCCTTTTTAGGCTTCTGGAACTTTAAAAATGTTGTTAAAGCAAAATCTGCAAATTACTTGGATTCATTAGCACCCGTTTTTCCCAGCATCTGGGATTTGGTGATCTTTGGAATGCTCCTTGTGGAGTTAGTGATGGGAACTCCAGTCTATAACCTGTATCGTAGATAGTCCCTACTCGTCTGCTGTGGTTAAATTCTGCCTCCTACCTTGACATCTACCATCTAATGAGTCTTTGGTAGCATTGGGAAAAAACATTTGCAGGGCCTCGCGGCTCCTTGCCTCTATGCTGGCCGAAAAAAAAACTGCCTTGAAGTGCCAGGCTGACAGTGTCTTGTGTAACCTCTTCCAGGTCTATAAAAGGTTTGCTTCTCTACACGTGGACATGGTCCCTTTGAGGGGAAATTTGGTAGGTCTATCTTGGGGAAACCAGCCTGATTTTTCCCCCAGATAATACTGAAATAATGGCATCTAATTTTTGCCCAAATAAATAATCCCTTTCAATCTATTCTTACACTGTAGAGTCGCCAACCATGGGCGTAGTCAATGCTCTTCTTATTAGAACTGAGGAATCCATGGCCCTAGAAGCTGGTGTAATTGCATCCAGGGATTCACTACATATAAATTCAGTTGCCAACTGCATACCTTGGACAATCTTTAGTGAGAAAATCTATCATGTTAACGTTTATCTGCGAACTTCCATTCTTCTGATATAATACATCTGATAACCTTACTGAATGGATAAAGGCAACCCTTCTGTTTAGGTCACTAAAACACTGCTTTCTGCAAATACTGCCCCTCTGAGCATCCTCACGTTCCATCATTTTGTAATTGACATAACAGATTTTCCAACAAATTCAAGCCGAATATAAATTCCTCCTCACACACCACTGAACCTTCATCAGATAGTTCAGACATGCCCAATTTCAGCTGCTGCACACCAGACTCAATCTTCTGTTACAACACTAATTGCTGATCTGTAACTCAACTTTAGTAACAAAAGTTTCAGCTAATGCAGTCTTCATCCAACCACATGAGCAGGAGGCTGTTGCTGTTCACTAGAGCTACATTCTGTACACATCTTTCCAGAACAGCCTTCTGGCAACCTTCTGTCACAAAACCCACAAAGGATTTTCTGGCTTTTTTTGCAGTTTTCTCCAAGACCTCCTCACTTCCAACCTTGGTTTCTAACCTACAGACAATATTGTAGACCAATATCAGTCTGTACTAGCTAAAATATTAGCAAGTACAAACTAAGGTGAATATGGAGGTAAAATGGTGCCAAGTACATAGGTTAGGGTAGGTGCCAACGTTCTGTTTGGTACACTGCTTGTGGATATCATGTTGCATACAACGCTCCACTACCGCTTCTGGCGATATATTCACAGGCTTTTCTGCTCCCAGCACACATGTAACTGACAGACCTTCAGGAGGAGCTATCCCCTATCCTCCTGCTCCTTCTGGCAAAAATAGAAGTAGCCAAGCACAGAAAATAATAAACCTGAACTACCCGACTCTACTACAAGGACAGGAAAGACGACAGAGGAGGAAGACAAGGCCCTATATACTCTCCAGGTGCATCTCCTTTCCTGGGCTGGCCCACGTGAAAGGGGATTAACCCCATATTGTATGCTGCCATGGAGGAGGAGGAAATCCCCAATCTAAAGGCTCCCCTACCTCCAACAGTAATGTCACCTGCAGCTTCGTAAATAAAATACACAACATACAAAGATTTGAGCATTAAAAAAAAGAAAGGAGTAAACATTGCGGATCAGGGGGTGCAGGAATCAAGGTTTATCAAAGACCTCCTAACTCACATAGGTAATGGAATTTTAAATCATCCTTCTCAAAAAGTTGGAAGGCTTGATAAATGGGCCCAGATGCCACAAAGCACTGCATTATTTTGGTGTGCATATTGCTTGGTTAATTTGAAACAAAACCCACAATATTCCACACATATTGGAAGGCAGCAGACGTCACATAAAATAGTATCAGTGTTTGATGTGGTGGCTACAACTAGGATTCATCATTGAAAGAATAGAAATAAATATAGCAAATGGTGTTCACCTATCATTTATAAAACCAGGATAAGATTTCTGTAAATCACCAGTTGAAAAGTGTGGTCATGCAGTAAGTGGGTGTTGATGTGCGTTGCTTGTTTACCGAATACGACAGGTCTGGTATACATCATTAAAGTCCCTTACCTTGTTACTCAATTCAGGGAAGCGTATGCTCTGGTATGGGAAAGATTGATCATCAACTATATGCCAGTGAAACACATTCATCTTGTTAAAAGCCATTGCATCCTGAAACAGAAAATCAGTAGAGATTAGTAAGACTTTACCACTTGCATCAGTGTCTAAAGTGAAGTGTGCAGAAAGGAAATTTGATTTTATCTTCATGCAGCTGTCAAACTTTTCCATTAAAGGTGTCTGCAAATACTTCAACTATATGTGTTTGTGGCATGCACATTATATCAAACTGCAGAGACTACTGAAGTCCTATGGGTAGCTAAGGCACGCTCCACACAGGTCGCTCAGAATACCTCTTTCCGAGGTAGAAACAGTATTTTGAAGGTTCAACATTAACACATCTTTCAGTGAGAAAACTTCACCTGCCGAGATGTTACATGGTCTAGAGCACCTCACATGGGACAAGAAAACAGTGTTTCCCATTGGAAACTGTCAACATGGGAAGTTCAGAATACCATTGGCTGGAAAAGGGCAGTGTTCTACAACATCAGCGAGACCAGCCTAAGCACTATAACAAAATAAACTACAATTTAGGAACTTTTAAGGGCTCTTAGATACAGAAGTTTATTTGATATACTCTGCAAATGTTTAAAAACATGAGTTATATAAACATAATAGTGGTGGACTGAACTGCATGATCATGATCCCATCATATACACAGGCTTTTGCAGCTCTAATGCATCCTGCACTATTAAAGTCCATTGGGACATACTCTGAAGAGAATACAGCTGAAGAAGTCTTCAAAGTAGATGGAACCCATGTACAAAGGGTCCAATATCCATTTAGTCATCCAACACCCACTCTTAAGCCAAAAAGAACTAGGATAATACTAGTTGCTACAAATTGTAAAGACACAATCAGCTCACCAAGTTTAGAAGAATAGTCTTTAAAGGCAGATAATGCCTGGATGTGTCCAGCAGGACTCCTCTATGTGCAAACCTTGGGGCATCCGAAATCTGAGATTTGTTTATAAGGAGCTAGCAAAACAAAAAAAAAAAAAAAAAAAAAGTTATAATATATTCCAAGACACATTTTGATCTGCGTTTTCTAATTTCTGTTTAAATTCTATCCATAAGCTAGAGTGTCCCTGACTAATTACATTAACCTCCATCTGTATTACCCGCATCCAACTTGTACACTGTACAAAAACCTCTGGTTGCTCCAAATTTCTAACAACTTTTTGTTTTTAATGGAACAGTATAATGAGACCTCTTATGAAGCAATGGCCAATGCTATTTAAAAGGGCAAATACTATACTTATAAGGTGTGGGGAGTAGCAGTAGCTTCATATTCCCTTAGACTTTCTATTGATTAGTCTGGTTGATGTCATGCTAGACTACCAAGATGTGCATTGCTTTTCTATACTGGGCTAGAGCTGTATTTAAAATAGACAATATAGTTGCCCCTGGATCCAATGTACAGATCAATTCAGACAATGAGAATTTCATTGAAAAAAATAAAACAGAGCTAAGGCACATGTAAAAGACCCAAGACATCCCTTGCTCTGAACCAATAACCAGTTCTTATGTGTTTTACAGAAACCAAGTTGAGCTCAACCCACCTCAGATGAGCCATATTTGTCTGACATGTTTTACATGAGGAGATTCAATCTTCCTTTTTTTCAATCATTCCAGGGGCAAATGGTGTAATTTACATTTCTACATAGATCTTATTATAATCTACCAATTGTATCCTTCTGGGGGGGTTCAGATAATTTAACTTTTTCTTTTTAAACCCATACACTAAAAAAAAGTCAACAGCAAGAGGCATAATACAGTACTATAGACAGATCTTCCCTTTAATTTAAGATGCCTACCAGGAAGGTGTGCTGGCTGACAGGGCTGCAGCATATATTTTGTGGTAAAGGGAAATCATGGCTACCCTGGTATTACCCCACCACTCACTGCACCCTGGGGTCAAGATATATGTGTGCACTATTCAACGTTGATAATGGTCTTTCCTGCGGAATATTTTCTCCTTTATTTATATATTGAACAATCATACTTACTGCCCCAGTGCCGTCCTCAAACACCAACTGGCTGAAAGTCTCCAGACCTTTAAAAACACAAAGAAAAAAAAAAAATGGAATATGAACCTGCAGATTATATTTCATTACTAACCCCTGGGCTCATAGTACATCTGGGTTATACGAACAGATAAGTAAATAGAAGTCTGAGGGGTATATTTACTAAACTGCAGGTTTGAAAAAGTGGAGATGTTGCCTACAGCAACCAATAAGATTCTAGCTTTCATTTGCTGCATTCTACAAAAATGACAGCTAGAATCTGATTTGTTGCTATAGGCAACATCTCCACTTTTTCAAACCTGCAGTTTAGTAAATATACCCCCAAGTCTCTGCAGTCTATCAGTATTGCACAAATCATTCAGCTGACAGGAAGAGCAAAGTTTCAAATGTTCTCCATAATATAAATGGACCATCTTCTATTTTATAATATGCATAATAATTTATGTTAATGATTTATTTTTATTGCAAGTTCTCATTTGGACTTTATTCAGGGCAGACTCAAAAATCAAGGTGACAGGCATTTGGCTTTGACCCAATATTTAATAAAAAAACATTTTATGTTATCTTTAACTAGGAAATGTTTATATTAAGTTTTAAATTCATACATAGATCCTTTAACAAAAGGAATCTATAACCAAATATTTTCCATTTGTAAGTGTAAATATTAAGATATTAATGTATCAAAATATTCCTGTTATAAGACTTCACCTAATTTAGATACAGCTTACAGCACTCAACATTCAGTACAAATTCTTTCTTTCCCCAGAATGCCTTCATCACCTCCCAGTGCTCTCCTGTCAGATTACAGAGAAGGGTTTGTTTTCATGTCTGCATTTAATTTGTCTACCTTTTATGTATGTCCCGTTTCCCCTACTGTATAGTGCTGCAGTGCATTGTGGAGCTTTACAAATCCACCATAAATTATTAATACATAACATGCTGGTATTATCTAACTGTGCATAAAGGATTGTCTGCATAAATAGGTTGGGATCTATGTGTGCGTTGTCATTTTAACATGGTTTTCTATACGTGGCATTTAATCCATTTAGAGTAAACGTTTTTAAGGAGCTGTTCAGCAAGGACACAATCAGTTTGACAGAGCACAGGTAGATGTGCCCTGTAGTTGCTGCATATCTATGCATAAATTAATCATAAAAATAGGATAGGTACAGGTATATTATGTCTCCTACATTTCCCTCCTCACACTAATGACTCCAATAGATCACTACTAAGTTATTAAAACGACTTACCTCTCAAAGCACCCCAGACTTGGCTGGCTTGTAGAACAGCAACATCATCACCAACAATCAGTTTATCTACAATGAACACCAGAAAAACACATTTTTACTACCTGTTGACTCATGTGATGTTACAGCAGCAGCACTGACTATTGCATTCAATAGCTAGAAAAAAATTCTACCTGGCACACGGCTTTACCAGGAAATTACAATACTTTTAAAGAAGCGCTTTCATTGTTGCATTAAATCCCACTGGCATTTTCACAATTAATTTGTCTATTTTTCAAAAGAATATTTAAAACTTTATTTTTACACAGCGATTTCAGAAATGCCTATTTCTACCACCTTGAGAAACATTTCTCTAAGTTATATATCACCTTGGGAGTGATTGTGTGTGGGGGCTGCTACATGCAGTGGTTTTTCCCAGGACCAGGGCCGGTGCTAGCCTCCATGGCGCCCTAGGCATTTTTACTAAATCGGCGCCTCCCCCCCCCCGCCCAACAATCGGCGCCCTCCTCCCCCCGTCTTTCCTTAACTCACCACCGCTGCCTCTCTGCTCCGTCTCCTCCCCTCTACTCACTGACACTAGTGAGTGGAGGGGAGGAGACGGAGCAGAGAGGCGGCGGTGGTGAGCAATAGCCTCTTCCCCCCTCCCCCGTGCATCTGAATGCTGTACGGCGGCTGTGACAGGTATGGTCAGCGGTCGCCGCACAGTTTTAAAGTAATTTTCATTCTGGAGGGCACCCTCCAGAGCCCGGCGCCCTAGGCAAGTGCCTAACCTTGCCTAATGGGAGCGCCGGGCCTGCCCAGGACACTGACGATTCATTATTACAGGCAGGAAACAAACATTTTTTTTTATTATTTTTTTTAACCAAGTTATGTGGCAGAAGGATGTGCGATTTTGAATTGTGATTGGTCCTCAAGCTCAAACTTCCCCATAGCCCAGTTTTTGGGTGTGACTATATGAGAAAGAGGCTGAGGCTATAGCTAGGGGAGGTGCAGCTTTAATTTCTCAATTCTGTCTGAATATTACATAAGTCTGTATTAGTTTTTCAAATTGATTTGCCGCTCACTGATGCTGCACTTATATTCCCACTAAACATTAGTATTTTAGAAGTAGTCATCCATCTTTTATTTTATCTATTAAATGCTTGGTCTCCTTGGCACATCTAATCTTTTAGATAGATTTACATAAATCTGTTTGTGTTTTTTTTAATCAAGATTGCAGGGCAAGAGGAAAGAAAATAAACACTGCACAAAGAAAAAACAACCTTTACACTCAATAGACCTTGCATCTGTGGCATTACAGATTAATACAAACATGACCGCCACTTGGGCGAACGGACAACCCTTTTATAAGGAAATTATTTATATGGTACCTACATTGAATGCCATGGAAATGAAGTATGCAAATACACATGAACAGACTCAGTCTGTGTTACACAAAAGAGGACATCCATAGATTAATCTCAAAGACTTACATGACTCGTCTGATGTGACGCTGGGATACTTATCGCATTCATTGTCTACAGAAGTGAGAACAACTTGAAGCTGGACTAGACGCCCTCCAGACACCATGTCACGTACAGAATCATCTCTCCTTTTAGAGTACCCAAATATATAATCATAGTATCTGTAAAAGGAACAAGTCTCGAGCTTTAAAATATTTCATAGAACATAATACATCAATAAATAATCCTGAAGGACTCAAATGTAATATAATAGCAGAATTGGAAAGCAATAAATACACAAGACAATGCAGGTATGTTCCAGCACAAACATTAAAAAGCAAGACAATGCTTTACAGATTAAACAATAACTGCTAATTTAAATTACCCTGCAACTTTCATTACATTCATTACTTTAGCCTTGCAGATTCCCTTTCTATTTAAGTAAGGCTCGGTACACACTACAAAAACTTTCGACCAATTTGTTATCAGTAACGATTATACAAACAACTGACGTTCCAATCAGCACCAATTCACGTGTACACACTACACAATTTAAGTACAGATCTGTGGTCTTCATCTGGTCCAAGAGCAGTGTAATCGGTCATTCCTGTCACACTGATCAACACACAAAATAAACTGACTTTTCCACAATGTCATTATAAATTTAGTTAACTTCTGAAACGAAATATCTAGTCTTAGAACGAATGGACGAATTATTCCATCTACAGCACTCTACATTTAACAGACAAAGCGACAGGTTCCTCTGGGCAGATAGTCATGAGTGCATACACACTGCAGGATCAGAAGGCAGTTGGAACTGCTGAACAAAATGAAGCGATGATCGGTACTTTGCAACGACTGCCATTCATTGTGCAAGTATACACACTAATGCGATATTGGGTCAAATGGTCATTTATCGGGTGTTTGGCCTGATAGTTGACTGAAAAACCTGTAGTGTGTACCCAGCCTAAATTAAAGTGTTATTGCACAAGTTAAAACACATTATAAAGCTGGTGGTTATTTTAGATAAACACTTGGCTGTACACATATAATTAGAAGTACAAACAAATCTCTAATTGTAAGGTCTTAAGAGGAACCAGGTCACTTCTTATGCTTGGCTCTGTATTTACAGGTTACATATTCGATCCTACGTAAAAGCATTTGGACAATTTCTAAGTAACAGAATCACCTTAAACATTGAAAAACTCCATTCATTGTACTATTTGCAACGCTTATGTGAACAAATCATCATAATCCAATAGTCCACAATAAAGCCCATGTAAAATACCATTAAAAACAGTTTAAGTATTATTTTGTATGAGTTATCCTTCATAAATCAGGCTACTTCCAAAACCAGTAACAGAATTCCCATTTGTGAGACAAGTCATTATGTGTGCGTGTACAAAAATTATATAGTTTAACTATTTTACAGCGTGATGGGGATACATGTACATAATTTTAATAAAGTAACTAAATCATCAAGTTGGTATCAGTAAAGTAAAATATATGGATTATAATTTAGTAATGTTTTACAAAATAGTAATAATAATCATGTAACACTTAAAAATATTTTATATAATATACAAACATGGATTCAGGTAGATAATTATGTACAAACGTCCAAAGCAATAGTACCAACTACAAATAGGTACATTCAAAACAAATTCTGGAGTAATCAAGGCCTAATCATTGATGAAATGTAGTTTTACTGAGCATAATAATGTTTCCGGTTATCAATATTAAGATGTTGCAACAATTTGAGTTTCATCCACCCAACATTGTCCTCTTTTTGGGGTCTATTTATGACCCTTCGTTTTTTTCTGTAGAAACTTTTCAATCCTCATCGCATAGATGCGGATTGAAAAGTTTCTCATATGTATTAAAAATCAACACAGGAACAGCCAATCCGAAAAACGGCTGCTCCTGTGACGTCTTACACTTACCTAACACTGTATTCTTCTCTTTTCCTCCCTCTGCGGTGCCGATCGTCCCTCTTTCAATCCCTGTGCGCATGCGCCAACTGGTAAACTCGGGCATGCGCACAGTGATCCGTGTCTGCAGGAACCTGAAGCATGTGATCCCTCCAGACATGCGCTGTTTTCAGTGTAAAGTTTCACTTATGTTAATGTACGCCAGCTTCAGATGGCGTACATTAAGTAAAAAAAAAAGAAATATTTCACCTGCCAGTTTTTAATACATAGCGTTACTGAGCACTCCCCATACATTGTTATGGGGAGTGCTCAGAAAAACGCTAATGGGTGCAAAGCAGCAGATATCTCCGATATCTGCTGCTATGCTAGATTAATACATAGGGATTTTAACGGTAAAGCCCCGAAAACGGCTGTACAAGGGGGAAAAACTTTAATAAATAGACCCCTTTGTGAGAAAATAAACACTTCCTTCAGTATGTTGCTTTCTAAGGTAAGCAACTTCAAGTTCTAGCTCATTCGCTGTTAGTGCCGGAGCAACAACTTAAGCTGGGTACACCCTACAGGGTTTTCGTCCAATAATCGGCTCAACCAGCCGACATACGACCGCTCGTTCAAAAGTCAGGTCAGTGTGCGCAGTGACACGATGGTCGAAAGTCTGCCCAAATGGACGATTGTCACCTCATTTGGTTGGTCGTACCATTAAATATTTTCGTTCCAATCTCGTTTCCGCTGTGTAGTGTGTATAAACTTCTGACCGATCCACAACAGTGAGTACGAAATTACAGTCATTGCTCACGACAACATGGCTGTAAAAAGTCGCTAAAGGGACATCCGCTCTTCCCTTTATTGTCTAAAACAAGGCTAGTGTGTATGCAGACCATGGACCGAGCGATCGGAACATCGATCGCATGTAAAATCGATTGGCATAAAAAGTCGATGGAAAATTCTGTAGTGTGTACCTAGCTTTACTCAAAGATCGCTTACATACGCTATCAATATTTTGTTAGAAGATTTCTTTCTTTTTGTTTTCCTTGTACGTCCATAGTTTCATTGTGTTTGGCAATAAATTATTATATTTTCCCAGCAAGTGATGAGGAATATGGTTGGTATTCTACTAAACCTTTTCCTACTGGCTTAAGATGATAAGTTTGATGCATTTGTGGTAAGGAAGATTTATGGCTGCTAATTTGCCTTATTTCCATTATATTAACCCTTATACTGAAGTCTACGGTGTTAGTTTTATCAAACACATTTTCATTGCTTGATATGCAATTACATAAAAGCCTGTTCATATGTATTTTATGTCAATGAACACAGGTAGTTTAAAGAGCCATGATACGAAAGTACTATACACAAAATCATTTTCCTCCATTAACAAAATATAGCACTTTAACTGATCAATACAGCCAAAGTCTTATATCAGCATTTTGTTTTTGATTTTTAAAAAAGTGATAGACTTTATATGGCCATATTTTTATGGAATTGCCCAGTCACACTAAATAAATAAAAACTCAAAACACCAGCAGGTGATATCAAGTTTACAACTTACTGTTCTTTATGTACACTCAATATTTATTTACCCTTTAACCACAGCACATAAAATTACAATGCCATCACTTTGGTACATGAACCCTGGGCAGGGTGTGGTGTGTTTAGAGAATTTCAAGAGAAAAGTATTTTCTACTTAAACAGGCAATAAGGAGAAATAGTACTTTGACTGCTTTTCTTTACTGAAGTTTGCTGCAAGGTCATTTTATTTAATAGACACAAAATTAAGAATAATTAATAAAATGGGGATTAATAAAAGAATAAAGGAAATTAAAACATTTTTGAAAATAAAAAAATCCCCTTGTAATATGCAAATATCATGGAATGTGCACTATAAACATCTTGTGGAGAACTTCTGCTTTACATGGCCGTGGAAAGATCGATCTTGTGTTTGTCTGGGTGACAGTAACTACGATGAAACTAGAACAGGAAGAAGTGAAGTCATCAAACAGCTTAATCAGTTACTGACAGATCTGTCAAAGACGTTTAACCAGTTCAGTTTGCATTAATTGTACATGTATTAAACGTGGGGGCGCTGGGACATATTAGATCCCCAACTACAAATCCAGGTGGAACCAGCCCTGGATAAGGGACAGCTGGACGGGGATGAGGATGCGGGGGATCTGGAGGAGATCTCCGGGACCCGGGAAGGATTACAGCGGGGGATCTGGAGGAGATCTCCGGGACCCGGGAAGGATTACAGCGGGGGATCTGGAGGAGATCTCCGGGACCCGGGAAGGATTACAGCGGGGGATCTGGAGGAGATCTCCGGGACCCGGGAAGGATTACAGCGGGGGATCTGGAGGAGATCTCCGGGACCCGGGAAGGATTACAGCGGGGGATCTGGAGGAGATCTCCGGGACCCGGGAAGGATTACAGCGGGGGATCTGGAGGAGATCTCCGGGACCCGGGAAGGATTACAGCGGGGGATCTGGAGGAGATCTCCGGGACCCGGGAAGGATTACAGCGGGGGATCTGGAGGAGATCTCCGGGACCCGGGAAGGATTACAGCGGGGGATCTGGAGGAGATCTCCGGGACTCGGGAAGGATTACAGCCTGGCTCATATGTACATCATACACAGTAATCACAGTGCAGCCGAGAGTGCGGGAAGCTCCGGGCACTCCGGGACATGCTCACCTCCGGAAGGCGTCCTGCAGGACCACACACAGGTGCCCGGCCGTGGAGTTCGCTCCATGGACGATGGAGAACTCAGCCGGCGGGACGCACAGGACATCGGGGTACAGCTGGAGCTGCTGGGGGAGCGGCCACAGGGAGCCGAAAGGGGACTCCATAGCCACCAGCACAGGTAATGCACCCTCCTCCTGCAGGGCGGGCTCCGGCACCTCCTGGAACAGGCGATGTCCCAGGCAGGGAGCGGACAGGAGACAGAGAACGACCCGCAGAGCAGACACAGAGACCATCATGTCCTGTTCCTCTCCCTGCACCTACTGCACTGAGCGATCATAAGACAGCTCAGTCATGTGACACCCAGCAAACCACGCCCCTCACATGACTTCTTACTGTCACGGAGAAGTCAGTGATAACAGGTTATATTGGAGTTAATGCTCCTCCCTGTGTGTCAGAGGCTGACAGCCTTCATCTCTCTTATGTCCTACACGGCGGATCTTGAAGTAAAACTGGGATGATGGAAATGATGAGGGAGCATATGCTGACCCGTGGGCTTCCTGCTGGAAGACCCCCTCAAAATGCACAGGCTGGTGTTGGTGTAAATAATGGGCACAGCTTTATCTCTATATCAGACAACAAATGCAGGGAGAGCAGTGTTCAAGGTTTTTTACTTTTACCAATTATTCAAAACTAGGGGGTGATCTGTCCACCATTGGAGCACCGCAAACGCCCCCCGGAGCCGCATCTGATGCCTAGCTGTTGACAGTAGAGTCGGGCATATGAGCGCCTTTACAGGGTAAGTATGTACTGCCACACGAGGCCCTCATGAGGCCAAAGCGCCCCCCCCCCCCACCCCACCCCCACCATGCTGCGACGCATCCTACCCAACACCTCGTGTTTCCTGCATCTTGTTGTTGAACAAGTCCAGTGTGATCTGTGACAGGTGGACCCCATCACTCCTATAAAAGCCAGGACATTTTGTGTTAGTATCATTATGCTGATGCTGCCATGGGCCAAAGTGAGTTTATTAATTGCTGATTTAACCCTCTTATGAGACTGCCAGCTTTTTTGAATTTCTCCAGGACAGCCATAGGATGCTATTGTACCAGATCAAAGTAACGGCACCCTAATCATCATCATCATCATTTATTTATATAGCGCCACATATAGCGCTGTGCAGAGAACACATTCACATCAGTCCCTGCCCCATTGGAGCTTACAGTCTAAATTCCCTCATATAGACACACACTGACAGACAGATTGACAGACAGAGAAGGAGAGACTAGGGTCAATTTTGATAGCAGCCAATTAACCTACCAGTATGTTTTTTGGAGTGTGGGAGGAAACCGGAGCACCCGGAGGAAACCCACGCAAACACAGGGAGAACATACAAACTCCACACAGATAAGGCCATGGTCGGGAATCAAACTCATGACCCCAGTGCTGTGAGGCAGAAGTGCTAACCACTAGGCCACTGTTCTGCCCACCCTAATGCTCTTTTATCCACACCAAGTCCTCTATGATATATCTTACCAAATCTTGGGTCATTACCCCCGAGGTGCAAAACTATATCCAGCTGGATACTTTTTCTTCCGCCTCTAGCAAGTCCTTCCTGAGGTCCCCCCATACCATCCCTCTCTTACCCAGCCAACTGATACTGACTGCCTCCTGTGGCACGCCTAGCCCATATGGCCTAGCCAAAGCTCGCTTCTCTGCCCAATAGACGTTATCGACTGTTGAAAAATCTTCTCAATGGGGAGTAATTTTCAATTTGAATTTTGAGTTAAATATCTGGGGGTAAATGTATGAAAGTCCGATTTGTTCAACTCTTCGGAAATCGGCGACTTTGCAGCTAAAATTTAAAGCGGCGATGGCTTGTAAAGGCAAACTTGCCTTTACAAGCCATCGCCGCTTTAAATTTTAGCTGCAAAGTCGCCAATTTCCGTCGAGTTGAACAAATTGGACTTTCATACATTTACCCCCCGGTGTTATTCAGAGTAATAAATTCTGATTTGCTAAAAAAAAAAATGGATAAATTGTCAAATGGTACTTTCCTGTTATCTGGAGCCATTTAAATTATTTGAATAAAAAAAAATACAACCAACATTTAAAAATGAATTTATTCACTCTGATTTCTAACGAAGGAGAGGCTGTGGCATTTTGGCAAAAGAAAGGAATACTGGCAGCTAGGATGCTGTGTCAAAGAAATCATGAAATGGAGCTCTACTTAGGTTTGTGTATGTCCTTGAACTGTAGAAAATCTACTTGTCGAAAGAAGGTCAACATCCGCCAGTTGGTTCGTCAACAGTCGTCTACCATTCGTGACAGCCATTCGTTTCTTCTATTGCTGGGCCAAGGAATTGACATCGATCAAGTTGTGCAACGAGGAATTGAGCATGAACAAAAACACAACCGTCAACTAGAACTACATGCGAGAAATCTGCGCTGAATACCTCAATCGACAGCCAAAACAGAAGATCGGAGACGAAGGATTAATCGTCAAAAACGACAAGAGCTTGTTCACTAAGCGTAAGAACAATGCCGATCAAGTGCTTCCTCAGCAGTGGATCTTCGGAGGACTCTGTCGGGAGACGCACAAGTGCTTTTTGGTAAAAATGGATGATCGCAGTGTGGAAACGTTAATGGCAGCGATTTTGTACAATATTGAAAGAGGTTCTATAATTTTCTCATTTGGCTGGCGCGCCTACAAGACGGAAGAACTGGAAAAGGCCATTTCAAAGTAAATAATCTCTACAATTTTGTCGATCCTGACACTGATGTCCATACTCAGAGCATCGAACGAATGTGGAGATTCTGCTAAATAGTGGAATAAACGACATAGAGGAACAACGCAGCAGAATTTGAAGTCGTATTTAGTCGAATTGATTTGGAGACTGGAAGTCAGAGAAGACAACGTATTCAAGTCACTTTTGGATGCAATTAAAATTTTTGGGTCTCCAGAAAATTAATTAAAAAATGGCATAAATTAAAAAATGGTTCCAGATAACAGGAAAGTACCTGTTCAATTAACAGAAAAAGTAAACTAAAAAAAATGTATGCAAGAAAGTATGATAGAACTATAAAGAGAAACATGTGCACAAGTGGTTGCTGTTGGGAGTGATTTGGAGTCTACATGATGCCTCCTCTATTGAAGGAAGACTTTTAAACTGAATGTTCAAGATGTAGACCAAAGGTTTGGCAGCTGTATGGAATCCACTGATACCGAACACAAAGGTGATTATAATCAGACTAATTTTTTTACCAGTAGGTACCCGTTACAAAGGCCTTCAGGTGTATGGGTCCATACCACAAGTAGTGCAAGAAGGTGGAAAGATGCAGGGAAGGAAAGACTCCACAGAGATACAGGAAAACAGGAAAACATAGTAACCCTTAGGGATAGATACATTGGTAAAGCAGACATTTTGATTCTTAACCTTGTTCTCTCCTTTGTCCCTACCTCCAAGCCTGTCTCCATTCTCTTGCGAACTTATATGTATATTTTAAAAAGTAATTTACAATTAAAGTAAGATTACCAACATTTGCTGACAACATAGGCACTTAAAACTAAAGAAAGTATCTTTGATACAGGTTCACTAAATCCATTTTGTGGAAAATTGTTGAAAAGAGTCTATCTGGATTCAGTACCTAACTATATCAGCCAAATATGTATAAAGATAACAACGTATTAAAATCTTCTGATCGTCAAACGAAAAGTCAATAAAGGAGTTGTAGTCATAGTTAATTATTCAATTATAGCAAATAAATATTCAAATAACTTTTGGATACAATATCCTAGGAGAAACTCAGAGAGCAGCTGCTATGACTTGGAACAAGTTGGATACATCCAAGCTGTTATATACTGAGTTTCCAATACTACCAGTCTGTAACGGACTTACCTGATCCCCGCCGCTCCGTCCGGATCCACACTTCCAGGTTCGGCGGTCACATGACCGCAACCCAGAGGCGGGGATTTTGAATCCCCGTCAGCATAATAACCTCACTCTGACACTGTGTCAGAGCAACACTTACCTGTTCCTGGCTCCTGTACTTCGTGGATTGCTGTGTCTTCCAGTCTCCTGTGTCTTCCTGCGTGCTGATCTCTGCCTGTTTGACTACCCTGGCTCTCCTATCCCTGTGTACCGACCCGGCTTGCTGACCATTCTTCTGTTCTTGTGACCCGTGTACCGAACCTGGCTTGTTGACTCCGAGTTGCCTTCTGATTCTGCCTGACTCCATTCCTGTGTACCGAACCGGTTTGTCTGACTCCGCTACCTCCACTCCTCTGTACTACATCTTGGGGCGAACCTGAGGACCGCGACCTGCGACTCCTGGCAGCGAAGCCCACCCCGCCTTGCGGCGGTTCTTGGTGAACACCGGGGAGATCGTTAGACTCCGCACCTCAGGTAAGCCAGCGCTAATCAAGATTAGTAGTAGAAGTATCCAGAATCTGTTACACAGTCCTATAAAACTTGCCACAGATATAAAAATGTCTAAAACCACCTGGTGCACCCAATCATTTCGGTGAAAGGGTTGATATGGTAAACAATATCTATTTATTTGGATTCAGTCTTGCAACTGTTTATCCAAATCATGTCAACATACTTGAAGGACACAGGTTATTTTAACAATGATGAACTTGATAATTTAACAGATAATTGTGGGATGGCTACTATGGATGTGTCCATCCTTTATTGTGTGTTCCATTAAGGTATTGTCATCAACGACTATTTTATGTGCCCCATCTTTTGAATTGATTGGTGAGTTCCTGCATATGATTATTACAATAAATTCTACAATATAAATTCTTTAAGGTGACCTGAGAAAGTTTATAATGGTTTCTAAGGGTTTGATCACTTATACAAACCAGGTATTTTAGTAATTAAATTATATTAATTTTTGTGAATGTTATTATCACATTAATGTTGAGGGTTATAATGTGTAAATACAGCTGGAAAGAGTTTCATTTTATTTATTTCAGTTCCCATGGTGTGATATGATAGAAAGATAATTATTTTTACAGGATATGATGATTTCCTATAGACAATGTGTACATATATATATATATATATATATATATATATATATATATATATATATATATATATATATATATGGCAGAATTCAGTTTGTCTAATTTGTGCCCTGCTAGAGTTGTCCAAGTCAATTGTAAGTGCTGTTATTGTGAAGTGGAAGCATCTAGGAGCAACAACAGCTCAGCCGCAAAGTGATAGGCCACACAAGCTCACAGCACCGGAACGCCGAATGCTGAAATGTGTAGCTTGTAAAAATAATCTGACCTTGGTTGCAATAATAAAATGCTTAACGGCTGATAACCTTTCCTTACATTATACTCTTATCGCTTTAACCATAACCATAATAAAGACACGACAACTTAAGTATGGGGAAAGTAAAACTGGATTTATTGCCAGGTATGGTGGTGGAGAAATAGCAGTCCGAGTCGACATCCGCCAGGCCAACCAGGATGCCCCAAGCCTGCCAGGGGGCATCCGCAAACGGGGGAGACCAAACACCCCGAGGCGCACATATCTACCTAAACGGGGCTACTGCCCCGGGCACTACAGAACCCTCCCCTTTTCTAGGCTAACGGAAGCAACCACAAGTCAACCCGGTCGGGAAGTACTTGTACCGAGACTAATAGCCTATTCCATTTGAAAACAGGTGGGTTAAGCGTGCCCGATACCGTCATGTGCCCTTACCACTGGCCGTCGACTGTACTGCGATTTCCGGCCACTGCTCCTCCAAGATAACCACCACTGCCAAACTGTACCGGTACAGGATCACTGCAGATGACCATCTCTATCGTTCCATAGGGAGGGAGGGTGGGCAACGTCCAGCAGCCTTAAGATAAAGATTCTTCTCTGCCCATTCCAGATATAACCTCCATAACTCCTCCCCATGACTCATCCGGACGTCATGAGCAGACCACACAAATTAACCCCCAGAGTACCAATACAGTTCAATACAGCCTTAGCTTTTATTATCCCTCGAGCTTAGATACAGCCCTCTGTTCTTATAAAATGCTTAACGGCTGATAACCTTTCCTTACATTATACTCTTATCGCTTTAACCATAACCATAATAAAGACACGACAACTTAAGTATGGGGAAAGTAAAACTGGATTTATTGCCAGGTATGGTGGTGGAGAAATAGCAGTCCGAGTCGACATCCGCCAGGCCAACCAGGATGCCCCAAGCCTGCCAGGGGGCATCCGCAAACGGGGGAGACCAAACACCCCGAGGCGCACATATCTACCTAAACGGGGCTACTGCCCCGGGCACTACAGAACCCTCCCCTTTTCTAGGCTAACGGAAGCAACCACAAGTCAACCCGGTCGGGAAGTACTTGTACCGAGACTAATAGCCTATTCCATTTGAAAACAGGTGGGTTAAGCGTGCCCGATACCGTCATGTGCCCTTACCACTGGCCGTCGACTGTACTGCGATTTCCGGCCACGCCCGGATCCTCAAGAGCCGCGGCCCGCCACCACACCTGAAGAAATCCCGCTAAGCCTTTATAAATATCCTCAACAAACAAACGCTTGTCTTCCTCACTCAGATGAAAACCATCAGACCGGTAGAGACCAGAACTCTGAAAACGTATAAGAGGATGTTGTATACGCCCTCCACCAATAGAGCGAGTGAAACGAGCAGACATGGAGTTCACCTTCTTCCATACCTCGTCAGCCACTCTGCCTTCCTTAAAATATCTCCAAGACAACCTAGGAACTATATCCGACCAGCATATTAACAGGTCAGACCAGGAGGCATGGACCCAAGCCAACTCCGACTGAATTACGAACTCAAACTCACGGTCCTACCTATACCCAAGTCATTTCCTCCCAGATAAATAACCAACACATGAAGCACACCACTTTTAGCAATCTCGTTTACTAACGACCTACGAAAAACCGTCCATCTTAAACCGCTATGACCAATTCACTGAACCACAACCGACCCCGGAATAGCTGAAGTATCACCTATAGCCCTATGCAAAGCAGCCCAATGCACATACGAGAGTCCCGACACCCAGATCAGCCGCGGGGTCCTGTGTTCTGTAAAAAGACAGTGACAAACAAGATCCATGTTAGCGACACAAACCAGCAACACTTTTCAGCAGCTGGAAATAGAAAAAATAATAATAAGAAAAAGCAAGGACCAGCATGGGCCCAAGATTCTATCCTGCACACCCATAACAGGCAACTCGGCAGTCTACCACACAAGAGGTACACATTCACACAAGTAGAAGACAGAAACAAAGAGGGGAGCTGAAACACAAGCGAGGGTAAAACTATTAAAACCTCATGGAGCCAACAAGCCAATCATGGCCCCACTTTAGAGGGAAAAAACGGACAAAACCCTCGCGCCCTGCTTCCAAAAGCATGAGCAGCCGAAGCCCTGTGAATCCGCCCGCAGCTTCAGATCAGGAGAGGAGAAATTCAGGAAAGAAGAGAGGGTCCCACATAAAGTTTGTAGATATTAGTTTTCCACCTCCTAGTTCTTTATGGCGGGCTCTGACAGCCCTCCAACCGCATTAGATGTAGCGGCAACAATATGAAATGAATGCGTGCCAAACTGCTCACCATCCAGACCCACAGCCGACAATGTGCGTTTAAATACCACAGAAAATTGTTACCTGCTGAGAGGAGAACCATCACCATGCACCAACCAAGGTAGCGTCCCACTCAGTCTAAAGGAGGCAAAATTGGCTGATTATCACAATAGGGAAAACAGAGCAACCAACTCTTGTGACCATTGTAATCCAGCGCCCCCACCCCAACTTGTCAGATTTGGATTTCATCACCTTACAGCCCAGCGAGCTGTTAGATGTTACCACGTGTTGCCCGAAAGGAAGAGCTAGCTCGCTCACCCGCAGAACGCCAAAAGTATAAAATCACAAATGCTGCGCGAAACAAAGCGACCTCGTAGCTGTCCCGAGCAATATCCGGGATCGCGGCCTCCATACTGCCTAACAAATGGTCACTAATAGGCCATCTCTGGTCCGGATGATCCTGTCTTTCTCTCGCCCAACCCCTGCGGGCTTTAGAGATCAAAAAACTTTTGTATAATCTATATCCCCTTTCATCCTCCTCAATTGGGGTTACCAGGTGTTACCTTGCTCGAACCTTCACAGCCCTGGACACGACCAAAATTCTGGCGTAAACCACTTCCCATTGCAATTTAGCGAAGCATTAACTTCCCACCAGAGACCCTGACATAGTTGCTCAGAATTACTGGATTGACAGCCCCAACTAATCCCATCATACCCCCATGCCCTCCTTCAGCAGTATCCTGGCCCAGCTTCGGACAAATGCACTACTCCTGCCAAGCCACACAATACTTTGTCCGTGTTACAGGATCACGGGCTGAATCGGACAAACCCTCCCTGTCGCTGGACAACCTGCCAGACCTAAATGCGCGTGCCTGTGAGCAGATGCCATAGGACAATGGTGCAATCTCAACCTGTTCAACCGTGAAATCAGCGAGGGCGAAGTATCCTGTTACAGCCTAATTGCGCTGCCCTACTCAGGCACTATCACACCAGAACAAACCATCCGTTTCCCAACTAGCCTGTCCTCCAACGCACCCATCTCCCCCTATTGATAAAGTCCCCAGGAGGACTAAGCTATCAGCCCAGTCGGACTGCCCCAATTCGTCGGACCAAGATGCAGCGCATCCATCCCCGCCAATGACAACCCCCACACTCCTACCTGCACTCTCGTAAACCTTGCAGGAACAGATCCCAACTAAGAAATACTCCCGGGTCTCAGTATCACGATGGATACTACCTCAAGGAAGCCTGCACCCTGCTTTAGACCTCTCCACTTTCCACTTGGTAATCCCCAGGATGGAATGAGCCTGCTCCAAAGTTACCCCCTAGAACTCAAGCACCTCAGCTATCCACGGGCCCGAGTTCATAAACCTGCCTAAGGTGATCCTACCAGGCTCGGGGACCTGTCTATCCCGATGCCCAAGTCCACCCGCTATATTGTCATACCTTCCAAATTCCGGGCCGTGACTGGGCCACCCCTTGACGGGCCACAAGCCCCTACCTAAAACAAAATTTCCTTGCCCATCAAGCACTTACTGGGCTCTCTGCCCAGAAAATCTTTCAAGCAACGAGCGATGCCGTGATGGCCTGTGCCCGCACAGCCGGACCGGCGTAGGAGAGCGATCGGGCACCTAAATAAACCATCAGGAGACTGCGTATACCTTAGGTAAGCACTTGTTCCTACTACCCCTTACCGGACCTCACCCTACGTCTAGCACAGCTTCCCCGATCGTTAAACCACATTGCAGCACTTCTCCGGGAGCGTAATTCACAGCCGCACCCTGCGGCCCTAACGGGTGTTGCATCAGTCCAAACTGTCCTGCCCCTGCTTAGGAACCACCCTACCGAGAAAACCACCGAGGCCCGGCAAGCAAGGGATTTGGAAATTCGCCGCACATCCGCCCCAACGCAAACTACCCGTGAACTTTGCCGGATAAAACCTCGTGAACTAAACTGGAGGGTTTCAAGAGTGCTCCAGCGGTCGCCTAGAAAACCACTTCTAACTGGAGTGTGTACCGCTCAAGCCATCGGCTCATGCGAACCACCCTAATTGGTACCCCTACCTTCTGTAGGGCCAGAGAAGGGGGGGGGGGGGGCGATTCCTTGCTCCTGCCCACTACCTGACTTGTCACCAGGCTATACCGGGGTATCCTCCCTCCACTTTGCAATTGCGAACCTACCCACCACATGCAAGTATAAACTCTAACCTAGAGAAATCAAGGCAATGCTAGAGCAGCGCACCATCCCCACCCCTGTGCAATGAGAACCTCCCTAATACCAGCCCGTCGACTCAGCGCCCAATAAGCCTCGCATGTTCCCAATTGCTTGCGCAAATACGTAACAAGTTTCTGAGGGAAGTCCCCGGAGCTAAAGATGTCAAACTGAAATATAACCATCAGAACAAAGGCAGTAACCAGGTATTTCATACATATTAATCTCACCTTGCAAAATGGAAACCGCCCTCAGGGCCGCCAAACTGACCTTCCACTATTGAATGTGCTGAGGTATGTCCATCACAGCTCACAGACCCGTCAAACCGGTCCACTAAGGGTGCTCCGGCATTCCCCTTCCACATAGCAGCTCCCATCCCTATGAGCTGCATCTGTTACCAGTACAAAATGAAGTGTAAGAAATATGCATACATATACTGATATACTCAGAGTACCTGGAGATGTGACCGTACAAAAGTTACACATCACAATTATATTATGGACAGTCCACCATCATATATAATTCCATATAAGTTCAGCAGAGATTCTGATACACACTTGCAAATCTTGTCACCAAGGCATTAATGAGCCGTCTATTGATATGATCCCCAATGGGCCCGTCCCTACCTGTTGTATAAGCAATTGGCTCATGTAAAATGACATATGGTACTGAGACGGGTAGAGATTACACATCCGGGACACTGACTCTGCTGGCATCAAGCAGAGGTGTAGCATCACAAGAGCTTACACCTGTGGTGGAGGGGGGGGGATGTTGGCAGAAAAATTGGAACAGGCCCTGCATGTGGCACCCCTTCCCCCGCATGCAGACAGTGGGCACACTGAACCGTGGTCACCGCTCCCAGTGAGGGGGGGAGGGGAAAGCACAACCTGATTAAATGTTTGCAAATCAGTATCCCCCTTCAAAACCCATAGGCGGGGACAGACTAAGTAGCATCCCAATGTATGAAAGCTATAGACAGTACCTTAAACGAACAGGTCCGTGAAAATAAACCCCTTTATATTGACCTTGAGGTGAATACATAAAACAGTTCACCTGTCCCCTTATTGCCATGAGCTATGTGTCTGTCTAGATGAACAAATAAAATGAGGCAAGTAGAAAAAACCCAGGCTGTGTGCAACAGGCTTCTGAACTGAATCTGTCTGTGCCTGCATTATCTAAATTGATACATAAGAGCTGGTGGGGGAAGGGAATCCTTGCTGCAATCTGAGTGCAAAGTTTGCGATCACCTAACATATTAATTAACCTGCACATGCCCACACATGTATTCTATAACCACTGCCCGCATATAACTGAATAGCTGGAAGGGAGAAGAAAAAGCACAGAGGAAAATGATGAAGACTAGCATAGGGACTATAAAAAAAAAAAAATTAGCTGAAAACAAAACCCTCTTGAAAATACCATAGCCATTATAACTATACAGCCATAATAGCACACCTAGCTCTGTGCATCCTGCAGACCAACACCTGAACTCAATCAAAGTACATTCTAGTGTGAAAACTCTAAGGAAGGGGAGACTGACTTGAAAGAGGGCAAGAACATACAGTTATGTGGAACTAAACAGGGAGGAAAAAGAAAGAAATAAAAATATAAAGCAGCAAAGACAGGAGGGGTAGAGAATAAGGAAGGGAAAATGACTATACTAAAGGGAGAAAGACACAGGATGTGAAATACAATGAAAAATGCAGCAGCTGACAGGAATACAGGGGGATACTCATCCACAACGTCCAGCAGCCTTAAGATAAAGATTCTTCTCTGGCAGTGTCGGACTGGGGCATGAAGGGCCCACCGGGGGACTGCAACGCTAGGGGCCCACCAGAGGGGGTGTGGCCAGCCATCATAGAGGCGAGACCAGACACTAAAGGGAGAGTGGTCAGCCCATGAAGGACAGCTAGCACCATAGTGCATACTTACCAACTTTCTGTTGGTGAAATCCGGGAGCCTGCAGAGGAGGTGGGCGTGACGGGGGGGGGGGGGCGGGGCTCCAAGTGACGTCATTTTGGACCTGCCCCCATGACGTGATGACGCAAAATGCGTCATTTGACAGCGGGGGGCGGGGCCAAACGCCGCGATTCACCGGGAATCGCGGCGTTTGGGACTTAATTCTGCCCACTTCACTAGGAAGTGGGCAGAATTATCCAGATGCGGGGGATTGCCACACTCGCCCGGGAGCCCGGGAGACTCTCGCAAAATGCGGGAGTCTCCCGCAAAATGCGGGAGAGTTGGCAAGTCTGCCATAGTGTAGTATATAAAGAATGCAGTGTGCTCATCCTTCTCTTTTAAAATGACAGGCTGACTGTGCACTTAGTTACTAACCTGCTCATGCTCCTCTGGGCGGTTGGATATTCGGAACTCCTACTCTCATCTGCCCTGCTCAAAGTGAAAAACACACTACCGCGTAGGTTCAGAGAGCCCAGACGCGGCTCTCTGCACCTGTGTGGTAGTGTGTTTAACGGGAGTGTTTGGCAAAAACGGGGGGGGGGGAGTTGCGCTCTACCCCTACTGTTGCAAGAGCAGCATTAACACAGGTTATCCCTCCCTACGAACAAATAATATACTGAAAGTTAAGCGCTCATTGACTTATGTATTATTCCAAGTGTAATACTAATAATAAAATTTGTATTCTTTTATCTTGAATACAATTCGTATTTTTCTATATCTTGTATTAGGCTGTGAGCAAGAGGCTCGGTTCAATTAGTGGGATAACATTTAATGTTAGTTTTATTACAATTTATTGAATCCTGGTTAAAATACATAAAAATACATTAATATAGACAAATAAAATACTCCAATTAAACCACAGTATTTATATTATGAGGCATTGATTTCTATATACATACATATGGTATGGCATCAATTGAACATACATAAAAAAATCAGACAACCCTAGGTATATAGACCTGGACTAGTCTAGCTACTGGGAGGCAAATGGCAGTGGGTATAAATGCTGCATTGATCCAGATATAACACAGTCCCTGATATCTCAATAAAATAATGTTCATAGCATACAAGTCCAGTAGATGGGAATTGGTATTTCTTTAAGTCTCTGCTAGTGAAATAAAAATATTCAGATCCCTGTCCACATATATCACATGGTTATTGCTGCGATGCTTTCAAATTTAACTTTGTTTACTTACAGTTTCAATGTATATAGAGATGGTAGCCGCGTACCCAGTGTACTGAAATCAGAGGATGTTTCTCGTGGCCAGTGCTTGTTGCTGTTTTAGAGAAAGGCGCCTGCGTTCCACTGCGGAACGCATCTGTCCCTTCCTGTTCTCGCATATGTCCAATAGATGAATTGTATGCAAGTCGGGAGTCAGCTGTTTTCTTAGCTCCTCCCTAACAATGGAGGGGGCGTGGCTATAACGTGGCGGGGCCTACCGGTGGATAGTCCTGCTGCCCTGCAGGCCAGTCCGAGCCTGTTCTCTGCCCATTCCAGATATAACCTCCATAACTCCTCCCCATGACTCATCCGGACGTCATGAGCAGACCACACAAATTAACCCCCAGAGTACCAATACAGTTCAATACAGCCTTAGCTTTTATTATCCCTCGAGCTTAGATACAGCCCTCTGTTCTTATTACTACTAAATTCCTAACTGCCTCTGTAAGCAATGTCAGCACAAGAACTCTTCGTCAGGATCTTCATGGATTGGATTTTCCATGGCCAAGCAGCTGCACACAAGCCTCAGATCAATATGCGTAATGCAAACGTGGACAGGAGAGGTGGAAATCACACTGGAGCGGTGGAAAATGCATTCTCTGGAGTGACGAATCACTCTTCACCATCTGGCAGTCTGTCACATCAATCTGGGATTGGCTGATGCTAGGTGAACACTTCCTACCCATATGCGTACTGCCAACTGTAGAGTTTGGTGGAGGAGGAATAATGGTCTGGGACTGTTCTTCATAGTTTGGCCTGGGCCCCTTAATTCCAGTGAAGGGAAATGTTATTGCTATAGCATACAATTGCATTCTATAGAAAAATACAAAATTAATCAAACACCGAACACAAAATAATCATACAGAGACTACTGTTCCTCATGAAAAGTAACATTTAAATGTCAAGGTTGAATAGTGGTTTCAAAATGACTCAATGTAGTAAGATATTCTCATCGTGTGCTAATATAATCTGTTCAGAACAGTATGATCCCTTGACATTGACATTGTGGATTTTATTTCCCATAAGAGTTAATTTAATTAATACTTTTTTTTAAGATTTCCTTCCTGTGATGTAGAATTTATCTGATATTATCTCATGGAGCATTCGGAATCTAAGTATTACAAGTTTCAGAGACAACGTGACATGACTTGGCCACTTGTAGATATCACTTTACAAAACAACCAGTGGTGACACAAAGGCAGTGTGGAAGTGGGGCTTAGACAAGTATAATAAAGGGAGGCTTGATTTATACTGGAGCTGACAGCAAAGGAAAACACATTTACCAGTCACAGTGTCTGTAATTTATATTACACCAGTTTCTTTATATTATCACTTGTAAATCTGTACAATAAAATGCACCAGTCTGTGAGTGTAATGATACTGTCTCTTTTTTTGCAACAAGTACAAATACATTTTTGTTTCTTAAAAATCCAGGCATTGAAATCAGTCAATAATTTAACAGTGTGAAGATACCAGGTTTATATCCAGCTCTTCGTCCACTCAGCCCAGCTGTCCAGCCTGCAACGGCATCATACTGTGCTGGCTAAGGTACCTGGTATCTCATCATCATCATCATCATTTATTTATATAGCGCCACTAATTCCGCAGCGCTGTACAGAGAACTCATTCACATCAGTCCCTGCCCCATTGGAGCTTACAGTCTAATTTCCCTAACTAGGGAATAGAGACTAGGTCAATTTTTGATAGCAGCCAATTAACCTACCAGTATGTTTTTGGAGTGCGGGAGGAAACCGGAGCACCCGGAGGATCTCTAGGGCGTTCTAACCAATTTGTCCGGACCAAATTATTTGTTCAAAAGTGTTTATGTGCAATTGCTCTTAATAAAAGAATAAATCACTGTTTAACATACCTACCCATACATTGATATATGTCCATTACACTGTTTGCGACAGGGAAATATTACCTTCTTGTTGTATTTACTTTCCTAGAGGATTGGGACCCACCTCTAACAAAACCCCTTGGTTTCCCACTAAGGCAGCACCTTACCCATCTTTACAATACATAGGGAAGCGCGGATCCCTCATTTCCAGGTTGTCAGGTATGTGGTTAAAAAAAAAAGTGCTTTAGGGATAAGGAACATATAAAATAAAATGCAATATAAAGTGAGGTTTGTTTTTTGTTGCATTATTTTTTTTTTTTATTTAAAATTCACCATTTATAATAATAAAGTATCGCCCGATTAAGCAACACAAAATAGCCTCTTTTTATATTGATAAATATATATTGTACCCAAAAACACCCTTCAAGGATGGACCGCTACTTATGGGCCAGTGTTGTGTGCTTGCCCCCGGGCTAAAGCCTGCCTGCCCCTGACTATAGCCCTTCCAACAGACCAAATACTGGAGGTGACTGTGATTGAAACGAGAGTCCAGGATGTCCATGACTTCGTATTCGTCTCTGTGCTTCATCTGGATCTTTAGAGAGCCCTGATTTTGAGTGAAAAAACAGTTAAAAACCAAGGGTTTCAGGAGGGAAACATGGAATAAGTTGAGTACTCTGAGATAGGGCGGCAACTGTAATTTGTAGGTTGATGACTCGGGTAATGTTGTATGAGCCTATTGAGCGGGGAGCAAACTTCATAGCTGGTACTCTGATACATTGGGTACGAGTTGACAACCCAACCAGCGGGATGACTCGCTGCTTCCTATAGGCTTGGGTCTTGTAGCGTTGAGATGCTTTAACCAGTGAAGCTCGTACCTGCAGGGCCGGATTAATAATGGACCTGATGGAACTGCAGCCCCAGGCCTCCCTTTTCAAATAGGCCCTTAAAGATCTGTAGTAATTTTTTATTTTTTTTATTTCATATGCCGTTCTTTTATATACTGGGTGGGTCCGTAAAACCTCTCTCCACAGTGCCCTTTAGTTATGACTCATAACTTATCCGCCTCCTGCCTGACCAGCTACTGCCACTTGCCGTGAATCACCAGTCCTGGCAGCATGCAGGTGACATCACAGACACCTTTCCTGTTGTCACTGTGTGTACGCAGGAAGAGAAGGAGGATCGGCTTATTGCACAGACTGATTGTTACACAGGTAATGCACCGTTGCAGGAGTCTGGCATTGATGAGCAAGTACATTGCATTGTGTAAGTATATTATTGATTAATAATTGTGCAATGTGAGTGTGTACTGTGTGGTGTAATAAGAACTGGGGGCTACTACTGTGGCATAATTTCACCTGGGTGCACTGCTGTATGTCAGTGATCCTCAACCAGTGTGCCGTAGCACACCCGTGGGTCATAAGATGTTGCTAAGTGTGCCGCAGCGCAGACGCGGGCTGGGAGAGGCATGGCCGGGGGGCACACAGGTGGCCGCATCTCATGAAAAGGGATGCGGCCGCGTCATTGATGACGCGGCCGCATCCCCTGTCATGTGATGCGCCTACCCCCCGGCCCTAATAGCGGCCTGACCCAGCTCGCCACTGCCGCAGCGCAATGCCCCCAACAGGAGAAAAAGCACAAGATTTATGGCGGTACATGCGTCATACTGTGGTTACCTGGAAGATTCACCATTTGATTCATATGTTTTCTTTGTAAAATATTTTAGTGAAATAAAGAGTTTATTATTATTACTATTATGTTACGGGGGTGAGACTTATGAACTTATCGTGTACATGTGCCACGAAATTCAGGGAAGGGCTTAGTTGTGCCAAGGGTGAGAAAAGGATGCAGAGCATGGCTGTATGATATACAGGGGCGGGCTGTGCAGTGGGGCATCGGCCCCCCGGGCCCCTCAGTCTAACCGCTTTTTGGGACGGCCGCTCCCCCCCCCCGTGGATGCCATATTACTTGAATATTACTGGCGGCCGCATCATATGACACGCGATGCAGTCGCGTCAGCGCACAGGCCGCGTCATCAATGAAGCGCCCGCATCACGTGTCATGTGGCCGCCTGTGCGCCCCCCGGGCTGAAATTTGCCAGTCCGCGCCTGATGGTATAATATGTCATGGGGGCACTACTGTGGCATTTTATGAACTTGGGACACTATTTTGTGGCATAATATAAATTGGGGGCACTACAGTGTCACATAATATGAACTGGAGGCACTTATAATTGGCATAAATAGAACAAACTACTGTGTGGCATAATGGGAAGATGGTGAGCTACTATATGGCATCATTTGACTGGAGGCACAACTGTGTGGCATAATTTGAGGGCACTACTGCTGCATAATATGAACTGGGGAAACTACTGTGGCATAATTTAAACTGGTTGCACTACTGTGTGACATAATTGGAACTGGGGGCACTATTGTGGAATAATATAATCTGGGGGCACTTCTAGACACCGTCCCCACTAAAATGTCCTCTGGCCCGGAGCTGCAGGGCACAGTATGCCACTCTAGGTTTCATTGGGTACACACCCTAATGAAATGTACTACCCACGTCTGTGTCCTGTTGCCCAGCAAATACATGTCTATAATCACCATACATATTCCTAATGTACAGCATATACATGTGTATTAGCACCATACATATTCCCATTATATACAGCCACTTGGCTGGTCAACGTACTCGTCGGGTACCCAATGGTGATGCAGTTCAGTCACAAAGTCCAGCCATAGAAACCTGTTATATCATTGATTATAGTGCTACACTTGTTTTATAAAGTGAACTCCAATTAGCTGGCATTCAGTATAGAAAACGCTATGTTACTTAATGGCACCACAGGTTGGCTGCTGTTCATTTCTGCCAGTGAACCTGGCATGTTGAGCACATATAATTGTGCTTTTTATCCCTATGAACATGCTTCATCACTAGGTGAATGCATGACAAATCCTAAAAGGTCACGGTTACACCATGTGGGTTGGCAATTCTGGTTTTAGGGAAATGTGTCAGGGATGGGCATTGCCCGTTATAAACCATTGAAACCATGGGTTTGGTGAAATACTGCCAAAGAGTAGTGTCCATCTGTCTCCACAACTGGGCATAAGAGTATAACTGCTATAGTCAGATCTATGCGGCATTGCTTACAGTAGTTGTGTGGAGTGGAGATACAGAACTGGGTGATTCTTCCTATATGAAATATTTTATTTTATCAGTTACTGTATAAGATGTGGGTAGTAACTTTTGTACAAGGTATTTATTATACTAAGGCATAAGATAAAGTATGGAGTGGATATAGAAACAAGCAAATAATAGTAGAAATACAGTTGATTTATGGGGAACTGTAAAACCAACTGATTGTGTTATTCATTGGAATGTAAAAAGATTGATAAACACGTCTTTGATAAAGACCCCGCCAGAACAGCAGCAGTATGTGAATGGATTGTCACATTTGATAATCAGTTACAAGAAGCTACAGAGAAACGTGTTTTTACTCAAGGTGTGACTAATGTTGATCCTTCTATATCATTGCTTTCCAGAGTAGATGAAGTTTACAGTAGTGTGAATACTGGATTATTAACTAGAGAAGTTGTAGAGGTTTTGAATAACGTACCAGATATGGTTAAAACAAAGTATTCAGCGGCAGAACACCCTTTTGCTAAAGTATTATATGACATATAAGAACATTTACAGGATGCTCTAAATCAGGGGTGTCCAACCTTTTAGCTTCCCTGGGCCACACTGGCAGACGATGAGTTGGTTTGGGCCGCACATAACATACACTAACAATAATGATAGCTGATCATCCAAAAAACCATAGAAAACATAGTTAACATATATATATATGAGAAAAAAAGTTATATAGATATAGATATAGATATATATAGATATCATTTTTTTTTTTCAAATGCCCCTATACTTACCTTTCAATCGCCCTGTTCAAAAAATCCTCTCTAGTTATTATACTATAATCACTTTTTGTATTGTTTCGATGCAATATCATTTAAGCCAGGCATTGTACATCAGGGTGCCCTGACCAGGCCTGCGGTACCTGACATATACACCACTGTGACCCCAAATTGTGACCTGTTTTGATAATTACACCACTATGTTAGTTAAGGGATAACAACTTATAATGGGCCAAAGAGAATAATATATAATGCCCCATTAGTAATACAAGTAGAAGTATGTAGCAGGGAGATAAGGTCCATGATGCTCCAGGACCAGGTGACTTTTATTCACTGGTCAGCGTCCCTTGAAATAATTAAAAAAATCCCCCTTAACTTACCTTTTAATCGGCTTGTTCTCTTGTCCTCTTCTCTTCTTTTCTCCAATTCTGTGCTGCTGATTGTTTTTCTCGCGCGGGTGTCTCCTCTGTGCTGCGCTCCGCAATGGATGTTAGGCGTGATGACATTTACAGGCGTGCTGGGCCGCATGCGGCCCGCGGGCCGCGGGTTGGACAACCCTGCTCTAAATGGACAAAATTGTCTTGCTATGCAAACTAAACAAAAACTGATTATGTTGACAAGATAAAAAAAAAGGGTTACAGTCAGGTTACAGAGTTTGGTGACATACCCATTTACTAGAGGCATTAGAACAGATAAAGTTTTTTAAAAATATCCCTTTTGTTTCTAAAAATGTCCATTTCAGAATAGGGGGTCTATTTATCAAGCATTCCCCCTGTGTTAAACCCCCGAAAACTGTTGTTTTCAGGGGGTTTACCGTGAAATTACTATGTATTATTGAAGCATCGCAGCAGATATCTCATATATCTGCTGCTTTGCATTTCCTATCGTTTTTCTGAGCACTCCCCATAACAGTGTATGGGAAGTGCTCAGAACCGGTATGTATTAAAGTCTTCATAGAGAATTTTTTCTCTTTTTCTTCATGTTAATGTACGCCATCTGAAGCTGGCGTACATTAACATATCTGAGAACTTTCGCGCTGTCCAGCTCTGTTCTGAAGAGCAGAGCTGGACAGCGCATGTGTGGAGGGTTCATGTGATCCCTCCCTGTCATTTATCGTACAGTTTGCCTTCCAGGATGTTAGTGCGCATGCACCAAGGTTTCTGTCGGTGCATGCGCACTAACGCCCAAAAAAAAAAAAAAAAAGAGAAGATCACCGCAGCCTTCAAAATGACAAGTGAGGCTTAATAGGACGAATGCACTTAAAGGGCGACAGGGTTTGTAGTAAGCTGAACACTTACCTGAAGGGGTTAACATAGGTTTGGCCCGACCAATGTGTGCTCCAGTGGGAGGGACCTTAATTGGTATAGTAGGCTGTACTTCCTGTTCTGCCTCATTCCACAGCACGAGATCCTGCAGGAAAGAAGGCGACAGAGAGACCGGATAAGTACCCTGTCTTTTTCCCTTATTCCGGTTCTGGTTTATTTCTTTGCTTAGTGTACCATTTATTGTTCATTGTCCGTTTGTACCCCCCCCTATCTCTTTTATCCATCCGTCCATCGCCCCTGTTTGTCACCTCTCTGCTTCCCCCTCTCCCCTTCCAACACATCTCATCTCCTCTTTTCCCCTTCTTCTTTACCTGTCCCCCGTCATTGTCCGTTTCCTCCCTTCCTCTCATCCATTAGCCGCCATGCCCCGTCCTAGACGCGCCTCCAACCGTCCTGCCCGCTTCAGGTCCCCCTCCCCCGGAGCTCCGGGCGCCATGTTGCCGCTGCAGCTCCCTCTGCTCCCCTTGCGGCGGACAACCAACGGCACTACTCACCTTCCCAGCGTGAGCCCGGGGCCCGGGCTCACACCTCCGGTCCGGAAACCCCCGGGGGCAGTACTCAGTGGTCGGCTGGGCCGCGCGGTGCAGCCGGCTACAACGGCGAGGCCGTGCATGCGCAGGATGAGGATGCGCCATCTCGCATGGCCGAGCCTCAGGTAGCCGGCGGCAGCGGGGAAGGGGGGGGGGCAGTGGGCGGCCATGTTTCCCCTTCGGTCTCTTTCCTGCCTGCATCTGCGCAGGCTGGCAACTCCACTCCTCCATGGGGCGTATGGTGATGGCTGTGGTGCAGGAATCCAGCGGTTCACAGGGGAGTATGATAGTGTCTGGTGGTATGGAGGGTTTCAGGCAGTGCCCAATCACCCCACCCATCTTAGCCCACAGAGGGGGTGCATACCCTATTAACCCTCCGGACCTTCATCAGCTACATTTTCCCCCCAGTCCTTTTCTGCCCCATAGTAGCAGGGGCTCAGCATGGGGGGCACATTTTGGGGGAGACTTCCCGTTAGCTAGGGGTGTGTCTGGACAGGCTACCCCAAGGGTTGATTCTGCACAGCGGTACAGGCTGGAGCAGGGGTACGAGGGGGAGAAGACGTTTAATAGGGGGAGCGCGGGTGCGGCCCCTTCCTTTACCGCCACGTTCTGTCACCGGCGGAGGATCGGGCGTGCGGGCCACGTCGGGCCCCCTTGACGGTGGGCGCAGATAGGGGTAGTATCTACCCTGGTCAGGGCACCGCGCGGGATAACTTGGTATTTGATTACAATCACGCTAGCGGCGGTAATACGTCTCAGTGGTCCCCCCCTTGGCGCCATCAGTCTACGTCAAGCGGTTTTGCCAGGAAGTCTTCTCGGGCGCGCTACTATAGCCCCCCCCCCCACAGCGTCGCGTTGTAGAGGGCGGTTACTATAGCCCGGGTCACCATGCATCAGCAAGCCAAGATCTCGGTGGCCCAGACAGGGAATTGGCGCAGCAACGTTTAGACTACACGCCTAGGTCTCAGCTTACTGCTCCTCTTTGTGTTTCAGAGTCTGCGGTCACAAATCCGGAGACGAGGGTTGTCGGTGGAGGTCGTCAGGGATCCGTGAGGACTCAATCCCGGGCTCAGCGAGTGGTCAGACGGTGTCAGCCAAGGACGGAGAGGCGTCTGCTGGTGCCGGGAATCCTGCTCCCCAGGGTGAGTCCACTTCTGGTACCACACATAAAGTACACCTGTTGGGGTCACCGGTTCTCTCCACTAGCAGTGGTTCTTCGGATTCTGACGATAGGCCCAGAAAACTTATCAGGTTATTGGAGACACAATTACTTGGCAAGCGCAGCAAGCAGACACATCAGGCAGGGGGCGCAGAACAGATGGTGGGTAGGAGTGATTTGGGTCAGGTCAAAACCCTAGAGATAACCCGTGGTATTCGGCCTAGCGTACGGGATAGAATCAGGCGTGGGAAGTATGTGGACATGTTCGCATTGACGGGGGAAGACAAGAAGGCACTGGCAGCGGCATGTGATAAGTCAGGCATGGGTGAAGACAGGTACCGATCGTTTCCTAGATGGTCGAATGCCTTCTCTATTTTTGCTACCATTTACCTAGAGACTAGGCCCGGCGAGCATGAGGAGGTGTGGCGATATATGCACCTTATTAGCGGGATGGTCGTGAAGGACGGCCCGATAATTTGGAGGGCATATGACGAGCTCTTCCGTAAACGTATGAGTGGGCGCTAGAAGCTTCCACTGGGGTCTAAGGATATCGACACATGGTTGGAACTCATGAGACCGAGCAACCAGGTGGCCGAGGGTAGCATGGGCAGGAGCTTTCCAGGGCCGGGGAGGGCGCAAACTGCCCTCCCCACAAAGGGTAGATGCTTTGATTTTAACGCGGGCATCCTGTAGATCAAAACACTGTTGCACGTCATGCAGAGGACCGCATCCAGCCGCCTAATGTGCAAAAGCCCGAGGAAGTGGGGGTAGGGGAAGAGGCGCAAATCCAGCTATGCCGGGTCAAGAGTCCATCGCCAATTAATTTGGCTGAACTGGACAAATGGCTTGCTTGGTTCGATGATAGGGACACCGCTTCTCTCCTGCATGACGGCTTTCACCTCGGCTTTAAACTCCCAGTATAGGGCAGCATTTCTACGGCGGCGTCGGTCAATTTGAAGTCGGCGCTCGCTCTCCCGGAGGTGTTAGACGAAAAAATAGGAAAAGAGGTTGGTCTGGGTCGCATGATTGGCTCGTTCCCACTCCCGCCCATCCCAAATCTTATTTTGTCCCCGGTAGGGGTTGTCCCCAAAAAGGCAGCGGGGAAATTTAGGCTGATTCAGCATTTGTCGTACCCTGCTGGCCTTTCCGTGAATAACGCTGTAGACGCCCACCCTAAGTTCGGTTAATTATCAATCTTTTGAGTCTGCACTAGCATTGGTGCAAGAATGCGGAAGGGGTTCCCTGTTAGCTAAAATTGATATCGAGTCGGCTTTCAGGTTACTGCCCCTTCACCCGGAGTCGTATCAATACATGGGTTTTCGGCATCGTGGTGGATACTATATCGATCGCTGTCTTCCCATGGGTTGTTCGATATCCTGTGCACTATTTGAGAAGTTTAGTGGCTTCTTGCATTGGTGCATTCAGACGGGAACGGGGTGTTGGTGGATCGCATACTATCTTGACGACTTCTTGGTTATCGGGCCACCTGATTCCACATGTTGTCGGGATACGCTGTTTTCCACTGAGGCTCTTTTTAGGGTGCTAGGCGTTCCCATTGCCGCGGATAAAACGGAGGGCCCGGCTACGTGTCTCTCATTCCTTGGGATTGAGATCGACACTGTGGCTGGGATCTGCAGGCTCCCAGCCGATAAGGTGTCCAAGATGTATGAGGCCAGTGCAGAAGTGTTAGGTTCCAGCTCCAATCCGCTTAGGCAGGTTCAGTCCCTGCTAGGGAGGTTCAACTTTGCCTGCCGTGTGATTCCCATGGGTAGAGTTTTCTGTAGAAAGCTACAGAGAGCCACCGCGGGTGGCAATTGAACTGTGGGCACCCGCGTTGTGAGGGAAGCGCATAGTCTTTTGGTGCGACAATTTGGGGCTGGTCCAGTCTATCAATAAACAAAGTGCCTCTGCCCACCATGCAATTTCTCTGCTGCGTCACCTAGTTTTGCGCTGCGTGCAGTACGACATTTCGTTTAGGGCTAAACACGTTCCGGGGGTGCAAAATAGCTTGGCCGATGCGTTGTCTCGGAGCCAGTGGAGCAGGTTCCGCAGTCTGGCTCCCCAGGCGGACAGTGTTGGTATTCCGTGTCCCTCTTGTGTTTGGCAGATCATCAAGCCGGCATAAGGGGGCTCGTTGAACAGGCAGTAGCTCCTTCCAACCTGAAGACATATCAGGCAGCATTGAGACGGTGGTCGCTGTTCAGCAGGCAAAAAGATCAATCTGAGGCAGGTCAGCGTGACGCTATGTTAGCCTTTATGTGGGAAAGATACTCCAATGGGGAATCTAGAGCCTCTATGGCATCTACTCTGGCGGGGATATCATTCATGGCCAGGCTGCAAGGTTACCCGGATGTCACCAAGGGGTTTATGATCAGCAAGGCCCTAAAGGGGTGGGCTAGGGCTCGACCCTCGCACGTAGATGCGCGTTTACCAATCACCACCAATATTCTGGACCAGTTGATAGGGAATCTGGGTTTAGTCGCAGTCGATGCATACGAGAAGCTCTTATTTAGCACTGCGTTCTCCATAGCATTTTTTGGAGCTTTTCGGGTTTCCGAACTGGTAGCTAGGTCCAGGGAGCATCAAGAGTCTGGTTTGAAGGCAGAGCATGTCAGTTTGTGCGAAGGGGTTGTTGCCTGTAAAATAATTAGTTCTAAGACTGATCAGAGTGGCAAGGGATCATGGGTGCGGTTAACTAAACAGCCAAATAGTAATATCTGCCCGGTTAAATTAGTGTCACGGTTTATGAGTATGAGACCTCAGGCCTGATTGTTTTTATGTCACTGTAACGGCATGCCTCTGACGAAATATAAATTTTCGGCCATTATGAAAAGGACCCTGCAGTCACTAAATCTTGACAGTGCTATGTACGGGACTCATTCGTTCAGGATTGGGGCGGCCACATCCGCAGCCTTGGCTGGATCCTCTACCGAGACCATAAAAGCCCTGGGCCGTTGGAAATCCACGGCTTATAAATCTTAAGTCAGGATTGACAGTGTTGATGTTTGATTTTGTTACTTTAATCATAATTTTGCCTTCACAGTTTTTCTTTTTCTTATTTTCAATTCTCTTCTGGTTCTCTAACCCACCCACTACCCTTCCCCACCCCATCTTCTCCCTCCATTTGGTGGGCTACCCTGGGCTTTTCCGCTTGTTGCTTTGAAGCGGGGGCACAAAGGGATTTTCACCCGGGTTTCCCTGGGTGTAAGTCCTGATTAGTGGTGTGCTGCCGGGGTTTTTCCGGGTGTTGTTTACCTTCGCCTGGGTGGCCTGCTCCCCATTTGTGTCTCTCTTCCCTGATCCCTCCCTGTGGACCAGTTATTTCTTCTATACTATCCTTCTTGTGCTTTTATGCTAAACCTGGCCTGTCTTCCAAATTAAGGTGGCATGGTTTTAACAATGGTTTTCTGCTTTCAGGTGATTGTGTTCCAACTAAGATGGTGTGGATCATTGGTCATTCCTTTGTGTTCTGGACCGCTGGTCACCCCAGGTCTAACGTTATCCCGAATCACGGGGGCACCGTAATAAGATGGTTGGGCAGAAGGGGATTAGGCTGGCCTGATCTTATTCCATGGTTGGTGAGGCTCATTAAACAGCAAGGCCCACCAAATGTCCTGGTAGTGCATGTGGGAGGCAATGATCTGGGGAAAGGAAAGTCACTAGAGCTCATTATTGCGATTCGGAAAGACCTGCGGCGAATACACGAGGCTTGGCCAGATATCATCATTGGTTGGTCGGCATTAATCCCCCGGCTAGCATGGAGAACGACTATCCCCTTAAAAAAGATGACGGTTATGGTCAGGAAGCTAAATAGCACCATTTGGAAGGTAGTGCGGTCCTTGGGAGGTTTAGTTATCGATCACCCGGGCTTAGGGGTAGAGTCACCTCAATTTTTTAGACGAGACGGCGTACATCTAACAGAAGAAGGTATGGGGTTGTTTATAGATAGCATTTGCGGGGGAGTGTCGGCGTGTCTCGCTTAGTTGGTGGCGGGCTGCGGCGTATGTGGGGGCGCAGCGGGGTAGGAAGGCACTGCGTTCAGCGGCTGATTTATGGGCGCACAGGTAGTTGTTGTAGGTCACTGCCCCCCTTTGAGGCACCAGTAACTCCCTTTTTGGCCCTTCGGTGAGGAGGGTCCCTGTCCGGCTCAGTGAGGGAGGGCAGCGTGAGTTTTAAAGGGGCAATCACTCTGACGCCAACTCAGCGCAAAGTTGTGATGGGATTTGTTCCCGTGGTTGTGGACATACAGCGGTTTGCGCCAGTCTACTTGTGATATAGTGTTATCAGCTTGAGAGTTGTTTCGCAGTGCCCTTTCTCCGCCACCATAGGTCTAGTTAAAGTTAAAATCATAATAAAAGTTCTGACAATTTTTTAATAACTTATACAGGTCTCCGTGTGTTTATTGCATGCAAATGTTTAGAATTCTAAGGTTGATGTAAGGTTTATGGGAAACATACACAGTGAGCCCTTTATTGAGAAAAGACTGCGATGATCAGGTGAGTCACTTCTCAGGGACAGCAGGTTATCGGCACTGTTGACCCTGAGAAGATTTTTAATACATTGCTGTTATTTTTCAATCCTTATCAAGGTGATACGGATTGAAAAGTATCAAGTGAAAAACACGAAGGGTCATAAATTGACCCCTAAGTCTGTATTTGAAGATTGGATGTTGGAACTGCAGATAGGGAATGAATCAGTTAAAAAAAAGTGTTGATTTCTTGGTTACTTTCATATATTTCTAAATATGTAAATAAGACTGAGAAGGGCAGGTAATGTTGTGTGGCTAAAAGAGTTACTGGTTTGGATAGGCTCAATCCTAAATTACTGGGAACTTTTAGAGTAGGATAGGATGGTGATTTGAGAGTGGAATCCTGTACATTTAAGACAGCATGGTATTTGAGTTTTGGAAAAACTGAAGATGGGTTGACTAAAGATGACGACATTTCTGTGATTTCTGTGAACATTTTGTGCAGAATATATCTGGATTAGAAAATTAAATAAAATTAATTGTAGGCCAAGTGACAGATGATTTGAAGCAAGCAGTAAAGAACATGATTAAGGGTAAACAACTGTTACAGCCAGAAGTAGTAATACTAGGCTAATGAAAATCTTTGCCCCCTTCGGATCGTTGTGGGGCGATGGACTGGGAAAGCTACATGGCCCAGCAGCCCTCGTGTCAGCAGGAAGAGAGAGGCTGGATGGGGTCGGGCAGAGAGGGAGCACAAGAAAAAGAGTGGAGTGAGTGTGCAAGGAGTTACAGATGGGGAAGCTGAGGGAGAGTAGTGAAGAGTAAAGTCTGTGGTGAGACACTAGAGAGAGTCTGAGGAACAGCAAAGAGAGAGAAAGAGAGAGAGAGAGAGAGAGAGAGAGAGAGAAAGCCTCTGTGAGGTGTTTCAGTTTGACTGTAAACCACCATTACCTTCTAGAGTACTAGGAGATCCCCTGGTGACAAACATATAAGATTGGCTGCTATATTCATCAAACTAACTGCTGACTAGTGAGAGTTATACACATGAAGTGTAACCAATGATAATACACTTACCAAAAGGCACTAATAACTGTTACTACTGAGGTAACTTATATACACATTCTGACTATATAAATGTCGGGTGGATAATAGGAGCCCCAGTTGCAATTTTACCTGCCAGAGAAAACCCGTGATCGGGAGAGAGGCCATTTTGAGAAAACCTGTGACCTGGAGAGAGACCATTTTAAGAAACAATGTAATCGGGAGAGAGGCCATTTTGAGAAAACCTGTGACAATGTGAGAGGCCATTTTGATTGAATAACTACTTCTGTCCAATCTATTGCACCAAGAACCTGGTATAATGTGTAACTATGCTGCATCTGAACTGTCCACTGTTTAAGAACTGTGCAGAAGGCGATAGTGGATACATAATTATTTAATTGCAACTTAAATCATGTGCTGGCGTGGTAGCCCAAGGAATAAAGTACCATTGTTTTGCATATGACAGATGGTCTGGCAATCAATTTACTTTAACACCTGTTGCACTGCACCACCACCCTACAACCTCTGTGTCCACACAAAAATACATTGTTGTAAGACCCGCAGGACACAGTGGTCGAAGTGGGCCAGTAAACGTCTTCTCAGTCTAACTCACCACTTGGTGATCAATTTTACAATCAAATGTGTCTCTAATGCAAAAGCTACAGTGGCTGAGCTGTTTACATAGACCTTAGTGCATTTTGGTATCCAGAAAAATAGCTGCTGCTTCTATAATTCAGTTAATTCACTTGAAACTTAATGTTCTGCCATAACTTTGTTTAGGAATTTCCCCTCAGCAGAATGAACAAGCCAGAAGTTCTACTATTTATTTTTTCAGTACATAATGCCATTTTTTAGCATCTCTCTAAGGACCCGGACATGTACTTTAGTAGTAAAGGTAAATTTCTGCACACTGGATGTTATTTTCAATCTCTTTTCTATGTGTGTGTGTACCTGTCTTTCTGTCTGTGTGTCCTATGTGTGTGTGTCATGGGACAGGTGGGGGGCACAGAGCCCTAATTGTAGATGCTATTTAACACTGTCACTTAATATGTATTTGTATTTTATGAATTAGTGTTTAAAAAAAGCATCAAAAATTAATTTAAACCTATCAAAATCCCTAAAGCCCCTTGTCATTCAATTACATTTACCATCCCTGCCACTTCTAAACTTCTAAGTAAATAAGATTTGATAGTTGTGCTGTGTGTGCTAGCTGCCATCTTTACTATATACATTAGTTTATCGATCTTTGAATTAATTCTGTGGTTTTCAATAGGTCAGACGTTTATTTTCAGCACTTGGATATGAAACAAATCAAATGTGTTTCATGGTTTGGATACACTTGTATCAGAGAAGTTCTGTGTCATATCCAAGAGCAAAAAAGGGAACAGGGGGAGAAGTGCTGAGCCTCTCTAACTGGACTACACATTACCCTGGATATACATATGTACTATGCGTTGCTCTACTGTTTGCTGTTTTACATGCTCCTTTGGATCAGCTTGTATCTTCGAGAAAACTGGAACTGTATTCTAATTTGTTTTGTTTCGTCTTATTGTACTGTTCAGAAACGTCAATAAAATATTTGATAAAAAAAAATTAAAAAAGATAAAGGGAACACCAAAATACAGTTGCTTAGTAATACATAGATCACCGCTACCTCACAGAACAACTTACAATAACATGCCTTAGCATAGATATAAAACATACAACAAAATGACAAAAAGCTCCTGACATTGAGTGTAACACCCATTCAGAAAGCATGTATGTAAAAACCCACCCATTACTGTAATGAAGCTGAAATGTCTAGACTGTTACTCTGCTGAGTTATACAGGATATTTAACAATACACATAACATTAGAACAAAAAGGGTCCTGTTTCCAGTTACTTGCTGATCCTGCTGTACTATTCTTAAACAAACCAATCACTACACTTACCAAACATGGGGACAGGCTTATTACACACATAGGCAATGCAGCTAAAATATTAATTGCTAGGGAATGGGAAAAAAAGGCCCCTCCAAATAGAGAGGCCTTGCTAAATCGCATATGGTATCATCTTTGTGGTAGACTTATCCAGCCTACTTAACGGTGGAGCCTTCGGAACCAATACAATAATTCCGTGGACCCAGGAACCTTTTGAGTATGCAATGCCTTGTGCTTTCTCTCTGTTAAACGCCTTTCTATCTATTCCCATAACCATCCTCCCTCTCCCCTAGACCTCCCCTTCTCCCACAATCTCAAATCCACTTAAAATTAAAAAACAAAGCAAAAAAGGTTTCGACAGTCGTGCAGGTGGTTAGTAACTGGGGCAGAGGCAGAACTTCTGCCAGTGCGGCCGGTGTACAGCACCTTGGCCCATGCTGATAATGGGGCCCACTGCCGCCGCTGGCGTCTGCTAAAAGAAAAACAGAATTATACTTACCAATACAGCGGCGCTAGCGACCCAGCATCCTCCTCCATGTTCTTTTCTCACTGCATGTCAGGCGTGACGTCATCACGTCCTAACAGTGTAAGTGAGACCAGTGGTGCAGAGAGGAGCCACAAGCATGAAGAAAGAAGACAGAAGAGAAAGAGAAGAAAAAAGGTCAAGTAAAATGTAAGTAAAGGAACGGAGGCAGTGGGCACAGTGCTATAAAATGGAAACTGATGAAGGGCACAGTGTGATGGTGCAGGGGGCCAGGGGCACAGTGTGATGGTGAAGGGGGGCCGGGGCACAGTGTGCTACAGAAGGGGGTCAGAGGCACAGTGTGATACAGAAGGGACACAGTGTGATTCAGAAGGGGGCCAGGGGCACAGTGTGATACAGAAGGGGGCCAGATGCACAGTGTAATTCAGAAGGGACACAGTGTGAGACAGAAGTGGGCCAGGAGCACAGTGTGATACAGAGGGGGCACATATTATATATTTATATTTCTTATACTTTAAATTTGAAGTAAACAAAACAAAAAGAAACTATACGTTTTTTGTTTTTGTGTGTGTGAGGGGGGAGGCCCAGGGTCCAAATGTCCACATCTCGCTAGTTTCGGCTCTGAACTGGTGGATCATGTCTCTTTTCACTACCCCTCGGCTTTTATAAATGTAATATTTGTTTAAATAATTACTAGTTCATCTTAGTTTCCTTATTTTTGTTTATTTTAATCAACTACTTGTTGATTTCTCTAAATAAAGAGGTTTAAAAAACAAACAAAAACAAAAAGGTTTCTGACATTTTAGCAGTGTGTTCTTTAACCAAACAGATCTTCTTTATCTAGAAGTCTGCTGTTCCAGTGAGCAATGGGGCTGGTCAAGCAAACTACTCTCCAACATACAATACAGTGGTTACACAGTTATCTCATAATGGCAGAGCAGTATTCAAAGGTAGTGGAAAGAACAGGTTCATATATACATTACATTTACATATACATTTCTATGCAGTACGTAGCTCTGCAGGCTGTATATCCATTACAGTTAAATATGGGCAGCACGGTGGCTTAGTGTTTAGCACTTCTGCCTCACAGCACTGGGGTCATGAGTTCGATTCCCAATCATGGCCTTATCTGTGTGGAGTTTGTATGTTCTCCCTGTGTTTGCGTGGGTTTCCTTCGGCTTTAGATTGTAAGCTCCAATGGGGCAGAGACTGATGTGAATGAGTTCTCTGTACAGCGCTGCGGAATTAGTGGCGCTATATAAATAAAGAGATGATATACATGTAGATATCTTTTTTATCACTCTTGATAATACCTTTTAGATTCGCCTGTTAACTATTTTGTCAAGAGTCCCATATACCTTCTAGGAGGTATGGAGTACATGATTGGGAGAGGAAGGGTTAAGTGTACTTAAGGTTGGGTTTACATTTTAAGATATAAAATATGATAGCGACTTCATTTTACTTTTTGGGTGTAATTCTGCAAGATAACCATAAATAGAATATGTTACTTATTTGGGTCTGGTTGGTTTACTGTGCTAGGGTTAGATTCCTGCCGATACCATGTTTTAGATGGAAAACATGTTGCCTGTATGAATGCAGGAATAACTGCTGCTGAGTTCTGTTTATAAAGTCAATGAGTTATTCTCCTGGATCTGCACCTATTTATAACTATTGTAAGGGCTGCCAAGAAGAATTTGGGGCCCTTGTACAGAAACTTAGGGCTCTCTCCATGGATGCTTAGAACAGAGCTTGTGCAATGCTGCAAAGTGGTGGTGCGCCGACAAAAGGGGTGTGGCCACACCATGTTTGGGGCCTGGCATGGGAATGGCTGAGTTTCTTTTGGGGAGTGTCTAGCTTGCGGAAAGAAATCTAATTATGTGACGTTAGGTGGAGGCACGTCCAGCACTTTCAAAGAAGATTGCTTGTGTTATTGTAGGGGTTTCATACAAGTCACAGACCCACCCCCCAAAGCCCACCCCTAAAAACACCCCTTTAATGCTGCATCGCCTTATCTGTGTGGAGTTTGCATGTTCTCCCAGTGTTTGGTGGGTTTACTCCAGGTGTCCAGTTTCCTCCCAGAAAAAACATACCAGTAGGTTGTCACGCCTGAGGATCTGTCTTTACCCAGACTAGGTTGTTTCTCTGGAGCTGGACTGGTGACTACGTGGACAAAGCTGGGTGGCCTGATAATGTTCCTCTGCATGTAGTGAATGGACTGGTGCAGATGGTGATTACACTAGCAGGGGAGAGCAAACAGGAACTGCTGGACCAGACTGTAATCAGAATGCTGTAGCCAGAATGCTGTAACTGGACTGTAACTGTAATGCTGGAAGAGGACTGCCGTGACCGGAATGCTGAAAGAGGATTGCTGTAATTGGAATCGAACCAGATATCTGGAATCGGACTGGAGCCAGAATGCAGACTGCACTGTCAGGGCTGGATAAATAGCAAGACTGATAGCAAGATAGATAGCAAGACTGCAAACTGCTGGTAACCAGGTTGACGTCTGAAATACAACGTTGCACTGGCAACATGTAAGGGCTCCAGGAATTGATTTTATAGTTGTTGTTAATTTCTGATTGGAGATTGCAATCAGCTGAGCAAAAGCAGCACTCTGAGTTGCTGAGATGGATCAGGTGACTATATCCAAGATGGCAGCTCCCATGGACTGGTTTTGGAGGAAATTTGAAATGGAGGCTGTTATCACCTGATTGGCTGAGAGGAATCATGTGACCGAATCCAAGATGGCCGCACCCATACTCTGATTCTGGAGGGTTCTCTGGAGTGGAAATGTAAGTATTCGGGCATAGACAATGTACTTTGCTTAGCGCTGTACATTGTCTATGCCTGAATACTTACATTTCCACCTTAGCAGCAAGGAAAAGAGCGTTGCAGTCGCCAGTGACGTTATCAAGACTGTTCGGATTCTTCATAGGTCGTGATCCCTTGCAGTCACCGGTCACAACGGTCGACCTGGAGCCAGGTCGGAAGGAGTCGTTCGCGGTCATCACGTCGAGGTAAGTATTGTCAGAATAATGGCAATCATTATTCCGTACACCACCCTCTAGGGGGCACCATCTCACAATGATAGCAGTGAATCTGAAAAGAAAATTCAATCAGTCACAACAGGGTCCAGTGAGAATGAGTCAGGGTCGGCCTTGTGTCCACCGGCCCTTTTGACATTTGCCAGCAGTGCAGTTGGCCACTCTGGGCTTGGCAGTAGAGGTAAGAGAACATGACTGAAATATGTCAACATATCAGTACAGGAGAGTATTTTCCACAATGATAGAATCTGATGTAAAAGTGGAACTATTAAATGTGTATGGTGTGGTAAAATTAATGCTATGTAAATTAGACCCAACTGTCCTATCATCTGCCCCATATAGCTCAAATATATACAATATGCCACCATATAGCCTTGCATGCTGCCAAGTCTCCATGTAGTACATCGGATCTGAATATATCATATACCCTCCTATGTTCCCATATAGGCTCAAGTGCCACCATGTTATAGTCCAGGGTATTGAGTTTTATGTGTTATGTGGGCTATGTGGAACAGGCATCTCATGTTAAAATGGAGTCCTGGGAGCACTGATGGCTGTATAAATGCACTATTCTGTTTTAATCTACCTTTTCCTCCCCATTGCTCCTTCTCTGGGTATTTTAAAGCAGAGAGGTGGATTGTGGAAGCAAGATAGACACATAAAGGTGTCGGTCAGTGGAGCCACAAAAGACTGAGCTTGGCCAATAGGTAACCTGAGTACAGCATGTGATAAACTACTGTGACTATGAGACTGTGTGATATTGTTCCAAACCATGTGGGACCCTGTGAATTAGTATATCTGGAAGTGGGTTAAATTATCATTGGTTATGTTAATTTCAAATGTGTTCAAATGTGTTTATCAGCACAGATTTGTAATTTCCATGCATTACATCTCTTCACTTGTTTACAAATATCTAAGAACTCAACCCCTTCGCTCTGTGCAAGATCTGTGCCTCTAATTCATGCTTATTACCTGCTAATATTCCTGCTTAAAAGACTTTTATTAGGGCTGCATCCACTCTGCTGGACTCCCTCCCGGTACAACAAGACTTTCCTCTGGTCTTCAAACCTTCAAGCATTCCCTGAAAAAGTTGAAATACTGCAACAGACTCAATATAGCTTGAGTGTTTACATGGAAGAGACTGCAGGTGGCGCTGTTTCTTATTGTGTTACTGTGTTGCCACTCTGTTATAGCAAGGTACTCTGTTGTATAAAGAATGTTCTGGTGTGTTCTCATGTTAGATTTACCTGCACGATGTGCTATGTCTGTAAGCTGAGAGAACTACACTGTTTAATACAAAAGTTATTCCACAAAGACCTTCCCAGTGTGTGCCTATTGTCTGAATGAAAGGAGCACAATCTGCAACAGAAAACTCACCTCTTCAGGACAGCTTATCAAATTCCCAAATTACCCTCTTAACCTCCCTATTCTCCATGATAACCCCTCATCTACACAGTCCATTAAACTTACATATATTCACTTTTGATACCCAAACAGCCCTCTGACCCCCACAATATCAATGCTATATGTCTGGATCACATATCCCACTAATACCCCATTCATACTGCACCAAAATCCCGGGTTTTTGCCGGGGCGAGCTCAAACGACCCGGGTCTTGGTGCAGTATGAATGGTACAAGTCAAAAATCCCGGGTCTAAAAACCCGGGTCTTCAACCCGGGATTTTTCGAGGGGTAATTCCCGGGTCGGACCCAGGTTGCCTGCACTATGAATGGTGCAACCTGGGTTTTTCAACCCGGGTTGCACAGAAAACAAGCTGATTGGCTGTCTGCCTGTCTCTGGAGGATGATGTCATCAGTGACAGCCCGTGGAAGAAAAAAAAACCAGTCACCTTTCAATGACATCACCATTTTTCAGCCAATGAAAACTGCTCTGGTGATGACGCCCACAAATTGCCAGGGCACAGACTTGTGCAGTATGAATGGGGTCAACCCGGGAAATTCCCGGGTCCGAGGTGCAGTATGAATGGTGTTTCTGAGCTGGGACGCTCCGAGCCTCGGCAAAAACCCAGCTTGAAAAACCCAGGATATTGCCGGGGCGGCAGTATGAAAGCGGTATAAGTACTTTTTCCCATTGCAGTCTGCTGGACCAATATGCAATCTGTGGCACTTTACCTCATATATCAATTCCTATTTTCCTGTGAATTGTAAATTTGCAGGGAGAGCTCTCTTACCTCTTTGTCTGTCTGTTAATACCAAATCTTGTTTTATTACTACGCTTGTTCCATTTGTAAAGCGCTGCGGAAAATGATGGTGCTATATAAATAAATGTAAATAATAATGGCACTAATAGACTGACCACAGAATACCTGGCTTTAGATTTATGACTAGAAATTTGACAGAAGCCAATTTCCAAGTAAGAACTCTAAAGCCAGGTATGCTCTGGCTACAGGAGTTTTTACCATGCTTGGATTAATATATTTAATTTATCTCATCTATTCAATATAGTACACCTTAAAAATAGATCATTAGCCCGCCCACAAATTGGCAACATACGCTCATATTTACAGCATGCTATATATATTTTTTTATCAGCCAGGACTTTCATATTGTTACATGACTTTTTGAGGAGAGCGACCTTATTTATGTAGTTGCTCAGATTATTTTGGAAACCAGCTTAAACGACACCAGCACTTTACAAAAGCCCTTCACGGCTCTTTTGAACTTGATTGAGTCTCACTTAGTGCTTTTTTTGGAGGCCATCAAGCCTGTTTATCAATTGCCAACATATGTTTATTTTTTATTGCCATCTGTTAACCAGGATTTCGATTTATTCATATGAAAATTGAAGGAGAGTCTATATACGCATAGCGTTGTAATTAATCCGGAAGTCAGTCTATACGATACTGGCGATATACATAGGCTATTTAAAGCCTCTCCGAACCTGGTTATATTCATTATGTGATGCATTTTAAGGATACTAAGTAATGTTATGCTAATGATCTAAGTGATACAATTATATGTACTATTTAGCTATTTTTAAATATTGTCTCCACTTTACTCCAGTGTACATTGTAGCAATTTGCTCATTTATACTGGGTATATTTTTCTATGTATTAAACTTTTATGCCGATTTGAGTTTTGCGCTATCTTATATCTATTTTTTAGTACACTTAGGAGAAACACAAGTTTAAAGTGACCATAATTCAAATAGTAAAGATAAAGATGAAAAAAAAAATGGACTAACTCATTAGTTTCTTACCTTGCTTGAAAATACAGCCTGCAACAAAGATGACCAGAACTGCATTTGTTTTAGTATAAACACATTTTCTAGATAATTATGGGTTAACAGTATTTCCCAGGATTTCTCATTGAAGCCTTGTGCAGCAGGTGTGAAAGGACAACGGGTAGGTAACTTACACTGAGGGGTGGAGAAGAAAGTATTGATTTAGAATTTTGAGGCCCTTTAATACATTGTGGTACTTTGTGGTTGACACAGTATTGTTTCTTCAATGACCAATTTTAAGATTATGTTCAAGGTCTTCTCTGACATTGCAAGATGGCAGCTTGCTTGTCATATCATAGCTGCCTGGATAAGTGAGAGAAGGTCTGTCTTCTACAAGGGGTGGTCTTTTGTGTACACAGTGCCTTGCAAATGTTTTTAAACCATTTTTTATTACAAATGATACTTGGGGTGGCCATATGGACATTGTGGTCAGTGTGCAGCTTATATGTTCTTCCTTCCTTTGTTTTCCCTTCAGGGGCTTGGGTTTCCATACACAGTCCAAAAACATGCTGTTAGGTTAATTGGCTGCTTCCAAAAATAGACCCTAGAGTTTGTGTGCTTGTGTGGAAGAGAATTTAGACTAAAAAAATATTTTAAGGAAATTAGGGATCTAATAGTTGTGGCTTAACATGTCTATTTTGAGTAGAATATATCTTAAGATGCGTGTAACTTAAAATCCACTGTAAAGATGAAGCTAAACCAAAATGCACTTCACACGTAGATGCAGCAATAATACATATATTCCAGTCATTATCATCCACTTGATTATTGAGCCGAAGATGTTCACCGGGCTCCTATTTTTCCACAATGTATTTCCTCACTATGGGTTGGTAGGCAACAAAAACAGTGTTTATTTTAGTAAAAGATAGATCTTCCAATTATTGACAGAATTTGTCAGATCTTGATTTTCTTTACAATATCTACTGGCAAATGACTAATTGTGTCAAACATTTCTGTTTAAGAATATGATGTTTTTTTAATAAAAAAATACTGACTGTAACTCTCACTTGTAATCCAAAAATATTTGAAAATTTTTAAAGGGTTTTCAATCAGTTGCAAATATTTTTATATAAATATTTCTAGAGCTCTGTCAGTTCACTTGAAAGTGGTCCAACCTTAGTACAAATATTCAGGTAGAGAAAACGATTTTGGTTAAATTCAGTTTAGTTTGGAGTATGAATCATGATTTCAGTTAAGAGAAGACCCCTCTTTGCTAGGCCCCCTCACCTCCGAGACCTGTATTGGCTGCGCCCCCTGTAATTCCTCCCTTGTGAAGGGGTTTATACCCAAAACAAATTATAAATGTACATACTAATTTGATGTGTAAAGAGAGGAGTTTAAGGAGTTTATATAAATTATTTTGGTACAATGTATATACTGTATATAATATTGTCCTCTTACTAAGAATGATATGGTGAGATTGTCACCGTATCCCAGCAAAACCTATTTGTCCCTCTTACAACAGTTTCACAACAGCTGGAGAGCCACGGGTGGATTAGGCCTAGGTAAAAGTTCCTCATTTTGCACCCTACTTGGCCGGTCCTCTTTGTCACTCTTCCCACTGCATCCAGCCATTGGGTAGTGCCTGCAGAAGCAGACTCTCCAGCCACACACTGAAGCAGCGGAGGCTGGTAAGAACCTCCCAAGAACGTGGGGTTGTGTTGCATCAGCATTACACCTCATCAGGTGCAATAGAAAAGAAGATGCCCCCCCAACACGCACACACACATGGTGAGCTTTATTTTACTGTGTTTTACTAGGTTGTGGTGGAGGTGCTAGACTGGGGCCATTTTATTATGGAAAGCACTATCTAGCTTCAGGAACTCAACAGCGGTAACATCACTGTTTAGTAAGAGGCTGAGCTCCGCTTTTGAAGACAGCTGTCTATTTCACGTTGTTTCTCCATGCTACGTCCCCCTGAACCATAGAAGACAGTAATTTTTTTGAGACGTAATGGCCATAGTAATTTATTGAATCATAATATACTATATGTAAGCAACAGCATTAAACCAAAAATAACTTAAGTATTTTATATAACAAATTAAATTAACATGTAAAACATTGCATGGCGAGAAAATGCAGATTTATGCTTTCAGTGATTATGTCAAGGATCACATTGTGTACTTGTTTTTTATATACTGAAATAGCATTACATATTACTTCGTCTTGAGCAGACTCACCAGCCATTGTTTTTTTATTCCTTAACCTTTTATGAGGCAGGGTGTTCTGTACTTCAAGTTCGCAATCTTTATGTTCTTGCAGTTTGTCATTTGCCTACATTACGAAATTTTCTGCAGTGTACTTAGCCACAGCAAAATGCAGAACAAGCTTTTTAAGATTTTTCTGTGTCCCGGACACCATATGATGAGCTTTTAATATACCCAATCCACTTGTTTGTAGATATTTTGACAATAGTGATGTCAAAGAAATATTTGAGCTGTGAGAATGGTCTCGTATTTAAGAAAAGATTCTACATATGTTTTTGCTTTTATGCGCACTTCAGGTTTAGATCTTGGGTTCTCTCTCAATCTTTGCCAATGTGACAACAAGGTCAATGTACAAAGCGGAATCAGGTTGTGAAATGATCCAAAATACTTTTCTAACTGCATCTTTAGACCACCAGCGAGTTTCACCAATCGCAGAGAGTCTTTGATGGTAAGGGTCCTGACTGACATTTAGCCATGAATTTATGCGTTTGTAAGACTCCCAAATAAATACTACAACATCATTGGGCAGCACGGTGGCGTAGTGGTTAGCACTTCTGCCTCACAGCGCTGGGGTCATGAGTTCGATTCCCAACCATGGCCTTATCTGTGTGGAGTTTGTATGTTCTCCCCGTGTTTGCATGGGTTTCCTCCGGGTGCTCCGGTTTCCTCCCAGACTCCAAAAACATACTAGTAGGTTAATTGGCTGCTATTAAAAAATTGCCCTTAGTCTCTCTCAGTGTGTGTGTATGTTAGGGGATTTAGACTGTAAGCTCCAATTGGGGCAGGGACTGATGTGAATGAGTTCTCTGTACAGCGCTGCGGAATTAGTGGCGCTATATAAATAAATAGATGATGATGATGATCATTCATTAAAGTAAATAACGATGCACTTGCAATAACTACCTTTGTGGTATCTGCCAGTACTAAATTCAGGGCATGTGCATAACACCAGACATGAATTTGGTCTGGAGATTCGGTTGACAACCATGTAGAGAAGCCTCTATATTGTCCTTGCATGTTTGCTGCTCCAACAGTAGAACTGCCAGTGCAATTTGTTATGTTTATATTGCATGACTGTAGAACTTGCATTAACAAGTTAAGGGAAGTATTCTCCAGATGAAGATTCACAATCTACCACTGCAAAGAGCTTCACACGAATTTGATCTGTTACATACCGAACAATTACAGAGCACTAATCATTTTATGTGATATCCTGAGTTGTGTCAATTTGTACTGAGAACATCCCAGCTTATCTAACATCACTTGCCACTGTCTCCTGAATAAGCTGTCGTATTGTTACTATAACTTTCTTGAGAGTTGTTTTTAAGAGCAAAATGACCCTCTGCCCTTTCCTCTTAAATGCTTTTTGTTATGCAATCGCTGACGTGTTCTCGAAGACAAACATCGTACTTGCTGAGGAGTAAAACAAACTCTAAAAAATTGCCATGATCTACAGAAATGTCCTCTAAAGTGTATGCAGCCTCAAATGTGTTTCCCGTATAGCTGACACTCTCTGATATCTGACGTCTCTTTCTGGCTTGTTCTCTGTGTAGAGATATTTGATTGCAAAGCAGTAAGTTATTGATATCTGCACTGCTGGCATTCAAAAAGTAAGCTTCAGCGCAGGCTCTGTGCATTACACGTTTTTCATGTTCTTCAATTCTTTGATGAATATGTTTCCTTCAATGAATGGATTTGTTACAGAAGTCTTTGAAAATGCCAGACAGACAGAGCAAAATACAGCGTTTTGTTCTTCACAGTAGATCAGCCACTTGAGGTTTGATCCATCTTTGTTAAGGACAGCTTTCATTATGATATGATCACTGATGTCTTGTTTTGGGTGATAATTAAAAAATAAGGCTTGTTGACTTGTTTTAGGCCGAACAAAGTAATTGAATGGAGACTGGGGGCTAGATTTACTAAGCTGCGGGTTTGAAAAAGTGGGGATATTGCCTATAGCAACCAATCAGATTCTAGCTATCATTTTGTAGAAGGTACTAAATAAATGAAAGCTAGAATCTGATTGGTTGCTATAGGCAACTTCCCCACTTTTTCAAACCCGCAGCTTAGTAAATCTAGCCCTGGGACTCTAAACTCTCTTTGTACATATGGAGAGCTAACGGTTTCATTTAAATCTTGCCTTTTTCACCCTCCTGTTCTGACAAGGATTCCTGACAATGCTGACATCTTGTCCAGGTACTAGATCATATGTTAGTGCTGCAATTTGATGCTCACACACAGATATAATGGTCTGTTCCTTGTGTTGACTGGTGCTTGCGGAATCTGGAATACATAACTGTGTTTCACGCACTTGATCAATTTCTATTTCAGAAACATTTTGGTCAGTGGACGTTTTTCCAGGAATATTGTGACCTGGTTGAAGACGACTGAACATATCAGCTATTTTAACACATTTTATGCCATCAAGATTCGTCTATTTCTTTTACCTGCTTTTTCGGCTCCACCTTTTCTTTTTTGATTGGAGTCCGTATTTTCTTCCAACAGGGTACAAAACCCTTTCAAGGGATATATTTTGTGGGTTATTATTATCCACGATTAAGTAAAAATGAATTGAGTAAATTGGAACATTTCAACGTGTGTGTGTATGTACATATACATATATATATATACATATATACATATATATATATATACATATATATATATATATACATATATATACATATATATACATATACACACACATACACACACATAGTGTATTTATATCAATCTCACCTGAAAAATGAGCAAAGGCCACTAATTCTGTTAGATGCTCTTATATTTTAGCCCCACTTTCAGTCCAATGCCTCCCCTCAGTGCTTTGCTGTGCTTTCTAACAGGTATATTCACTGCTGTCTGTCACTCTGTGATGGCGTCCCTCCTCTTCACTCCTTGAGCAGTTCCCAACCTCCATAGATGGGTAAATTGAGGGATTCCTTGATGATAACAGGTTAGGTGCATCAGCATGCTAGAATGGGATTACTTTTTGTGGGATAGCATTTAAATGAAATAAAGTCATAGAAAAGATGCATTTAAAGGAGTGTTTCCTGCTATCAATAAGGGCACTACTTTTAATGGGACACATCCTGCACATTCCAGTTGCATTTCTGTCCATTAAGTACCTTTCTATGTGAAATATAATAAAAAGCTTAAAAACACACAAAAGTGACACATGTAGTAAAGATGTCCCCTAGTTCCAGTAAATAAAGCAATAAGGAGAAATAATGGGCAAGCCTAAGGATCTGAGAGACTTTTAACAAGGCTTTTAACCTTTTTCTGTCAAGACACCAATATTGTCTGGAAATCATTATTAAGAATTAAGAATATTATTAAGAATATTAAGACTGTTATTGTTAATATATATATATAAAGCACATGTAACTGGAGATTTGTACAAAAATATTACAGTATGATTAGGGATTGGAGGTTTAGTTGTTACTAAACAATAAGTTTGAAAGAAAGAATTATAGTGATCCAACTTAATGGTGACCACATGTGGGCCTATTCTGTCACTTGGCCAAGTTGCCAAGCAACAAGATCACTGTGTTTGGCCACCTACATCAGTCATATACAGAGCTGGATTAAGGGGGTCACGGCAGTACATGCCCTGGGTCCAGTGTTCCCTCTAAGCTGAGCAATCTGGAAAGGAAAGAGTTAAAAGGTCACTCTAATGAGGGCTCCACCCGAATGGTTTACATTCACAATCTGCAGGATGTTTCCTAGTAAGATACAGGTTTAACTCTATCATTTCCAGATTGCTCAGCTTAGTGGGAACACTGCCTGGGTCCCTCTCTTTCTTGGGGCTCAGATTTACCACGCTGCAGGTCATTTTGGGGCCCTGTCCGTAACTGTGAGTAGATGGGAGAAAATGTAATTAAATACTAAAGTGCTTACCATGCGACATTCATTCCTTAAACTTACCCAAAGATACATGAAAGAGAAAAAAATCTCACCAAAGAAGAGAAAACACCACTTACATTGAGCATGTCCTGACCAATAAGCCTAAAATGTAACAAACTTTATATAAATGAACTACAAATAAAAGACTAATTTAGATTTGTAAACATATTAGAAACGTATGAACTAATGTTTTAGGATACATTTGAACACTGTAATGCATTTGGTTGGCCCACCCATCAAGCTATTGCATCTGTTCAATTTAGCTACCCACCAGAGAAGCCAGATTTGAAACAGATCCAAAAAAAAAAAAAAAAATTGGAAATCAACTTAAACAATATATATCCAAATAATCCCCAGCAGCTGAATTTACAACACATAGAACAAAAAAGCTATAGCAAGCAGCGCTGACGATGATTAATAAAAAACATATATATATATATTATATTATTGAAAACACATTTACATACAGATGGTAGATTACACACTCTGCGATATGTACAAAACATTAAATTGATTTACTATTATAAATGGATACAGAGTAAAAACACAATCATAAACTATAACGGATAATAAAACAAAATTTCATTGAAGACAAAAATACAGGCATGTCAAGCTCAATACCCAAATAATGGGCCAAATAATCAAAGTCTAAGATTGTGTGGACTGCAAGAAAACTAAACAGAAATAAATAACCATCGTCGTCACAAATGGGTAATACATTTGATAAACAATCGACAAACTGCCATATAAATGTACTCGGACACCAACATACCAAACGAATATTGATAATGTTTTGATCACAGTCACAGATTAACAAGTACCAAGCAATTTGCTTGAATTACAAAAGCGTACTGCTCTGACTGCTTGCAACAACATACAGCGAGGCTGGAGGGAGACAAGCGTAATCAGTGCATGCACGTGTCACATGACACTGCCGGGGGAGGTTAACTCATGCAAACTGTTCTGTTGTATTCAGTGAGTTTTTGAGTAATTTAACCGAATAAAATAAAACACGGGCCACATTCCACTTGTTTTACCATAGTATTGCGGGCCCGTGAGTTTGACATGTCTGGAATAATAGCATATATAAACAGCTGCAGATAAAGGACTTGTCAAATAAGCCATATATATATCATTCCATAGGAAATTTCAATAGTCTCAATAAGATCATATATGCTAACATATTGTACAGTTTTAGTAGTAGCAATCCATTTTACATATATACATTATATGTGTTAGGATTCCTAGCGAACTCAGGAAGCGGCAACAGAAGTATAAAAACAAAATGTCCTTATTCAGGCAAAATGTATGAACAAGGATTCAGTTCATGAAATATGTAGATTTTCAGGGTGCAGCATAAACAGGTATAACTCTAAAACATTAATATGAACGGGTGTGATGAATGGCAGGAATGTCCATAAAGCAACAGGTTCCAAGCAAATGACAAATACAGTTAAAATGCAGGAACACATATAGAGTTACACTATTGCCAGGATGCACAAGTCTGTCCAGGGAAGCAAACAGAGTAGCTGAGTCCAGTGACCAGGCAAAGATCTGAGCAACAAAAGTTCAAGCAGAAACCAGTGTCCAGGCAGAGTTCAGGGTTACAAGCAAACAAGCATAAACCGGTAATCAGGCCGAGGTCAGGTGCAACAAGAGTTCAAGCAGTATCCAGTATCCAGGCAGAGTTCAGGGTCACAAGCGAATAGGCATAAACCGGTATTCAGGTCGAGGTTACAAAGGGAGATCAAGCAGCAGTAGAACAAACACTGGAACATGGAGAAACAAGCAGCAGCCAGGGATAAATGATGGACTGCACAGAGCACAGATTGAGGCAGGTATTTGAAGCTGTGAGACAGGTGCAGTTCTAATCAAGCAAGGAGGCAGGGTGTAAAGTTCAGTAGCAGAACAGCAGCACCTCTTGTGAATTTAAGGTACTGCTGCCACATACAAAATATAGACAGAATCGTAACAAAATGTATATTGTTTTTTATATTTTTTTAGATGTTTACTATTAATCATCTTCAGCGCTGTTTGTTTCAGCTTTTTTGTTCTATGTATTGTAGTCAAAGCTGTATTTAAAATTATTTTAGGGATAATATTTACAGGAGGTTATACATGTATTGGAATTCCTTGGTTATATAGCCACCAACCTCCACTGTATTTTGTACTAGCATTTTAGTATACAGAGCTTACATTAATGTATTTTGATGAATTAAAAGATTTGAATGTGATTTTTTTTTATTGAAGTTCAAGTTAGGTCTGCTTTTATGCTTTTCTTAGTATCAAGTTGTGTACCATATTAGCCTTGTGCTTGTTTTCAAATACACTTGCACACACCTCACACGCTAGTGTCACAATGGTGCGTTATACACAGGGATTATGTCTGTGAAAATCATAGCTGAAAGTCTCTGCAAAGAAATTCCCAGCTCATAGGAGTTTTAGGGTTCTATTTATGACCCATCATATTTTTCTCACGTTAGTTAGCTTACTGTATGTGTTGCATGACAGAAAAAGAATTTCTCCTTATTATATACTTATAGAGAAAACAAAAGAGATATACACTGGAACAAATGATATCACACATTTCTTTTCCCTTCACCACTCTTCACAATTGTATTTGTTTCATTATACGAGCCAGAGCCAAAGCCTTTGCTGCAGCATTTCTCTCTGTAAGAGAAGTATCAAGAGAGATTAGCTGTGAGTCCAAAAGAGTCATGTAGTAAAACTCTAGATTCAAGTATTAGGCCCCCAAGTGTTGAGTCCAGTCACCCAGGTCCTTTTGCACTTGCATTTGGGCACCTGAACCACAACAATGAGGGTGGGAGTTCAGAACAACAGGAGTACGGAGCCTCTTTGTTTTATATTATTATTTATATTAATATTATTCATTTTGCACAGGAGATAAAAAAATTATGGTACAATCCACATACAATCCCATTTGTTTTATAATATTTATAATTCGGTTCTGCAAACTCCCGAATTCAACAAGAAATGTTCTGAAGATACGTGTGCTGATGAATTTGTGGTTGGCAGTTCTTATGTGCAAAGGTTATTAAATGATAAAGTCCACTGATGTCACTACACAAACAGCCCCTTCTCATTAAATGTTACTTCTCCATGTATGCTGCTCATTTCACCATCATTAAGGTCGTAAATAACTCATAATTATAGCAAGGCTCTATCAAGAGTTGTTTGTTTGTTTGTTTTTAAAATGTTGTTGAAAATTGTAAAAATATGAAACTAAAGGGCTTTAGTGGCAAAAGCTTAAAAGTTGCAAAATTATAAAACTTCCTACTTATTTTAACTATAGTTATTACCTTGCACAGGTGTTAACATAGTGTCATCGTATGGCTTCCGTAAAGTAAAGGAACTTTTATGGGCTGGTTCCATCTCCCTTTCAGAGACATTTTTTCCATGGTCTGGTAAATTGCTAAATTCCAACAGTAATAAGAAGCTGTTAATGGACAATAGTGTACAACAATTATTAGAGATAGTAATGTGTAGTAAAGCTCTAGGACAGTAACAGAAGCAACTTAGAAGATAAAGGTTTAATAATATTATTGACTCAGAACTTGTCTGTAAGTTGTTAATAAGCTGAGAGCTACTGGGAAACAGAGAGAGTGTAATTTATGTATAATGCATCTATTTGTCTGCATGTGTATAAATGTCCTGCATGCTGAGTACATGCTTTTTGAGTGGCTGTGATTTGTTACAGAAATGTCATCTAAGGTAAACACAACACTTCACAATTCTGTTTACTATCATATTTAAACTAGTCCCTTAATTAATGACATTGATTAATATGTGCATATTAACCTGACTCTGTTATGTAATGCCCTGGAGTAGGCGTTCTATCCTCAGCAATTACGCAGGTGGAATAAATATCTGCCTGTTTTGTGGAACTAAAATGGCTCCATAAACACCCAATAAAAGTGGAATCCTCAAAAAATGAAGTTTATTAGAATATTGTGCAGGTTTAAATTAATTCTTGTTATTGCATTTGTGGTACTTGAAATATGTATGGAGCTCCAAGGAGCAAGTGTGTGTGTGTGTGTGTGTGTGTGGGGGGGTGACAATATGATTCATGTCATCACAGCCCCGCCCCTCCCTGCTGTCCAATGCCGCAATTCCCATCACCACGCAGAGGGAGATAATGATGACGTGATCCGTGAGCGTGACCTACTTTCCTGGAAGTATCTGAGAACGTTCAGACATTTCTCAGTCTCCTGGACATTCAGGGATAGTAGACAAGTATGCTTTACGTAAAGAAAATATTTGAATTTAAAGTGCTTTTCAAATGTAACATAATGCGTAGACAATGTTAGTAATTTACCACATCAGAAAGAGAAGTGCAAACACTATTGCCCAAGCTTCTGCCATTATTTTCAGCTGTTTTTGATCCTCTGTTCAGGAAAGAAAGAGTATTCTGGATGAGCGGAACTGGTAATAAGTTTTTAGATGTGTATGGAGAAAATACGTATGAGAAAATGTAACATTGTAACGATTGGGATGTGTATAAAGGTGATTACACACGCTGTGACATTTTATACACGCTGTGACATTGCCGCAGATATAAGGGCAGTTGGGCGGATATTGAAGCATTGGTGGTCTGAAAACAGCTGATTTGATGACTGAGTCTATCACAGTGAATAGGATGTTTATTGGGCAGGGAGGAAAATGTAAAGATGATGCTGTCGGCCTCATGTGTGTGGTAATCTTTGACAGCACTAAAATATCTTAATGACACTGGAAGTGAGAGATAAATGACTATTGAACAATAACCCTGTCGCTCAGCCGGTTCTGTGTGTGGGCAATTTAAGAGACCGGGCATAACACTCCATCACCGGGGGGAGTTCGGCGGTGCAGGATTATCCTCCCACCTCCACTACACTGAGCATACACCATCCCTCACACATGATCATAAGAGCCAAGCAGGGGCATTGGAGTAGATAGACTGGCATCACTGGGCCCCCCCACCTCTGGGCCAACGCTGCCATCTCTGCAGTTTTATAAGCTCCTGTCCGGGTCAGAGATTTATCTAGCCAGGGCCGATGGAAGGTTTATGGGTGCTGCGCCCCTTCCCTCCACCCCTACCTTTGTTTAACATAATAGGTGGGAGAGGAGGGGTTATGACATACCACCATATACCCCCACTTATATATATAATGTAAGTGACTGGAATGTGATAGTGCTACAATGAAGGCAGTAGTAGAAGTGGTGGTATTACATACCACTGTACACACCCCCACTTCCACCACTGTATATATATATAATGTAAGTGACTGGAATGTGATAGTGTTACAATGAAGGCAGTAGTAGAAGTGGCAGTATGACATTCCACTGTACACACCCCCACTTCCACCACTGTATATATATAATGTAAGTGACTGGAATGTGATAGTGCTACAATGAAGGCAGTAGGAGAAGTGGCGGTATGACATATCACTGTACACACCCCCACTTCCACCACTGTATATATATATATATATATATATATATATATATATATATATATAATGTAAGTGACTGGAATGTGATAGTGCTACAATGAAGGCAGTAGTATAAGTGGCGGTATGACATACCACTGTACACACCCCCACTTCCACCACTGTATATATATATATATATATATAATGTAAGTGACTGGAATGTGATAGTGCTACAATGAAGGCAGTAGTAGAAGTGGCGGTATGACATACCATTGTATATATATATAATGTAAGTGACTGGAATGTGATAGTGCTACAATGAAGGCAGTAGTAGAAGTGGTGGTATTACATACCACTGTACACACCCCCACTTCCACCACTGTATATATATATATAATGTAAGTGACCGGAATGTGATAGTGCTACAATGAAGGCAGTAGTAGAAGTGGCAGTATGACCTACCATCGTATATATATATAATGTAAGTGACTGGAATGTGATAGTGCTACAATGAAGGCAGTAGTAGAAGTGGTGGTATGACATACCATTGTATATATATATAATGTAAGTGACTGGAATGTGATAGTGTTCCAATGAAGGCAGTAGTAGAAGTGGCGGTATGACATACCATTGTATATATATATAATGTAAGTGACTGGAATGTGATAGTGCTACAATGAAGGCAGTAGTAGAAGTGGTGGTATGACATACCACTGTACACACCCCCACTTCCACCACTGTATATATATATATAATGTAAGTGACTGGAATGTGATAGTGCTACAATGAAGGCAGTAGTAGAAGTGGCGGTATTACATACCACTGTACACACCCCCACTTCCACCACTGTCTCATACAATATATTCAGAGAGAGAGAGATGGGAAATCTTTGATTTTACAAATATAGAGTTATCAATTTCCTGCAGCAGCCTGGCATAATATATACCAGGGGTTATTACATTTGCAAATAAAAAGATATTACATTTATACACTATTAAGCACATGTATTGTCCAGCAGTGAGCTAGTAAACCCAAGCTCTGACTCACCTCCCCCAAATCCCCAACACTCATAACAACCACCATACAGAAACATGGTGACAGAAAATACATAAAACACACCCATGCGCAACAGAACTGAAACCCAGATTTGGCCTTTTGGTTTCCTTAATTTAATAAAAGAAAATTGTTAAAATAAAGTATAAAATATATTAATATATATTTGCTTATATGAATACTTTGTTTTCTGTTTTAATAATTAAACAGCATATTTTTTATTGATATGGTATCTAATTTTTATATTTCTGTTTGGGTAACGCCATACTGAAATGGCATTACCAGAATCTTGTGGACAGTTTTAGCACTTAGAAAAGCAATGTAAATTATGTACCTCTGTAAAGAGTCACTAATTACTAGGGATGTGCACCGGCGACTTTTGAGGTCTCGTGTTTTGTGTTTTGGATCTGGATTTTCATTATTTTTGGGGTTCGGATTTGTCTCGCAAAACACTTGACGAAAGGTCTCGGTTCGGATTTAAGGTTTTGGATTCGGATTTTTTTTGAAAAAAACATAAAAAGTTTAAAAATCAAGTTTTTGGGCTTATTTTCACTCTTACGCTATTATTAACCTCAATAACATTCAATAACAAGCATTTCCACTAATTTACAGTGTATTCTGAACACCTCAAAATATAGTTATTAGTCCAAAATGTTGCAACGAGGTATCTTTCTGGACTGCGTAGTGGAGTGGTCCCCACAATATAATAAGAAAACCATCAACTGGTATGAATCGCACCGAATAAAGTACCTGGACTGCGTAGAGGAGTGGTTCACCACAATATATATTAAAAACCCTGAACTTGTATGATTCGCACCAATAAATGTATCTGGACTGCGTAGAGGAGTGGGTCACCACAATATATATATTTTTTTTTTTTACTTTTTTTTTATTTTTTAAAAACTTGGGAATAATGGGGAAATAACTATGCCCTTAGAAGCACAGAGCACAGGACACAGCACCACTGGACTGAACAGGACACGGCACAGGACCCAGCAGCACTACGGAACTCAGCAGGACAGAGCACAGGACACAGCACCACTGGACTGATACTGCAGAATGTGTGAACTTTGTAATATTGCAGTACCACTGGACTTTTACTGCTGAATGTGTGAACTTGGTAATATTGCAGTACCAATGGGCTTATACTGCAGGATTGGTTGTGCAAATTTTGTGGTAATTAAAAAAAATTAAATTAGTTTTTGGTATTTTTTTAAATAACTTTTTTTTATTTTTTTAAACACAGGGGAATATTGGGGAAATAACTATGCCCTTAGAAGCACAGAGCACAGGACACAGCACAACTGGACTGAACAGGACACAGCACAGGACCCAGCAGCACCACTGACCTCAGAAGGACAGAGCACAGCACACAGCACCACTGGACTGATACTGCAGAACACAGCACAGCACAGCACAGAACTAAACAGCACAGCACAGAACTAAACAGCACAGCACGAGATCTACCAGGACAGAGGACCACCTAACACACCCTCCCTCTACCCTGATCAATGCCCGAGTGAAGATGGCGGCGACTAGCGGGGAATTTATAGGATCCGAGTATCGCGAGATCCGACAACGGGATTATGAGTCAGAGCCTCAGTTTCAGATTTGAATTTGGCGCCAATACCCGGATCTGTCTCGGATCCGACTCGGATCGGCAACGTTCGGGTGGGCTCGGATTTCAGAAATCCGAGTGCGCTCATCTCTACTAATTACACTACATTACAAATAAAATCAGACATGTGGATAAATGTAACCCACCAATCTGATTATTACGCATAAAATCTAATAGCACAACAGAAATAAAACCCATAAAAATGATGCCCATGTGTAATGGAACTGAAGCCCAGATTTGGTCTTTCAGTAACATTATTTAAACAATACAATTGTTATAACAAAGTATTAAAAACACACACACATAATCAACATTATGTATAATATATGTTTTATATATATACACATTATGTTGTTTTCCAATTTAAATACAAATGTTAAGACCTAAAAAAAAGAAGTTGTCTTAATAATTAAATAAATATAATTTAAATAGTACTTTATGTTTTTAATGTTTTTGTTCTGGCAACAGAATTCTGAAATGGCATTACCGGATGAGACATCATCGAGACACCAGTACCATCCCGATATATAAGATTTTCCATGCATAAACTTTGCGTAGTCTTTGGCAGTAACAACACCAGTGGGTAACCAACCCCTTTGATAGATAGGGCAATTTTTTGGCCCGAGGTAGAGCTGTTTGATATTGATTTACAGGCCCCTAATCCTAAATTAATTGGTTAAGCATTATTTATTAAAATAAATTCATACAGGTTAATTGTCTCTTACCTTTCTCTATTGGAAATATCTGTATAAATAATATAAATGTCAAACTGTTTAGTCTTATTTTGAATCAAAGAAAAATAACAGCGAAAAACAGTAAAAGTGAAAAGTGACCAAAAAACAATACGGAACAAATTTTGGTAATGAATACACCTATATCAGTATTTATTCCAAAAGCAGATAATACAAAACATTTAAAAAAATTAAATATTTAAACCAATGTAAATATAAAAGGTGCAGAGTAATTCCTAGCACGTTCAAATCATCAATTGATAAAATGAGCTCATATGTCATCAGAACTGGTACGAGGTATAAATAATTCCTGCACCTATTGAAATAACGGTACCTAGCAAATCCTGAGTATGGACTTATTAATTAATACACTTACAACAATCCCAGAAAGATGTAATATGGAAAAAACAATCTGGGAATAAGTCACAATAGGATCCAAACCCTTATAAAATATAGTAACAGCAGATTAAAAACCCTTTATGGAGAAATGTCCCAATCAGTAAACAATCTTGGAAACAGGGAGGGATCAGATCACCGCATTCAAAATACTTGAAAAGAAGAGAGACACAATGTTTTTAGGAGTTATCCTATTTTAGCAACTCACTGTCTCCACGTTGAGCGGTAACCCTCAGTTCCCTGGCGTATAATGATCACGTGGGTATGGGTGCACACACTACAACCAGTGTTGCCAGCTCTGAAATGAAAAATAAGCAACCAGTAAGTGAAAAACAAGCCCAAAACAAGCCCAAACAAATCCTAACAAGCCCCAAAAAACCCAACCCCCCCCCCCTCTCCCCCCCAAAAAAAGGACCAACTTACAATGGGGGACCACAGGGTTTTCTTCCAGTGTATTGTTTGTTATTATACCAACACATATAAAGATTTCTACAATCTATCTTCAATTTCTCTATAATAATATTTTTCAGCACACATTGGCTTTTAAAGTTGACTAGAATTTTCATAATTCTTTTGTGTGATAAAGATTATTAAAACAGTGTAACAGTTGTGTAAATATAAGATTTTACGCTCATGTTTCCTCCAAAGACAAATTTCAATTGGAGGTAGATATTACCTTCTGTATATATTTTCACGGTCCTTTGTATGTATGATATTGTTTCTAAGTAAAGAATAAAATATCTTACAATATGCAAGTTTGTACTTCTATTAAATAAAGAGGCCAAACCAAATTAACAAAACACAAAAAGAACTTTATTATTTAACCATTGTAACATTTTTGCAGTATTAAAAGCACAATATTAAAACACATACATAAATATTAAATAGCAATTCAATAAATTAATCCGTGTTGCCAAATTCTTTTATTTACACAGTTGCATGAAAATATCTTCAAATAATAGAAGTGTGGGGGTAGCAAAGTGCAAATAATAAATACATTGAACAGAAGATTTACTAAAGTTTGCTAAAGTTCATCTGAGAGTTCATCTGAGCTTTCTCTGTCATCTAAACCAGCTTCCGTGTGGTACATTCCAGAATTATAGCGCTGTAGCATACTGGAACTAGGATTAAAGTTCTTGCAGCAAATACCCAAGCGCTTCAAACCGTAACGGACATAAAGAATGCCACCTAAACTCTTCTGACCCATCCGGTTCCTCAGCTTTGATTTCACAATGTTCATTTGAGAGAAAACCCATTCCACATCTGCATTGCTGAGAAGCATGGCAAGTAGTGACAGCGCAAATAATAGTTTATAAAAGAAAAAAAAATTATCCGCACCAGGTAAGTTTCATACCAAAGTCTAATAATAGGCTCTAAATATTATGGCCTATCAATCAGGATGATTGAATTATAGTACAGAACATCCTGAGCGGTGCACCCTATACACCAAAAAATATAGTAGAGTATCAAAGAGAAGAAAAGTAGGTGACTGAGGGGCACTCAGAGACGATGGATGAATATGTATGTGAAATAAAATAAATTTTTATTGATATACCTTAAAATTATGAATAAACATTTCATCCTAAACCCAAAAGCTAGCGAAATAATAAAAACCAAAAAACAAAAACAATAATTGTTAAAATTGCAGATCCACTGCAAACTTAGCTCAGTGGTCATATAATAGATAATAGACTCAAAGTGAAAAATATCGCTATTGATATTAATAAGTTTATATAGAAATAGAAAATTCCACTATTTGAGAAGGATTCCCTATTAAAATAATGACTCCTAGATTCTTAAACAATATATTGGATCTAAAAAGATACCAATATAGATTAAAGGAAACCCCTTGGTAGAGGTTGTAATAGTAACTAACTAGTATATCATAGTTAACGATATTGGGATAATGAGTGATCTATCAGAGTGAGCCCCTGATAGTATGATTGGTTAACAATGGTAAAGAATGTCTTGGGAGAGATGCCTATAAACCTTTAGAAGCAGTCCCCCTAATGGTAGCTAGTATAGAAGGAATATCTTAGGAGAGATGCCTATAAACCTTTAGAAGCAGTCCCCCTAGTGGTAGCTAGTATAGAAAATCTCAGGTCTATCCTGTGTCATATCGTACTAACTCTGATATATAGGTCTTCTAGAAGTCTAATGTGAGAACAAGATGTGTCTGTATAGATAGACTCAGGGAACAGCGTGGGAACCCTGATGTTGATAACACTAAATAACCTACACTATTTCTCCCTAAATGCCCTATATATTTTAAGACAGCTAATAGGTAAATCAAGGGTAGGGGAGAGTAGTGAGAGCGTGGTTTGATGATTTTACATATTAGGAACACTGAGCTAAGAAACGCCAACGTGCGTTTCGCTGAACAGCTTTATCAGCGAAACGCGCGTTGGCGTTTCTTAGCTCAGTGTTCTGGGTATCCAAGGCTCCCTTGTCTCCTTTGAATACCTTCAGCATCGAGATGCTTGCAAGCGGTGGTTTGACCCGAGAAAGAATAACTGATGGACTGAATGCAGCCATAGATTTCCACAGCTCAATGTTGGCTGGAAGTCTCGCCTGAACTGGCTTGGCGGCTTCTAGCAGGAAATCTCTGCACCTGTTTTGTAGGTTTGCTTTTACGTCATTGCTGAGCTGTGCTTCTCCAACACCAAAGGTTTGGATGGGTCATTTAAATTGATATCAAGAAGCTTGGAGTCATTACCAGGAAACTTGTGTGGAAAATATACCCTTGACAGAAGAGTACGGAAAAATGCATGTAGACAGTCCAGCATCTTGAATGCATTACCAGACTCTAGCGGGAGGAGCTTATTAATTTGTTGAAATTCCTGCAGAACAGGTGTGAGAAACTGTAAATACAGTTTGTTGATAGGGTCACAGTACATCTGGTAGAGGACTTCTGCATTATAACATCGCTGTTTATCCTTACTCAGCTGAAAATGTAACTTTAGTTCCTCTCACTGGCTGAGAATCCGCTCACAACACGGGTACATTGAGAGCCATCTTGTAGAAGACAATTGCAGCAGCTTCAATGGTGTTTCCCATTGATTTATCAGACTGTATATCTTGGCATATTCGCGTTGCCGCAGGGAGCTGTGGAAAAACCAGTTGTAGGAGTGGGAAACCAGGTACTCCAGATTGCATGGCAATGTCTCGTCAGCTTTACTGGCACATAGTTGGATAGAGTGGCATACACATTTTATTAGGTTGAGATCTTTATTCTGCTGAAGGAGATGCGTATACACAGAATTCTTCCTTCCAACATTTTGGAAATTTAGTCCAAAAGAGTTAATAAAATGTCGGAGAGCTGTAGCAATTGCTTCTGCAGTTTCGCCTTCAAGATTCACCATACCCAAAAATGTTGTCACAATCTTGTCCAAGGAGCAGCTGAAGTAGCGCACTACTAAACATAACTGCTTTACAGAGATGTCTGTACTCTCATCAATGACAAGAGAATAACAGGACTGACCAATATCTGTAATAAGATCATACAGCATGCAGGGACCAATTACATTGTTTATCAATGACGTACACTTGGTTCGATGTAGATGTAGTTCTTTTTCAAAAGTAAATCCTATAAACTGCAGATTGAAGAGTCCTAACTCCTGCTACCATGCTCCTATGACACGTTTAAACCATCAACATACCTTAATGAATAAAGACACGGACAACTGTTAAATTTAACTAATTTCGTTGCGATTTATTAATTGGACTATAATTGGCTTAGATTTTTTAAACCGGTGGTGAAGGTAAGGATGGCGAGGCGACCCCGATTGTGTCAAACTTACCAAACAGTGTATGGCCCTGAGGCACTAACCACTTGTACCAGGACATCTCCTTTACGATTGGCCGGTGCTAAATCTGGCTTCAGTTCACCTGTCCCCCCTCTGGGCTCACCATGCCCTGCCCATACAGAGCAGGCCAAGGAGTTCTGTTTAAAGAACCAAGAGCCAAGGTGCTTCGAAGAGGGTAGTGCCCTTAGGCCTATCAGTGGTAGCACCGTGTGACCGGTTGCCGACTCACCAAATTTGCCTTCCTGCTACGATCTGAAAGCAAAAGATTAATGAAATATCATGACACCAAAACATATAGGGCGGGTGCGGTGGGATTTCTCCAGCCGGATAAGAAGGTCTGAATGTGCCTGTGCCCGGCATATACTTCCCTGGACGACAACGCCCACCCCCCTCCCATTGGTTGGCTACTGGAGGGGAGTTACCTTCCCGGCTGCAGGTACCATTTGTTGTCCCTATCACCTGAGTTTAAGGACGTTCCGCTTAGGGCTGCACTTGTCATAAACTGCAGATTGAAGAGTCCTAACTCCTGCTACCATGCTCCTATGACACGTTTAAACCATCAACATAGCTTAATAAATAAATACCTCTACTGACTGTGGCTTTACAAACGCTACAAATGGCTAGACAACTGTTGTCAGGATTTGGGTAAAAATTATTCCACACATAAGTGGATTTTTTGGTCTCATGCCCAGGCATGACAATGACCTTCTTTTTATCACAGGCAAGAACTGTTTCCACTGGTGCATGACTTGCCACTGTAGAGTTCATTGACAGCACTGTTAGCTTAGCTGTCTTAAGCCCACTGGTAGATTGTTTTGTGGGGGCCAAACAAACCAAGCACTTCAGCCACAAAAGTCGCAGTCTTTGTCGCTGAAGTGCTTGGTTTGTTAAACTGTACATGTCTTTTTTAACCTATTTCCAAGGACAATTCCATCTTGCACTGTTTTACATTTTGGCCTTGGTCTATCAGCTTGTGTAACAGTCGTCAATTCAGGTGTCAACAGTATTACAGGGTTAGGGACAGGTCTAGAGATAGGGACAGGGTTAAAGTTAGGGATAATACTGTCTACATTTGAATTATCAACCTAATAAATACTGTCTACATTTCAATTGTTGTTCTAATAATACTGTCAATGCCATTATATTGTCGAGTCTGCTTCCTATCAATCATATTATGTCAATCCAACATAAGGGTGGGTGTGGGAGCCAAAGGACAATTCAATCTTGCACCACGTTTCTTTTCTGCCACTGCTGTGTGGCAATGTTTCATAGATGTGCTATAAACTGCCGTGTGTTTGTGCCGTTGCTCGTCTTGGGACAAAGTTTAGGCCAAAGACTGCCTAAACTTGCACTAAAATCTCCATTCTAACACAAAACCTCCACCGTGAGGCTGATTTTCTTAAAGACAAAATGTGGGCATCCCACTAAGGAAAAAAAAAGCACAGGGGATCCTCCCAACACCCCTGGGAAGTGGGTGTTGAGGTAATAATAGTAAAATCTTTAAAAGTATTATCTAAGTGTGCGGCAACCATTAACTGCTTGTGTATGTTGGCATGTGGGTAAAATGGCAGCATACCGATGGCTGCCAGAGCATATCAGCACTTATAGAACTACTAGCACTGGCATCCAGCGCCCATAGGAACTTGTAACACCACATAGTAAAGTACTGAGAAATAAAACTTAAAATCATACTTGCCTACTCTCCCGGAATGTCCGGGAGACTCCCGAATTCCGGGTATGTCTCCCAAACTCCCGGAGAGCAGGTATTTCTCCCGCATCCTGCCCACTTCCTAGAGAAGTGGACAGGATGTGAGCCTCAATGATGCGATTCGCTGGGAATCAAGTCATTTTGGCCCCACTCCTGCAACAAAATGTCTATTTTGTCACAGGAGTGGGGGCAAATGACATAATTGGCCTGGCCCGCCCCTTCTAGCTCTCCAGCCACACACCCTCCTCCGGGATCTCTGAGAGGTAAAAAAAAAAATGTTGGCACGTATGCTTAAATTGTTGTGCTCTTACGAGGTTATATAGTGTATAAGAAGCATATTTTGATATGGCTGCACGCTAGATACGCTAGTTATCATCAACTTGATTATAATGACTGGAGTTTTACATGTGAGGGGAAAAAAAAATAATAAAAAAGTCCAGCTTAACCCCCCAAAAGGAAACAAGTACCAACACTTATAGCCCATACCAATATTTTACATCCACACACTGAAAAGAAAATATTTCTGAAACAATTCATCAACTTCTCCACAGAAGGAGTTATTGATTTACTTACCTGCACCCATTCAAAAATGTATGTTGTTTGAACTTCCTGCCTATTGAAAATTGAAATAGATGGAAGTTAAAGTGTTGCTAAGAGACTTTTAGATATACAGGGTACAGAAAAAGGAAAGTATAATCCCATGGTATTACATTGAGGCTGGATACCATTCATTGAGGGATTTAAAGATTACTGCAGATGTAAAGGTTATTCACATGTTAAGAAACGATAACTCCCAAGTGAATTTTACTGGATGTATAATTAGGTGTCTCGTATCAACCCTGACTGTCATTGACAAGTCTTTATATCAATTCTTTGTTATCCTTATGGGAATAAGTGAGAATTTACAGCAATCAATATACTGATACAAACAGAAGTGCAGCTTGTACATAGTTATTAATACTAATACATTATTTTGTTGTTTTACTATTTTAAATCTTCCTAAACTTTGAGTTAATTATTACTATAAAAAATAATTACTATAGGCGATTGGACAATCAATCTATAGAGTCCTATAATGATTTTCCTAATAGCAGCTTCAATTAAAAATAAAAAGCTTTGTTTTTTTTTGTTAAGTAGAAAACTCTACAGAGATAACTGTACTATATATTAGAATTCAGAAATATACAAATCTTTCATCTATGCTGGGAACTAATCACTAGATGGCACTGTTGGATTTCTGAAACAAAGAGCATATCCTAAATTATTTTTTTTAATTGTAATGCTGTTATACAATAATGCATTAAAGCAATTCACAAATAATTGGCTAAATGGGATTTCACAACAGCGAACATCTGAAAATGTGTGTTGACTATGAGGATTCATTCTCTTATTCATATAAAATAAGAAAAGTCTCTTGTGTAGTCTGAGTAAATTTCTTTCGCAAAGTTGGATAATACAAAACATAACATAATCTTTACTACATTTATAAAATATAGAGACATTGTTAACGTTTGCTACACAGCGCTTACTTAGAAAAGAAAATGATGCCCTGTATATAAGAAGGTCTGCTCTGTTTTTGGCAACACACATACATGCTAGCACAAATTTGGCTAATAACAGGAATCTCCCTTTGACTATGTTCGTGACACTTTACTCTGACCGCGCAAAAATATGGATTCCGCTAATAATCACTTGGGGATCTCATAATATATCTCAAGAGGAGGCGAACTAAGATCATTTAATGCAGTCTCTCCAAGGTCTATCTGTTCGCCTAGATACTCTCCAAAACACCTTGACTGTTCAGGCCCGTCCATCCAACAGCGTCCCCTCAACTTTGAATACCAACTTTGAATTACCCCCCCCCCCCCCCTAAATTTGACACTTTCCCAAGTTGTGCCGAGGATTTTTGACTCAATGTGCTATTTAACTTGAACTTACAGGAAATTTTCCCTTAGAAAAAGCCAAAGTGACATATATAATTTCTGTCTGGACAGGACCTTGCCTGGGCCTCACCCTTATGGGAAGGTAATAACCCCTTGTTACATAATTGTACCAGTTTCCTGAATACCTTTAGAAAGATCTTTGACAAGCCAGGCAGAGTTTCTAACACTGCCTCTAGCATTCTGAGCCTCCACCAAGGGACCCAGTAACCGGGCCAGTATTCTGTTCAGTTCATTACAATGTAATAATGAGGCCTTGCTGCTACATTCTGGCAGGGATTATCTATTAAGAATGAATTGGCCTCCAGAGAACTCCTGTCTACGCTTGATGACCACATTATATTTTGTAACAAAGTAGACAACCGTTTTAAAGAAAGGACCAAGGAAAAGAAACAATCCCATTGTTCTACCTTTCGACTAGCTTCCAGCTTCCAAACCCTGATGACCCCTTCATTGGAACCCATGCAATTAGAAGGTGTCGTCTCTCTCCTGAGGAGCAGGAAAGAAGATTTAAAAATAAGTTATGCATGTAGTGTGCAGATTCAGGTCAACTTCTTGGGAATTGCCCCAAACATCCTTACTGGTGTCGGAGAGGTCACATTAGGTTCTAATCACACTTTGCTAAGCTGAGGCCAGTTTTGAGGTCACAATTCTTTTGCATCATTCCTCTGGTGCAATATACCGCCCTACCCTTTTCGACCCAGAGCAACAGGCAATTTTATTTCCACCTTTATTGTCTCCAAATGTTCTCTTCCTGTCTTACCACTTGAGTGTCCCATTGCTCTCGCAGTTATTGATGGTAGCAAAATTGCAGGTGGCACTATTTGAGATTGTACCTCACCTTTAACATTACAAGTTGAAGCCTTGCATAAAGAAGTCATATCCTTTCTCGTTATCCCTAAAGCTATCAATCCGGTAGTCTTAGGACATCCATGGCTTTGGCAGCACTCTCCTGTACTTGATTGGCACACGGCACAGATATGGTGTTGGGGTACAAGCTTCTATTCTCATTGCTTACAGAAGATAGCTCATCCTATATAATTATCCATTTCATTCATGAATCCATCCATTCATTTCTGAAATGTTTGACTGGATCAAATGAACAATTATTTTCTCTAAATTGAATCGTAAAGGGGCATACAGATTGATTCGCATCAGGAGGGGGGCTGAATGAAAAAACGCTTTTAATACTTGAAATGGCCATTAGGAATATTTGGTCATACCATTCGGCTTGTGCAATGTCCCTATCGTAATTTCAAAACTTTGTTAATTACATTTTTCAAGATGTTCTCTTTCATTTTGTGATAGTATATTTGGACTATATACTATTCTTTCTCAAGATCTTGAAACTCACCGTGAACATGTGGGAGAGGTTCTCAGATGACTTGGGTCACATCATTTATTTTGTAAACTAGAGAACTGTGTGTTCGAGAAACCTCAATTGTCTTTTGGATTATATTGTTGCAGGCTCTGGACTTCGAATGGACCCTGACAAACTTAAGGCCATCACAGAATGGCATCAACCTACTGGACTACCCAATGCTTCCAGGGGTTTGCTATTTATTATTGTCAGGTCATTAGAGGTCATTCTTCCTTTGTTGCTCCTATCACAGCCTTCACACAAATAAATGTTAATGAATGGACTCCAGATGCAGTACAGTGCTTTAATCTACTTAAACTTACATTTGCTTCAATTTTACAACAGCCTATTAATTATTGTCGAAGAGAATTATTAGGCTGTCCTTGAGGTGGACGCCTCTTCTTACGGAATTGGAGTGGTCCAGTCTGGGAACTTCCACCTTTGTGGAGACATGGAACTGTTATTAAGTTGGCTCTTTAATAACGCAGACATCTTTTGGAAGAAGAGCAATTTCCAGTGACCATTGCAGATTAAAAAATCTTCTCCATTTACAGTCTACACAGTGTTTAAATCCCCGTCAGACAAGATGGTCATTATTATTTTCTCGGTTTAATCTCATCCTTACCTATCATCCAGGCTCTAAGAACAAGATGGTAGTCACACTTTCTAAGTCTTTCAATGACTAGATAGAATAAACTTTGTATCTCATATGTATTCTAGCAGTTACACCTTCCTCATTATCCAAGTGTCCTCCTGGGGAAAAACTTGATTTGCTACATTGGGCCCATGAGTCTCAATTTGCTGGATATGCAGGTACTAAGAAAACTCTTATCACTCTGAAATATTGGTGGCAATCTCTCCATCTGTATATGGAGAAATTTGTTTCAGCATGTCCCATCTGTGCCCAACTCAAGATACCCTGATAAAAACCTTTTGGTCCACTCATTCCTTTGCCTGTTCCAGAACATCTATGGACTCATTTAACCATGGATTTTATTACTGAACTACCTTAGTCTAACGGTGTCATTTTTGTAATTATGGATTATTTTTCCAGGTCAGCCCATTCCTAGCCCAGCCTACAATTTTGCTGCTCCCTTCACAAAAGAGGTTTTTTGTTTACATGGGTGTCCCCAAGAAATTGTGTCTCATCGTGGAACCCAGTTTGTATCCATATTTTGGAGGGCCTTCTGTAAGAACATAGGTATTAAGCTTAATTTTTCCTCTGCCTATCATCTACAATCTAATGAATTAACCGAAAGAACTAACCAAGAACATGAAACATTATATAAAATATATGTCTCTACCAATCAAAACAATTGGGTGGAATTACTATCATCGGAGGAGTTCCTCCATAGTAGCCATTTTCATTAGGCAACCTCTAGTTCCCCCTTCTTTCTACTTGATGTGTGTCATCCTAAACTGCCCATCTTGGCTAATATTCCATCTGCAAAGTACCAGCGGAGGATTCTTGTCTTCGTAACTTTTCTGTCATCTGGTCCCAAGTCAAGGAAAGCTTAATTAAAGCATCATCTCGCTATAAAAATTCCACTGACAAGAAAAGACATCTGGTGCCCCAACTAAACCTGGAGAAAAGGTCTGATTATCTATCTCTGTCTTCGAGTTCCAAGCATGAAAATTGCACCTTGATTTATTGGTGCCTTCATGATTTTAGAAATCATCAACCCAGTAGCCTTTAGACCTCCAACTTAATTCAGAATCAAAAGCAAATATGAAATTAAACAAATTCTGGATTCTCGCATCTCCAGAGGTACTCTACAGTATCTTAACAATTGGAAAGGTTATGTTCCCAAGGAACGCTCCAGGGTTAAAGTGGTAGATGTACATGCTCCTTCATCAGAAGGCATCTAACCTACCAGTATGTCTTTGAAGTATAGGAGGAAACCTGCACAAACATGGGCAGAACATATAATCCACACACATAGGGTACTGGTGGGAATAATACCCATGACCCCAGCACTTTGAGGCAGCAATGCTAACCAATGTACCACTGTACTGCCCATAACTATGCTAATATAATTCACATAGTGGGAAAAGTCAGATCTACATTTGCATTGCAGTTTGAGAGGAAGAGCTGTGGTTGGTCCCAGTGAAGAAGATAGGGGCTAGACCAGGGTGAGTGGAGGGCAAGGCTACTATCGATTTAAAGCACGATTTGGACATTTTGAAATGTGGGGGGCTACAGTTATTGTAGTACAGGGTCAGTGGAGGAACGAGACATAACCATTTGTCAGCAGTGTTAATGGTATAGAACTTCTCCTACGTTAATAATAGATGGAGCAACATGTGACCTGGAACTTTGCTGCTGAGACTAAGAGGAGTTCAAGTGTATCAAAGCTCATGGTGGCATCTCTGCAGCTTGTAAATAATAGGTTACATATAAATAATGTAAAGAGGTTGTCCTGCAGACTTTCTATACACTAAATTGTACATGTGTGTTACTCTGTAAACTGCATAGACTCATCCACACATTATTTATATATTAACCCCTATTTTAACCACTAAAATACATTTTATAAAAATAGTACCAGTGGTTAAGGGCAATCCGCTATTGAGGAAATAACTGCATTGCATTCCAAGTGTAATAATGTAATATATCTCTGCTAAGGATCTATTGTCATGGACAACAAACAAATATCCTGTATGACAGTGACCTAATTATGGAGGCACAGAGATCAATGGGCAGCGTTGTCCATTTAGAACACATATCTATTTAACCCTTATATAGCTCACTTAGATCCAGGGAGTTCCTCTTCTTTCGTCTAGGCTTGCGATCCAAAGGGATAAAATAACCCATATGGGGTTTAGCTACAATGATGTACATTCATACAACACTGTTCTAAAAAAAAATTTAAAAAAATAAAAAATATATATTTTTTAAAGTTATGAAATTGATGACGATTACTGGCGTCTCTACTGTACGATGATAAATTTAAAACGTATCTTCAGTCAGTACATGCATGTAACATTGTATGTAGAGCTGCATGGATCTTAAGATATGTGCAGCTCTGCGTACACAAATAAATGTATTTTTTTTCGGTGTTCCAACTCCTATACCGTAGGTGATGGCATTAGTGCCTAACGAGGGGGAAGTTACTCTGCATCACTCTGGCCTGGAGAACAAAAGAACAGTAATGCACAGAAGACTGAATTGCAGTCACAGAGATAACACATGCACTGATGCTGGATGTGTGTTTGCATTTGCAATTAAAGGTAGAAAATAGTACAATATTTAATTAAAATTAAACTGAAGTGAAAAATTGGATTTACATTTTTGGTTTTAATTTAACTCTCAAAGTGTGTCAAAAGGAAGACTAGTTTCATAGTTAATAACCTGTACTCTGGTATTCAATCATACCCTTATAAAGAACAGTAAGAGAATAGTCTTCTATGCTCATAAAGTTTTAGTTTATTTGGCATCAAAATCTCCCTTGTACCTCAACAATCATCAGTATGGGGCTTTGCATATTCTAAGGATACTTAAATTGCCTAGTTGTCTGGCTACTTTAGCCGGTATATTCTTAAATATTTTATAACATTTTGCTTTGTGCCCAAAGTTGGGCTGTTCTTATGTGGTTTGGTGGACAGGTTACAGAGCTCCCTTCTGGCATATCGTTCTCTTGCTTTAGAAAGCTGCATAATGCAAGATTAACTGAATTACACCATTTTCACCATATTGGTCCTCCTGGATAATCATACAGCCTCCCGACCTTTGTTTACAACTACAGACACTTCTATTCCAGATGGGTGTGGTAACATATTTTTTTTTTTACATATTTCAGCTGGGACTGATGTGAGTTGTCTGTACAGCGCTGCGGAATTAGTGGCGTTATATAAATAGCTGATGATGATGATGATGATGAAATAACTGTAGCCAGACAGCAATTTTAAGTTAAAATGACAGATTTTGAATTATTTCTTTATGAGTCACTAGATGGCACCATTGTGCATTTCCTTCTTAAAAGAGTTCCTAGATCAGTGATGGCTAGCTAACCTGTGCCACTCCAGGTGTTGTGAAACTACACCTGGCCTGCCTAACTAGGCCTGCCTTTCACAGGGACAAGTTAGGTTTGGGTGGGTTTTAATTAGTGAAGAAAAGACCCTTGATCACTAATTTAAACCCACCCAAACCTTACCTGACCCTAGACCATTTTTATACACATTCTGACACACCTTAGCAGGGGTATACATCAATGGTAGAGAAGGAAAAGATACTATCTGTGGAAGGCACACCTCGTGTGTGATTAATATATTGAACTACATAGAATAATAACCAGTATATAGACCCAAAACTATCACTGTGCTTACATGATGAATGTTTCGCTAAACTCTTCTTAGAGGCCTCTAAAAAGAAGCATTTAGCGAAACATTCATCATGTAAGCACAGTGATGTTTTTGGGTCTATATACTGATTATCCTATGTAGTTCAATATATTAATCACACACGAGGTGTGCCTTCCACAGATCTTTTCCTTCTCTCCCACTGATGTGGAATTAGTGGCGCTATATAATTTAATGATGATGTGTATTAGAATATACTACTGGAAGCTGCACTCTCTTCTTACATTAATTTGACTCGGAATCCTAAACGTGACACCAAGATTTGAAAAAATGGGTAAAACTTGAAAATGTACCTAATTTTGATTTTGAAAATTAATTTTACATTTTTAATTTTTATTTAAACATACTGCTGTGTTATATGTCATATGAAAGCCCGTAAAAATAGGTTTAAAATGAGACATTGTCCACCTCTCTAGCTCAATGAAGTGAACTACAAATGCAATTAAAATAAATGTTAAAAACAAATTTTTCTTTAAAAAAGTGCAAATTTAAAAGGTTTATAACTTCAAAACTAGTGCACATATCAGCCTAAGATTTGGGGGTTTTCTTTACACCCATGAGAGCATTTATTACACCATATTTCATTACATGCTGAAATGGTCAGTTTGAAACCCTGTGTTGATTTGATATGGAATGAATGACCCTTTAACAGTGTATCTTTCACTCACTGCCCGTTTCTTACTCAATTCAACTACAGCAGTTGTTCTGCATAATCACTTCTAATCAGAATTGTTTGCAACTTAACTGCTATAACGTATTATAGATGTATCTAGTCAGTTACCTGTAATCTTACAGTACAGCTGTCAGAAAGCAGATAGGACAGCCTCTATAACAGCAAAGTGTTGCTCTTAAAATAATCACTAAATTGCTGTCTGCTGGAATTCAGCCTATCTGATAGAGCAGCGATGTATTTTATGATATTCTGTGTCACCCTGGGTCTGTCCTACTTAAGTGGTATCATTATTATTTCTCCCCACTAAAGTCACACCACACCAATGTTTTAATTTCCAGATGTCAGATTTCAGGTAAATATGAACGTTTCTACGCTGACGCGCATTTCGCTACACTGACTTTTTCAAAGGATAAAGATGTTAGATAAGTATTTATTACGGACACAGCAACTTCTTTTAGTCGGACATGTTTTAGTTTTGCGTACGATGCATACTCCCATAAGGCCCATATGCAAATCTTTTTTATTGCATAACTTTGGCTTGAGCGTCCTTATGTGTGGCCGAGTACAATTAAGGGTTTGTACACATAATTGTTTAGATGTGGATGCATCTGCAGATATACTTTTAATGCAGCATTCTCTTGTGGGTGCTGGAGCAAGAACACACAATAACAACTACCAACATCACTAGCTGGCTGCTTCTGATTGGCTGATTGCCATTGACCTCCTCCAGCTGACTACACTTAAATCATTAGTTCTATTATATGAAAGTTGACATTTCTATTTGGACTACTGCTAGAACGAAGATTCCCATTGAATTTTTAAACAGATACATAAATATAAGTAATATTGAAAATGTGATTTACACATTTATTAAGAACTCTGATTTAATTGCGTCTTTTCCCTCTGAAGACATTTACGTCTGCCCTTCACAATGTGAAACTGCTGCGAGAACATAACTGCACCAAACACACCATTGTTATCCTGGAAGGATAAATCTAAAAGGTAAAGCTCTGATATTTCACACATATAAGACTTCATAGAATGTGTTAAAGTTTTAGAGACTGCAATCCATGTAAACACCATTTATGAATCATGCTGGTTAAATTTAAATGAATGTGCGCTTATTTTATTCTTTAAATTTACATCCTCCAATTGGTAAGATGAGTATGTGCAAATGTTTGTTTTCTAATCCTTATAGCTGAAAACAAGACTTATACATTTTCAGCCACTGTGCAGCACCCAAGAGTTAGGCCGTTGTCACACGGGCTGTTATAATGTCACTTCTAAAGGAAGGGAAATAATTCTTCAAAAATTACCAAATTGACCAGATCCAGTCTCACAAATCGCTTTAAGCGGTTTGCTGAAAAGCACATTAACAATGGTCAAGTGTGAACAAACACTAATACATGCATACGTTTTTAGAATCAGCCTGCAGCAGCACCAATCAGCCTCATAGGTATAATATAATGTTATCACTCGAGGGTATATGTATTTGTAAGGGGTGGTGGGGAAAATAAACAACAGGGTGGAGATTCTTTCAATGTTTTAGTATAAATTTACACAGAAAGACTATTGAATGAAGCTCAATTAACCCTAAATTCTATTTTTGTGATTTTTATTTAAATAAACAAGTCATGTTTCATTTAATCTGATACACATTTATGAAGCAACATCACCACTTTAGTCTGATAAAAACAGTTTCCTAATGCAAGGTGACCATCCAGCCTCATTGTCAGTTATATCCCTATGATCTGTCCCCTTATACCAACAGGGCACATAGGTATTCACATCATTCAATACTCTGATATTAATCCTGTAGACATACCTACACCTACAAGACCAGTTAAAAAAAAAAAACTAACTGTTATAATAATTATAGCATAGAGAATACTACTGGAGAAATTAAAGAAATGTTTCTCCCCTTCACGTTCTCTTGCAGGTTATGTGAATACAAAAATAAGATCCATTGCGGCTATAATAATCCTTTTGAAAAAAGAGACAGTTTTGAAAATAATTTTGTTTCAGCTTCACCTTGTGTGATGTCTAAAGTAACATAGTGACAAAATCTGTCACATTCTTGTTTTACACATTACCTCATACATTGGAGATGGTGACTAACCAAGATATTTTCCTATACAGTATTAAATTAATTGTATTCATTGAGGGAATTCAATAAGCCATGAGGAGTTGCAATGTATATGGGGAGTCACATGACCACAATGCTTTCTCTCAAATCTCCAGTCATGTTCCCCTCATGTCCTATAGAGATGTGAGGAGTAAAAGAAGAGACATATTGGCGGTCAGTGTATGGAGCTAAACATTGAGGTGATATCTGGCGGCACCTTGCAGTTAGTTGAATCCCTCACATTGAGTGACACTAAGCTGACAATGTTGTTCTGCATTTATTTCATGGGGCTGGAAGGTTCCTTGTTTCGCTGGGCTCCAGCTCATCTCCATCACTTCTTCTTTTTCTTGCTTTTCTTGCCCCCTTCTCCTTGCTGGACGGTTTGATCGCTGCCTCCACTTTTCTGTGTTCGAGTCTTAAGCTTGGGGATTTCTTCTGCTACACGAAGCATTACGGCTTTTCCTTAAACAGAAGACATAGCTGTGAATAAGTATAGAGTGTGAGCTATTAACTGAGTGTAAAATACACAGCCTCTAAGAACAAAGCTAATGTGTTGCACGTTTTAAGACAACAAAATGCCTGCACTAGTTTGCAGTAATTTTGCTTCATTGTAAATTAAGTCCACAAATTCATGGAGGACACATGATAGCACTTTAAGGTTATGAGCCCCTTTTCATCACCAGTAACACGCATCAGATACAATGTGTGCGTGGGAATTTAATGTGATGAGCCGCCTGGCATCAAGGTGATGTCTGGCTGGAGTCAGTTCCGGGTACTGCAGTACACAAACATGACAGAGTCTCCTGCATCTGTCAGGTGACGCTACACCGTTCCCCAGGCACTCTGTGGCGCATTGCTGCAAGTTGCAGTCCCCAATTATAAACATATAATACAGCACATACCTATAATAATGAATTTGCATACAGTACAGACCAATGACCAGTATACATTGCAGCTCCCATTTGACCAGATTTATTCATCTCACTCATAAGAAAAAATATAGAAGTCTCATATTCATTAAAAGCCAATAGCATTTTCTTTGGTTGCTTCTCCTCTAATGAAATGAGTTGAGTGAAATTAAATGAATTCTGATCACCAGAGGAAAGACAACCAGTGCAGTCAAAGCTCTAGATCATTCTTGTGGAGCCCAATATGTAACAGATTTCAGTGTTTCAGACATGGTCCCATGAAACATCTCAAGAATTCCAAAGATGCATCAAAGCCTATTCCAAATACTGTAATGTCAAAGCTTCCGACTGTAATTCCACACAGAGGGGGGTATTCAATTGTTCCTCCGGGCGCCGCCGGAACGAGCGCGTTAAAACTATTACCGTTTATACGGTAATTACTCGCTGAATTTCATCTCGTGAAATTCAGCGAGTAAACTACCGTATTAACGGTTTTTACGCGCAAGTTTACCGTGTAAACGGTAATAGTTTTAACGCTTGTTCCGGCGGCGCCCGGAGGAACAATTGAATACCCCCTAAATGTCAGAAAATTATGACATTCAAAATCCTAGGAAGCACTGATCATTGTTAATATGTACAGGTCATGTATTAGCCACCACCTACAAACATCTCTATCTATATTTCTAGTACTGAAGATATTTTTGTATTTATTAGAGAGATATTTATATACAGTGTTCTCCCCAGAAAATATTGTCAGCTGAATAGCATTAAGAAGTAGCCAAGTGGCATTAAGAAGCAGCCAGGTGGGGGCAGATGTAATACTTTGCAATAATACTGAAAGATGTTAAAGGTTATGGCCCACTCCTGCCAGGACTGGTCAGACTGGTGGTCAGTGGTCTAACACACTGCTGGCTGTAGTGCTCACATAGTGCCTGTTCTACTAGGAGAAACAATGGTTTATTCTATTATAATAGGACTCTGTTGGGCTCTAAGAGCCAAATGTCAAGAAAAAACAGCGTGGAGCACCCAGGTAATAGGTGCTGGGGAGAACACGGATTGAACCTTATTGGTCTAGCTCTCCAACCTTGAAGAAATAACAAGCACCAAGAAATCTGGTACTGGGCACATGAAAGGTACATGGTGGTGGTGGTGATACACGACTCCTATTGAAGCGTATACAGCTTGGAGTGACCCCGTCACCCACACACAGTCATCCATTATGTGGGTTAAACCAGTACTATGCTTATGAATTTTCTAAGAAGCAGCGAAAACACAGACACTGCCTACTATTCATGGGACCCGATACATTCTTTATGTACTGGGTGAATTAATAGGCTACATTCATACGCATACAGCCCACAAAACGGCTGCCTCTGCTTCAAACCTGTGCAGATATATAGGCTAGGACAAGAGACAAGGCCCATAACTGTAAGTAGTAGTAGACATTACTTGACTGTAGCTTATCCAGGAAGGGTGTGCCGTCCTCATTCTTCAGCTGTACACGTACTCTACCCTTGTACTGGGCATCCCGGTTCCATTCACGTGTGTACATCTTATCTGCCTGTGTGGAGAATTCAGTTTAGCACTAGTATAGATGTGGTCCAAAAACAAAGACTAAGATATAAAATCTCACCTCGATATTGACATTTAATTTAAAAGCTCGACAAATATCTGCAATCTCGACACATGTTGGATTCTGTACAGCCTGGTAATTGGGAGAAAGAAAAAAGAAAAAAAAAAAAAAAAAAAAAGGTAGGTTACAAAAATTCGAAAATAATTGACTATTACTATTAATGTGCATCGGTGGCTGAAGGTGTTTTTTTGAGAATGCAGCTATCAATTCACAGGGACTCACTGACATGACAGAAGGTCTCATGGAACCACTGAAGAACAGATTGTCTGCATTCTATACAAGTTGGCTGCCTACTGCATGTGTAGGCGACAGGTGCGCTTCAGTTCTTCACAAGATAGGAAATACTGACACTACAAATGACATATGTATGTACACATTTATTTTTTAAAGTAATCAGTTATACTGTATCTTTACATTTCAATGTGTATTTTCACACTACTCAACCAACCACTGCATAATTAAGGGACATTTAGGAAAACTGTTCTAGTGTGGCGTAGAAAAGGTGCTATTGCCCATAACAACAAGATTCAGTCATTGTCCTAGTCCAGTTAATAAGATGAAAGCAAACATTCCACTGGTTGATCTGGAGAACAGCACCTTTTCTCCAGTTACCTGGAGAACCATTGTCATAGAATGCTCCATGGCCTATCCAGTCAAATGGAAACTTTTGTTATCACAACCAAGATCTGTCTTTATGTACTTGTTACTTGTACCCAGGGCTGCCATCAGAAACTGTGGGGCCCAGTACTAATTAATCTGACGGGGCCCCCCTCCCCATACATGTGTACCCCTCCATCTTCGCTATATATGCACCCCCTATCCCTCATCACAGTACATTCCCCCCCCACTCCCTTATCACAGTAAATGTCCCCCTCTCCCCCCCCCCACTCACAGTTAAGGACCCCCTCCCCCCCCAATCACAGTTAAGGTCTCCTTCTCCCTCTCCCCACAGTTAAGGTCCCCCTCTCCCCCCAATCACAGTTAAGGTCCCCTTCTCCCTCTCCCCAGATCAGGTCCCCCAGGCTCTCCCTGTCGCCCCCCCCAATCCACAATAAAAGTCTCCCAGGATCTTCCTGTTCCCCCCCTCCACAATTATGGTCCCCCGGGCTCTCCCTCTCCCCCCTCAAAAAAAAAAATAGTAGCTCATTAACTTACCTTCTCCGTGGTGCTGCAGCTCTGCCTCCCTCTGTCACTGATAGACTGGGAGTGCGGCGCGCAGTGATGATGTCACCGCGCCAGCGGCGCTCCCAGCCTATCAGAGTCTGGGAGGCAGAGCTGCAGCATCGCGGAGAAGGTAAGTAAAAAAGGGGAGGCACGGTCGGTGACTGCAGGGCCCGGACAGTCCAGGAGTCCGGACAGACGGAGAGGTCTGTCCGGGCCCCTCACAGCAGTACTGGCCGTACCCCCCTGATGGCGGCCCTGCTTGTACCCCAGGCAGTGATCGAAGTGGAAAGTTAGAAATGCTGGTATGGAGAATGTAAGTGAATAGAATGTGATAGTTTTACAATGATCGCAGTAGAAGTGGCATACTGCTTTATACACCCACACTTTTCTCCTGACCCCAGGTATAATTCAAACTGTTACAATACAATAAGCTCTGTGCTCAGTAACATGATCACAGAGTGAAATGTTTAAATCTAAACATACTGTGACATGAAAAGCACCGTCTGTATTCTGCAAGTCTTATATAATATATAGTCACTGACCTTCTCAATGGGTATCCTCCTTCCCTCTGCTAATGTCTTCTTATTATTGATGTAAGCAGGATAAATGCAAATAAATCTGGAGAAAGAAGGAACACAAGATGGTCCAGTGGTGGAGTATTCACAGCTCAAAAATTGTAGATTACATTAAAAATAAGTGCTCAAGGCTATTTGAGTTTAGGAAAATGAACCTCCAATTCCTTTGAGCTGTGATAAATAATACAGCAATTCAGCCTAGAGAATATATGCAATTTACCCTGCACTAAGCAACACACACAATATGGAATAGTGTTTGAATGTAAAGTTACAGATTATATAAGAAACACAACAAGCAGTTAAGAATAGTTTGAAACAAAGGATATTATTTAACAAGTTATTTCTAAAGCCAATTTACCTGTCTGGGTCTGTATGAAGCTTGTTCAGGTCCGCCATGGCAGGGCCAGATCACAGTTGCATATCACTGTTCTGCACACATGGGATGAAACAAGAGAAAAGGAATCAAGTTTCAGATTGTAGCAAAATGAATATCAATAGATTCTCTTATAAAGGTGGTACCTGCCATTTCCCCAAAACACACTGATCTGCTCTTATTTTTTATAGTAATTTCCCCCATTAAATTAACCAGAGTAAATTAAGTTGGCAGGGTGCTTTCTTCCTGAAAACACCTTTAACATTAACTAAATGGCTTCTCCACCCATTCATTCTATAGGGGAATGAGGTTTTAGATAATCCTTGTTTAGGAGACAGCATTAAAAAAAGTAAACCCAATATGCAAATGTGTGGACTTTGCTTTAGAGTCCAGAGAGCTGCCGTCTTGTAGATTCCTGGGATTGGAGGTAAGAAAAGAGCACCCAGGAGTGAAGAATCTAAGGTGGATCTTCTCAGAGCCCCTTCATTTACACATAGGGCGTGCTTTCTTTTTAATCAAAGCTCTCTCCCAATAGAAGACAGAAAAACTGTGTTTTTGTTGTACACTTAAATACTGAGGGGCATATTCAATTAGGTTTCCGGTCCACGGTAACTTGCGTTACCGTGGAAAGTGCGCAGTGTTGGCGGTAATACAGTACCACAATAACGCAGATTTTCCTACTCAACCCTATGGGGTGCGCACGAAAATCCACGTTATTGCGGTACCGTGGATTGACCTCGCGGCCCGTTCCGGCGCGTTATCGCAGACCGGAAACCTAATTGAATATGCCCTTAATTGCATTAAATACTATATAAAACAAGTGGTATTTATAAAGTGACAGGTTACTTTTTTTTATTTTTTTAATAAGTATTGTGTCAAGTGCACCTACCTATGCAATACAAAACAAAAAAAAAAAAAAAAAAATAGGCTACTTTTTAAGCGCATCTTCAGCACTGTTGTTACTACTCAGAATTGGCTACATAGCAATACACATACTCAAATAATAATAATAAAAAAAATTAAAAAAAATAAACATTCACATACAGGATTTTCTGGCATTCAATTTGGAAGAGCTTTAGTGTGTTACCTCCACAAGCAGCATGTCAGGATAACCTGCAGGTGAAATTACTTTTTATTTTTACTGGTTTACTATTTAGATGCGTCTTCCCGATAAGCCCAGTAATTTTCTCCTCCAAGAGAGGCAGACTACTAGAAGCCAGCTGAGACGTTGCTGAAGATAAGTACCTAGTGCGTGTGTGTGTATAGATAGAATGTATTTAAAAGCTGTGTGCATGCAAGACGTGGCCCAGTTAAAAAGCACTGTAAAGATCATGATAAAATTCATACTGAATTCAGGTTTGTATTTAGTGTAGGACTGGTCACAAGGTGAATACTTTGGCGTGAGTTAGTCAGCTTAAGATGTATTGCAGTATGTGGAACACTGCCTGTCTTTAAGAGTGCAGCCTGAAGTAGCTTAGATTGCAATAATAATGAATCTGGTCAGTACAAAAGGATCAAATGTGTTTTTATATAACATAAATGTCCCCCACATAATACATGATGCACGTTAATAAAATTCAATTAATGGATAGTGCTGCAAAATATGCAAACAGTATATAAACAATGATAAAATAATTTAGCCTAGATAACCTAATTCAGTAAAGGTTACATTCAAGAGGGATATCAGTGGAGCACACAGGAGCAAAGCAATGTGTCACAGGAGTGTAACAGGTAATGTTAGCAGGTATGTAAAAGATAACTTGTATTTTAGGTTAATTGTTTTTTGGGAGTTGTCTTTTCATTCATAGGGATATGCAATTAGCCGTGCCAAATGGGACATGTCAGCCATGCTGCATCTCATCACACAGAAGCTGCCTTATGATCAGACACACTATAACCACATTCAGTGAAGAGACCGTACCGTACAACAAGAGATCCCCAGCGCAGACACGTAATATGTAGCATATAACAGCCCCCCAGATCTCCCCAATACCTGTGCTCTGCAGCTGCTGACTGGTGCTTCCGGGCAGCCAGGAAAAGGAAATACGTTGGACGGCCAATGGCAGAGCTTCCTGCGTGTCACGCCTCGATGAGAACTGAGAGAATATTCACTGTGGATTGGTTGCTTGTGAATCGGGAGAGCCAATAGAATTACAAAGTTACAGCTCACCCGCCTGTTTGAGATCACGTGTCTGTCTCCTGCCTCTGAGCGGATCAGCTCATTCACTTATTGACCTGTGTAGTAAGAGTCAGGTGTAGCTGTGTTTGAGGGAGGCACTGAGGCCACACAAACATGGCCGGGTCATCTTTATCATTACAGCTTTGCTTTGGATTACCTGTTATTTCTGTTGTCTGAATTCCTGTGGTCCAGGTGTAATGTATACTCATTACTATAGCGGGTACAATGTATAGCAGACTCATAACCATGAGTGTATACTCTATTAGGATTTTAATTTGCAATTGATCCCGTGGCTGGCAGTCATCTAATGTGCGGAGAGTTTTCATACCTTTAGATCAGTACAAGTTACTGTGGTGTATTCACTATTAATATTTGTTTTGCTTTTTAGCTAACCAAGAAAACTTTTTTTGTTTTGTTTTTGGTCTGACGACCTTTGGTTGGATCGTGGTATAAATCTCATCATCACTATTTATCAGGTGCGGGCTGGCATATATCCGACCGGTAGGCGCACAGACGGCCACATCACATGACACGCGATGCAGCCGCTCAGTTTTAGCACTGTTAGGGACGCCCCTGGGATGGAAAATGACCTGATTTTAACCCGCGGCCGCATCGCATGACACGGGATGCGGCTGCGTCAGCGCACAGGCGGCCGCGGGTTAAAATCAGGTAATTTTCCATCCCAGGGGCGTCCCTAACAGTGCTAAAACTGAGCAGCCCGGGGGACCGATGCCACCCAGGCCCCCGCCCCTGCCATTTATTTATATAGCGTCACTGATTCTGCAACGCTAAACAGAGAACTCACATCAGTCCCTGCCCCATAGGGCTTACATTCTAAATTCCCTCACACATACATAGACAGACACACAGACTAGGGTCAATTTGTTAGCAGCCAATTAACCTACCAGTATGTTTTTGGAGTGTGGGAGGAAACCGGAGCACCCGGAGGAAACCCACGCAAACACGGGGAGAACATACAAACTCCTCTCAGATAAGGCTATGGTCAGGAATTGAACTCATAACCCCAGTGCTGTGAGCCAGAAGTGCTAACCACTTAGCCACCGTGCTGCCCAAATATCACTCTAAATTCCACAATTCTTCTCATAGTTACTTTCTAACAAGCAGTGCAACCTCAGAAATGCACTCCAAAATTGATTAAGCTCAGACTCCCCTCTAATATCCAATGTTTGATGCAGTTACACAGTCTAGTTAGAATAATCATCACTTTAGCTTTAAAGGTGTTTGTTTTGCACGTGGGTGAAAGTAATTAAAGGTACACTACACACATTTTTAATGATTTCCATATGATTTATCTAATTGAATTCTGTAGAAAGATTTTATTTGACAGCATCCACTACAAGCAGCCCATTTGAAGCACTAGCATTTTCTAACTGTCCACATAAGGCTCTCTCATGTAAGTGTTAAAAAAAAAAAACCTGTCCCACCAATATAAGAACCACCACCATCCATAATGTAGTTAGAAGAAATTTACTTTATCAAGCATTTCTGGAGAGAGGGCAATGAAAAGGAGAAGAGGTAAGGACGATGTCTTCCGCTACATTCAGAGGCAGAGGGGGACCATAGTATTTTCACCTTTATGAGCCTGCAGACAAAACACAGAAATAAATACTTGAAGCTTGAGTCCCTTTAAGATGAGAGGAATGTTAATCATGCACAAGCGATGGTGACAGTCTACTTGGCTGGGTCAGAACTTTGAAAAGGTTGGGCAGCATTATATTAATGTAGTGTTAAGGATAATCGCTGACGAGAACAGTCTGTGTTTTGTATACATATATGGGCATTTACATTGGCATGCAGCTGGAACCATATATAATGTGGGATACACCAATCACGCTTTTTTTTTTTTCTAGCATTATATTAGTGAGATGTCCACTCTAGGGCAATAAATGTCCAGATCAACTCATGCTGTGGTCAGCTTAACAGGCTAATTTTATCTCTTGTTTTGTTTCAAAATATTGCCTTATGTTTTCTGAGCAGCTGTCCATCAAGCCCAATTAAGGTTCATTTGGGTGTGGCTTACAAGCCAGCCCTTGCTAGATGTAAGCCCCGTTACCTGTGAGGTGAGTGCATCTGAGTGTAACTGCATTGTAATGGTGTTTAAAGCATATAGGTCAGTGTAGGACCTGCAGAGGTGCCCTTGAGGCTGGGCTGCAGGCTTAATGTTTTAAATCAAATGTTTTGATCAAAATATGAACTAATATCTCATGTTTTCATATTGTCTAGATACAGACAATTATACAGTGTTAAGGATAAACACAAACAACTGCCTTTGTGTTTTGTATACATACATGCAGTGCTGTCTTTCCCATTGGGCATGCTGGGCAGCTGCCTGGGGGCCCCTCAGGTCCCATAGGCAGGGCTCTGAAGTAAGCTCTGAAAAAACATACCTTTTTGCAGTCATGTGGTCGCAATCCAGCTCACTCCCTGTTCCTCTTTTCTGTGATGCGCTCGCACTGAATGTCATTTTCAATGAGGAGCGCAGCACGGAGCAGCCACAACGCGATGGACAAGCAGCAAGCGAGGAAGAAAGAAAACAGAAAAGAAGGTGATAGAAAGGTAAGTGAAGGGGAGCAAATAGAAGCATAATGGAGGGCACAGGTATAGTATCTAATACAGAGGCGTAGGGAGACCAGAGGCGCATGATGAAGGGGACAGGCATAGTATCCAATACGGCAGGAGGGGTGGGGTTGGAGACCAGAAGCTTGATGAAGGGGACAAATGGGAAAATAATAAAGGGCACAATATCTGATACAGGGGCGGGTGGGAGGAGACTAGAAGCGCATGATGAAGGAGGCAAATAAAAGCATAATGGAGGACACAGGCATAGTATCTGATACAGCGGGTGGGGGGGGGAACCAGAGACGTATATTGAAGGGGGCAAATAGAAGAATAATGGAGAGCACAGGCATAGTATCTGATACAGGGGGTGGGGGGGGGGGGAACCAGAGACGCATATTGAAGGGGGCAAATAGAAGAATAATGGAGAGCACAGGCATAGTATATTATCTGATAGTATCTTACTATCTGATGCAGGAGCAGGGGAGGGTGAGACCAGAAGGCTTGATGATGAAGGGGGGACAAACAAGCATAATGGAGGGCACAGTGTGAGAAATAGGGGAAACATGAAGGAGGACAGCAGCAGCTGATGTGCATGTAAGGGGCATATGTAGAGATCCGATGGGGATGCACAGGGCATTTAGTTAGCTGTGATGGCATGTAGAGTGGTGTTATGGGTATGTTGGCCATTTACTATTTTTTATCCCCGCTTTAACAGTTCCCTCCACGGCGATTGTGAAGAGACTCGATGTAGCTCTTTGAAACCTCCTCCCCTGGATGGGCATTTATATTGCCATGCAGCTGGTACTATATATAATATGGGATATACCGTGCAAAGGCTTATTTTTTCTCTAGCATTATATTAGTAGTGAGATGCCCAGTCTAGGGCAATGAACATTCATATTAACTCATGCTTTGGCCAGCTTAACTATAGCTTGCAGCCTGATAAATCTGATTCCTGATCGTTCCTGCCGTTGGTTGGTTCACAGCTAAACCGTCTTCAGGGCCTGTAGACATGGAAAGTCAAGTGGATCAAAACGGTGGTAGAAAGACCTGAATACTATGAGGCAAAATAGCAACTGCAGCCTGTCTACAATGAGCAATCTCAGGGATAAATCTACAGCACTAAACCTGAAAGCACCCAAACAATGCCAGGAAATGTACATGTATTAGTGCAGTGTCCTATGGGGAATGTCTTTCTTGCACTACGACCAGCTTACCTGCTTTTCTTGACTCTCTTCAGTGCCATCCTCGCCCACCCCCTTCAGAGCCCACAGCCATTGCCAATTCATGCTCAGTACCTCTAATTTTGAGACGCTAAAAGTTAATCACTCAGAATGACCTATAGTGCATTCAGGAACATGCCACAGCAGCTGAAAGATGGATTTTAGCAGTGAAGGATATTTGCCAGCTGATCTCAGATCAAATGGGTCTTCTATGACCTCAAATAGATAAGCTGTTGCAAAGCCATGACAAGTTTTCTCGAACAGGCGGAAAGAAATGTCCCAGCAAAGTTATTTGGATCCTGGTTAAAAAATTCCTCCATTTCATGTGCTAGAACTTATATGCAGAGAAATATTATATATATCCAGTGTGAGTGGGTGAATGGCATATTTATTAAAAGTTAGAGAAATCTTGAAGGACATGCTCAAGTTACATCCTAATCTCTGTTTGATGCAAGAATGATTTGTTAATTCACCATAATGTTAATTGAGGGTGGACTACTAAGTTAAGGTGGTTGAAAGAGACATTGGCATGGTCAGACCACACCATTAGATGCACATGTTTGTCATCGAACTTTAGAGTTAACTCATGGGTGAGCAGAATCATGTTAACCCTAGATTACGTATTATGGCGTGTGGAGTAATGATGTATTCTTGAGTAAATGGTTTCCTAACTCTCAATGTGTCATACAGTAGATGAAGTTTAAAAAAATTCAAAAGGGAGTTTGGATCTTTAAAGGTCTGTTCTTTTGGATGTCTTGTCAACAGGAGACGATCTTTATAGTGTTTTACTTAATACCACATTAATGTCACCAGCCACAATAAGCTCACCTTTGCTAACCTGGGACATAACTCATAGCTTAGTATAAAATGTGTGCTGGATTTGGTTGATGACATATATTAATCAGTGTACATAGTACATTTTTCTATCAAGATTACATACCTTCCTCTCCTTATCCTCGGGCAAATACAATCTTTCCTATTACCATTTTTTGTCTTTTTACCTTTCACATAGCATGGAAAGTTAAGAGAGAACCTCAGGATAGAGGTGCTGTAGGAAATGTCTACTGGAGAAACACTAAATCCCCTTTATATGACGTCAATGAAGCATATTGTTTGCATCATAATTTTCAGACTATTAAAAACATTAACATTGTATGACAATATTCAGTGCTGGGCGCTCTGTCGTCCCACTGTGAGGGTCAGGTGAGTAGCACCAGAGCATAGATCCAAGATTGGGTATGTCAATAAGGATTGGAAGTGGAAGGGGGAGAGGAGCCCAGATGTCTTGTGATAGAAGGAAAAGCAGTGCAGACATTGTTCTAAGATCTGGTTCACTTTTTTGTGCCCATTAGACTGAGAATAAAAAGCAGATATTAAATGAAGATTAATTTCAAGGAGTTTGAGGAGAGATGCCACAAAATGAGTATATCACTAATATAACTTTGTCAGGAAATCCATGAATACAGAATACACATAAGTAGAAGCTGTGTTCTGAGCATCAGAAATGACAGCAAAGCCAAAAAATGTCTGGTCTTTGTCAGATATTCCACCACACGATGACAATATGTCTCTCAGATGGGGTTAACCCCACCCTAAAATGTAAGGATAGTCAGGGAGATTTAGTTCACACACTCAAATTTGTCAAATGTTTGAAAAGGTGCATCATTGCTATGGCTGACTACAGAATTCAGGACAAGAAAACAGGAGCACATGTTGGACACTAATCACATTAACAAACATCTGTGTATTAGACAATGAAATGTTAATATACAATATAATATAACCAGAGGAAAAAAATAAGCCCGCATTCAGTATATACCATATAATGTATTTGTACCAGCTGCATGGCAATAACCCGCGCCCAGTAAATCCTGTCATATATGGTACCAGCTGCGTAAATGCCCATATATGTATACAAAACAAAAAGACAGTTGTCAGCTTTTAGCCTCAACACTGCAAATGTGTATGTATCTAGCAAAATGAAAACGGGTATTGGTTCATATTTTGATTAAAACTTTTAAGCCAGCATCAAGGGCCTATATGCTTCAAACACCATTAAAATGCAATTAAAATCAGATTCAGTTACCTCCCAGGTATAGGGACTTACATCTAACTAGGGCTGGTTGAAAGCTACACCCAAATGTGCCTTAAATAGGGTTGATGGACAGCTGCTAAGACAGCATAAGGCAATATTTTGAAACAAAACCAGAGAAAAAATAAGCACACGCTCTGTATATCCCATATTATGTATGGTACAAGCTGCATGGCAATATAAATGCCCATATATGTATATAAAAAAGACGGTTGTTGGCAGCGTTTTTCCTTAACGCTGCATATCTGTGTATCTAGCAATATGAAAACATGGGTAAGATTACAAATGAGAAGGGCATGGTTCACAGACTGTAATTTCATCATGATTCTATAGCCCAAATATATGATACACCCACATAAGTGGTTGATAGGGGTGTATGGTATGAGTTGGGATGTATGAATGGTATTACTCGAACTCCTTTACTAGAGCATGGTGTGTATTTTGTGCAGACTGAATGGGATGGCTCTATTTAATTCAGTAACGTGTAATAAACTTTTTACAACTGCTGCTCTACAATTAAAAGCTGCTCTTTTCACTATACTGAGTACAATGCCCACTGGTAGTACTGTGTTTCATGCTGCTTCACTGATGAGTCAGTTGGGCAGCACGGTGGCGTAGTGGTTAGCACATCTGCCTTACAGCACTGGGGTCATGAGTTCAATTCCCGACCATGGCCTTATCTGTGAGGAGTTTGTATGTTCTCCCCGTGTTTGCGTGGGTTTCCTCCGGGTGCTCCGGTTTCCTCCCACACTCCAAAAAACATACTGGTAGGTTAATTGGCTGCTAACAAATTGACCCTAGTCTGTGTCTGTGTGTGTCTGTGTGTGTGTGTGTTAGGGAATTTAGACTGTAAGCCCCAATGGGGCAGGGACTGATGTGAATGAGTTCTCTGTACAGCGCTGCGGAATTAGTGGCGCTATATAAATAAATGATGATGATGATGATGATGAGTGTTCGAGAAATCTAATAAAAATCTTGTAGAAAGAAAAGATTTTCACAGGAAGACAGAGTCAGTGTTAAAACATTTAAAGTGACAGGCAAACAAATTGTTTTGGACTTGTTAAATAGTGGAGATCGATGGAATTGCTACAACTGAACTATTTAAGAGATGGAAGGGACAGAGATAAAGGGAAGTTGCGTAGGGCCCAACCAACAAGGTGGCGGCTAGTGACGTGGAATATTAATCCCCTGTAACACCCAAAGTCCCACCTCAATCATCTAAACCTGACCCTTACATTGCGCTCAGTAAGGGTTTAGCAAAAGACATTGTACTGGGAGGGGGTGGAAAGCTCCCAATCCATGTTGACAACAAGGTGGATCCCAACAGCACCTACAGGCATTCAATATATGTTTAATGAAGCCAAAGGATTGACACAACCATACAGAACTACAGCATTACTAGATATGGGTGCAGAAGTATCAATGTTTCACTTTACAGGGATACAACAGGCACACTGAGTTGCTGTGGAAGGGTTGGGGGGACAGCAGACATGGGCAGCTAAGATTCACTGCAGACTCCAAATAGGCACAGGTCCAATATTCAAAGCACAGGTGTTAGTATTTGAGCTTCCAGACAACATAATTGGCATGGACATTTTGCATGGGAAACCATACACACTGAACTTCATATATCTGCCTCTGTGTTCTGTGCAGTTCATTGTTTGTACCTAACTGCAGGTCTCCTGTTTATACCCTGTTCCAGTTTGCTTTACTGCTGCCTGAATACCAGACCCTGCTTGTTGGCCTGTTCCCGGACCTCTGTCTGATTACCGAATTATGCTTGTTTGCTTGTAACTCGGACCTCTGCCTGGCTACTGGATTCTGCTTATACGCTTGTTGCCCTGACCTCTGCCTGGTCACTGGACTCAGCTAGTCTGTCTGCTTCCCTGGACTGCCTCATGCCTCTGGCTAACTGGAATCCTGATCCCTGCCTCTTTAATATGGTGCCTCATGCCTCCTGGCAGTTGGGTAATTCAATATCCTTGTTCCTGCATTTGAACTGTATTTGTCATTTGACTCATTACTTGGAAGCTGTGGTTTCTGTGGACTATTCCTACCATTCATCACCCCTGTTCATATTTGTGTATAGGAGCATAACTTAATTCCGCTACCTGAAATCAGTATATTCTATGAACTGAATCTTTGTTCACATATTTTGCATGTAAAACTATTGGTAATGCATCAGGTCATTTCATTCCTGTTTCCTTAAATATCTTAGACAGTTTATTTGTAATAATTCCATTGTATCTTTCGACTTCCCCACTATTTTGTGGACGATAAGGTGTATTAAAACAAAGTCCAGTAAAGTGAGTACCTCGATCAGAAGAAATTACCTGTGTATGCCATATCTACATACAAATTCTTGTACAATCTTTTTAGCTGTAACATTATCAGTGGCTCTCACAACTGCGTAACCTTCAACCCAACCAGAAAATTGATCAACACACACTAATACATATTCTAACATCCTACACTTAGGAAGTTAGGTGAAATCAATTTGAATTATTTGAAACAGGCTGTCAGATGGTGGCAGGTGATTAGGTATTGTTTTTACTGCCTTCTCTGCATTACTCTGTAGACAGATAATACATGAAGCAAAGTACCTGGCAGCTATGGCTGAAAATCCAGGTGCATACCAATACATTTGGACTATATTCTGCATAGCAGTCTTACCTGCATGGGTTAATACATGACTCATTTGTGCCAATGCTGGCAAGAGTGCTTTGGGAGCTACAGGCTTACCTCCCTTCCCACGCCAAAGTCCATCTTTATCAATTTGGCATCCGGCCATTTCCTATGAAGCACAACTGTTTTGCATCTCAATTAGTTCAGTTTGATCAGGAATTACAACATTTAGTATTTCAGTACTTTCAACAATCTGTGCAATGTCTGTTTCTGCTGCTTTCTTAGCAGCTAAATCAGCTCTCTGATTTCCTTTTGTTACATCATCATGTCCTGTCATATGCGTTTGGCATTTAATAGCTGCTACCTGTTTTGGTAACTGAACAGCATGCAATAATTCATTCACAATTTCATGATGAGCAACAGGTGTATCATTAGCTGTGATGAAATTTCTTTGTCGCAAATATTTCAGCATAATCATGAACGATACCGAACCCATATTTACTAGCTGTGTAAATATTTACTGTTTTATCCTCTGCCAATTGACAAGCTTTAATTAAATCTTTTAATTCGGCGATCTGGACGGAATGTGGAGATAAACTTTCAGAATATATAATCATATCATCTTCTACTATTGCAAATCCTGACTGTAATGTTCATGTATCATTTTTCCTATGGCAACTCCCATCTACATAGAAAATCAAATCAGGATTCTACAACGGTATTTCTTTTAAATCTGGTTGTGATGCAGTAGTTTGCTGCATGTACACAACACAATCATGTGGCTCATGAGCTAAATGTATAAAACTCTGAAGTTCACTCTTATGTATATTCTCCTCATGATTCACTTAATGCCAAATCATTACGATCTGTATCCAAATATAGCCCCCCTCCCTCTGAACCTTACAAGATTTAATATCAGAGCAATAGGCAACAAGGTTTAAAACATTGCATCTCACAAGTGTAATATTTGGAGCCATAAGAAGAATCAATTCCCATTTTGTTAGTCTGGCATTTGTAACATGTCTAGTCATATGGCAATATAAAAGTGCTGCTACTGCATGTTGGACTTGTACTGTAAGTGGGTTTCCCAAAACTATATCAGCACATTTGTCTACTAACAAAGCAGTAGCTGCGACTGATTTTAAACAACTTGAAGCCCTCTAGCCACTGGATCAAGTTGTTTACTGTAATATGTAACAGGCCTGGGGGTATTCCCATGGGGCTGTGTTAAAACACCATCAGCATGACCTGAATGTTATGACAAAACAAAGTAAATGATAACTCAAAAATTGGTATACCCAATGCAGGGGCCATTGTATTGTATTAATTGTATTGCCTGTTTTTTCATGTAGCACACACATATCAACTTTAAATTTCAGTGTACAAATAAGCTATCAAGTATTTGTGTGCTACATGAAAAAACAGGCAGTATTTAACTTATGTGCAAAACAGAACACTCATTTGCACCCCTTGCAATGTAACATGGTTTTGTCCAGGAGACTGAAATAAGAATCCTCTTCATTTAAGATCCTTAATGAATCAGGCCCCATATTATCTTCATGATGTGCAGCAACTGTGGCTAGCGCATCAATGTCTTTTGAAGCCCACAAGGGGTCGTGTATCTGAATTCTCGTCCTCAAATTTTGCTTTAACCCCTCAACAAAAGCACTAGTTAAAATACTTTTAAAATCACCCTTAGTAAACACATCCGAAACGTCTGAATAATATACTTCTCTTCTGAATCTAGCATTGTATTCTCTAACTTGTTCAGTTGCACCGTTTAATCATAAAAACTTTGTACCAATCCACTCTCAGGGGAAACATTTCTTTAAAATTTTGCCATTGCACGTTCCCACTGTGTATCAATATCAGCCCTTGCATCATTTTTTAGGGACTTGAAAATTAGCCTCTTTCCACTTACATTGAATATTTATTATTATTATTATCATCATCATCATCATTTATTTGTTAGGTGCCACAAGATTTCCGCAGCGCCGTACACAAAGCAAACAGTAGACTATACAGGGTGAGACAGTACAGAACAATAAACAAAAATACTAATGCTTCAGAAACTCCAGGCAGGTTAATGTAGTAGAGGCGGAGTAGAAGAACAGGTTGGGAGACAAGAGGGAAGAAGGCCCTGCTCATTCGAGCTTACATCCTAAGGGTGGGTGAAACGAACCAGACACAATTGAAGGAAGTTGAAGTGTGGGGAGAAGGACCGGGAGGAGAGAGGATAGAACGTTAGGAGGAGATGCGGGGTTAGGTAGAAGGTTGGTAAGCTTTGAGGAACAGGTGAATTTTGAGTGCTCGTTTGAAGGAGCACAGATTAGGAGAGAGACGGATGGAGCGAGGGAGGTCATTTCAGTGAAGGGGGGCAGCACGGGAGAAGTCCTGGATTCTGGAGTGGGAAGTGGTAATGAGAGTGGAGGAGAGGCTGCGGTCATTAGCTGAGCATAGGGAGCGGGCAGGAGTGTGAATGGAGAGGAGGTTAGAGATATAAGGGGCCGTAGACTGAGAGAGAGCCTTGTACGTGGTGGTAAGGAGTTTGAAAAGGATTCTGTAGGGGAAAGTGAGCCAGCGTAATGCAAGGCAGAGAGGAGAGGCAGAGGAGGAGCAGCGTGAAAGGAAGATGAGTCTAGCAGCCGCATTGAGTATAGAGCGGAGGGGTGCGAGGTGGGAGTGGGAGAGGCCAGTAAGGAGGAGGTTGCAGTAATCAAGGCGGGAGATGATGAGTGCGTGTATGATAGTTTTGGTGGCATCCTGAGAGAGGAAGGGACGGATGCGGGCAATGTTGCGGAGTTGAAAGCAACAGGCTTGGGCGAGGGATTGAATGTGGGGGGCAAAAGAGAGAGAGGAGTCAAGAGTGACCCCAAGGCAGCGGAGTTGGGTGACAAAGAAGATGGTGGAGTTGTTAACAACGATAGAGAGGTCATGGTGGGAAGGGAGTCTAGGTGGGGGAAAGACAATGAGTTCGGTTTTAGAGATGCTAATTTTAAGAAAACGCGAGGACATCCAGGAGGCGATGGCTGAGAGGCAGTCAGATACACGAGAGAGGAGGGAGGAGGAAAGAACAGGAGAAGATATGTAGAGTTGAATGTCGTCAGCATAGAGGTGATACTGAAGACCAAAAGAGGAGATGAGAGCGCCAAGGGAGGAAGTGTAGAGCGAAAAGAGTAAAGGGCCAAGAACAGAGCCCTGAGGGACTCCAACAGGGAGAGGGGAGGGGGTGGAGGAAGAACCAGACGTGGATACAGAGAAAGAGCGGTTAGCAAGGTATGAGGTGAACCAGGCATGGACAGAACCAGAAAGGCCGAGAGAGAGAAGAGTTTGCAGCAGGAGGGGGTGGTCTACAGTGTCGAAGGCCGCGGAGAGGTCGAGGAGGATGAGTAGGGAGAAGTGACCCTTGGCTTTGGCTGATAGTAGATCATTAGTAACTTTCGCCAAGGCAGTTTCAGTGGAGTGGAGGGGGCGATAGCCAGATTGGAGGGGGTCAAGGAGGGAGTTGACCAAGAGGTGTTTGGTGAGGCGGCTGCAGACAATCCGCTTGAGTAATTTGGAGGCATAGGGGAGAAGAGAGATAGAGCGATAATTCGCAAGGGAGGTGGGGTCAAGATTGGCTTTCTTGAGGATAGGAGAGATGAGAGCGTGTTTGAATGAAGAGGGGACTATGCCAGAGGAGAGTGATAAGTTGAAAAGGTGAGCCAGGTGAGAGCAGACAGTAGGAGAGAGAGAGAGCGAAGGAGGTGAGAGGGGATGGGATCAATAGGACAGGTAGAGGGTGGAGAGGAAAGAATAAGGGAGCGAACTTCATCACCAGATGTAGGGGTGAAGGAGCACCAGAGCCGATTAATAGCGTGCAGTGAAGCGATGATGGTGGCGGGAGAGGGATTGGAGGAGGAAATGTTCAGTCTGATGGCCTCAATTTTGGAATAGAAAAAGGTGGAGAAGTCAGAGGCGGAGAGTGAAGGTGGGAGAGGGGGGGGGGGGGGGGAGAGAGGATGGAGTTGAAGGTGGCAAAGAGGCGACGGGGATTGGAGGACTGAGAAGAATGAGGGACTTAAAGAAGGATTGTTTAGCAAGGGACAGGGCAGAGCAGAAAGAGGAGAGCATAAATTTAAAGTGGAGGAAGTCAGCCAGGGAACGAGATTTCCTCCAGAGGCGTTCAGCTGTGCGAGAGCATTTTTAGTAGTAATATTTAGTAGTAATATTTGAAGTAGTAAGTAGTAATTTTTGAAGTAGTAAGTTCATGTGAGATTAAGTCCCACATTTTAAGATATACTGCAATTGTTTCATGCTCTATGTGTTTTGTATATTCTTTGCAAAGTAATCATTACCTCTGCAGGTTTAGTTCTATAATCTTTACATTCAGTAACAATTAAATTCAATTCAGGTCTTGTCCATGAAACATGAGCTATCCTCTGTGCACCTTGATCTGTAGTTATAGTTCTTAAAGGAAACACATGGACATCAGGAGATTTTTCATGGCATCTTGGAGCACTTGTAATGTTACTTGCCGATATATTTGCATAATCTTTACCCATAAGGGGTTTTTAAATTTCTGTAACAGAAACCCCTAATGCTCCCCTTACCATGTCCTCACCAGATATTTGGGACTCATCAGACCTTACAGGCGTTTTATCATCCCTTTTTGTTTCTTCCACAATTCCATCTCCCAGTGGCATATCTATTTGATGTCCTATAAATATTGCACCTTTTTTACCTCATAGGGTTTAAATGTAGATCAATTTAATTAAATAATAATTATACTCCGAGCCATAGAGGAGGTGCACCAACACACAAGACTTATCATATGATTTCTGGAACTGTTCTTGATTTTCATATTGTTTCAGTTTATCCCCTAAGGATGTTATTTCCTGGGAATACACATCTAGCATTCTTTTGATATGGAACAGAAAGACAATCGGAGTGAGTTTGTTATGAAACTCCTGAAGTTTGTATTGACCAAGAATTACTTTGAAGAAAAGTTTTTCCTCCAAATCCGAGGAACTGCGATGGGAAGTGCATGTGCACCAACTTAAGCAAACCTCTTCCTTGGATGGTGGGAAAGGGAAAAAGGGTTTAGATATTTTTATCGATATACTAGTCACATAAGTATGTGGCTTAGATATATCGATGATGTTCTCATCCTGTGGGATGGGGAGGATACTCTTTTTCAGGAATTTGTTGAAGTCCTTAATGTCAATGATATGAACTTAAAATTAACTTCAGAATGCGCCAGGGGTGCCCTCTGTCTCCTCTCATCTTTGCCCTTATTATAGAGCCTCTTGCGGCCTCTATCCGGGCCTGCCCGAGCATACAGTGTGTGCGAACGGGGAATCTGGAGAGTAAGCTCTCTCTCTTTGAGGACGATGTCCTTCTGACTCTCCTGCAGCCTGAGAAGTCTCTCCCTGGACTCTTTAGCATATTACATCAATATGGGCTCCTCTCAGGTTACAAGATCAATATTACAAAATCGGAAGCTCTTCTCCTTAACATTCCCTCCCCAGAAGGACTGGTACTCACTTCCCGCTTTAACTTTCGGTGGCAGAGAAAGAAAATTAAATACTTGGGTATCTTTATTACCGACTCCTATGACTCCCTCTACCGGGAGAACTACCCGGGCCTCTTTGCTAAGATCAAGTCTGAACTGTTCTCCTGGCGCTCATTGATCATTTCGTGGCTGGGCAGGGTCATCTCTGTCAAGATGAACCTCCTTCCTAAGCTCCTCTATTATTTCCAAACCCTTCCTGTTCGAGTCCCCCTTTCGGACCTGACATCTATCCAAAAATGTTATTTGGAACGGCCGGTCTCCTAGAATTAAGCTGGCTCTCTTAAAGAGACCCATCAGAGGTGGAGGTAGGGGTTTCCCGGATTTGAAAATTTACTATTGGACGGCTCATCTGAGCCAGATTGTAGCCTCCTTTGCCCCCCCCCCCCCCCAGCGGCACTGTCGTGGGTTGACATAAAATCCGCTTATCTTAATTTTCCAATTTTGTCCTGTATATGGGGTCTCTCTAAGCAAATTAGATCTCCCCTCACCTCCCAATGCCCTACCTTACTATTCTCAGCTGCAATATGGGAGACCTGCCGACCCCATCTCAGAATACCGGTGTCCTCTCCTACTGTCCTACCTCTTTGGGGTAACCCTGCCTTCCCTCCAGGGCTCTCCTCTGCCTTCTATAGTCCCTGGGTCACTGCGGGAGTTCGATTTGTCGGAGACCTATTAGTTTAGGGGGCCTTCATCTCCTGGGATGCTCTACGCTCTAAATATCCAAGTCTCCATCCTAAATTCTACGAGTATTTCCAGTTACAACACTTTGTGGGCTCTCTTCTCTTCTCCCCCCTCTTAGGTCTCCTTTTGAATCCCTATGTCTCTCCTCACCTTTGGGTAGGGGCACAATCTCCTTTATCTACAGCTTAATTCTCAATGTACTTTTTCCTCCGGGCGGTAGGCATGGGAGGGAGTGGGAGAGGGATCTGGCCCCCCCCCCAGAGGAGGATTATTGGGAAATCATAAGGGATCAAGTCGCCACCAGCTCTATTTCCACTTCGGTAAAGGAGAATGCATACAAAGTATACTATAGGTGGTACTACACACCTGACAAACTCACTAAAATGTTCCCCTCTAGTTCTCCATTATGTTGGCGGGGTTGTGGCCAGATGGGCTCCTTTTTTCATATTTGGTGGTCCTGCCCTAAAATATCCTCCTTTTGGGATCGAGTTAGGGCCCTCCTCTCCTCCCTCCTTCCATGCCCTGTCCGGAAAGACCCATGGTCTTTTCTTCTCTGTTACCCTCTGATTGATGATAGAGAGTCTGCGAAATTGGCTTCCCATATCCTTGCAGCTGCGCGATGCCTAGTAGCTAAGTCTTGGAAACAAGTTGAGCCTCCCACTATGGCGGCCCTGCGATCCTATGTCTGGTTTATTGCCCGGATGGAACAGATTACATACCATCTGCATGATAAGGGTGATAAATTTCACCAGATATGAGTTCCTTGGCTTTACTTATAACCCCATACCTCTTGTACCAACTCCTTCCTCCTAAAAAAAAAAAAGAACTCCCTGTAGTCATAGGTGGCCTGACTCTTGATGCGGTCTCCCTCCTCAGAGAATCTAAGTAGTAATCTCCTTTGAAACTTTTATTGCCCCTCTTTTATTCATTTTTTGTTTTTTTATTATTTGTCTCTCTTCTTAAAAAGGACAAGATGAGGATAAGGAACTGTGTGGATAAAGGGAAGTGTGTTCTCTTTTTCCTTCATTCTCGGTGGCGACCAGTACCCCCCCTCTCCCCTCTTACCCCCCTTCCCCCCCACATTATATTGTTATAAAATGTTATAGTGTCTTGTGTATTCTGGATAACAATTGTATATTTGCCGGTCTGTTTATTGACATCCTCTGGCTGTCTTGGATATTTGCTACTCAAATATTTTCAGCTTCATTGACAGATACCCATGATATGTACTGTTCTCTATTTTTGTTTCTATTCCTGCAAATGTATTATTTGTTGATTCTTATCTGTACATGATTGATATTTCTCAAAATAAATAGTTAAAAAAAAAAAATTACTTCAGAGATTCAACAGGATAAGATTAACTTCCTGGATTTAACAATCTCCAAGTAGTGGGAGGGTAAATTGGTAACGGACATCTACTGTAAAAAAAAACCAGCGACCAATAGCCTCTTACATTCTAAAAGCTCACACTTTCCAGCTGTTATCAAGGGAATACCAAAGGGAGATATGTTGAGAACCAGACGCAACTGCTCAGAGGATAAGATTTTCAGGGATAGAGCAGAACAACTAAAATGTAGACCAATTAATAGGGGTTACAGTAAACGCATTATTCGGAAAGCGGAAAAATCCGCAAGTAGAACACCAAGGGGAAAATTAATTTACCCTTCTGTAAAAACAAGAAACTCAGGTACTAAAATTCGTATGATAGGAACTTTTTGCTCCGAATGTCAACAAATCACAAATATCTTCCAAAAACACTTAGGTGTCCTAAAATCAGATGAAATCATAGTTCACAGTACCCTGGGATCAGGGAGAAAAAATACCCAAAATAGACCTACAGGTTTTCATAGATGCGGCATATGTAAAGCCTGTCATCTCATGGTATTACCAAAAGAATATGAAGATCGCTATCAAAAAACATGGAAAAAAATCAAAGAATTCTTAAATTGTAATTCTCCTAATGGGATTTATTGTTTGACATGCTCCTGTAAAATTATCTTATATTGGTATGACAAGCAGACCAATGAAATAAAGAATTCTAGAGCATGTGGCCATATTAAAAGAGCTAAGAAGGACAATGATAACTTTAAACCACTAACTACTTTATGAGATGCCATGATTCCAACCCTAATGTTCTAAGGGCCTTTGCTATGGAACAAATAAAAATGGATTTAAGAGGCGGGGACCTCAATGCAGAACTTCTTAAAAGGGAATCCAAGTGGATTTTCCTGATGGATAGTTTAGCTCCACTATTGTGGTGTTAATGACCACAATAATTTTATGGTCTTCCTATAAGAATATGATGTGACACATAGCTTATCTATTCTGTTTCCCTATTATATGTAAATATGAATACAGGCCAGTCGAGGTTATTCACCTCATAGGGGTATGGATACTCCAATTCATGTGATTTTATATATTAACACTTAGTATGACAGATTTGGAATTATTCATTTTAATTCCTATTTTATATATATTATAAGAGCCATTTTTTTAGTATCGTCTTGTTATTTCACTCTCTATTTTATGATTGCCATAGTAAATAGATTAAAAAATTCCTTTTCAACAGTGGTTAGTTATTTTTTGTTTATTATTATTTTTTATCACTTTTTCACCTTTGTTTTTATTTTTATATTTTATAATTTTTTGTTCAACTTAAGAATCCCCCTTTCCTGTTATTGATTTTCTATTTTTCCTCACTATTGAATATCGGTAGCTAGGTCTCCATCTAATATGGAAGATCGTTGTGTTATGATATAATTTAGGTGGAGCAGCATTACATATTTAGATTTCTGCAGGTCTTCTAATAATTATTATTACAATTGGATGAATGGCAACCACATTAGGATGCAGTATGATGAACCCACTATATACTAATTTATAACCATATAAGTCCTTTGAATCTCATTTTACTGGGTATAATACTTACCTTTGTTCCTCTCCTTTTCCCCTGATTGATCAGCATAAACTACAGTACCGAATGCTAAATGTATCTTTTTGTCTTCAGATCTCTTCCGTGTTCATACACGTTGTAAGGGTTGCTAACAACAGTTGCCAAGTATGACGTATTTGAAGGGGCAGCCCTTATTATAAATAACAAATAGGAAGACTGCATTGGCTTGCCTTGAAAAAGATTATAGCGAAACGCGCGTTGACAAGACACGCTCGCCACCTACTCCACTTTATACGATTAAAAAATTAAGAAATATGAACTCTCAGTAGCAAGAAGACTTTTAGTAATATGGAATTTCTCTTAGGTGATATCAAACGCCGTTAACATAGGCATTACTAGACGCTAAGCAGTAATACACAGTTTTGTCCATGAGATAGACAATGTGGCTCTAAGGCTCTGCAGATTAACACAATTTCAATATACACCCACAGGGGGAATTATTACATGAATAGCTGGAACAACTAGCGATCTATATTAGGGATAGGATGCTATGAATGGCTATATAGGCACTTATAAAAGATATATGATATACATATCTATGAGACAAACACTGTGGTACAGACTTTACTGTGGCTCATTTGGACTATATTTAAAACACATGTCTATGTAGATTACTACCTTAATGACCAATAAAAGCAGTTGAGACTGCACTAATATACCATTACCCGATTAGGGTGTGTGATGTGAGATACTAAAGATCCTATCGGTAAAGTCTGGATGTTTATAATACAACACATTGGAATGAGACACATATAAAACATATAATGTGTATATCTGTGTGATACCCTGATGTCAATACTATATTATCCTCGTCTACTGAGCCAAGTATAATATTGAGAAATCCCCTCTTTGATATAGGGTTATGAGGAGCACTGGAAGATTTATAATTAATAGGAGCTATAGGTGGCTTGCGTTTTCAGTTTGTTACTGCTATTTTAACAGTTTATTAGTTATCATATAAGTGGATACATTTTTTCTTTGTTTTTAATATTTCGCTATGAGTGTCTAGATAACATATTGTACAATATAAATAATTTTAGTGCATATCAATAAAGTTGTTTTTAGGTTTCATATAAAACATTGAACTTAACCTTTGAATGCCCAGATATACACATTTTCTCTCTTTTTACTATAAGGTTACTATTATATCTATTTGATGGTCTACTTGGAGAGGTACCTGCGGATACAGCCTTCTCTGTGCCCCCATTACAATAGGTAATGAATCAGATATTGGGTCTTCTTGCTCTCCTGGTGCACTAGGAGTTTTAACTGCCATATATTGATCAATATACAGAGGTGGGATTGTAGCCTCATTTAACCATAATTGTAAGACTTGCACTTTACTTTTAGAAACACCGTTTCCTATTTCCCCTAAAACATTTAAAACAAAATTTATTTTTGCTGTAAATTCAGGACACCTTTTATGCACGTATCGAACAGACTTTTTTCTATATTTATGGAACATAATCGCTGCCGAACTCCCAGGAAAAATTCCAACCATCTAGACTTTTCCTGTGTGGCTACATTTTGTCCCATGATGCAGCTTCATTTTTTCTTTTATAGTCCGACTTATTCAGCACGTTGGTAATAAGGTTACAACCACTATTGAAATGTATCACACCCCTTTATAGGCTTGAACCATTTAGGGGAACCACACTTATCTCGTCAGATAAAACCTGGTGTTTATTACGCACACGTTACATACACGCTATCTAAGGCCTTATAGTGTACTTTTTCTATGTGTTTTACAGTACTTTCATGTGGCTTGGAACTATCTATTCCTCCTTCAAGCGTTAACCAGAAGTAATACTTGAATTTGGAATCTGTACCAGACTTAGGCCCTGTCAAGGAAGCCCATACACACACACACGTACGTACGTACGTACGTACGTACGTACGTACATGCAACCTTTCATACTATGGTGAACAAGGTTAAACAGTCTCTTTGAGAAATAAACAGCAAATGGAAATTCTAATTGGTACCAAATCTATACCTATACGTCTATACAAACATATAAACAGTTCAAAAACACATTTGCAATTTCACACTTACATAGATAACCATAAATACCTTTTCAGCAAACTCAGAGTAGGAGACAGAAGTATATAGTCAGAAAAGATAAAATATTACCTTTGTGGCCACAATTGAATATATAGTTTGTCTCCCGTCTCTGGATGTGTTGGCTGATGGTTATTTACAGATAATCTCGGTGCTGACCTCCATAACTGTTGAAGCACCCAGAAAGCAGTAAGTGTTGAAAAAGCATAGTTCATTTATTTTACCGACATACAATGCATGAGTCTTAGTTCTAGGTTAGAATAAGACTGGCTACACATTCAACTTACAGATTATAAACATGAAAACCCACCCCTCTAACAAAGGTCACTTATCATATCACATACTTTGAAATAATACACAACAGGTGGAAATAAATTAATTATAAATGCCTTTGACAGACATTTCATCAAAAATAAAACCTATATACCTAGGTCAAGGAGCATGTGTGACCTTTACATTCCAAGTCTTAAGTCCACTTAAACCATCTGGCATCTATTTGAACATGAGACCCCCTATTCAAAGACACCCAGAAAGCATTTAACCCTTTACACCGAATACAAGAAAAACAGACTGTTCAAATATTCTATCTGAACACACATAATACATTAATAATATTTCATCCAACTTATATAATTGTACCATAATTTAACCTATAGCATTACAAGACATACAGAGACAATATAGTAGTCCGATGGAGGTCCAAACATATAATGGAACTCATTTTACTGGCCAATATATCAGAAAATGGGCAAAGAAGGGAGTACATTAGGTGCATCATATTCCTTATTATCCTCAGGCTGCTTGGCTCATAGAAAGAATAAATGGTCTATTGAAAGAGCAAGTTAGGGAAAGGACACCACATCATACATTGAGGGGATGGGAGAGAGTGATGTGAGGCATTGCAGAAAGTTAACCAAAGGATAATAGATCAAAATGCCCCTGTGATACCCCTGCCCCCTTCTATAATAATATTCAGTAAAAACTGAAAGTACAGAAACATAAGAGTGAGGTAGTGGCCCATGAAGAGCAACAGCTCAAAGACCCCCAAATGGGTGATAGACCCAGATAGGGACACTTCAGACCCCATGTACAAAGTACCAACAGGGATAACTCATTTAGAAACTAAATATTAACTGTATTTTATACCAGCCCCAGAGGTGATAAAACATTGCTCATGGGAATAATTAGTTACATTGGATGATTTGGGAGAATATTGGGTCACTTTGATCCCTAAGCAATGGTGGCATGTGGAGAAGGTGCACATATTAGGACATTTGGTAGTGGTACCGGATTCAGTTTATGTAGCAGTAAAAACCAGTGAATATCAGAGAGGATGCAAAGTATGGGTGATGCCGGTTGGGACCAAAAAGAGAAAGATAGAAGAAATAGTAGCTTCAGGCCTAGATGATATATATTTAGTGTTACTAGAAGGTACAGATAATACTGTCTTTTTCTCTTCCCGCAGGTTAATTTCTATTACTGAATGATGTCCTGGAAGTGGATTGTGTGCTCTCTTCTGGTGATTCTGTGGTTCGGGTCTCTACAAATATCATGGAATAGGGGTAAGAGGGAGCTACATAAACATTAAGGAGATGACTGGCATAATGCTCTTATAGACATACATTATCAGTTTGCCAAGCTAGAGAACTATTCAAATTGCTGGATTTGTACATATGCACCAATTTCAGATGGAACACTTCTGTATGTTGCATACTGATATCTCCACACGAACTTGTATTGCAAGACACCGAACAGATCAAATACATGGATATATAAAGAAAGTCAAATAAAAGCAAATGTTAGGGAGGCAAATTCTACAGAATATGCCCAATTGCCTGATTGGCTAAATTGGTTAAACCCTGCTAATTAGTTTTCTAGGTGGTATTATTCATAGTTTGTTATATGTAATCATTGTATCGTGACTTGTGTAATTTTTAAGATTGTAACCAGTTTTTATAAAATGTTGTGGAAAAACAAACGAGTTTGCCTTTAAGGGTAAGTTATCAATAGCTTGCACAAGTCAGTGAGTGGAATGTGGTGGAAAGGGTTAACAAGACTGCTTTATGCAATTCCCCCCCCCCCTTATCATTGTTTTGGAATACAAAGATTCTATATGTCCAGCAAAGAACTGGTTTTAACTAGTCTCAGGGTGGAGAAGAGAGGGGGTATATGAGAATGCCACCCTTAGCTGGGATGGCAGTTACCCTCTGTGGGATTCAACTCACTCGGGTAGACCAGAGTATAGCCAAAATAAGGCTTTATTACGACAGCACACCACAAGACATTCACAAGATACAGGTTAAATGGTAGCATGTATCCTCCAGCAGCCTCTTGCAGTCACCACTCCAAAGTAATAATCTCACTCTCTTTCAGAGTCTTATCCTCCCGCAATATTACCACTACCGTTTAGCTAGACAGTTACTATGTCGCCCAGCTTGGGATAATGGCTCACACAAACCCTGTCCTGGTAGGGTTTCCTCCAGCAGCATTCAATGCCTGCCCAGAGTCCTTTTTGTTGATGTCTTGTACACCAGGATCCTCCAAGCTAGAATAGCTCTCTTGGCATTCTGCTCTCCTTATATTCTTGGTTGTATACACAGGGAGTAGGGTCAAATGTCTCAATCCTCCCTCTTACAGCAGGGGTCTATCAGTGGACACTAACTGTTAGACATACAGTCTCTGTTACCTTGATTATACAATGGAATGGCTTGACTCAATTAGCTATTTGGCTGGATACACTAATCAAAGGGTTACAATATTACATCAGGGACGGACACTTCACGCTTGCGTGAAACAATGATATTTGACACATTGTATCTTCAGCATTAGAGTGAGATACAATAACATTATATTGATGCATATTAATACATTTCCCAATGCTATTTCAGCCAGTACATTACTGTGGAGGCACAATGCATAGCATCTAGAAGTTCTAACCTAATCACCTCTCAGATTACCTGTTGACCGAGCTTATTAACGTGGGCTGCCAGCTAGCTATGTCAAGTCACTCATTGTTCTGGTTACAAACCAGATCTAAGTCACACCTCATGACAATGGACATTTGAGACAAAAGGTAATTATCTTAGCTAACACAAGTAAAGTGACTTCTACTCTCCTGTTATTTTCACACAATATGGCAATATTCTATTTCTAATATATACAATATTGCAAGTAATAGCAAGGGCAAAATGTACCTAATAACATGAAATAATAACACACATAATACACCGATGCTCTGGTGTATATATTTAGACTGGGCCAAGGATTCACAAGTACATTAAACTGTGAGAAACGGGTGATGAATATAAAAGTTCTTAGTCCAGTAGCACCCAGTTTCATCACAGGGCGTTATATTCAGAGCTTATCAGGTAGCTAATATCCAAATATTTTCAGGCTCAACTGTGTCCTTCAAATTTCTCATTTTATTTCACAGTGGCTATCTAGCAACGGGGCTCCTCAGGTCAAAACATTTCTGAACAATCAATGTGTATTACACAGCTAAGAACCTGTTGACTTTATATTTATTTTGTATACTAAACATTTGTATTATGCTTTTTACAATTATTGTTAATCTCACACCAGAACACAAGAAATGTCCATCTTGTGAGAGATATATTAAGGTCCATACCTCTTTCTGTTGAGAATAGAGAATGACAGCTACCCTAATTAAAAACACCAATAAATAACTGGGTTGGGTTATAGGTAGAGCCTTCAAAGTGCTATCAGACTGTGTATCACTCTGTCCCACTGATCTTTTACGTCCTTTAGAGTCCCAGTTTTCTACGTATTGCCTATACAATCTTTTTTTTGTAATGTTTATCAAAACGGTGCACCAGTGCATGAAAGAAAAATCACATGGCATGGATAGGTAACAAACATACCATAAAATACAGTTGCTATTTAGAAATAATTTAATGAAGGGATAAAATGGAAATGGTGGCAATAGAGGGGCTATGAGCAGGTAAAGCACAGATAGGAATACAGTATCAAAAGTACTAATACAGGAAGGGAAAATATTATTGGAAATATAAAAAATTGTGCATATAAGTAAGAATTGTATAAAGGATATAATAAATGGCAGTAATATGTATGTTTATATCTATCATACAGTGGGATGGGAGATTGGATCACATTAATAATAATGAGTTGAATTCAAAATCAATTATTAGGCCCAAGAGTATAAGAATCTTCAAACCGTATATCTATTTGCATTCTGCCTCATGGCTGTTCTAATGCCTGGATGATGCGTCCTTCCCCCAGCTGTCACCTGAACAGGTGAAGCTTCTACATGCTGATAGTGAGGCTGTTGCCTCCTGGTAAAACCCCCTTTAGAGGTGAAAGACACACCTCTTATTCTATTACTCCTATACTGGTTGTGTTATTTAAATCAATGGATAATGATGATAGTCTTTCTAGGAGGCATTTATTGTTATCCATAAGCCGTCTGACAAATGCGAGTCTTAAAGGCCAGTTTCACCGCTTAATCCTCATGAAGTTGTCTCTAGTTGCTTCTAGGAGGCGCCCTCCTACATTACTCATGATGACCAAACAAGCTTCATGCCTGGTAAAGTCAGATATTAATATTAGGCACTTGCCAATCTTTTAAAATAAAGCATGAGAATTTCAACCTGAGGCACCAGCAGTCAGTTTAATCATAGTCTTGATAACGCCACAGAGCTGAATCATAGCTGGGCTGCAGCGAATAAAACACATCACATCCGGCAATGCACAATTAAAGATGTAGTGGTACAAAGAGCGGAAGGAAGGTGCTATGGTTAGTGACTCATCCTTCATAATGTCCTCTACAAATGGATGCGTGCACATGTGGAATCAAGTTAATGAACTTTACAGCTCCAAGTGCTTGTTTCCAACAGTAAATGGTCCTGGTATGTTGTGGGGCACATGTTCCTTGCAGTCTGAGTACAGTCATTTCTTAAAAAAAAAAAAAAAAAAAGTCAATCATAATCTTTATAAATTGCAGTATATAGTTCCAGAATGATCATGCTCCCACCCACAAAGAATATGTGCCAACTCAATTGTTTGATTAGTGTGACACCGATGTTATCCATTTGTCATGTCCGTCTTGGTTAACAGATCTACATGCAAATCATATTCCAATGGGATATTCTGGAACGATGAACGAAACAGGGTTTTCCCACCACTATTAACCGGTTATCGGTTGAGGGACTTTTATGTGAAAAAATGGTGCTGCTTCCCAGGAGCAAACACAGGTTTTCTACAGGGAGGGGGGATATCTGTTAGATTAGTATCAATAAAAAAAATGCTTTATTATTTGAAAAAAAGTATTTCTTAATGAATGATTTTATTTTTTTAAAGAAATTGAATGTTTTGTAAGAAAAATATTTTTTTTCCCCCACACACAAACACAATGGGGGCAGAGAACAACACACATAACTTAAGGAGTGAGACACATACATAAAATTGGAAAAAACTAACTGAACACAGGATTGATGAGACATGAAAATGAAAGCATGAGACACACAAACATGGGGGGAGGAAAGAGTCAGTGGTGAGCTGGGGAAAAAGAGAAAGTGAAAGACTCACCTGAGTAGATGTGGAGTTTGTACATCCTCCTCCCCATGTTTGTGTGGGGCTCCTCTGTGTACTAGTTTTCTCCCACAGTCCAAAAACATGGTGGTAGGATAATTGGCGTTTGAGAAAGTTGGACCTAGTGTATGTGTGGTGGGAATTTAGAGTATAAGCTGGAGTTGGGCAGGGACTGATGTGAACGATGACATTCTCCGATCAACGCTTAGTAATATGATGCTGCTGTATAAATAATAGTTTTGCAGAGCAGTATAAAACAGGATTTTGAGAAGCATTATTGAAACGAGATAAAGGGATGGAAAAGGCACATTTTATGGGTGTTTTTGTGCTCTGAGGTGATTTTTTCCACACCAGTCTTCAAGCATAATTCTATAATTTGAATGGAACCAATTCTGCACCTCAATGTTGCCCTATAGTGTAAAATATGAAGTTGAAGATTTATATGCTGCGGCGGAGCGCCAGGAGCAGATATTAGGGTGCACCGTGATGTGCGCTGGTTGGATCATCCGTGCGCACCCCACGCAGAACAGAGCTGCGCCTTATAAATTACTTTCGATGTATTTTTCTTGCAGAAATAAAACGGTTGCCGCTCTCACATATCATGCATATATAGCCTAGGTTATCACAAAACATGTGCAATGTGGTTCATCAACAATGGACACTACAGTACACATGCATTTGTTGGCTGTTGCAGTGACATATCAAGGGCAACAGTCAGTGAGCCTACACATCAACACAACTCTAATCCCTGTAGAATGCGTGTCAATGGACATTGTCCCTCGAGGTTTGTAGAACATTCAAATTAAAATTGTATATTATATGTGTGCGCTTGGTAACTTTTTTCCTACAACAAAAACAGTTCATTGACCTGCAGCCTTTTTTAGGCCCTGGTACACTGAAGAGAACCATGATTGGCTTTTCATTTACACATTGTACACTATGCACATATAAAGAAAAAGGAGGCCCCATTTGCCCAGGAGAATACATGGCAATTAGCTTGACTGGCTTCAGAGCCACACCACACACTGCATTAAGCTATGTGCACAGGGCTGTTTATATCTATCGTCCCTCTCTTCCGGTTTGTGACAAGAGGATGGAGAAGACACTGATACTTGCACAGAGATCACAGATTTCTATGGAGAGACTGAACAGTGCACATAGATGGTTTAAGTAAAATGTGTTTTACTTACTACCATACATGTTCCATCCATTTGTTTTTACAAATCACTTGTGGGCGCCATCTTTCCATAGACACCCTTGATCGCTACCGAGTATCCAGCTATTATCAGTCCTCTTGTAAAAAACAATAACCAAAAAACAAAACAGGAGAGCGCGATATACAAAAAAAGACCATGACTTACACTCTTCTCCCAGGTGGCTTCATCCTACATCATAGCTCCTCTGTTAATGTTGGCAAGACAGCAGAGCTATATGGAGAAGGCTGGCCTGGGAAAGCTAACTCGAAAGGTGGAGACAGGCCAGTAGTGAGCTTGGCATTTATTTTAACGACAGTTCTTCCAGACAAATGGGGCCACGTGGAACAATTTAAATGAAAAAAAAAAAAAAAAAACATGCATCCTGCACAAGGTGACAGTTCTCTTAGAAGGTTACATGATTTCAAATAGGATATGAAGTTTGTATTATGTACCACAAAAACATAGAATTGGTTTTATTTTTGCACTACAGAAAAAGCAAAATACATGTCTCTCCCATCCTGAAACTAAACATTACTTACTGAAGGATAAAATAAAAAAGGTGAACATGTTTATATACACATACACTAATTGGTATGCAGCAATATAAACCTGTTCCCTATAACAGTGGATCCCAAACTTTCTCAGTTCAAGCCACCCTTAGGGTCTCCATAATTTTTACATGGCACCAATAAGCCGAAATAATTACTAAGTAGTCCCCCACCTTGCTTACCACCGGCCCTAGCCGTGGCGCCCCAGGGAGCCGCAGCAGTTTGGGAACCACTGCCCTATAATGTGCGCTGGTAATGGTAAGTACAAAAAAATGCGATTATGAATGTAAGGCGACACCTATAGTCTCTTAATTAAATTAGTTGCACGAGTGAGTTAGACACATCATAAAGCAGACATTTTATTATTTTAAATTTTATTGCAAAAGTCATAAAATCTTCTTAGTCACGCATAGATAAAACTGCCTTGACAAGAAAAACAAAAGTTAGTGTTTAAATTAAAAATATCCACAACCATCCAGAAATACATTATTCCCATCTTGCTTATACAAACTAATTCACTTTTTATCACTAACAATACACACAGTGTGAAGTGTGTGAAGGTCATTTGTATCGTTCACCAGCTAAAACTCTGCTTAGCAGGGCTCTGACTACCGAGACTGAACATTAAAGGATCAAGAGTGCAGACAGCTTTTAAAAAATTAATAAATAAGTTGGAGTTTAGTACAAGTCAGTTCCTTTCTGAAATCACAACTACCAGGTAAAATCAGTCAAAAGCCATGGAAATAAGATTTACACCAGTTGCAGCAAGCAGAGGAAAAACTACAAGTATTTATTACGAGAACTTGCAAATTATTAAATCCCTGACCTAGTGGTTTATTGAATTTTGGCAGCAAAGTTTCTCTTGCGGGCTGATTGTAGTGCAAGAAATAAAATTATCTTAAGGTTTTTACATCAATCTTTCCAAGAACATTTAGCAGTGAAAACCTTAATGTAATATTGTCTCACACAGTAGAATTCAGTATCTAGGTCTATTGAAAAAAAACAAAACAACAAAAAAACAAAGATAAAATCAGCCCCACTCCCTTAAAAATAAAAGATCTGCATGCCACATAAAATCTTACAGTTCACAATAAAAACACAATTATGAATTTACATACAGTAATAATTTATTCAGAAATGTTCAGTTAGATTATTTTGAGACATTCTGTCTCGTTCATAAAAGAGCAGCCATCTCACCTCAAATACCGGAACATACAATATACAGCGTAGCATTGGGGGAAGGGGGGGGAAAGAGATCGGAGTCCAAAAGAAACCAAAAATCTTGGTTGTGGTCTAACGGCAACACAGATTTTTTTTTTTGGGTGTTTTTTGTTTTGTCGATAACATCACTGTGTAGATTATTATAACATATCTACTGTACCTATGCACATCATGAGATCACAGTACTTGGATTGTCAGATCAGTCATGCCGGCCAGGGAAGAAGGGAAAACAAAAAAAAAGAAAAGAAAGGAAAAAGCTTTCAGTAGAAATCACATTGCTGTAAGTTTACCAGCAGCATGATAAGTGACTAGTGTAACTGTATTCACAATGTCTAAATCAATAGTCTATTTTCTGCATCAATACAAGTTTTCCCTGATGTGGTAAGGCCAGTCGGATTCCTAGAATAAACTGATACAGCAATAGTTAAAAAGGGTATCTGTATTATTTAATTTTTTTCTTCTTCTTTAAGTCAGCTTGACAATTAGTCCTTTGCTGTGCCCAAACAGCTGGGAGGGCTTTAAGAGATCGAAATGGGTTATCCAATAAAAAGGTCTATAAATATCCTATGTTTCTTAAGCTGTGTCATTATATTACAGTAAATAATAAGTGAAAACGATATTTTATGAATTATGGCTTCCTGAACAACCCTTATCAAAAATCAAATATATTTACAGACTTTTTGTTATATTTGTGTCTTTGAACAATATACATGGACAGCTAAAAAATAATACATCAGAATTTCAATCGAAATAACAGCAGAGAGTGTTCTCAAACAGAAGTCACCAGATAAGACCCAGAATGTCTTTTGGGGCTTTGAGACCCACTAGAGTCTGTGGCTTCACCTTTTGAGTCCCTTTTCTTTGTATTTGTAGTCACTGGTGTTGGGATCTGGGATGGTCGAGATGTACTACTGTCTCCATTACTTTTCCTGGGGCTAGGGTTATAGTTAAATGGAGTGACACGTGCTGCTACAGTCCCACTTGGTGAGCTGTGTTTGCTTGAACTGCTCGAGCTAAATGGTGTACGCTCTGTAACAGAATTTTCATTTGTCTCTTGCCCTGTAGGCTGACTGTTTATAACAGGTTTTGGGTCAGTCCCCTTTATATCCAAACCATCCACTTTAATAAAAGATTTCTGCCTATTTTCCAGTGAAGGCCCATTCCCATTCCCTGAATTATGCCTTCCTTGGGAGTCCTTTACCTCCTCAACCTTTTCCCCCTGCTCTGAAACATTTTCAATTACTGGGGGAAAATTCCCAGTAGGGGATTTTCCTGATCTAGGGTTATTGATTGGGCAGTCCTCAATTCTTACCCATACATCCTCTGTTTTGGAGACAGCTGGTGCCATCTGGTATACGGTTTTAGTTTCTAGTGTGTTGCTAGACTCAGCAAGTGTGTTTGAAGTTCTGTTACTTGTCGTATCAAGGATTTCACTCTCCTTTATTTTTCTCCAAGTTCCTTTTGCCGATGATGGACAGTCTGAGTTAGATATAGACCCCGGAAAGAAACAGGTCGGCTGCTTTTCATCTTCACTCTTTGCTTTCTCACTAGATTCAGAAGAAGCAGACAAAATTGAAGATGAGCTTCCAGTCCTTCGCCAAGTACTAACACGCGGAAGTGATGAAGAATGCTTACTGTGCTCACGTTTCCAAGTGCCTGATCGTGTAATCGGAAGCCTGGATGGTGACTCTGAATGTGACCGACTTATGTCATGACGCTTTCTGATGTCAACATGTTCTGAGGGAGCATTCAGATTTGGAGGCATTTTCCTCCAGCCCCCAGTTTGTATAGAATGAGTTGATAACGACATATCAGGAAGAGATGGGCTTAAAACTGGTGTCTGAGTCTGAGATCGTGTTGGGGAATCTGCTCTTGATGAAGACGACAAGGACTCGAAAGATGCAGACTCCTCTAATTTTCTCCTTAATGTAGGACTAGGTGCTTCCTTAATAAAAGTAGACTGACGTACTAAAGCAGGTCTCTCCGATCTATCAGATTCGCTTCCACTAGACTTTGTTGAGGACATTCTAGACAACTCTACTTTCTTACTCAATCCAGTGTTTGCATTTTGGTTTAAGCTCTTTGATGCAGACTCGCTTCTTGGAATACCACTGGGTGTTTTGGGCAGATTGGATTGCTTGTTCAGGTTCTGCTGACTTAACTGCCTACCTGGAGATGTATATGACATTCTTCCTGAACCAGATGACTTAGTGGAGGCTGTGCTAGGAGAAGATGTTCTTGGCAACTGAGAGAACTTGTTGGGTGGACTTATTCCATTTTTGCCTGGTGAAATTGAGCTTCGACCAGGGGACTGCATAGGTCTACTTAATGGTTGTGGAGACGGCCTTGAAGGAGTAGTGTCTCTTGATCCTGATCTGGAAGGTACTTTACTTGGTCCTACTGGTGTAGCTGCCTGTCTGTTATTGTGTGATGGTTCAGATTTCAACATTTTTTGTCCTCTAGGGGAACTAGTTGAGTTGTCATTGGAACTTTTAGATGGTGTATTTTTTAGAACAGGAACTTTCTTTAAAACAGGGCTAGTGCTTGGAGAACTTGCACGGACTCCAGGAATATGGATCATTGTTCTACCACGAGAAATTGAAGGCATATTGGCTTGTACTGGCTGTTTACACTGACTTGAAAAGTCAGAGCTGGAACGAGATTTTCCTGTAATCATACTTTTATATACTTTCTTTCCCCCTTTTATGCTTTTAGGCTCTTCATCGTTTTTCTTGTTTTGTACGGAGCTCTTCTCTCCAGGCTTTAAAATTCTTGGTCCTTTGTTTATTGGGGTGGATTTTTCTTCCTTGTCTAGTGTAAGATGGAAAGGAGAGCCCAAGGAAATGCCTGACTTTAATGAAAGAATTGAATCAGAATCAGAAGAACCTTGCCGAGACAATGAAACAGCAGCAGCAGCTTGATGTAATCGACTGACAATCGAATTGGCACCTTCCTGAATTGCTTTCCAATCAAAGTTTTCGGAATCTGGAGAGAATGTATTTTCAGAATCAGGACTTTGCAGATCTCTTAGCTGTAGCGCAAGATCAGGTTCCTCAGCAAGAATTCCACCAATGCTATTTGAACGAACCTTCTCACTTTTGGTTTTTGAGGGCTTTTTCTTCTTTGGCATTGCAGAACTTATGCATTCCTGCAGCAGATCATCTTCAGAGTCAATACTTAAAGAACTAAGAGAACTGTTTCGAGAAAAACAAACTGGGGTATCTTCAACATGAAATGACTTGGGCGCATAGCCTGAAGTTTGAGGTCTACGCAATGCTATCTGTGAGTCAGAAGGTTCATTATCTTTTGTTGACTCAATTTCTTTGTTATTGTTTTCTTGGTCAATGTCGCTTAATGAACTCAGAGATGAGTTGCGAGAAAAGCAGACAGGTGTATTTTCAATTGCAAAATTCTGCATTTTCTCGTCAGATGCTCCTCCCCTGTCTTGAACTTTGGATGCAGGTGGAAATGAAGCTTGCTTTTGCAGCAATGATTTAGATGGGCCCCTGCATGCTGTATTCTTTTGACCTTGATGTCCCTGTCCTGGTGACTGGTTTGAGGAATGATTCTTGTTCTCTGCCCTTGTGTCAATTTCCTTTGTTTCCTTTCCTTTCCGCAGCTCTTCCTTTTCTCTGGAAAGGTCAACATCATCCTCATCAAAGTCTAATGAACTTAGTGAATCATTCCTTGAAAAACAGTAGGGCGTGCCCTCAATCGGGGTATAGTGGTGAGGAGAATCGAAAGCAAAGCTTCCTTTTGCGCGATCTTCATTGTTGGGAAGTTTGTCATTAGTCTCTCTCAGATTTTTAACATTCTGCTTCCTTGGGTCACCATAGGGTTTTTCATGTCCTAAACTCAATTTTGGATCAGCGTTTTTCTTTGAACGCCCACTTGGTTGTGGCATTGGTTTCACTGGGGAGGTTGGCTTCTTTTCACTTTCTTGAGGATTTCTATTTGCAGGTGCAGATGTATGGTTAACCTGATCCATAATCTTTTTAACTCTATAGGGTTTGTGGCTTTTACCTTTAGGCATTGCAGAATGTATGCACTCGGCAAGAATATCCCCTTCCTCTGTTTTATCATCGTCTAGCCCTGATGCAGTGGTATTTGACTTTTTACTTGCTTCTGCATCATCTGTACTCCTACCCTCAGTAGGAATAGCGTCCCTCTTTTCAAAGTCTGAACAAACAGGTATGGCATGTGCATGATCATTATTTGTCAATTCATTTGGTGGGGATTCTATTGTGAGATCACTGAGCGACGTTGCTGTAGAAAAATTTATTGGTGTGCCTTCTACACAATACACTTTAGGCATATCGTCTGCATGGGTGAAACTAACATGCTTTTGAGCCTGTAATCTATTTTGAGGAGGAAGTAGTTTATACACTGGTAGCTGGCTTGGTTTCCTTGCAGTAGGAGGAGGAGCTGATTTTGAAGCATTTGGTTGGGATACTTTCTTTGTTTTCCTTGATGATTTTGTAGGCATGGCAGATATAATACACTCCTCTAATATGTCAATATCATCATCTGTATCATCCAGCATGTCTTTTTCTGGTTCTGCTTGTTTCTCTTCTTTCTTCTCATGCTGGTCAGAAGCTTCTTTGGACTTTTCAGACTCTGTCTCATTACCTTGATCATTTTCAAATACTGGGGGCATAATTGTAAGTTCTACATCTTTAGGGATATATGGCTCATCCAGACTAAGAGCACTGAGACTTGAAGCACAAGAAAATCCATCTGGTGTGGTCTCAGTAGCAAAGTGCAATAAGGTATCGGCTTCCTGAAGCATCTGAACTCTCTGAACCGCTGCATGTACAGCAGTTTGTTTGGTCACCGATTCCCTTTCCTCAGCATTACTTCTTACATTAGTTTTATTTCCATCTCTCTTCTCTTGCTCTGCCTGAGAGGGTGGAGGAGTTTTGCTTCTGCTTGGTGGCATTGTTTGCCCTGGGCTGTCTGGAAGATCACTTGGACTTATAATACCGCTAACCATACCACTGCATGGCTCACTTTGCACAGAGCTGGCTATTGAATGACTTTCAAAACTATCCAATGAACTTACAGAAGTACATCTGCTGAACATTAAAGGTGTCTCCTGGACATAATGTTCTGGAGGACTTTTAGGTGTCTGAGCACCACTTTTTGAGGGCGATTTAGCACCTGAAGAAAACTCAACTGATTTATGCCTTGAAGCATCTGAAGGCGATAAGGTAGACGTTTGTAGTCTGCTTGTTTTGGTACGTATATGATGTGGTGCAGAACGAGTTTCACTTGATGCACCTTCTTTTGTAGCAGCATCTCTGCTTCCCTTAAGTTCAGTTATTTGAAGTGTGTTACTCCCACCTGCTCCCTGGGCACTTCTTTCACGCCCATCAATTTCATCTTCAGCAGAAGACAAGGATGAAAGAGAACTGCATCTTGAAAAACATATAGGTGTATCTTCAACACAATAGGTTTGTATAGTTTCTTGGTTAATTGAAGAGGGTTTACTTGAGGTTTGTTTTTGTCTATTTTGTCCACTTCGTGTTTGAGCAGAGTTAGGATGAAGTTGAGTCTGTCTGTTTGCGTTTGGTGATGGGTTTGGTGTGTTGTTGCTGGATGATGCATGATCTTTTTTAGACCTTTGCTTGGAAGAGTTCTTTGAAAAAGAGAACGATTGCTTCTGTGTCGATGGTGGAACATCGGATGGGTACTTACGACTGTAGTCAATAGGCTGCTCAATGTGAATCTCCTCTTGGTTATAAGAGGTAATACTGAAACTTACTTGCTGTTCTTCCTCCTCCTCCTCCTGCTGCTCTCCCTCAGAATATCGTTCACTGAAATTTGTTGTTTTGTCAATGTCATAGACTTCAGCCTGACAATGAGGTTTATTGGTCTTCTGATTTATACCAACATTGGAATTTGCTCGTATCTGCTCTCCTTGAGTGTTTGGGGCCCTTGCTCTATATGAAGAAGCATTTTCCGTCTGCGCAAAATGTGGGGAGAATTTTTTGTGTTTCTCCTCCTTGCCTTCAGTGAATGCAGTATAAGGTGTTTTAGGGTTTCTAGCCTGCCTTTGCTCATTTTGTTTCATTTCATTATCTATTACATGTTTTGGTCTTGCCCATCTATCATTTTGTGTTGGGCTTTGCCTGCCAGAATTCAATTGTTCATCTGAATATTTCAAGCTATAATTTATTGGAGTGTCCAGTTCAGTGTCATTATCGTCCATGTGATTAGCACTGTGTATTTTGTGTGCTAGACCTGCAGGATACTGTCCATAACTGCAAAATTTACCCTCATCATCTTCAGAGTATGACTCAACAGATGGTTTTACTTGACCACGTTTTCCATAGCCATCAGTGCTGCTAACACTGTTTAAACTATCGTTTGATGACATTTTATACTCCATTTTCATATACGACACAGGGCATGTCCTGTTGGAATTTTCTCCTTTGGTGAAATTGTAGGCATTTGTATGGGAATGGTTAGAAGTAGTCTTTCTAGAAGTTCGTTCATCTGAAGCACTGTGGATTTCTGAAGGAGACCCAGAATTTCTGTCCTCTTGGGCTAGGTGAATGTTTGAAACCTCATCCATAACTTTAGCAATCTGAGCAGTAGTTGTAAGTTGTAATCCAATACGTTTGGACGAGTTTCCATCACTGGTAGAATGGTATGTATTTAGTCCTGGCCTTTCCCTGTCCTTTTCTGTCCTGTTACCATCGCCAGCTTGCCTGGAAGATGTTGCTGGCAACACAGTTGCATTTACATATGGAGAAAGAACAGTTAAATTGCTTGGGCTAAAGTTGTCGGACCGGCAAACGGAATCGTCATGTCTACTGGAGTCCAGAACATATTCACTGTACAAACTCTGCTTATGTCTCTGCTTATTGCGATGAGATGTCTTGGGACTTAAGTTATCAATGTTGTCGAAAGTTTCAGACAAATGCTGTGCATCAAGCTCTGCTTCCAATGCTTTCTGCTTCCGAACATGAAGAGATGGGACACTAGAGCCTGGAGACATGATATTGGTGTCTTTATATTTGGCAGGTCTGTTTGCCATTAGATTCCTTAAGGCTGCTGCACTGCCCATTGCGATCATTTTGTGCTTTGAATGGATGAGGTTTTTGAGCATACTGACAGCACCCATATCCCAGAGACCTTCCTGATCTTTAGAATTTCGTGCAGATAAATTCCACAAGGTCCCACAAGCGTTACTGACAATAGTCAAGCTGTGAGATTTTAAGTGCTGTAATAAGGTCTGCAAACAGTTGTTCTCTCTCAGAATTTGCCTAAAATGAAAAAACAAAAAAACAAATTCAGAATTTTTTTACATTTAGGAAAGAAGAATTCTTGATGCATAAACATCTATATATAGCCAATTACAAACCTGTGGTCTTCATTAGTGGCAATCAAACTGGACACATTGCGCAGTATTCCACCTCCACTCTCAATGATAGCCAGTGTGTTGGTCTGACTTCGGTAAGTTAATGTGCCAACTAAGAAAGCCAGTGCCCCATCCACAGAACATATATCTGCTTTGTTCTCTGTGCAGTGAGCAGACAGATTCCACAAGGCACTTAGTACACTCTTCAATGTGGACTCCTAGAGGGGACGAAAGAAAAATAGATTACTTTCCTAAACTATTATTTCTCACTGCAGACCTAAATCTCTCATACACAACCTTCACTACAAAATAGTAACCGAAATTATACATTTTGGGATTTGTAGTAATTCTGAGAAAGGTGAAAGACCAAAGAGAACTAGAAGAATACCAAAAGTAGTAAATAAGCCACGGCTATATTATACACAGCATTTACCTTCTTAACCTGAAGTGCACATTCCGTCAATGCTTTCACACTCCCAACTTCTCGCAAAGTCTTTTTGCTATTTATATCTGCTCTCCAGGACAGATTCCGGAGCACACTTGCAATGACCTGCAACACAAAATAACAGTCTATATGAACTCTGTTCCTCTCTATTTGTGTAATTCCCAGAACTGATGCACCCCCCCCCCCCAAAAAAAAAGGTATTTCGCTGAAAAAACATTGTACATGTTAAACTCTAATATATCCAATAACTTCTACATTCTTAGCTATTATATCCAGTTTAGTTGGCATCTACTAGGGCTGGCAATAGGAGACCTAGTGGGACCTCTTAAAGAAAACAAAAACAAATGTTCACTGTAATCAGCTCTTCCTCACAAAGGGGAAAAAAACAAAATATCGCTGTCTCTGTGTCAAAATGTGTACTGAATGTTACCTTAAAATCACTATGGTGTTGGACCCATCTACTTTCATTAAGTATTATAAGAGGTATCAACAGCACTAAAACCTATATCATTGTAATAAGAACTGTTTTATTGGATCCCAGGCACACATTAATATATCAGTCCATATAAACAGATTATAGTGTTATGTGCTTATTAAAGTGTTACCTGTTGCAAATCTTCACTTTCTGACTTCAGCTGGGCTACAAGAGCTCGCATACAGCTTTTCATCGAACACAACGTGGCCTGCAAAGTGAATGAGAAAAAATAGCTACGGAAATGTACACAGAGATATGTAACCATTTGCCATATTGTTATTTTAGCAGTAATATGTAGAATGACTAAGAGCCTGGCCAGACTACCCATTTAAAAACATTACAATAGTGGAGGTGAGGGTGTATTTACAAAAGTATGCATTTTTCAATTCCTTGTAAGTACAAAAGGGACAGTAAGCAAAACAAACCCCCAAAAAACCTACCTTGTTGGCTACATCTCCAAAAGTCAGATTTGTCAATGCCATGCCAGCATAACGACGTAGGGTAACACTATAGTGGTCATTAATAAGTCCATACATTTCACAATCCACGTGTAAAAGCTCTGCAATAGCCTGCAATCCCCCTGTTAGAAAAGATGGAAACAAAGACGTATATCGGTGATTAAGTGTGGAAATCTTTGCCGTCACAATTTCACCACCATAAGATGTGCGACACATTCTCTTACCAAGTTCATTCATTGCATGTCTGTGTTCTTCATCAAAGGAGAGCTTCATCAGTACACACACTGCAGGACAGATCTGATGTTCCACAGGTGCAGGCACTAAGATAATACAGGATCATGTCATACATCTTACTGCAATGACTATGCAGACACTATATAGAAAGTAGGCGAGCAATGATTATATTGTACTAACTGAATGGCTGGGAAAAGTGGATGGCTATGGATACATATTTGGGAACCCTTACTAAGTGGTATTCATTCATTAAAAGATGTGTAGAAATAATATTAGAAGTGGTACTAGTTTGCCAAAAAGCAGACTACCTTTATCTCTGAATAATTAAAACAACTATCATTATCCTTAAAGTGCACTTGTCACCTAAACACATGAGATTGCGGCCTTCATAACTAAACATTCATAAGGCACCGCACTTCCTAGTCCAATGATTTATACATTATTTTCAGCTCACAAAACAGCTCCACCTTCCAGAGGTGACAGCTGCACATTAGGCAACACAAAGGAAATTGCAGTAAAGCTACTAGTACCACCAGAACACAAAGTCATTGGATAAAGCAATCTCTACGGTCTCCTAATAAATGTGTAACTGGGGGACCATGTGGATCCTATGTGTACATTTATTTTAAATCCGTCATACTTGGATTTTTGTCCTGGTCCATTCCTTGCTCGTGTGCCTCCTGCCATTCCCAGCAAGTTTCACAGTAGGCCCGAATCTGTTCCAAAAGGTGCAGGACTCGGATTTCTCTCCTCCCCCTCTTGTCATCGGGTTGAGAGTGAATGATGTTATGGAGGGCTGCGCTGGCTCGGGCACGTGCTTCTTTACTTCCCCGGGAGTTCCCCAGAAGCACAGAGTCTTTATCGTTGCCATGTAGTAATTGGATAAGGAGAGGAAGACATCCAGATTGGCGCATGGCGATACAACTATCCTGTGAGCTTGACATGGCTAGAAGCGTGCGGGACATATCATCCTTGTCATGGGTACCAAGCATAGATAGAAGGGAATATACCATTTCCACCTGGAAATATAGATTTTGTCTGTTAAAGCAAGTAAATGTTTCAATAAGCATTTATTTAAACCATACTGGCTTAGATAATGTCCAGAAGGCCTAAAGTGCGGTGTCCTGCTCTTGGACAAGGTTAGGGAAGTAAACACCTTAGTTCCTGAAATTCGGGTTAAGTAAAAAGTTTACCTATTCACAAACTGATCCATAGCAATGGTGCTTTCACTGTTTTACCTCCCATTCCAGCCACTAGAAACTGAAGGAAGAGTGACTGATCTTCACTTACGCCTAAAGCTAGCGCCACCAATTCCGCAGCGCTGTACAGAGAACTCATTCACATCACATCAGTCCCTAAAACCATTGGGTACAACAATGTATGAACATGGTGGCTGTATTGTTTGTTCATTATGTAATGAGAGAGAGAGAGAGAGGGAGAGAGAGACAGAGACAGAGACAGAGGGAGAGAGGGAGAGAGACAGAGACAGAGGGAGAGAGGGAGAGAGACAGAGACAGAGGGAGAGAGGGAGAGAGACAGAGACAGAGGGAGAGAGGGAGAGAGAGAGACAGAGGGAGAGAGGGAGAGAGAGAGACAGAGGGAGAGAGGGAGAGAGAGAGACAGAGGGAGAGAGGGAGAGAGAGAGACAGAGGGAGAGAGGGAGAGAGAGAGAGGGAGAGAGGGAGAGACAGACACAGAGGGAGAGAGACAGAGAGAGACAGAGGGAGAGAGGGAGAGAGAGACAGAGAGGGAGAGAGGGAGAGAGAGACAGAGAGGGAGAGAGACAGAGAGAGACAGAGGGAGAGAGAGGGAGAGAGAGGGAGAGAGAGAGGGAGAGAGAGAGGGAGAGAGAGAGGGAGAGAGAGAGGGGGAGAGAGAGGGGGAGAGAGAGGGGGAGAGGGAGAGGGAGAGAGAGGGGGAGAGAGAGGGGGAGAGGGAGGGGGAGAGGGAGAGGGAGAGGGAGGGGGAGAGGGAGAGGGAGAGGGAGAGGGAGAGGGAGAGGGAGAGGGAGAGGGATTTTTTTCACTTACCCGGCAGTGGAACGCAACAACAGGAAGTTATAACGCAAGTTTGCGTTCCAAAAGCCGAACTTACTGTTGTTGGAACGCATATGCAGAGGTTGCCAGCCGAGGGACCGGACAGCAGGTAAGTTCACCCGTGTATAAGCCGAGTGCCCTTTTTCAGCATACAAAAGTATGCTGAAAAACTCGGCTTATACACGAGTATATACGCTAAGTTAATATTTTCAATATGGTGTCCATACACTCAATATTTTTGCTTTTGTCCTCCCTTAAATTGTTAAAGTGCATATTAGCCGTATATTATTCTTACATCATTACTGCTAGACATAAACCATGGATATGAATAATCTGTGTTACTTCTACTCTCTACATTATTTCACAGCGGGCAGCACGGCCCACAAAATATATGACTCCACTGGGTGTAGGACAGCGTTACCTAAACTGTGTGCGCCTAGGGTGCAGTGGCCAGGGCCGGTGGTAAGCAAGAAGGGGGACTACTTGGTAATGATTTTGGCTTAGGGGTGCCATGAAAAAAATCTGGAGACCCTAAGGGTGTGAAAGTTTGGGATTCACTGGTGTAGGGGGATTGGTATACTTTAAAATGTATTTTCCCGTCACTGCCCATTAAATGATACACTGGATTATGTTGCTTGAAGGTATTCTTATTCCAAACATAACTCCCTGAACAATGAGGGACAAGAATTGGGCGGATTCAATCACCCACGGATGGCTCCCAGAACACGCTTCAAGGCAATGTAACATTATAGATTTTTATTTGCACCCCACAGAAGTGTGCAGGTAAATCTGTAACAAAGCGAGAGCAGCCAGACACTGCGGTGGTGGCCGTCAGCGCATCATGGGAAATTAAACTCCCCCATATACTCTTAAAACTGACAAACAAGTAAATTAATTGAAGGTGAAACTGAAGTAACCAAAACAAAGCCCAAGTGAAATGCAGCAAACTAGTCATTTTGGTCTGGATGTGTAATAAATGCAGCTTCTAAGGGGCAGATTCCCTTGTTCCACAGTAATAGATGCGCATTATTACCGTTAATATGCTGATTTCTGCACGCAGCTCTGTGACCCGGGAGCAAAAACCTACGTTAAAATTACCGTAGTAACAGCAATAATGCGCGTCCTGTGTTGTTCTAAAGAACAATGCGGGGAATTGAATCTGCCCCTAAGTGCGCAATAAGAGACATTATACTAAATAAAATGTAAACACTTATTTTGAAATAAATACAAAGTAAATGTAATGTTGTGCTTGTTGAGGGAGAAGAAAAGGGACAGGCGTCAGGGGCTGGCTGGGCAGAGGGGCATCTGCCAGCCCGTGCCTGGCGCATGGTGCAGTGCCTTGTCTGGATCATTGTGCTACCTACTTTTTATTTCCATTAAAAAGTTGCTAATACGTTTGCCAGCCAGCCCCTGATAGTACACAGGAGATTGTTGTTTGAGAGGATTTCTGTGGCTCTTGCAAAACACAAAATGAAAGCTCATGCTCAATTTAATAAATTGATCATTTACAAATATGGCCAGGATTAAATTTACCAGCAAATACATAATTTTCCTCTTTAAAATGAATAATCTTCTTGTATATATAATAATACAAGAACATAGTAAGAATTCCATCCAATATGCAGAATAACAGCAACTGTACATAAAAACAGGGCTCCTGGCGACCATCACTGCAGGAAGTGTGGGCTCTGTATTTACCTTGGTACCCAGATGACTAGTCAGCCTTCGTGGAACGGAGTAGGTACTGTTAGAGCTCATAACACTGGCAGTCTCATGATCCACTCGAGCGCTTGTGCCCTATAATGAAAGAGTGATAAACGATTGTGAATGAACTGGAAGCTTTAATAATGGACAGACACCGTCATTCAATCGTAAGATGTATGAATGACTATTGAGGTTAACGTTTCTTCCTTGGTTGTAAAGGGAAACCAAAGCAGAATGATGTGATTCTACGAGGCTGAATGATGAAGGCATATAGATATAGTAGATAAAGTACACTGATTACCCATAACAGAGCATTCTACACATAAGGTTCAAATCCATATAACTAATGGTTGCTGCATTATATGGGATTAAGATATTGAACTTCAACAGCAAGTAAAGCCACACTTTTAATTCATATACATCAAGGCAGTGCATTACTGAATACATATGAAATCATTGGGAGTGGGTTGTTCACTATGTGAAGTAATTAAACATTTTGTTGGAAAAATATATACCAAAGTGCTGTTAACTTTTTTCAATAGCAATTTATGGCATTTAATGGTAGCCTAGAATCTGCTATATTTTCTTTTTGCAACAGAAGCTAAACAGCTAGGATTAAAATACAGTGGTATGGTTAATTTACCTTTCCATATTGTGTCTAGTATGGACTCCTTAGAAGTATAATGTAAAAAATAGTCATTGTATATTATAACAGCACAGTTTTCTCATTCTCCCAAACCCTCTGCTTTATTCTTCACATCCAGTCTCCCATGTCTGTCTCCTCCACCTTAGAAAGATTTCCAGATATATACTTATATTACCCAAGATGCTACAAAAACGTATCCACTCTCACATTCTCCTCACCCATCTATTCCAGCTTCAATCCATCTTAAATACCACAGTAAGACTAATTGTCCTCTTACACTACACCACATCTGCCATACTGCTTTACAAATCCATACACTGGCTCCCTATGTCCTCCAGAGTTCAATTAAAATTATTCATCCTTCCCTACAAAGCCCTCAACAACTCCACCACTTCATACAGCTCAAATTACTTCTCCTCTTAGATCTACCTCTGACCTGTGCCTCACCTTGTCTGTAGTAACCACCTCGCACTCCCGTCTTCAAGACTTCTCCTGTGCTGCTCCCCACTTATGAAGTTCTCTACCACAGCCTTCAAATCTTTAAAAGCTCTCTGAAAACCCATCTCTTTCTTAGATCCCTGATCCAAACTATTTTTTTCAGCCGTGTCCTCTTCCAAATTGAACGTAAGCTCGCTCGTGAGCAGCCCCTCCCTACCCTTTGTTTTTATGTCTGTATTTATTTCGTCTACCTTGTATGTCCTTGTTTTATATATGTCCTGCTTACCCCACTGTCTGGCGATGTGGAGCACTGTGGCGTCTTACAAATCACAGATAACGTCAATATTAAATAATGAGGATTGCGATAGTATCCTCATTTAATTCCTTAGTGTCGCAGAGCCATTTATGTCCCCATTTTCTAAAATTAGTTTCCAAAACAGATTTCCTGTGTTTCAAGCCTGTATAATAATGTTTTCTATTTTTCTCTCCAGCTCTGGTTGAATATAAAGCCTGTACACAATGCTCCAGAGACACCTCCTGGGATCCAGCACTAAAGTAGTAGTGTTTGTGAAGACACTCCTCTTGCTGCTTATCACGACAACATTAAATATTCACTAACCCAGAACACAGAAGCATACGGGCTCAGTCTCAGGGGTATGAACGGATTACAGCTCCATCCATTAAGTCATCCAGTGATTAACCTTCTCCACCCCTGCAGCACTCACAGAATAGGATATCCCCCAGATGTCCTATGAAAGGCCCTGAGCACCAGCCAGTAACCATCTGGCTCAAAACATTATCAAGGGAGCAAATGTTATTAGCACATTAGTAACAAAACTTATTTTAAACAGGATGTATGTGTGAATCTGTATGATCGTATTCTTCTGTAATGTACTTAAGTATATGACATGTAGTAATAAATCTGTCACAAAACTGAACTGCCTGTATGTATCTCCATAGTTACGTGGTCTTAACCATCATTTCATAAGACTCAGAACATGAAATAAATCATACGAGTGTTTCATAAATATTCGTTTATGCAGCAGAAAATCTGCAGTATACATACAGACTGTACAATGTAAGTTGTTAGATGTAATGGAGATATGCTTAACCCTTTATGATACTGGCGAGGCGTAACCACATTTATTTCAGTAACAACCTTCTATCTCCAAGTGGACCTACACAAAGGGGGACTGTGCTAAGAAGCCGCATGGTGGCCTGTCTACATCAGGGACCCCCACCACCTAAGACAGGGACCTTTAACAGAATGCAGAAACTAACCAATCATTGAAATAAAATTGTGGCCTCATTAAAATAGAATATAATTGATTCAAAAGTATCAGTCGCTTTAGTTGACTATTTGTGTGATGCAAGACTCAAGATATCCGTACATAACGTACATATTCGCCACCAAACCAATCATATAAAGTGATGTCTGGGGTAACTGAAAAACAAACCAGTAATTGAAGGCTTGCCTTAGCCCCATGAATGATTAAGGTGTTTATTTTAGGGCTAAGCAAAACTCTTGGCATCTAGAAATTAACATTCATTATGTCTCAATTGTAATTATATTACTACACTTAGATGTCCATAAATAATAAACTAATATTGTAATAAACAAATAGCTATTTGGGAGTGAGGATTTCTACCTGCCGCAGTGTCAGGTACATATATCTGGGTCTGGCTATAGCTGTCCATGCACAGTGTATCAGATGGCTCCCACATCTCCAGTATTGGTTTTTGTTTCATTCAATAATCAGACTGCGCACAAATGAACTAACATGTTAATTGCTACTTGAATGCCATTTGTGAGTTAAAATGTGACAAACAGAAAATTCCTGCAGCCTGACTGAACAAAGAAAATGCTCAGCGTCTCACTAACACAGCACAAACTGACAGCACAAGAGAGGTCTGTGGCTGGTTTTCATACAACAGCTTAGCTGGTCGCTGTAGGTTTTGGTGACACATACATAACATTAGACACATGTATGCAGCAGCTATGTGCAAGAAATCGACCAATAAACAACAAAATCAATAAAGCAATTTAAATCGCATAAAAATAGACAACATATAAAATATACTGTACATTTTCTTTCACCTGCCCGTTTCCAGCAGCGCTGCCTGTAGCAGTCTCCGAGGTCCCTTGTCCATCAAGAGGCTTTTTTGCATCCCTGCTGCCAGCATCGCTCTTGCTCTGCGGCACCCTCTGTTAATACAAGAGCGAACAGGAGTTACATGGAGACAAAGCAACCTTCACAAGGCGCAGGCTCTGCCAGACTGTCCATAGACTAGCTCCGTTCTTCTCATAAATCCCCTGGACTAAGCTCTGTCACATCCTAAAGGTGGACGACCAAGGATTAGTAGTCCAGACTGTGTGCTTAGGCGTGATGTTGTGATAAAAAGGAAGTGTGCTGCTGAGGATTACAGCCCTGGTAGACAAAGGATGTGCAGCGAGACATGAGAATCCATCCTCCACCAGCTGAGCTCCTGCACAGGGATATGCAGCTCGCTCTGAGGAACTGTCTTTGCTGCAGCATCACATGACCTCATGCATCTTTCAAGGCCACAACTGTTCAGCCAAGGCAGCACCACTAGGTAATTGTTTGGTATATGCCCCAGAAGGCAGACGGTGCAAATTCAATTACAAGCATGCCTGGCTAATTCTGTTTAAAATGGATTAGTGGCTTCCCTCCCATCGGATGTTTTCTGGACATTTATCTAAATATCTGTAACATTTCTGAATATGTGCAAAACCACTGTAGTATTTAATACTAGAAGTAGAAAATCGCTGACAAACAGTGTTAGACCAATGGTAACTATCAGCACTATGGACTGAAAAGTACTATAATGTAAACGTGCTCTGTGTACACCAGTAATGGGCAACCAGATATCCTTCAGGGGCCACATGGGCAGCCCGCTAACATGCAAATGGGCCGCACTTTACCCTTAATCTTAGTAAGTAGTTAAAATAATACATCAAATCTAAGAAAGAGCCACCTATCTGCAATAACATATCAGCAGGCATTTTACACAAGTGTATCAATCTATAACAAACTAATCTGACAGCAGGAGAGCAGGAAGGAGCCGTCTGCCCGCAGGTGAAGGCTCGGAGGGCTGCACCAAGACTGCCTGTTGCCCAGCACTGGTATAAACAGACTTTCTGACCGCCAAGTACAGGGCAGATAATTACATCCTCAGCAGATACTTAATACAAAGTTTTGGTGACAGTTCTCCTTTAATATACAGTAAAATGAGTCAGTTGAGGCTAAACATTTAATTCACTGTTGATTACTTGGGAGTAAACAGAAGGACAGACACACCGTGCTATATATCTGCAATTCACACACTTTTCCTCCTATATTGATTACAGTGTTTGAATAATAAATCTCACAGAGAACTATGTAGTGCAGAGAAACAGTCACAAGAAGCAGCTCAAAGGACAAGTTACTTTTATCCCAAGCACAGCAGTGTCACAGGATTCATTTCAGGAATAGATATTAACTCTTTTTAAAAGCTATCACCGACAAGTCACAATCTAAATGGCTGTAGACGGACACCACATCTTATTATGGACAGTCACAACCACCGCAAAACATTAAACCACACACAATAAATACATTATAAGTGGGTCCTATACACAGAAGAGATCTACAGAGCAGACACAGGAAATGTAAAGTGTATTACTCTCTACTCATCACTAACACTCACTGATATTAAAGGTGCAGCCATACCTCCGCTAAACCAACATAACAGTATATCAATAAGGAAAAGTACTTCTGTAAAACACACTATACAAAGTTGTCAATGGCAATCAGATTTCTCCAGGATCAGCATCTACTTTCCTTAATTTTTATTCAGAAAAATGTTCTCCGATTGAGGGTCCTTTAACTACTGCACATTTTCTATGGCATAAAACACAAAAGCTCTGTTGAAAGTAAATTATGCTCCTTCCCCTATTACAGACAGTGGATGCTTCCCCCACATCTTTAAACCAATGTCCTATTGGAATGTGATAAAGCTGAGAACACATCACCGTCCCCGCCTCTCTGGGTGGGAGAACCTGTCATTTATACTTTGATTACCAAGCTAAAGAGGCGTCTCTCTCCTACCATGCTGCAGCGAGGAGAAAGCATGGTGGACATATTCAGTACAGTAATTTCATATATATTATTCAGCTCAGTAACAGATATTAATGGCAAATCATGGTTTGTGTTCTTTACTGTGAAATTTGCAGAAATGTGCTGTAGCTCACAGCAATCACACATTGGTTCTGTCTACTGCAAAGTAATCTAATGTCAACAAACGGTCAGATCCTATGTGATAGCTGACTATTTGCACCTCATAATATTGTATCTAGCATTTGTTAATATTATCCTTGAGTAACTTGAGGACCTGCGCCTATTCTGGAGCCTCTGGTGAATTCTCAGTCAATCAGATATTTAAGGGTTCTCCTCTGTCTTCCCCTAACCTCCTACTGAAGGTACTTACAGTAGCAGTTCAACACATGATATGTACACCATGAAATGCATGGAAATATAAAATAGGGGGTGGTACATAAGACTATGCTTCTATGTCACAACTCGCACATAGCTAAGCAGCAGTAAAGGAGTATGGGAGATGTAATGAAGATGAACACCCCCCTGACGTTTATTTCAGAAGGCCAGATCACATAAGAGGTGGAAGAACATAGAGAGCCATGCAATATAATTCTCACAAGAGACTTGGAGATATAAAAAAAAAAGCACACCCAAAACAACTCATTGTCAACAATAAAGCTCACGTTCGGACAACATAAAACAGTTTTCTGTGCTATATAAACTGCATAAAACACTGCACAGTTGCTCAGCTATCTAGCTCACAAGCCGTTTAATCTTTGGAGATCTCAGGCAGACGCATGTGTTCCCTGGGGCTGCTTGCTTTGGTACATGTCTTATTAAAGCCCTTATTATGCATCCAAATTTAGAAACAGAATTATCGTCATTCAAAATGTCAAAGGCATTAGGCGGAGACAACGGAAGCTACTAAATGATGCACTGCCAAGTAGAAACTGGTATCATTACGCTGTATTTATCCACAACATACAATCAGCCTCAACATCTGCTCATTGACACCTATACACAAATCTAAAGGTCTAGATTAAGGCCCTAATCTTTAATGTGAAACGATGGGAGAACACTGAAAGTAATGCAGCATACTGTGACACTCAGTCCTTGCTAGATGTCTACAGACAGGCAGGTATGTAAACTCATACAGCAGTCATACCAGAGATGTGGTCAGTCATCAAATATCATTACTAGGAGTCTTCCTGCAGGGGTGTCCGATATAGATAATTAGTTTAGTGATTAGAATAATTACAGTGGTATCTAATGCCTAATATCTACCACTGAGTATTTCGCGTATTTAAAGACTAAAAATAAAAACACAGATTTGATATATAAAAACAGGATAAATAACAATATGCTGGATATTTCACGGTAAACTGTAAGTTATATTATTAGAGTAGAAGCATTTAGGAACAACAGCAACTCAGCCAAGAAGCAGAAGACCACGTACAATCACAGAGCGGGGTAAACGACTAAGACACATGTTGCGTAAAAGTCGCCAACGCTCTGCTGATTGCATAGCGGAAGAGTTATGAATTTCCACTGGCATTAATGTAAGCACAAAAACTGCGGCTGGAGCTGAATGGAAAGGGTTTCCATGACCAAGCAGCTGCATGCGAGCCTCACATCACCAAGACCAATGCAAAGCGTCGGATGGAGTGGTGTAAAGCAAACAGACAATGGACTGTGGAGCAGTAGAACGTGTTCTGTGGAGTGACAAATCAAATTTCTCCGTTTGGCAGTCGGATGGGCGAGTCTGGGTTTTGCGAATGCCTGGAGAACGTTACCTGCCTGACTGCATTATGCAAACTGTGAAGTTTGGTGGAGGAGGGATAATGGTATGGGGCTGTTTTTCAGGGTTTGGGCTAGGTCCCTTATCTCCAGTGAAGGGCAATCTTAATGCTTCAGCATACCAATGCTATGCTTACAACTTTGTGGCAACAGTTTGGGGAAGGGCCTTTTCTATTTCAACATGACTGTGCACAAAGGAAGGACTACACAGACATGGTTTGAAGAGTTCGGTGTGAAAGAAGTTGACTGGCCAGCACACAGCCCTGACCTCAACCCCATCGAACACCTTTGGAATGAACTGGAACGGAGATTGCAAGCCAGGCCTTCTCGTCCAACAACAGAGCCTGACCTCAAATGCTCTACAGAATGAATGGGCACAAATTCCCACGGAAACATTCCAACATCTTGTGGAAAACCTTCCAAGAAGAGTGGAAGCTGTTATCGCTGCAAAACATACATACATATATACACATGCACACACAAATATATATATATATATATATATATATATATATATATATATATATATATATATACATACATACACATATACACATTTATGTTAATACTTGAGAGTATGTGAAAGACTGTACACATAGGAATCTATATAATAGAGCCACAACAAGTACTGAGAGGACAGGAAAGTGGAACAAGGCATGGTCTGTCCTTACATGAAGGCATCACTAATAATACAACATAGCATAGAGTACGTGGCTTATAAATAGCTAGGTTGACAAGCATGCGTGCTTGGGGACACAAAGGTATAACCAATGCTGATTGGATGAACATGATAATAAAATACTAAACATTAAAAAAGACACTATACAGGATTATTAGGCTTTATAGTCACTTTATTTTATCTGTGTCTGGTAAAACAATAGACCTGTTTTTGCGCCTCTGCACCAGTCCTCAGTTCCGTATCTTGCAGACTGCAGATTTTGATTTGTTATGGAGAACCAAGAACCTAAATAATTAACAGATTTGATACACTATCCTCAGCCGAAGAACAATGGAATACCAGTATCGGACTATAGTTAACCAGCTTTTTATGGTATAACACTGGTTTGGCTTTACTAGGCACTAGCACTTAAACATAATCTCCTATTATATTAAGCAATGCTTATATTAAGCAACAGAAGCTCTATAAAACATGTGTTATGTGCATGTTTAAAGTTTCACCATAATGTGCCTTTAAAGAGATGCAAGTATAAGTATGTTAGAGATTTCCATAGTTATGGTGTCATAGAGCCAGGGGCGGGCTGGACCAGGGGGCAGGGGGGCAGCGGGCAGCTCAGTCTAGCGGCTGTTCGGGCCTGCCCCCTCCCCCCGTCCACCGCCATGGATGCAATAATTTTTTTTTGTATTACCGGCGGCCGCATCGCGTGTCAGCGCACAGGCGGCCGCATCACATGACACGCTATGCGGCCGCGTCATTATGACGCGGCCGCATCGCGTGTCATGTGATGCGGCCGCCTGTACGCCCCCTGGGCTGATACCTCCCAGCCCGCGCCTGCATAGAGCTTGTACACAGAGCCACAACACATTGTGACAGTGAGAATCACCTCAAACAAGCATATTTTGTTCCAAATGTTATGGATATATAAGAAATAATGTACCCACTAACTTAAAATCATATTAGCCCCTCGCTGCTTAGGCTTTTCTTACCCATGTACCAAACCTATTTTGGCACCTTGTGTGTTGGTCACATTCCAACTTCAATATCAGTAATTTGTGTACGCAGTACCAAAACAAATTATACCCTGTTTTTTCCAAAAGAGTTGAATTTTCAGAAAATATCATTAGTTTGTTTACACCTCTTCACTTTTTTGGCCATTTGCTTTGTGTTTTATTTAAATGCAAGCAAGAAATACTCTGTGTTTCTCACTTTTGCATCAATCCACCGTTCCAAAACAGCAGAAAGCAGGATTTTAAACACAGGTTTTCATAATAAAATCTGCACTTGCAAAGAACAATGCAGTCGTTTTTCCAGCTAGTTTTCACCGTCTTTAATCAAATGCATATAATGTGTAGGAATAACATGGTAGCCTAACAAGGCATACTATTCTGAAAATGAGGATACCCATTTTACTGAAGTCAAGGAGAGATCTGGAAATCAGGACCCCCCCCCCCCTCCTCCCCAATATCTGGAATTATTAACTTTCTGTAGTGTATGGTATTAATGTCTGTTGAGCACCAGACACTAACTTACTAAGGGGGCACATTCATTTGAAAGAGAAGACTATCCTCTTTCAAAATGAAGGATTCCCATAGTTTCTTGAGCCAGGATGGGTGTTCTAAAACCTCTCCCACATCCTGGACTCCTTAATGTTTTCCACAGTTTAGGCGGTTAGATCATTTGAAAGAAGGAACGGGTCTCTTTCAAATGAGGAGTTTGTAGGTGCCATGATTGGGGAGATCGGGTGCTAGTTAGTTTACTCCCCCATCCCCTAGATCTTTTCATTTGTCTGTAGTGTAGTGGTTGGGAGAGGAAAGGCTTGATGACATTACCATACATCCGGAGCGATTACATCAACCCCCCTGCCACTTCCCCGGTTACCAGCGGCATATTGTATGCAGATTTATTTAATTAAGAGAACAATTTTGTGTCTAACAGGCTCCCTCAGTAATGAATGAATGGACCAAAATAAACCTCACTAACCTCCGATTCTGCAGTTTGGGACTGTAACACCTGCCGCATCCGGAACAGGTCTTTTTCAATTTGCTGGATTCTTGCCACTCTCAGCTGCAGACATCAGAAAACATGTGTAAATAGGATATAATATCTCTGCAATTCTTATTATCAATATTGCATGTATGTTTAACCTATATTTGGTAGATATGTCTACTTTCAGTCTGTTACTTTACCTGTACAAGGATCACAATATCTTGACAAAGTTAAGTTGCATTCATGTCTCTTCGGTCTTACATTCACATACTGTTCTCAGAGGGATGTGAATGATGCTGTGCATAAGTGTTTAGCATCTTTATCATGAATATATAATATAAATAACTGATGAATACATGGTTTTTTTTCCCTCCTTTCACAACCAGTTAACTACCTTCTGCTAAATAAACACATCTAATACTTAAATCATATGCAGACTTTACATTTGTTGAAACTGCTAAAAAAAAGGAAGAAGAAAGAAGAGTTGGGGAGAGGAGGAAGGAAGGAAGAGAGAGAGAGAGAGAGAAGGAGAAGCTGATAAAAAGAGAAGGGGTGTGTGATTTTTAACATCAATATCATTAGATTTTATTAGGTGATTTCCACACACTCCCCACACTTATAACACATCGTCGTCAACAGGGACAGGCTTAAACCCACTAAAACTTAAGAACAAAATACCCCTTTTTGACATAGTCATTGCAGTTCAGAAATAATATAATATCATATTTCCCTGGAGTTCCCCCTATGTCATACCTGTGCTCGTTTCTCCATGTCCTGACAGGTCCCCAGTTGTTCCTCCATTGCAGCTCTGATCTGTCTGGCCTCAAACTCCAATTGTCTTCTGGTCATGTCAGTTTGTAGAGAAAACTAAGCCAGAAAATCATGAAACGCTTACTGTAGACTTGAGTTAAAAAAAAGATTTCTCACAAAGATGATGTATATGGACAAGGTCTACGTGAAGACAATACAGGGCGAGTGCCATGTAAACACAATGGTTTAACATGACAGATACAAATAAGGTGAAACAAGTTGGATGTATGTAGATATGTGACACCACAGTCTTTCTGCATTAATGACAGGAACATTACATCCTGACTCTGCGCTCTTAGAGTACTCTGCTCCTTCTACTATCTAATGCTCAGGCTGTGGCTTCCCACTTCCTCCATTCCCCTCCTTACATCATGACGCCCTCTCTGTCCTCACTAACAATTACAAGAGGATACATGTCACTGCCCCTACTTCAAGGAACAAGCCACAACTAAAGTTTGAACACAATAAAGTGCTCAGGCCCAAGACAAACGAACCTTCAAAACAGACCCATTATTGAAAGGCAAAATCTTTATTTGTGATCACACAAAGAAGTTAAACTGTGTTCCAAGCTGCTGACACTCACGTTTTCAGTAAGAGGAAGGCCATCGATTCTTTTAGTGAGATTTTGTAGTTGGGCATAGTACCAATCTTTCTCTTTTTCTTCCTTTTCAAGCTCAGCAATAAGTAAAGACCTAAATAGGAGAGGGATATAAATATGTAATGACTCTGACTAGAATTAAGAACATAAATTGATTTCATATAGTACCAGGAAGTTTTCACTAAATAATGAGCTGGTCAATCTCATTTCTGCATACTCGCACACAACGCAGCCATTTTCCCTGGCTCTTCTGTGCTCAGCTGAAGGCTTGTTCCTTTCTTCATTTGTTTTAACCATTTCTCAAGTCTCTTATTTTTATACAACAGATTAGGGGACACTTGTGCATAGGTACAGGTATAAAAAAGTGCTGTAATTAGAAACCATATGTTGGAGGTAATTTTCTAATCTGACCTAGAGAATTGAGTTAAAACCTAACCTGCTACGTGTTACAGCACACTTATTACACTGTTACCTATACACAAACACCACCATTATGTTTAAATATGCTGTTGACATCTGCACGCTGGACGTGGGATAATTTTTTTTAAAATTTTTTTTAGTCATTCATACAACTGAATGGAGGCTCACTCAATGTTTTCTATGTCCGATGTGCTCAATCTCTCCAATGGATAAGTGTGAACAGTATAATAGAAGAGTGTTATTAATCTTTATCAATTAAGTGAATCATATGAGACTTCTAGAGTAAAATCATCAGCATTCAATCTGTGTGGATTAACACCAAATTTGTAAGGCTAAAATAATTGTGCCCATGTGACATTAACATAACAAATTAATAATGTGTGCAAAAGTGTTCCATGTAATTAACGGGGGCTGCACCTAACGGATACATGATGTCAGAAGTGGATATATTTGTGATAAAGTTATTGTTGTGGAAAGAATAATACATTTAGTCAAAGGAAGAGACACCTATCTAACATTTCAGGGGGCATTACAGTCAGTGTTACAGGCAATAACAAACAAATCTGACAGCAATGGAACGAAAGAGCTGAGAGCCGCCTATTGCCCATCACTGCTTTATGGAAAATGGGTGATGACTATGAACGGTGAACCAAGTGCACAAGAGAGGTATGACGGGAACCATTTCTCCACACACACCATTGGCTCTGGAGTGTCTCTCCGCTTCCTTACCAGAGCGGGATGTTCACAGAAGATGCTCAGACTCTTTCAAATAGGCAGAGGGGGAATTGCGGAGAGCAGTTTGGGGCAAGTCCATTTAACGGAGGGTGAACGGTAAGAAATACTTACATATTTAACTGTTTGTACTCCACCCAAAACCTTTTTCTTCATTTTGGGGGAATTCCTTAAGTAAGTTAATGTGACATCTATTATCCACTGTAATAATTGACATTGTTTAATGACTAGGTACAGGCTTAGTTAAACCTCCCTGTTTCAATAAACTGTGGAGAGTAGGGAATCTGAAGATACAAGGCTAAATACCAACTATATATTGGTTACTATTACTTAACAAGAATGAACACACTATTTTCTTACCTCTCCTTTTCCAGTTCCTCCATGTAGCCAGCGCTTTCTTTGCTGCCATTGGCAAAACCCCTTCGTGGGAAGGAACCCATGGGAACTGGGCTGCATTCTCCCGAGTGGCCAGAGAGGGAGCCTTCTCTGCTCCCAAAAGAGCGAAGGGACATTTTAGATTTCATTTTGACCCCTGGGAAGTTACTGCCATCCAAATTTAATTCTGTAACGTAAAAAACAATTGAATATCAAATGTATGCTGGCTGACATCACCTACATAACAATCAACATATATAGTTTTCAAATAAATCATTTCTAAGAATACTGCAGAACCAAGAAAGAGGTTTGAGAACCAAGGTAGATAGATTAAAAAATATTGAATATATTAATAGAAAGGAAAATTACACACAGAGAATTCCTGGCATCTGTTAGAAAGTCACAGGGGAAAAAGCTGCAGTACTAATATACATTGATTAATAACACAAATCCTCGTCTTATTTTTGCCAATAAAATGAGTGGAAACCAAATATGTCCGTCTGCTCATCACTCTACCATCCTGCAATAACACTACTCTCAGAAATGGAAACATGTATCATTCTTGTAAACAGTTCAGATTGGAATTAGGCGTTGAAGGCTGGATTTACAGGGAGCTATTGAAACTCCCAAGAAAGAGTGTTAAAATAATCAAATGTCTGCAGTGTTTAAAAACAAATACATTTCTCCCCATAGCTGAGAGTTGTGTAGCAGCAGTTGAAAAATACTAAACAGCAGCGGAGACTAAGTTATGTCTGCAGCCGGGAAACAAGTCCAATTACAGTACTAACTACTGAGATGAGCATTCAACACTGATGAAACCTTCCTCAGAGAAAGCATCAGTCTCATCACACAGTAGCCATAAACACCTCTGTCGCGAGTTTACCTTTCAGCCGTTCCAATAGATCAATCTGGCCGGAAGAAGCCATGGCTTCATCCTCAATGCTTCCTTGTAGCTGTTTAAGAACCTCCTGCAACAGAGAGTGCAGCACAATCAACACCCCGATAACCAGCATATTGTGCACAGAACAAGCTTTACGCAGCACTGCAGTCTATGCTGGCAATGAGAGATCACTCAGTCTGCTCCTGCGGGAATCTAACTTACACACTAATAGAAGATATTAAAGCACTGGCACAATGCCACTCAAGTCACTTTACCGCAATACTGATCAGAAATGCATGGATATCAGGGCTCTAAATGCAATGGGAAATGTAGCTTTGATGCATTCAGAATGTTTGATGGCTACAGTTAAAAAACAATATTCAAAACACCTGGAGAGAAATGTTTAAAGTGGGCCTTTCAGTCCACATAAGGTCAGACTGGTGTAAGACCCAGCGATGCATTGCAATGCTTGTTATTGCACTCAGAGAAGGATACATTTATCTTTAAAACTACTAAAATGCTCCACTTAATCAGCCTCCTTCATATCCTTTTCATACAATGCCGCTGGCAATAGTGGTGGTGAGGGGAGGGGCACAGGGGGTGACAACATTTGCCAATATGGAGGACCGTTCATTCTAAAATACGGGTTGCTGTTACTTGTATAAACGTTTGAGGAACTGAAGCAGCGATGACAACGAGCGATACTTTCTAACACACTGTAAATGTCCGGTAGTAAGACCCCCTTGAATGATACAGATAGAACATTCAGCATCAGAGCACTGAACTGCTGCATAGAAAATGTGAATAGGATTCAAACATCTGTGAACATGAGAACTTGTACACACAGTCAAACCCTAATTTACAGTTTCAAGGACCATGAAAAAGTGGTGTAAAACTGGGAAGATGTAATAAGGAAAAGTCTAAAAACTGCCCAATCTTCAGGTAAAATAAGGGGAAGATACACAAGGCAATTTAAAATTGGCCAGATTACACTGTTTGTATGTCCAGTACATAATGTAAATGGACTGCATGAAAAATCACTTTTACACAGCAAGATATTAACTTGAGAAAACAAATTCTAAAATATATCTTGATCTGAGCAAATGCATATTATGTGTACCATGTTTTGTATTACTAAATTATGACTTGATGTATCAAACTGATCACTTGCAGCAATATAAAAAATAAATGAGGTGACTCAAGCGCTCCAAATATTCCCCATATAACAATGTGATTGACACACATAAATTGAATAAACGTTAAACTTAAATTCAATGTATACTTTTAAGTTTCTTCTTATATTGATAGTGAACATCCAATAGGCTCACATAAACATAAAATAAGTAATATAGTGTAATAACATCAAAATAACAGTAATTAAAAATTACAATGTGAACATTAAATTATTTCAATGCTGCTCTTCATTTTTTTTTTCATTAAAGTGAAAAAAGATCTTATGTCCTTCCCTGCAAGGACATAATATCTTTTTTCCGCTTGAATAATTCTAGTTTTCGGTACGAGTATTCTGCACATTTATTTCAGGATATTATATTATGTTTTATATTATGCCTCTTAGGTGTGTTTAGATGTATTTTTATTAAAATTCAATTTGTCATACAATATCACACGAGGCTCTTTCCCCCGTTTTTTCTTCCTTTTCTATCTATTATGATCGATTAATGAGGGGATAAGTACTATTCCTCTTTAAGATCCACATAAGGGAGGAGTTCAAGATATATTTTTGAGGCGCAAGTTCTTCCTTTTTTTGGTGAGTGCAATACCATTGGGGATTTTGGACCTATTACCCCGAAAAAAATTGAACAGCAGCATTGAAATAATTTAATATTCACATTGCATTTTTTAATTACTGTTATTTTGATGTCATTACACTATATTACTTATTTTATGTTTATATGATCCATATTGGATGTTCACTATCAACATAAGAAGAAACTTAGAAGTATACATTGAATTTCAGCATAACGTTTATTCAATTTATGTGTGTCAATCACATTCTTATACGGGGAATATTTGGAGCGCTTGACTCACCTCATTATTTGTTTTTCATATTTTTTCAATTGGTGTATGGTTGTGGGAGGATCATTTGAGCACTAAATTGTAGAGCGCCGGAGTGATCACGATTATTCTTTTTCTACACTTGCAGCAATAGACAAACAACACTGTACAGAAATAGGATAGTAGAAAATTAGGGAATAGTATTAAGGTAAACAAGAACGTAAAGTGGGGGTTTAACTGAATGTTTTGTTCCAAGTTATTAGTAGCTAGTCTTTATACAGGGTGATTCAAAAGTCGCAGTACACCCTTTTATTTCAAAAACTATAACAGGAATTGGGCCGATTGGCCGATTTCAAGATGTTTGGTACATACCGTAAAAGATAGACCACGTCACCCATACCTTACTGGAGTATTCAGGTTTCCAAATTTCCTGTAGAGTTTTTGAAATAAAAGGGTGTACTGCGACTTTTGAATCACCCTGTATAACTGTGGTATGAATTTATTTTGTGATATACTTAAATACATTTACTGTGCTCATTTTTTCCTTCTTAAATAAAAACACATAACACAGCAATGGTGGAAAGACCTAACCAAATTATGTGACTGATGCACATACGTTACTCCACATGGGGAAGCTGGTGTAATATTTATGAAAACAGGAGTAAACCCATGGGAACCAAATCCTGATATTTTCTTAGTACAGCTTAGAAAATCATTTTAGATGTATACATATTTCCTCTATGTTAATCCAAGGGTGTATTATATTTGTACACTATTAATAGATAAAGAACTGAAGAACAGCAGCAGGGCTTATTTGAAATTACTATTCACTAGGGGGTGCTAAAGATACTCATGAAATGAAATGTACACTGCAGAATATTTATAACAGTCTTATACCTGAGTGCGCATTTCAAGAGCAGCTACCTACATTATCATCTACATATTATCTATAGTTTCAGAAAAATGCAGATTACTTATTAGGCGAGAACTACACTGTATGTAGCTTGTGATGCAAGTTGAACTCGCCATAAAAACGTGGATTTACAGAATATGAACTGCATATATGAATAATATAGGAGGAGAAAGGGAACCTTACATAGCTCTCGTCACACTAAAATACCCCCAGTAATACATTTTTCACACTGTGTTCTTTCAGAACATTATTTTACAGCCTGAGGAAACAAATTCTCCTCTAAAATGAGGATATCCTCCTATACAGACATTTAGAAAGTGTCTTGTTTAAATATTTGATTTGGTTGAACAGTGTTTATGTAATATAAACAAAATACAATGAGACTTTCATTATGTGGTTTCCTCAGAAATTACAGAAACCAAAAATAATTGGCACTGTGTGTATACCAAGATTATTTCAGGATCTGCTAACAGTTCTCTGTAGAATTAAACACAGCCAGCGAAAAGTGGAAAATGTCCTTTACAGAAGGCTGTAAATGCCAAAGATACAGACATTTAAACAACCAGTAATTTATTCGATCACAATTTGGTTACTACAGATTCTTTCCTTGGATATCAGCTTTACAAAATACATGTTCCAAGTATACTAATGCAAACGTCCAGGGGAGTTCTAAAGAATAAGAATGTAAAGCAAAATGTATTGCTTCTAACACTGGAATCTTATGTCCTGGTCTGTAAAAACCTGCTTGTGCAATGAAGGTCAGTAAATGTTATGCATTGGACCAGAGTTTCCTTTTCTCAATACATCTTGTCAGGATGAAGCAGTGTTTGCTGCCATTTCACAGTTGGTGGCTGATGCAGTCAGTCTATTGGCCCATTATTATTTGTGCTTATATCACATCACACCAAGCAGTAGCACCCTACTAGAGAGAGTACTTGCATACCATGGCTAATGACAAATAGTAAAAGCAATCATCTGTATTCAGACAATAGGGAACCAAACACTAACACAGCAACATTTGTAAATACATAAATCTTGATTGAGAAATGGCTATCAGATCATCATCATAGATTTGTAAGTGTCACTGTGCTCCACAGAACCAAACAGTGGGGTAAAAGAACAGGCATAACCAGGGACTAAGTAAATGCAGACATAAAAATAAAAAGGTAGGGAGAGTTCTGCTCATGAGAGAGCTTACAGTATAACTGCAAAAGGCCTCAGCTGAAACAAGAGTGTGGCTCAGAGTAGAGATTGGGACAGTTGTGAAGTTGCATCAATGTAGGTAGTATCGGGGGGTGTAGGGAAAGCTCTAAGAGAGTTGGGTTTTCAGAGAGATACTAAAGATATGAAGGCAGTGCTAAGAGTCTCATCGAAGGTGGTAGACAGTTCCAAGAGCGAGCAGCATGGGAGATGTCTTGTATCTGGAATACCCGAGATGAGGCGTAGGTCAGAGGGCGAGTCTTTGTAGATGAGGTTTGAGATGTATGAAGGGGTGGTGAGGTTGAGGCCCTTGTAGGTAAGGGTGAGTAATTTGAATTGGATTCTAGAGAACACAAGAAGCCAGTGTAGGGATTTGCAAAGTGGTGTGACATATGTGAAGCAGAGACAGGAAGAGCAGTCTCGCTCTGCGTTTAAGATGGGTTGAAGTGGAGTTAGATTGGTGAGGAAACTGCAGATAGAAGGTTGCAGTCATCAAAGGGGGAAGATGAGAGACTGTACAAGAGCTTTGGTAGCATCTTGGATAAGAAAAGGATGTATTCTAAGGAGGAGGCGACAGGACTGGGAGAGAGACTGGATTGTAAGAAATAAAGCAGAAGGCTGGAGTCAAGTCTAACACCAAGGCAGTGGGCTTATGAGACTGAGGAAATTGTGGTGTTACTGACAGTGAGGAAGATATGATTTGATATTTGGGGTGACTCTGGGAGGAGGGAATTTGGTAAACTCAGTTTTGGACATGTTGAGCTTTAGCGTAGAGGCGATACTGGAGACCAAAATAAGCAAATTAGTTCCCCAAGAAAAAAGGTTCACAGTGAGAATAGAGCCTTGTTGGACCTGAACAGATAGATGGAGAGTGGAGGATGTGCCAGAGGGAACCGCACTAAAGGAGCGGTTTGATAGGTAGAAAGTGAACCAGGAAAGAATTCCAGTAAAGGGTGTGCAGGAGGTCCAGGAGGATGAGATGTGACCCTCAGACACTGCTCTAAGTAGACCACTGCACGCTATTTCCTTATGCACAATACATTTTGTGAGTGCAGTCTCAGTGGAATGTTGGGGGTGGAAGTCTGATTGCAGAGAGTCGAGAATGTAGTGAGGGGAGATAAAGTGAGACAGACAGTTGTACACGAGTCGCTTAGGCAGTTTTGAGGCAAAGAGGAGGAGAGAAATAGAGCGGTGGTTGGAAAAAAAAAAAACAAAGGTAGAAGCAATTGGCTATCAATGTAGAGTATTTAAGGAATACCAGGGCATAAGCACGGCCTTTGCAGACTAGGGGTGAAAATATGTATAATGCATAGTTTCCATTTCGTAACTTCATTCAAATATACTTGAAGGGGAACCAGTAGACATAGTGGCAATTCATGAGATAGGCAGTGTAAACCGGACTGCATTACAGAATTAGACAAAATGCTGTATAGAAAATTGTAATAGGTTTGCAATGTGACTAGTTTCACCTCTGATGAAACCGCCCCCAAAGAGGCAGAGAAATGCGTCAGTGATTCTAGCCAAACTGGAGCAGATTTTTGTCTAAATTTTTCAGCTAAATATTTCAACTTTTTAAAAAAAAAAAAAAAAAAAAGTGTCCTTGATGAAGTTCCAGCCTCATTCTAACAATTATCATCTGGATCTTAACGTACAGTTAATACATATAACATGAAAGACTTTCCTGATGGCTTCCATGGTTGCCTAAAAGAGGATTGAATTGGTGTTCTACTGTGAGCCCCCTGAGGGGTTGTTGCTTATAAAGGATTGAATTGAGTAACATCTGCATGTTTGCTAAATATCACACAAATTTATTCTGATCTTCTAGACGCAAAATTGGAAATGAATTATTAATAGTATTTATATTTGAACTACACAGGTGGATTACCGTTTCCTATAAGGACCGATATTTATAAAAGACATTGGACTTTTTTAGTGCTTTCATACCTCATATATGATTATGGTTGAGCTGGATGGACAAATATGTAATTTGGTCATTTGATATTTATTCATATACCTGCCAAGTTTACTGTGTTGGAAGATATTCTTAATCTATTTTTTTATCATATATATATATATATATATATACATATATATACATATATATACATATACATATATATACATATACATATATATATATATACATATATATATATATATACACACATATATATATATATATACACACATATATACACACAATTGCAATATTGTTTTCTAAACAAGGAGTTTTAATAAATCAGGGTACAGTACCCGTTAATGATTGAGCAGCGGTTTGGTCAAGCACCCCAATATACCCATTAGCACCCAATTATTTTTTTTTTAATTATTTTTTTGACTAGTTAAGAGCCTTGTATGATTTACTTAAAACAACATCTTTACATTATTGTTCACTGAATATTATAAACAATTTTCAGAAAGTATATTAAATTACAAATGCAGCTGTGTGACATAAAACGGAGAGAGTTAAAAGGGTGTGGATATAGAAGACAGATGACACTAAGCGAAGGCTGATGGTGTAGCCAGCAGTGACAATAAAGGACGGCTTTCCTGCCATGTGCAACTAAACATATAGTGCGCCCCTTACAGAACTACCATTTACTTTCTAATATTTAACCTATATTTACCCGCAAATATCCCTTGTTAAACCGCCTACATAGATCTACTGAGAGCAGACAAATCTTGCATTACATAGAATGTTATTTTATTAGCTTAAGCCTGGGAGAGGAGTGTGGGGGAAGGAAACAAAAAGAGTAATTGAACATATGTGAACATTGATCATCACAAGCAAGGCTGGGGAAAGAATCAATAACCTATAACACAATGCTGAGCACAGGAAAGCCAGGTTATATCTGGAAACAAAGGTCAGCAGATAAATGAGCTAATAATATTCTCATCACAGACCGCAAAATGTGTAGAAATTTGTCTCTATTGCTAGTCCTTAAGAAAAATGCATTGACAGTAAATGTATAGAATTACAGGAAGAAGCACATAACTGCAGACATATACAGACTATAAGGAAAGTCACTCCTCCATTGAATCTTCAGTTGTAGCACGTTGGAATAAGAGCTGAAGCCATGACTAAGGCATTAGAACATGGCAGATCAGGGAGACTCACAGCAGAGATTTAACTGATCAATATACTCAGCAGGGAAGGAACTCAACAAAGTCTGCACTGAAAGCAGGGAGGGGAAAGTGGAACTGCAAGTAAGGAACCCGTAAACATTAGTAAACAACATGTGATTATACACTGGCAATATGGCCCGATTACATTAGGTATGATGAAGTTATATTTACAAGGGGAAAGGTTAGACAAGATACCCTTCATCCACCCCTTCCCTCCAAAACCTATCCACCCTATGAACAGCTTACAAAATGCCTATGGGGATCACAACAGCAGTGCTGCAGGACCACTCTGGTAGTGGGGGGGGGGGAGGGGGGGGGGGTACGGGGATATTAATAAAAGCATTTAGTGGTAAATTTAATCTTTCCTACGTAGCCCCTAGTGGCCATATCGGTGTGAAAAATTGCATATTATTTCCTTGACATTAAAAAATAAGTCTCTAATTAACAAATCTCTGAGCCTGTGTAAAAGGATGTACATTTCCATTTCACTTCTATTTTGTTTTGGCAGATGAACAACGGATGTAATCTGACAGACAGGGGAGACACAGATGCAGTGCACTGGCTGCCTTTCCAAAGCGGGTAACAGAGCAGAGACCTGGGAGAACAGAGCATATTCTAAGTTCCCACGTGTGCACTGCAACAGAGGCTTTCCATATACATCAATGTCATCTGTGTGAGATTCCAGCTCCACTCCGGTCTGCCGTCAAAAACAAAACGCATGGGAATCATTAGTGCCCAAAAGCGCACAGCCGAAACATACGTCTCTCTTTTGTATTAATATTGGATTCACCCATTGAAAATAACGTGCTTGGCATACATTCAATCTATGGGGGTTTTTAAAAAATAATTCCTTAGCATGCATACCTTCATATTTGATGCTTCAGACTCCAGTTTTGTAAGGTGATTTGAGTTATCTTCTAGTTCTTGTCGAAGGTTTGTGTTCTCCATTTTCAGTGCTTCCACTTGCTTTAACAGCTGGTCATATGAAGCTGCAGCCATGCTGGGCTACCCCCAGGCCTGATGTAAAACAGAAAGTCAAAATACTAATTAAAATATACTCAAACCATGTACACTCAACAATGCACAGAACAAATGCCAGCACTTTAACATTATACAGAAATAAAACCGTTTGGGATAACATTGCTTGTAGTGTCAGTTTCTTCTTGGGAGAACCTATACTGTTTTCACAGTTGTGAATTGAAGCAGGGTCTTCAAAATTCAACACATCTGTGACCTGTGTCACAAATCAAATTACGCGGCAAGATTAATATTCACGTTTAGTTGGTGTCAATCTAGACCATGCTAATTGCTTTTTCTTTTGTTTAGGTAAATCACCTTTCATATTTGCCCAAATGTGTCTGCTTGTATTTAAGCACAGTTATGTACTTACATTCGATTAAATAGTTGATGAAGTTCTGGAGAGGATATTGAATAAAAAAAACAAACAGCACCATATTCAGCCTTCGGACCTGCAGCTGAACTGTAAGACCTGTATACAATGACCTACTCTTGATACAAGGATGCAGCCTTAAATGTTTTGATCAAAATATGAACCAATACCTCATGTTTTCATTTTGCTAGATACACACAGATATGCAGTGTTAAGGATAAGTGCTGACAAAAACAGTCCTTTTGTTTTATTTACATATATGGGCATTTATATTGCCATGCAGCTGGTGCCAAATATAATATTTCTTCTCTGGTTTTGAACTGCCTACATATTGCACAAAACAGCAATTTGCACTACTGTCAGCTCATATTATAGGAGTCGTTTCTTGGACTATAAATAGTATGAAAATACCGGCTTTTCAGAGATTACATTCAATGTACCTGCATGTACACAATGCCCCGTGTTTCTAGTGTACCTGACGTTACTAGTAAAAGAAAAAGATATCATTTATGGCATTAATGATGTGAATAACTGGTAAGCCCCCTATATTCAGTGAGAGGAATAGGAGCATTGTTTATATAATAGATGAAATGATCAGAAACAAATATGAGAGAAACAATTATGTAATAAAACAGTTATTTTATCACAGTCCCAGAGCTGATTGCTGTCCACAGTTGGCCTATCATAATATGATCTAATTGGTGAACTATGTTTTCCCCTCAAAACTAAGAATAGTCCTCACGTTCGAGTATATTCTACCTTTTATAAAGGCAACCACATCACATTAAAGGGCACCCATTCTGTTTTCTTTCCATGTGCCTTCTATAATCCTGGAAAGGAATGCCGAGTTAGAGGGCACGGTGGTTGGCACGTCTGTCTGGGTTTCCCAGGGTGCTCCAGCTTCCCAAGACACTCCAAAAACTAATGGTTGCTAAATATTAATGTTAGTGTAGGAGAGAATTTAGACTAAGATCCATAGAGGCAGGACTGATAAGAGTGATATCAGTATATGATAGCACAATATAAAAAGGTCTATAAATAAAATAAATAGCTAAAAAGTCTTTGGCCTTCCAACCCTGAAATCTACTACTGTTTTGTGAATCTTTCGCTTTGCATTAGTTAAATATGTGAGTCTTTTAATTTCCAGTAACTAAACATACAGCCATGTGACAAGGCACAACCTCTTCCAAATCTATATTTTATTCTATCCAGACATGGTGATAACTAAACGATTGTTCATTAAGTTTTACAATTTGAAAAATCTAATCCCATGTGACAAATAACAGATTCTACTTCGTCATAAATCATTCAACAAAAATAAGCCAACGTGAAGAACCATGTGTGAAGTACACCCTTACTGCGTCCATATAATTAAAAAGGTAATATGAGCCAGGTGCATGTCATTATTTGATCATCAGGAATTGGTACCATCTATATATAAAAGCAGAACCTGTAACAATTAAGTGTGGAGCATTCAGGATTGGGATTACACCAAGGTAAGGTGTTAACACAATGATGGCAAGGAAGCCATTTTCAAACAAACAATTTGTAGTCCATCATTCTCCAGTGAGAAAGATTATTCACAAATTGACATCACTGAACACAGTTACTAATCATCCCAGGAGCGGGTATCCCACCAAATTTACCAAAAGATCAGACCGTAGGATATGCTGAGAAATTACATAGAACCAAAACTACCACAACAGAGGTGGCCAACCTGCGGCTCTCGAGCCGTATGCAGCTCTTTGACTTTAAAATTGAGGCTCCTGGCCGGCTGGGTGATCCTCTGTGGCAGTGCTCCGGGTGCCGACAACCAGAGATCCAACAGCTAGGCTGGCCAACAGCAGCAGTGTCATGTGACAACTCTGCCTAACGCAGGGAGGTCACGTTATGACAGGCTATCCAATCAGGGAAGGAGCAGGAGTGTGTAGAATGCTCTCCCTCCTTCCTCTACAAGGGATACAGCGTATGTGTGGGGAGGCCGAGTGGCATGTATGGGGCACGTGGGGAGGCCGAGTGGCATGTATGGGGCACGTGGGGAGGCCGAGTGGCATGTATGGGGCACGTGGGGAGGCCGAGTGGCATGTATGGGGCACGTGGGGAGGCCGAGTGGCATGTATGGGGCACGTGGGGAGGCCGAGTGGCATGTATGGGGCACGTGGGGAGGCCGAGTGGCATGTATGGGGCACGTGGGGAGGCCGAGTGGCATGTATGGGGCACATGGGGAGGCCGAGTGGCATGTATGGGGCACGTGGGGAGGCCGAGTGGCATGTATGGGGCACGTGGGGAGGCCGAGTGGCATGTATGGGGCACGTGGGGAGGCCGAGTGGCATGTATGGGGCACGTGGGGAGGCCGAGTGGCATGTATGGGGCACGTGGGGAGGCCGAGTGGCATGTATGGGGCACGTGGGGAGGTCCGGTGGGCATGTTGGCTATTTATGACTTTTTTATCCCCACTTCAACAAGTTCCCATCAAAGCAAACGTGGATACAGAAGCACCGTGAGCTACTGTGGAGAGATTGTAAGGACCCTTTGAACCCTCCTTCGCTGGACACAGCAGCAAGGTAAAAGCTGAGTTTATAATTATGAACATTTTGGCAATGTTGGATATCTTCTTTTCCACTTAGCAAGATATTATAAATTATGTTATATTTTCAATTTATGTGTGTGCGTTATGTATGCGTATGTTTCATTTGTGTATACGCACACATCTATGAAAGGTAGAGTTAGATATTTTTGGAGCAGCCCCAGAGTCTCTTGTTAGGGATTCACCAAGTTAGTAAAATAACTATGCATAAATAAAACACCCTCAAACATGAATGCACTCAGTGTTGGAGGGGGCAAATTCCTCAAATGTGATGTAAGAGACTGATAAAGTAATCATGTTGTTACATCTGAGCTTAAGTTATTGCTATAAGGGTGGTTCTACAAGCTACTGAATCATGGGATTTGCATATTTTTCACACGTGACTTCTTCATGTCTGTTTATTTTTTGTGTTGAATAAGGCTTAGGTAAAAGGTGTTATTTGCCATATGAGATCAATCTTGGATTATGGGCAATTATGCTCCAATAAATTACAGATTACAGGGTGGACTTTTTCACATGACTGGACATTATTATTGAAGAAGTGGATCATAGGTCACATATTATCACCCTGAATTTTACCACCAGAGTAAGATATCCTTATCAGTCTGGTGATAATGACAGTATACTCAGTTTTAAAGGGTAATGGTCCTAAAGAATGTTGAAATGCTGTGTAAATTAAAACACAAGTGTTCCGCCCAAACTCCAGCATGCTGGAATGTTGCCAGGAGGTAAAACACAGCTACATGGTCATGGTCGGGAAAAACACTTATTACCATTACACAGAAAATCTAAAAAAGTAAAACCTGGCAGCATTATAGTGACCAGACCAGAAATATGAATGTGCCAGTTGGTTCACAACTTTCTACACGATGAGGCCATGGAACAGTGTCATACCTTGAGAAGTGGGAGAGGTAGTGAGCCGGTAGTGGGATTCACCTGTACTACAATTTTATTTTATTTTTTTTCCAATGGTAACATTCTCTAAGCCAAGCAAGTATTCAGATAACGTATACAATAAATCTGGTACACGCACACAAAATGTCACAATCACAGGAGGATAAATTATTAAAATCTGGTAATATAGCCAAATCTTTGGCAGTCTCTTTTCTTTCAAAGCATCCACTGAAGTGTGTTCTAAATTCTCTTAGAATTTGAATCTATGGGTCTATTTACGCTGCACTTTGGTACATTCATAAAGAAAAAAGAAATTTGGGCGATGATGTGTTTATCTATTAAGTAATGGAAAAAGCAGACTGTATGGTCAGAGTCCTCTGCACTTCCCGTATTTGGGCTGTACACAAGGACCAAAGCAGATAAAGAGGGATGGGGACAACAGGGCGTGGTAAAATCAACTGTGCGCCCTAGATGTTTCCATAGAGCTCTATGATCTCTGTGTACATATCCACCTAATTTCCATCCACTCCTCAAAATAGGCAACAGAGTAAGACAGGGTTTCCCAAACCCAGTCCTCAGGGCTCCCCAACAGTGCAGGTTTTCTGGATCACATCTGACATAATTAGGACCACCTGTGGATCTCTTACAATGTGTCAGTCAGTAATGATTACACCTGTGCTCCAGCAAGGAGATATGGAAAACCTGCACTGTTGGGGAGCCCTGAGGACTGGGTTTGGGAAACCATGGAGTAAGAGAAGCTTATGTGCACATTATTATTGTTTCATGGCTTCTGCATTTTAAATACATTTCACCCTAAGGGGATCTATTAAAGGCTAAGTTTTGCCAGGCTTGGCAGATCAGTGTTACTTTGTAACCAACAAACCGGGGAAGGCTAGGTACACGCTGCAGTGTTTTCAGACGATTATCAGGCTAATCAGACGATAAACGACAGATTGGCCTGATGTCACAATAGTGTGTACCCTGGAACTATGAACGGATATCGTTCCATAGCAAATGAAATCGTTGATCGAGATTTTCAAACTGAACTGAAAATCTTGTTCAGCAATGGAACAATGTTGTTCCAATTCTGCAGTGTGTATGCACTCACGATCAGGATCTCCATAGGGTTTGTAGAGGCATGAATCTCACATGAATCAGCATGCTGATCAGTGGTTTGTAAAATATTTATAGAGAACACATCGGGAGAAAATTTCTGTAGTGTGTACCCAGTCAAAGAATTTAAAAATGTCATTATTTCCCCCTAACCCTGGATAGGAATAAAGACACACTATAGCACAATTTATGCAATTAGAAAATCATCCCTAGGATTGATTCTTGAAGAGACACAGTTTGATAGCCACATAAATAAGCTTTATTTGTGGTTTGTTATTTAGAATGATTATTTTGTTTTACATTTTTTTATATTGCGCTTTATACTGTTTGTCTATGCACCACGTGAGTCTACAGCAACCGAAAATTTGCAGTTTCAGATATTGTAAAGAACTGCTCTATTATCACTTGCTTATATAAAAAAAGGAGGTTACCCTGGTAAAGCCCCCTTCTCCTAACCTTAACTTTCCTCCTCCCAGCAGCCTAACTCCAAGTATTCTTACCTGGACAGTGGGAATCAGAGAAAGCACATATCACATTATTGCACTTTTTAAACTAGGTCAATGAAAGTTTGCCGTTAATATAAAGACAAACAAACCTTTCAAGACTCAGGTGTGGTTATGTTCATTAGCTCAAGTCACAGCAAAGCTCAATCACAAACTGAGTGCTACAGCCAGACCACAAAATGCAGCAGTGCAAAATAGGGACAGAGCGTCTACTGCACTAGACTTGAGGACCCATTGGCCTATATTTACACTTCAAGAAAAGATTTTTAAAATGCCCCTTTTTGTCACTGGTAACTTAGGATAGGTGGTGTTTTAACGCAATGATGTGACTCTTAAAGTGGAGCTGACCAGGCGCCTTATGCACTATGAAAAAGGCAAAAAAAAGCAGTTTGTGGAACAGTGTTAACTGGGAGAGAGTGGGACTGTAAGACAAGCACTCTCTCAGAAAGCAGCATGGTGCAGTCTGACAACCTGACATGACAGCAGAGTGGGACTGTAAGACTAGCACTCTCTCAGAAAGCAGCATGGTGCAGTCTGACATGACAGCAGAGTGGGACTGTAAGACTAGCACTCTCTCAGAAAGCAGCATGGTGCAGTCTGACAACCTGACATGACAGCAGAGTGGGACTGTAAGACTAGCACTCTCTCAGAAAGCAGCATGGTGCAGTCTGACAACCTGACATGACAGCAGAGTGGGGCTGTAAGACAAGAGTGATCACTCCTGAAACGACTTCCTCTACATATTGCAGCTCTACAGCTGTGTGGGCTGAAGGAAAGCTGTCAGGGAGAGAGCATAGCACTTTGTATAAAATGTTCACTCCTTGAAGAAGCAAAAGGCACAATTTAGCAAAGAAATAAAGCAGGCGGACCTGGTGATAGAGCCATTTTAATGCACTGGTAATACATAGGTTACAGAAACTCCAATCCCCTGCATAAAAAGGGTTTATTGTAAAGCACCTGTAATTATTATTCAGGTTAACAAGCATTCTGACCTTCAATCTTCTAGAAGTAGGCCACTGCTGACATGAGATTGAAAATTACCTGCTTAAAATGATGGCTTAGAAATTGCAATTTGGAAAGCACTGTGCTAAATAATCCTCAAATCCTAGATTTATCTGCGACATGCAATCCTCTCAAATTGAGGGCAGAGCAAAAGAAAGAGGGTTACAGAAGTACAAAATGATGGGGGATTTAGCAAAATATACATAGTTTTATAGCGTGCAATAATGGTTACTTTGTAATCTGTCTGCTGTAACCAAATCTTGCCCCCCAAATGAAAAAAAACACCTTGAAGTTTGCACAATAGAGCAACACGTTATGTCAGTTCATGTTAAATCATTCTCACACATGTAGAGAGATTTACCAGGCATAGCTAAGTGTAGGACATGTTCCTATTCTGCTGTGGTCCCATTTTTGATGTTGCCAAATGGTGCAAATATTGTATGGGAGTTGTTGGTCCTCCAGGCCTGGCGATGCACAACTGTGTAGTATAAGGTAAACTGAACTGTCCTATGTTTTCCTGATTGCTAAAGCCGTTTACTCAGGGAATCAAGCAGTCATACTGACTATGGCTGTACGAGCTACTAGACAAATACAGCAGACATAAGAAATGTTCAGCAAACAAGGAAAGAGACATTCTGTGGAACAGGTAGGCGTCCTACAAAAGTAAGACAGTATAGTAACAGGGTAAGTTTAGAAACATACAGTCTATGTAAACTCCACTGGAGCAGGGGCTGATGTGAATGTGAATATGCAGGCATTATATAACTATTAATAAACAACATTTAAGGTATGATTCTGCAAATGGTGAAACCCCCCCCCCCCCCTCCCCCAAAGTCTTAAGCATTCTGAGGAATAGAGGTTACTGAGCAAGACATGACCACGCAAACAGGCCACCAGCGGCAACCTTTTGCCTGCATAAGTCCAATACGCCCAATAACGAACATTTGGTTGTGACATCATTGTTGTTGTGGGACCACAAACACACACGCTTGGGCAAATTCCCAATACCCCCTGTGATATCCCAGCATGTGTGGCCAGTAGCAACTTCCTAAAGCTTATAACAACGTTTGACAACTAGGCAGATCCAAGTAAATGTGTTTGTTTCCTGCAACACACAATACTTGATTGGACAGGATGACGGTCACTTACACCCACTGAACAAAAAACTATACCTTTAGTAAATCACCCTCTAAAACTTTTAAACCTATTGTGGTTTTCTTTAGACAAAACTCTAACAGAGGAGTTGACGACAACTAGTCGTAGTCCAGTAATATAGCAGGAACATTAACACACTTGTCATATGATCAAAAGTCACTTTGACCAAAGTACATTTCATATCGGACGGGTTTATGAATGAGCTCAATGTATTTTATTTGCTTGTTTCCATTTGATAAGGCTGGCCAGTCCCATTATCTGCTGTCTTTCAGAAGAAGTATTTCAGTCGGAAGCATTTTCATGCTATTTATATGCCGTGGTGTCTACTGAAGACCTTGTATCCACATCCTGCATCTGACACTCTTGGATCAAGTAATCTGAATGAGTTCACGGGTTGCTAGCAACATTGTAGCATGCTCTGTAAAGTGTTACAGGAGTGGCCATTTTCAGGGCACTCATAGGGTGTGTTAGTCAATGTGTGATGACCAATTTAAGGACTAAGCAACTGCTCTGCTGTGACTAGTTCAATTCTGATCATAACTGAAAGGTTTATGCAGTGAGGCAGTAAACAAATCCAAGCTTTCCAGCTACCAACTTGTCACAACTTTAAATAGAGTACAGGGAAAAAAAAGTTAAGGATAAGAGTCATCAAAACCACCTGCAATTTAAAACATCCACATGGCTAACCTTTATTATCTTAAAGCCTAAAACAAAAAATACTCTGCATCCAATTGTCCTATTGTAGTAACCTGTGCTGTAAGTACCTATTATTGCTTAAAAATAAAAAATAAAAAATTATATATTGGAAAATAAGTGGGAAATTGTGAGCAGGGCAGTACGCAATTGGAGGAATGGGTCATGTTCAATAGTTAGGGTTCATAACAATGTTATACAACATTTTACATAGGTTGCTTATATTTATATGTGACGTTCATTCCAAAAATTAAGATTTACTGTATACCAAAAACGGTTTCTCAGAGTCATTCCACTGCTGACTTTTATATCCCCAAAAAAAGGCCAGGACATAACTGGATTCAAACTAAATCTCTGATGTGGTCAAACTAATTAAACAGCTTTTATTTTTTTTTTACTTTACGAAGTCAAATTAATATTTGGTGAATCATCAGTCACTAAACCAAAAACAATCTGAACAAACTGATTTACAATTATGTCACAAGAACCAAGTGCTGAGTGACTATACTGCTTACATATTCAGCCCACACACATGCGGTGATGTTCCGGCAAGCAGCCAGCTGATGGTAATGCAGGGTCCACATGGGCAATTTCTGTATGGTAACTATGCTTTGCCCAGAGTACATTTATGTCCTACACAGCAGTGGGTAGGGAAGGAGGTGCTCTCCGCATCATCCAATCAGATTGCCATTGTTCTTGTTCTGTTTACAATATAGATGTCCAAACTCAGTCCTCAAGGGCTACCAGCAGTTCATGTTTTCAGCTTTACTCATGCACACGCGAGTTAATCTATTTGACTGGGTCAGAAATCACACCTGTTTCTACAGACAGAAATCCAGAAAACATGACCAGTTGGTAGCCCTTGAGGACTGAGTTTGGACACCTCTGATTTACAACATTAAACCAAGCATCTGACTGGGTACTAATTAAAACACCCTCATTTCTACACAGCTAGCCATCACATCATATGGAGTAATTATCCAGCAAGAAACATCTTTAGCTTTCACCACTTCCATGCACTACCAAGGGGCAGATATAGATAAATGGTAAATAGTGGTGTAAAAGGGGGTAACAAATATGAACATAATTATTAACAAGGACTTGGTTGGGAATATTTATTTATTTTTTTTGTAATTTTATGTTAAAATACTGCATAGTGTCATTACAAACAAAATTGCTTATTGCAAAAAGACATTACTACAGTACTAGTCATTGTTCCTTGATTACATACAAGTTAATTATAGTTTCATCTTCTTGGATAGTCAGACAGGTCCAATCTGGATTCAATACTCCGCAGTTGAGTCATTGCATGGCACTAAATGAAATCTTTTCCACTTTGCATATGCATGTCCTTTCAAATATGTTAAGTATTTTAAACAAGCTGAAGATACTCTCCACGTTTGTGCCAAAATTCCTAATCAGTCCTCTGCATATATCTGAAGCCCCTGAATAATGTTACTTAGCCAGTCATAGGCAATGTGGTGTGACAGGGCGTTCAGGGAGTGCTGCACATATTCCAGGTCACTTGAATTCTGCACGTTATCAAATGAATAGAGAACATGTCTACCCTCCTCCAGTACATAGTACAACAAGCTATGCCAGAAAGCTCCTGCTAGCTTCAAGCTAAAATAGAAAGCTCAGACTTGGCGGAATGCATCACTGCCAGAAATCATTACTCATGTCTTAAGCAAGGTTTCCTCTGTCTGCTACATTTCTCAGCCATAGACTTTGCTGAATGCATGTACAGTAACAAGCATATCATTATTTTAGGTTTCAGGGAACTATTGCCATTTATATAGGAAGCAGGTTTTCTTTGTCTAAACGTTACTATTTATTGTTGTTTGTTAAAGCACCACTAAACAACAAAACTGAAGTTTTCATAAATAAACTGTAAAGGTAAGCTATATTGTTCAATATAAACCTGACCTTCCATTGCAGTTCTGCCTCTATTACACTCTATATATGACAGTAGCCCCATCCACATCTTTAGGATCGTGTCTTAATGGCATCCGATACAGGTCAAAAAGCTTAAAACGAGAGATATCCTAGTTGCTATGGCCACCACTGAACCTGCCTCTTTGTATGAATAAACCAATTCCTTACACAGAGCATTTCTGCAACGCAAATCTACCAAGCTGTCAGTCATGTCTCCTTTGTTAGAGAAACACCTCATTCTGAACAAGTAATTACATATGTCATTATGCTCATTAATACAAAGTTTTGGAGGTGAAAATATCTATACATCTATATAGAAATATCTATCTATCCACACACACACACACACACACACACACTATATTATATACACACACACATCTATCTATATCTCAAATAGTGAATTTACATTCTCTTTAAAACTATCAATTTATTTCTGCAAATATGTTTACAATTGTCCCCTTTATCTTGGGCACTGGCATTAAAATATTCATAGGAAAAATGTGGAAATGGGAACAGTTTCCCAAATACTAAAATAGCTACCATTTTCCAGTCACCATGGCCAGAAATAATTGCACTAATAATAAATCTATGGCGAGGTGGGAAAAAGGGCTGGTATTTCATAGTAAAAGCCATCCTAATGCCACAAACTTGATCCATAACAGATTTATATTACATATTGTGGGATTTAATGTGTTGGTAGCAGCAGGAAGAGTATTATATAATTCAGCATACCGTGAATGCTGCTCTGGGGAAAACGCTCTGCAGCTGCTTCATTCCCAAAACCGCAGGAAATTGATTTCACCCTTGTTGCTCCAGGGAGGCTTGTTAGTATTACATATGTATATATTGGAGACAATGCTAAATATTTGATTTTAAAAAGACAAGTCCTATACATCTAAAACCATGCCACATCACATGCTATGTTTATTCCCAGGGCTCTTACATACAGCCTCTCTTCCCTGGGGATCTTCCCGTAATACAGAGACAGTAAATCACTGCCACTAGCCACATTGAATTGGCGGAGGGGGGAAGGTGCGGGAGGACCAACGGGCAAGATGCAATCTATTGTTTGTGGCTTGTGATTGGTCCTCTCATTTACTTTGCTAGGGGGTAAGAACAGCAACAAACAACAGCATTGTATATCTAGTCTATCTATACAAGTCACTACATCAAAACAAATGTAAAAAATAAAAAAAACAAAAAAAAAAAAAAAACATTTTAAGAAAGAAGTAAATTAAATTTCATCATAAAAAAAAAAAAATGTAACCACAATTTACTTGCTACTTACATTATGGATTAACAGACATTAAATAATGCTCAGAAAGGCAAAATAATTTGTCCCTTTCTCCAAACAAATACCTGCATTAAACAACTACAAAATCACTAGTTTAGATTAGTTCATGGCCCTGAACTTACTAAAAAAAAAAAACCAAAAAAAAAAAAAAACAAACAACAAATTTCTGGTCAAATTAATTTGAACAACAAATCCACTGTTTCACTGTAATCGGTGTTGCTATTTTTACAGTGAGAGAAACATTCTCCTCTGCCTGTGTCCGGCACCACAAGCTTTCTCTGTGTGACTTACCAGCCATGTACGTTAACAGGAAATTCCTGTGTTACCGTGTAAAGTAATGAATGAGAAAGCCTTTAGTGGCAAGAAACTCAGTGAGTCACAAGATGGGGTCTATTATAGGCCAACAATTAGTCAACATCCGAAAATAATTTAAGCAAATCATTAGTCACAAGATCTAGGTAAAATCACAACATATAATATATAACCTAATAATAAAGCCAGCGATAAAGAACACAGTAAAGAGTCCACGTGTCTTTCCTTGACGGACGGATCATATTTGGGAACTCATTAGCATGTAAGGTAGTAATATTCCTTAACAGGGCTGATATTACCAATGTTAGAAACAAAATCTAGTTACAATGAAGGTACCCCTAGACTTATGACTTGAAGAATTTGGACTGTAGCTACCCAAAAATAGAAATACATACCCTGTTCATATGCCCAGTAAAACATACAGACATGCCAATCTGGGGGCTGCCATGGGGTTTTTGCTCAGCAGGGCCAGAGATCCTCTGCTTACAATTTAAGTGGACAAAACCAAAAAGTATAGAAAAATGACTGTCTGTTTATGGTCTTAAAAGCCCATTTAATAAAAACACCTTTCCCCATTAAATTTCCCACTGCTGTCTGTCTGATCCGATCCAATACGTAATACGTGAACTCAACCTCATGTATCAAACTCTACGGTCCTAGATTGTAAGCTAGCCCGCAGGGGTCCCTTACCTGTCTGTAATACCCAGTCTTATTTTATTCTATTATTATTTAGTTATGCAGAAAAACAATATAGGAACTATATATTAATATTGGTTGATTGAATATGAACTTACAAATAGGAAGGACTCTGACCATCTGAGCTAGTTCTACGGTCGCCGAACATGGGATGCGATGTTACATTGTCTCGGAGTACACTCTTCCTTATATGTCTTTCACTGTCTCAATGTATTACAAATAGGTTGCACATAACAATGTTTATCTTTTGTTTGGTGTTGAGAAGGTAGGAGCGCAAATTACCTATACTTATATGGTATATGTTTATTAGTAGTATTTTATGGAGGTGGATGGTATCCTTGTTATAGGTAAGCAGCACTAACCAAGGGCAGCTGACATACTGTAACTCTGTTTACTCTTTAAGAACAACAAATGACAGAATTGCCAACATTCAGAAATTCAATTAGTGGTCAGGGAGCCTAAAACATCTGAAGACAAAAATAACATTTTAGAATGGATGAGGATTTCAACAGACACTCTATAAAAACTACCACCTTCAGGGTATAGTGAAATATCCCTGGTATGTTTAGCTGTGATTTTGTAAATAAACGCGTTCAGTTCCCTTCCTCTAAACAATAGGCTGCCTGTAGGGATCATCAGACTAAACCCTGTCTTCTGTAAACTTGTGAAATGCCTGCTGTGTGTGTTTGGTTTCTGTTCAGAAGGTGGAAAAAAACAATTAGGTTACTATAAAGTTAGACTAGATATGGGCTACTGCAAAAGAAAGTAATTAACAAACACTAAATGTAACCATTAAAAACATGTTAGGCTGGGTACAAACTACAGGGTTTCAGTCAATTACGGGGCCAATAACACGATCAACGACCGTTTGGCCTCATATCTCTAGACTTTTTTTTTTGTTTTTTTTCGAGTATTTGGCAAAATTGTTAAGTATATCGCATCAGGAGAAAATTTGTATAGTGTGTACCCATCCTAAGACTCACATATGAGAGATGAATTCGATGATAGATCCATTATGAAGTGGAACTAGGAACTAGGGGCCTGATTCATTAAGGATCTTCACTCAAGAAACTTCTTATTTCAGTCTCCTGGACAAAACCATGTTACATTGCAAGGGGTGCAAATTAGTATTGTTTTGCACATAAGTTAAATACTGACTGTTTTTTTCAGGTAGCACACAAATATCAACTTTAAATTTCAGTGTACAAATAAGCTATCAAGTAATGAATCAGGCCCTAGGTGTTTATATATTAATGGCCAGAAAACTGGAGTATGACCAGTATAAACTGCTTTTAAGTCTAAAATATATCTACTTTTTTTTTTATTCTCCCTTCATAATAGTCTAATGGAAATAGTTCAAGATGAAAATATAATGCGCCAGCAGGAATTTTTAAGGAGCCAGGGAAGATGAGCATTCCTTATCCCCAGAAGAAATGATCCCCAAATGGTATGCACCAGCAATCATTTTTTTTTTTAAGCGCATTGGTTACCTGGCTCGCAGAGACCTGAGCACCTTATGGTTCCAATAATTCCCTCCCAATGCAATAGGTTGGGGTAAGGGCATTACATCACTGTGGGAGGTGTATGTGACTATATACACACACGAAGACTGAAAACATGACAGAGCAGGCAGAGAGGTGGTAGACAACTTATAGCTTGTACAGAGGATATGACATATGCTTTCCCCTGTACAGAGCAGACTTCTGTAAGGGAAGTGTATGAATCTAGAGTACTTTCAACGTTTCTGCCATCAGCGATGCATTTCTCTCGCTCTAAAACAGCTTTTCCACACAGGTAACATGTTGTCAATGGACCACATACTGGCGGCAGGGACAAGGAGAGCATT